>NC_138663.1:69856831-70466831 GCF_964273445.1 Streptopelia decaocto | reverse complement strand
TATCCCTTCTGTCCTTTTTAGCAGTGAGGTGGCTTGGGAGACACTTGCATGTTATCTGCTTGGTACAAACATTTCTTTCTAAATGGAGCCAGTTACAAAATCAAAACGTGAATTACAATGATTTTCTCGAGCACATGAAAGTGAAAACAACACTTGCTTAGAGATGCTCTTTCCAGGACAATCAAGTAAAAGCTTGTTAGAAATAGCATGGCTGAAACATAAACATGTTAGAAGAGCTGGGCTTACCTGCATGTGGAGGTTTCCAGGTTTACTGTGAGAGAATACCACGGTATTTATCCATTCATGGCTTGACTTGTTTAGGTTTAATTTCTTGGTAGCTCTGAAAAAATGTTTTAGTAGCCAAAAACTCTTTACTTAATTAGACATACAAAAACCAGCAGACAGGAAGCCTATTTCCTTACAGAGATACTGTGGTTTATATATTCTGCCCTAATATGAACAAGTCTACTATTATTTTCTGATGTCCCTCTTGTTTAAGATGCTCTGAGTAACATTAAAGCTATTTTTTGGTACACCAATCATGAAAGAAGACTTGTCAAGATGCAGACATGCTAGACATTTCAATATTGGATGGTTCCTAACCCCATTTGAAAAAAGCTTCTGTCTGATTTCGTTTTATAGTTTTTTCTTATGTAAAGGTATTTAAATGTAACCATGAATATGTGTGCAGGCTTGGGAGCAAAATCTGATAATGACTTTATATCATCATTTCCACCTTCCAAATACCCAGTGACTGGAAGCTGTTTGGGACAAGGGCTCTGTGTTCATGAAGTATCTCATAGAAGGGGCCATCAGAGAGCTTCTGTAATAGAATAACTAATGAATAACTATATGTGCAGTCAAAAAAGGGAGGTGAGGTCTTATAAGAGATGTTGATTCTCGTCACTTTAGAAGTTGTGTGGGAAAAGTAAACTTTGTACCCAAAACCTGCTTTAGGTTACCTTAGGACTCTAGGCATATGACAGAAAATCTCTGAATTTCACAATTGCTTTTGATTCTGTTCAGAAAGTATTAATATCTTAAGTGATGTATGGCAATACAACACCCACCCTTCCAGGCAATGGAGGAAATTGTTGTGGGTTAGAAAATAGCTCTATTTCTTAAATAGTAAATTAAAATTAAGGTATGCAGCATGACTTACATAGCAGGACAGTTATAAATAACCTACTCTTACTTTGTTATTGGTCCTTGCTTTTTTGGGAAAGGCAGGTTGGGTTTTTTGGTTTTTGTGGTGTTGTGCTGTTTGTTTGTTGGGGTTTGATTTTGTGTTTGCTTTTCCTTTCCTCATTTGGGCTTGTTTCCCTTGGGCTAATTATTAGAATATAATTTATTTCTTTGAATATTCTAGATTTGTTTACTTTCAAGTCCTTTTTTGTGATTCCATATACCTTCCCAGTCTCCTGTGAAGGTTTATTGCATCTAATATTTGCTCTGATTTTTCTCCTCACTCTATCTTAGCATTACATCTCTGTTACTATCTCTCTTCATTCTTTATTGTTCTGAATTCACTTTTCTTTCCACAGAGCTGAGGTAGAGTGAGTAGTATATTCCATGGGAAAGCAAGGACTGAAAACAACTTGAAGATGGGGCCAGTGTTGCCAGTGCTGGAACAGGAACTCTTGAAAATATGATCCATGCCAGCAGACTCTCTTACCCAGATATCATCGTACTCCATCACTATTATAAACATATCTGAACTAGACCTGAAGTTAAAAATAAAAACCTCTGAAATCACTGAGCTGTCTAGCTTGTGTTCTTCTTATGGACAATCTCCTTCCTCAAACTAAAATCACCTATTTGGTATTTCCCACCTGAAATCACAGCCTTTGGTATGTCCAAAACACATCCTCTAGAGTATGTGGGGCCCCTCTCTATATCCCATGTCTAAATGCAAATATACGTTCATTTGCCAAGTGATGTTAGCTGTCTGTGAGGTAGCCATGTGGCTGGAAAGCAGACAGGACCTGGAGAAGGCCTCTGTTCATGGTTCCTCTGCAAGTCATCCTTTCATTGGCATAGCCAGTAAGAGTAGAACACAAATAATTAGTGAAGGAGATACAGTCTTGTGTCCTTTTTGATCTTACATCTGCCTTATGCAGCCAAGGGGAGATGTCTACCATACATGTAGAAGAAAAGATGTGCATGTGGAAGAGTTCTGGTCTCTCAATGGTTCTTGTCAGACCCATTTGGGGTAGGTGCCATAAATTCTCAGAGAGACTTATTCTTCTTAATATATTTTTCTTCAGGTAGAAAAAATAGTTAAGTCCATTTACTAAGTTACATTCGTGTCCATGTGTAATGGCAACTGACAACTTCAGAAGAAAGCTGAACCCCCACTTCTTGATGGTAACCTAGCCCTCCGCAAGGCAGCAGATAGTTGGCCAAGTTTGAGCTGAGTAACGCACTCTCTCCATGTATTTTTCATATCGAATGTGGGGTATGTCTGAGGAGACTTTCAGTACTAGAAAACTATTTATGTTTTCTTAACATTTCCAATTTCCACCACCTTTCTTTTTCCAGAAAAAGAGCTATGCTTATTGATGGCATATGAAAATATAATCACTACCCTGCCTGACCACCCCAAATCCCTCAGTGCTCTTTTATCATCAGTGAAGGAAAGACAGAAGAAAGGTGGAGCTTTTAATCATGTTGTTTTGGACAAAGAAGGAAAAAATATAGCCATCAAAATACCGTTGGGCTCTACAGTCCTTAACTTGATAATGACAATGCAGATGAACATGCTTTTCCCCAAAAAGAAGCATGCTCTAAAGTAATCACTCAAGATTATTTTGTGACTTAGTGTATTGTAAGCTGCTCTGAGAGACCTCCCTCTGTGGTATGTCTAAATTCTAGTATATTCTTTGCTACAGGCGAGATAAGTGACATGAGAAAAATAGACCCAATGGAAATATTATTGGAAAGCAGATTCCTGTTCTGACAAGCTAGAGATTAATAAGAGATTTCTAGTGACTAGACTCATCCCTGGCTTTTGTCTTCCTTCAGTCTAAAATAGAAGACAGATAGTTTGATAGAGGAAAGTCTGGCAAAGGTAAATGGTAACGATGAAGCAAAGGAGTCATAACATTCTCCTGACGAAGCCCGGATGCCTGAATAGTGAAATACAGAGGAATGTTGATTAAGGTGACTGTCAAGCTTCCCGTAGGCTGCCAGCAGTAGCTACAGTATCTTCCCAAAAGCATACAACCAAGTCAGTTGAGATCTTCCTTTTCTCTGCACAAATGTCTCTAAAATGCAATTGTCCTCTCTCATAGAGGGATTGTTCTATTTTAATTTCTCCTTGCTAGGTTGTGTGAACATCACCTGCTCTCCCATGTTTTACAAAGCAAAAGGCACGTTACTCATTGTGACTGTTTCTTAAGGCTAAAGTTTTTTCTATCAATTTCCACATTTCACAGTCCCCCTGGGAAATCTAAACCTATTTTGTAATGAAAATGCCATTGTCTGTCTTTGCAATTTACAGAAAGAATTACAACCTCTCTGTGTCTGTGCTTCAAAATAATCTCACAAAGTGTGTTAAGTCTATTTTAAATAAGCAACAGATTGCTTCTTTCCAGTTAAATATAATAAGCTGTGATTGCAGGAATGTAGATTATACAATTGTCTTTCCTAAAGACATCTTCAGGTACAGAGGCAAAGCACTAAAAAGTGCAAAGCACTAGTTCACTGTTTTGCAAAGCGAAATGGTTGTTAAATTTTAACAGCTATAAATAAAAGAATTGCAAAGTTTATTAATGTATCTTCTGGAGAAAACAAATGTACATTTAATATTGGATAGAGTGCCAAAACAATGTAGGAAGAGATAATGATCAATTAACTCAGAATCCATTTTCAGTGGAAAAACCCAACATACTTGGAACATCTTGACTTGATCTGCAAATGACATACTAGACAACCTTTTTTTTTTTTTTTTTCTTTCCCTTGTTGATAGACATTTGTAATGTGAAGGGGAGGATATTTCCCTAGCCAAGTCATTTATATGAGCATAAGAGCCACCTGGTGCCATAGATTAGACTGACTCAGCACTAATATGGATTTTAAAAAACTTTCTTCCTTGTCCTATAGTAGCTGTCTTCATTCTAAAATATTTTAATACATCCAATTATCAACACAGAAAAATATGAAGAATATTCCTTTTAGGCTGACCAGCAAGCAGGGCATCCCACATCAAGGGACCTCTTACAGATATAAAGTAATACAATTAATTGCTTAGCATTAAGCAGAAGCATGGAAGATGTTACCAAGATAAAAGGAGATGTTACTTTTTTATGTAGAACCTTTGAATGCAAATTTGAACCCTGTTTGTAAGAGCTATACCAAATGATGTTGCTTCTGTGTGTGAGGATCATATCACACTTTAAGAAGGCGGCAAATTAATCTGTAACTTCCCCCCCTATTCCTTAAGTATTATTTCATTTGGAGAAAATAAGACTCCTGACCTGCAAATATTTATATCTTTGCATAAACATCTGTGTTGCTAGATCTGAGATCAGGTAACATAAACTAACCAATTCATGTGCTTAAAACTGAGCACATGCAGAAATATTTACAGCCCCCAAGTCTAAGGTATCAGTGTTTTCTTTTAAGTGGTGTAATTCCCCAAAAAATCAGAAAAACATGCTGGGGAGTACAAAAGAGACCAAGGTACGCAAGTTCCATTGAATCAAAATGCTGGAATGTCTTTAAAAATGTCACAGTAAAGTGAAACTTCCTGATGTCCTTTTATTCACACTAAGCCCAAACTTATTTTGCAATAGTTCCCCCTGACTTCTCAACATCAGTGTTATACACATAGCGTAGAGAGGCTTTCTCTTCAGCACATCAGAAGAGGAAGAAACAGGAATGAGATCTTCATGCCCCTTGACATAAATATTAACCTCTGCAAGAACATGACTACTGGAAAAATTCTTTTACATTATTTCAGTTGGTCAGTATCAGAGAGTTTGGTAGCTTAGGTTCCAGAAAGTACTTATGCCAAGTACACCTTTTCAAAATTTCTTGGGCATGTAGTTTTGAAATTTTAGGGAAAAAAAATATATCAGTATTTCCATACAAATCTGTATGATTTCCTCTGAGTTGTTTCAGTATTTCTGCTTCTAATATTAGAGAAACCAGGAAGCATGAATACAAAAATAGGGGTCAACAAGAGAAATATAGAAATTAATTGCTCAGAGCTCAGAGGAGAACTGAGGCTGTGCTCAAACCTTGTGACAATTGGTTGATACTCAAATTACAAGTGTAACATACATGTGGCTCTCAGGATTTTTTCCACTGGAGTAAAAATAGTAGTGCATTCAAAGGCCAGTTGTAAATTTTCATGCCATGTAAAGAGAAGGCTTTTGACTTCGATAGAAATTGAGCAACTTTGTATAAGTTACACCTTAAAGTTGCACCAGTTTTGCAAGAGGTTTATCATTTGGTCTCAGCTTGCAGTCGTCAGCATGGCTTTCTTTTCAGACAAGCATCTGGTAGTTTACGAAAATGTTCGATAAGGTAAGAGTCAAGCTAATCTGTGAAAAGAGGAGAAATAGAAAACTGTTCATAAAAAACAAATGAAAACCTCATCTGAAACAGATTTAAGTATACGCAGGTTACAACATAGTCCCTTAGGCATCCATATCTTATATGCTTACAACAAAAGATAACTTAAACTGACTTTCAATTTGCCAGTTTATTGCAAGGGCGCTATTTTGACTAGTATTAAATAGTCTTGACTGATGACGTCTCTAATTTGTTTGGTGCAAACACATTCTTTCAACATCAGACACACTTTTTTTTTAACCATCTACTTATTTGAGAGAAAAATCTATTGTGGCCTGTGCAGACAATCCTGCTTTTTAATTTTGTTAAGATTTTTCTGCATCTGCTAGACAATGCATGAGAGCATTTGATGATGAGAGCATTGATTAACCTTGAAACATATAATCTGGTTCCCAGGCTTGGTTCTAAAGAGTTTTTGGCTCTCCTTTCAAACATAATTTGCCAAAAAGCAATTACTAGGGAACTGCAAAAAAAATTACCTTCTGGATTTTAAATTCACTTTCTTCTTTAATGTATTAGGAATCTGAGCATGCTGTCTCCTGCTCAGTTAAATATATGCAATGATACCAGAAAAAGAAACCGTGAATGCTGCAATTCTAGTTCATTAGAAGCTGCCATATAGGCAACATCTATAAAAGCAAAAGGTGCCAAGCAAACAGCTAAGGCTGTTCATTGAGTCTGGATTTAATAACTAGCTTATCTATATTCTACATGCTAGGAAAAATATTGCAATTGGAATGGATTATGTATAACATGAAGAGTGGAATTATTGATGGAATAATTAAAGAAAAAACAGACTGCTTTGCTTTTAAGCTATTTGCTTGAGGTTGGTTGACAATGGTAACAAGTGGTAACAGTAGAATACCATTACTGTCCAGTTCCTTACACTTTTCTATGTGACATTAGTGTACAGGTCTTTGTAGAGAGAACTTCTTAGTGGAGACCAACATTAAAAGATATTCTGTCTTGCTTGTAGTCAACAATGGTTGTGCCCAGCTTGTTCAAGATTTTTGTTGCAGAGCGCCTCTCTCAGCGGCTGGCTTGCAGTAGGGCAACCCAGGACATGTGCACTGCTGCTCATGCTCTGCCCCAGCACCTTAAAACTCATTGACAGTGTCTGTGCAGCAAAGCAGGACAGGAAGGTGATGCCCTGACTTCCACATCTTATCCTGTCTGGGTATTGCACAGGTTAAGGGAATTTTTGTGTCCCTGGCAGTCAGTGAGCCATCTTTTGTCAGCACTAATCATCCCTGGAAACAATGGAAAGTATACAGTGTGTTAAGACTTGCATGGGTATCTGATGCAATCTACAAGTGAGACAGTCCTATTGCATTACTCATTATGCCAAAACAAATGTCCCATAACCCAGATTTTTATTCTGGGGAGCCTCTGATTGCAGTAGCTGTTCATTGCATACACCTATAAGTCTCCCAGTGATAATCCAGCAAATTGAGGACTTTTTAAACCGACAGATTTAATATACATCCTTCTTATTTAAGGACAACAAAATATTGAGTGGTGTTCCAGCAAAGGGGGACTTGCTCTGAAGTTCAAAGGGTGAACTTAAGCAGAGTGGGGATGAGCCTTGCACTGTCAGGATCCTTTGCCTTGCAAAAATGCTCAAACACGTTTCAGCATAAACAAGAGCTGAATCTTCGAGTATCAGCAAGAAAGGCACACTATTTTTCATAATCTAAAATAAAAATAATCAAAATATGTTACACATCTAGAATGGTTTTCTTGGTGTGTTTGTTTTATGTTAAAGGGAATGGACATAGCAGATTAAAAAACAAAACCAAAAACAAAAACCCCAAACCATGTGGCGATACGTGGCTATGCAATGAAATACTTCAAACATTCACTGACCCTTTACTGATGGGCTTATTGAAGTTCTAAATTCTGTAATGATCCTATCTGGAATCAGTACTTTACTTTTTGTTGTAGACACCATATTAAAAAACCCCAACAAATTAGGTATTTGATCATGGAGACAAAAAGGCAGAGAAAGTAGTGTGTGTGCACATAACCATTATATTATCAAGGCTTTCTGTAATGTTATTATAGGCTGTTCCAAGTTACCATGTATGAAAACAAACCACACTGATTCCAAGCCCTAAAATGAGAGAAGTTAGGGAAATATAATCAGTGCAGCTGTGGCAACAATACTATTGTTAAAGTACAGTGAAATTTCATAAACAGTGAGTAAGAAGTCAAGAAGGAAATAGTTGTAGACAAAATCATTGCTAGAAAACATGAAAGTAATTCTTTATTTTTTTTTTTTTTCCCGTCCCCTCCCCTCTCCACCCTGTGAAAAGATTATCCATGGAAGGGGAAAAAAGGGTGAGGTTGTGGGTGGTGTCCTACATAAGGCCATAACACACAAAAAGTATGTGTGCTTTTTTCTCTTGGAAGAAGATGAGGAAAAAAATGAGCCTGGAATTTCTTTTGGCACAGATACTGTACTTTCAGGTGCCATCTGTGAGCCATGCGTTGAATGAAATAAGTCTATGTTAAAACAAGAATAAAAGAGATATAGGACATTAGACAATTCATTGTAGGCACTGCTTGCAGCATGACATCGATGTTCCCAAGATGGTTTTAAACTGCCTAGCTGCAAGAACTAGTGGCACTTCAGTTTCTGTGCCAGCAATGTGTAACATGAGGCAACAAATATTTCAACAAATGCTAATTTATCCTGCTTCTTACTGACAAAGCTACAGATGTTTTATTCAAAAAAAGAAACACCACTGGGTCAACAGCTGTGCTTTGCAGTGGTTTTCATTCACTCTCTTTGGGCATTATGTTAAGAACTTCAGTGGCATTGCTCCTGCTTGACACCACTGCAGAAGAATCACTCAGTCTGATCCCATGACAGATAATGTTTCAAAAGAAATTGATGGTGCAACTCCCCTTAGCCTAAGAGAGGCTAGGCTTTAACCTACATGTTTTAAACTGCTTCCATAAGCCAGTCGGTGATGTGATAGACAAAACCAAGAGAGGTGAAACTTGACTAGCGTAAAATGCAAATTTACATTAAAAAAAATACGTCTGCAGGGAAATTTACTTAATATGAACCACAAACACAGGAAATGTGAAAGCACGTGTTTCCTGATATCACCAAAACTGAAAAGAGGTTCCTAGTCTAGCCAGTTTTACCTTACAGTTTTTAATAGTGTTTGGATCATACACTTCAGTTTAAAGCATATCTAGATTGTAGCTTGGGAGTACGGCAATGCTGCTCTTCTTCTCTGCCAAGATAAAAGTGATATTTCCATAATTTCTTTTGAGGTTTAGATTCTATTAAGCAGCAATATAACATTCCCATTTTGGAAAAAAAAAAAAAAAAAAAGGTTCTTATGAACTAGCAGGAAGCATAACATGACTTATTGGTAATTATTTCCATGACATTAAGTTATTCCTTTTTGAGGTTTGCTTGGAATATATGTATTTCATGCAGCTAGGAAAGTTTATTGAGCAGATGTGTAGATTTATGAGTTAAAATGAAATTTTAAAAGAAAGAACTGTGATTGCTTCTTCAGATTACTTTGATAAGATGCTGGTATTCCAGGCCAGATTCTTGAGGTGAGATGTGCAATGTCAACTCAATACTGGAAGCTGAAAGGTTGACTAGAACTTAATCCTGTAAACAGTAGGAGACATTCTCCATAAAGATTACTGTATCTCTTAGCAATAAAGATCATACCATCATCCTCATCTAGCGTCTTATCTTGCAGAATCGGTTTACTTCTCCTCCTGCTGCTCTCCCCTCCCTCCATCAGTTTACAAACTCAAAAAATATTTCAGCCCTTTGTGATTGTGCTTTCTCCCTACTGCCTTCAGCATCTTCTCTGTCTTCTCCTTGCCAAAAATATTTCCTGTCCCCCAGACATACAAAACTGGCAGTGAAGAGGTTAGGTCAGCTGTGAGAAGATTTCCGTGGAATCAATTAAAATTTTCTGGCAGCAGGAAGGCAGACAGCGTGGGATGTGATGGGACTCACTTCACACAGAGTTTTGACCTCATCCACTTTCTAAAAGTGCTCTTTGACCTCCAGCCCAGCACCTCCATTGCTACTACTGCCCAGAACTTTTGAACACATAGTTCCCAGACAGACCAGGTGCGCACTGAAAGTTTTTTGCCTCCTTTTGGTGCCGGAAACTGCTTGGAGTTCAGTGGAATCCCAGGGCAACAATTAACGCTACTAATTTTTCGGACATGAATGTAAATGACTCAGGGCCGGACACAGCACCAATATAATTATTGCCAACTACTAAAACCAAATAAATCAGCCACAGTTTACTAGCATTCCTAAAGCTTTTTCTGAACTATATTAGTACATTTTGAGAGTTTTCAGAGAACATTTGAGAAAATTCAGCTGGACAAGGAACAAGAGTTGTTCCACTGACATAATTTTTTTCAATTTTTAAGACAATTTTGACAGTATTCCTCACAAGGGATTAGTAAGGAAATTAAGAATTTGTAATGTGGGAGGTGTAGTTGTGTTTTGATCACAAAATGGCTACAAGAAAACAGAATAGAATATAATGGTCAGTTTTCAATACGGCAGGGGTTAGAAGCAGGACACTGTAAGACTAACAGAACTTCACTATATTCATTAATGTTCTGGCAAAGGGCTTAATCAGAAAGGTGGCAAGATCTGTCATGGAACTAATTTTTTAACAAGTAACAATTATTTAACTGAGCAGTTATTTAAGTTAGTCAAGACAAACCTAGGCAACTAGGCAGCACAATGGCAGAGGAAGTTCATGATGGAAAATTCAAAATAAGGTGTGTTGGAAGGATATTACTAATACACATTGTTGGATTTTGAATTAACAGTAACCACCCAAGAAAATGACCCGTGTGTCACCTTGGAGAGCTTAATATAAACATCTGCTTAATGTTGAAAGGCAATCAAAAGCGAATGAAATGTTACCATGAATAAAGAAAGGGGTGGGGTCCCACAGAACCTGCTCTGGCCAGGACTGCCCAGGATGTGGAGTGAATCAGTACACTTTCTCACTCTCCTGCACAATTTCGAGGATGAGCTGGCTGGTTCCCTGGAGGAAAGGAAAGTGTTGATACCTTTGACGTTGTTTTCCGTTCTCTGCCTAAAGCTTTCTCCAAAAGGCCTTCCTGTTGCTGAGAACCAGCTGTTCATAGACTTTTGCTGTTGGAAAGAAACTGAGTTAATAAAGCAAGTTCACTGAAATGTAGCCATTTAACAACATACAACATTTCAAAATAGATGAATAATACTACATTCACCTAAAATTTAAAAACAAATAAAACCCAAACACAAAACAAACAAAACAACAGGTAAGGAGAGTTTTTCAGTTCAATTCTGTTGAAAATTGGTCTAAATGCAGTGGCTAATGCTCTTGATTACAGAGTCAAACTTTTGTTTTAATTCTCAAATGAAATCATAATTAATCAGTATACATGCTCAAAAGCTAGGAATACTTATCATTTTGTGATGAAAAAATATTATTGACCACAGGGCGGCAGGGCTTATGTTTCTCTAAAAAACAATATTAAAAAGATCAAGCACTCACAATACCACATTAATGACCGGGTTTTGTTTGTGGGAGTTCTTTGCACCTCTGTATAAACATAATCCCATAATGGCAAAATACTCCATTGCCTCTAACTTAACACACTATTATTAAGCATGCAAAATCTAATTCTCTTTGCAGTAAAGAGATACAGGGTGGAGACTAGAAGGACTGATAGAACCAACCCTGCTCAAACTCACACCATGAGGCAGAAATCAAACTTCAATCATATCTAATTGAGAATACATTGTTATTCCTTATATAATCCCCTCACAACATAGTAACTGTTTTGTATATGTCTGAAAACAGATAAAATACTGCAGCTCATCAAAATGCATAGGGGAAAAAAACAAAACCCGAAGATTATCTATTTACAGATCTTCTGGAAAACAGAGATGCACTGGAAAGAAAAACAGTGGCCAGACTCTTTCATTTGCCAGGATTGCTTTGTGCTATTCAAACAGGTCAGGTTCAGATATCTGGAGAGACACTCCAAAATATTTTGTCCCTTTACAGAGGAAAGGCAGGAAGAGGGAAGGAAGATGTTTGAATACATGGGGAGAAGAGAAACAGAGGTTAAGTTGTATGAGCTTAGAGCAGGGAGTAGAACTGACCTGGCCTTTGACAGGAAGGAAAGAGACATTGGGAGATATTGGTGAGCTCTGGGCACAGGAGAATAAGAAATTGATACACAGTCATTGTCATCAACTTGGAACTGGAAATGCCTGAAGATATAATTAAAGTGCTTATCAGGAAAGCTGGGCTTAGACATTCCTGGTCTGCTGCATGTAGACAAGCAAAAGTGAGGGGAGAAACTGGACAGCTGTCCACAGAATGTCATCTAGGTCTTTCAGTTGCCATAAAAGGAAGATAAGTCTAGGATGAAAAAAATCCAGAAGGCAAAGAGACTGGGACTGGAAAGAAGAAACTGCAGAATACAGTCCTGAGTGGAAACAGGAATTACCAGGCATCATGTTGTTACTTTGGTAGAAAAATATTATTATTATATTATAATAATTATAATATTTTTGGTTGTGCTGGTCCACCTAGACAATGGTTAGTCATCCTGCAATCAATTACTCTGTCAGTTTATGTAGGACAAAGCAGCACAGTGGATCAAGCTTCCAACCCTGCTGACATTTCACATGCTGCCAGAATACAGTACTTTTTTTCCAGTCCATTTCTTTAAAAGTTAAGAAGAAATAAAACATGATAATTATGAATTATGGTCATAAAGTCAACTGTTAACATTTTTGAAAAGCCCAAAGCAGAATTAGTTACGCAACCCTAATTTAGCTACCACATACACAGTCATAATATCATCTTTAATTACATAGTCAAAGAGTTATTTATACATAAGATCCCAGGTCTTTTTTCAGTATAATGAAGGAAGCTTTAGCTATATGAGAAGTCCAAGGCAGAGTCATAAGGCAGAGAACAGAGTATAAGAGAAAGAATGTCTTTGTGGCTATCAGATAGTGACCTGGGGGATTCTCTTCTAGACTCTAGTACTTCCCATGTAATACCAGACAGCTGACTTAAATCTGACTTTCCCAGATGATCAGTAAACAAATTCTTCATTTTGTAGGTGTCTGCCTTAGGCCTGATTTATAGAAATGCCTAAAGCTTAGGGCCATATTTGACGTGTATGGAACCTTTGAGCACATTAAATGGTAGATAATTCTTTACATTCTGAAAAAATCTACTCCTAGGCATGCAAGATCTGACCCACACAATCAGTGAAAACTTTTGACCTTGAGACCTTTGTGCTTATATTCTCTACCTATAATATTGTGTTCCCTGAGATTGTCTTGTGGAACTAATACCACAAATTTTTGTGAAGCATTCATAAACTGTAGGCATGAATATTAAGCAAAAATCCAGAGCAAAATGAGCAATTCTCTTTCTGCGTTGGGGATCCAATAGTTTGCAATAAACAGGGCATGAAATCACATACTGAAAAAAAAACCTACTATAGACACTCATTAACTGAAGACTGTCCACCCTGAGTACACAATGAGACAGAGATTCCCCTAGGGAAAATAAAAAACAATATGGTCTTTAATCTCATGATCTCAATGAATATACAAAACTGACCCAAAATTCTGACAGTCCCTTAGTTTGAGTACTTTATCATTTCTCAATCCTACATGATCTTTTAAGCCTTTTAACTCAATTTTACATGTGTGAGATTCATGTAACAACTGGGTTTTTTTTAACAAAGAACAATGGACACTTGATACTGAGTGGCTTGATTAACAATCAACCTACTATTTGCATTCTATTTTCCATTAAAATCCCAACAGAGCCTGTAGCAAAGAAAATTCCCAAAGATCTATGCATCTCAGAGCACCCTGATCCTTCTCAGTCCCTTTATTTGCATGGTTATGGTACGGAAATTGCACTGGTTTCATCAATCTGAGAATGAATTATGACTGTATGTCTATGGTAATACTGCTTGATTTCTTCAAGTTTCACTGACTTTCATATTATACAACAGTTGTGATCACTGCTTTTGAATTGTTGTTTGCTGGCCTTATTTGCTTTTCCCAGTATGCCTTATGTGAAAATCACTTCCTCTTAAGGCACTGTGATAGGGAACTACATTAGAGATCTGCCTTGTCACCTTTCCTGTCCAATGTGTATTTGAGACTGTTGGGTAAGTGGGAGTAATAGGATCCAGGTATTGTTTCTAGGATGTTATCACAATTTTATCGCTCCTCTAACAATCAGTGCAGTGATGTCTTGCTAAAAGTCTGGGGAAACTGCAGAAGGATGAAACCTTGCTGATTCATCCAGTGCAACTGGGATTAAACTGATGGCATGGTTGGGCATAGTAACTGAATTGTAAAACCACCAAGTCCTTCATTGTCTCATTATTTCTTACTTATGTTTTCAAATCTGTGGTTATGTTGGATATCTGCTGCTCTCTGATCACGTAGCAGAAGCTAACAAAAATGCTGTATTGTCTGTGCTTGAAACACTGTCTTTGTGAAACTTGCTGTTAGGATCCTTGCTTTCATACTTCAGTACTGGATCACTTCTAAGTAAACTATATGGGGTGCAATCCAAAATTCTACAAAACACAGAATACCAGAAGAAGAACTGCTGTTGTTAGGAGCAACATATGCCCTGGCATTCATTATCGTGGAATGGTTCCTAATTGGAATATACAGGAAATAGGTTTTGGTTCTAAGGTATTGGTAGTGAGTTGTGAGTGTCTGGGTTCTTGTGGCCTGACTAAACAACATTGTCTCTTTGTGAGAAGTTATCAAATGTTGTCTCCATGGAAATACTCTAACTAAGTCCTTCTTGACTTGAAAGACAGAAGGGTAACCATAGAGTATCCTCTGTTAGCCTGCCTCAGGTTTGAAATGACCTGTTTTCCTCTTCTACTGACCTCCATTGTATGCTAGAAGTAGTATGCAGCTGGCTGCCACAGGAGCGGAATTTCGAAGGAGATTTGGGGCTCCACTTTTATTTGTATAATATATGGTGGCAACTGCCAGAGACTGCCAAAGTTTTCCTCTTCTGCTTTTCTATAAGTCTTATTAAACACAAATATTAAAGTAACCTGTGAAATAGAAGGCTTCTGGCCTGTGCCACCACACGCGCATCCTCAGACAATGGAAGGTGCAAAACCGGTTTCATATTGCAACCCCATGGATAATAATAATAAAAATTAAAAAAAAAAAAACAACCAAAACTGAAAGAAATCCTCCTATAGGGAGAGAACACCACTGCAGATATTATTTTTCTTCTGTGATTTCTTCCCTTGGATAAATAAAGCCCTGCACAGTTATGAGAACCTGCACTTGTTTTTTCATCACTTATGAGTAATGTAGTAAATCCAAACTCATGTTTATAAAACTGTTACATCCCTCCAACATCTGTTTCCAATATCTATGAGAACTGAGTTTATCTTTGTTGTCTAGCACTGTCTGGCCATTTTATTTAGGATTAAAATCTCTGTTGAATATACCATTTTGCCGATCTACTCTGAAATTTTAGACCAATACAATGAAGCTCACCTGGAAATGATATATCCTTGTTTTATATCTGCGGAAGATACTCATCTTTTTGAACTAAATAAAGATCATTACACTGATGGACTAGAATATTGAATTATCGCCCTTTCTATCCCCTTTTATTCTGCTGTCTTTCTCTATTATGACTATAGGGTCAGAATCCATTTTATGGTGGCTGGGCTCTCTTACCTTTATTTCATACCACACTATGAATCAGATATTTTAACTCTCAGTTAAGCTTGTACAAAGAAGTAAGTACAGATTTGTCATTTCCTGTAGAATTATTCTAAATGATATGTCATATGTAAATGATATGTCATAGAAATTAATGCAGAATGGAGGATCTGAGAATCCAACAGGTTGGATCATGTGAGATTTTATACTACTAAAAGATTAAAAAAACAAAGTCTCTAAATACTGACAGTTTTCATCATACTTATGGTTACTATTTCCAAAAATGTTCAAAAATGGCAGTAATTTTAGCACTAGTTTTCTCAACCCGAGTAAGGGTTTTAAACAGTATATTCATATGGGTATATTCTTTCTTTCCTATCTCATCCTTCTTTTTTTTTTCTTTTTTTTTTTTTTTTCTTTTTTTCTCACTATTCACATTGTTACTGTGTGTTTGTCAGACTGGCTGGGCTTATGATCTCCATGGGACAAATAAGCAGAAAGGAAAGAGCATTTCTTTCAACATGACTTTTACCTACCAGCACAAATATAGGCCTGAGATTGAAAAGACGATTTAAGTAATTTTAAAAACTCAGTCAAGGACAGCCAACATATTAATTGATGGATTTTGCACAAGAAGATCCAAGAAGTAGATGACTGGAGACGAAAGTGAGTCTGAATTTGATTTAACATAATGTAACACACTGACATGATTACTTTTATAAATACCTGGGATATGTTCTGACAGCTTTTCCTAGTTTTTATTCATTCCTTACTTAGGCAAAACTCCCACTAACTTCTCTCCCACGGTATGTTTTCTGACTAATATTTAAGTACATTATCTTTCTGTCGTCTTTTATGGATCACACAGAACATCATCTTAGTCATTTAGCTTCAGGAGACAGTGTATTTCATATTCAGAGACAGGCAGAGCTGTTACAGCCTAAACGTGAAAAAGGATTAGAAATTTTATTACACTCATTACTATTTCACTGTGCAACTTTATACTTCCTTACATAATGTTTCTTTTAAAATGGAGAACTGCTTTCATGATACCATTCTGACAAACATATATTACCGTATGATGGCAGCAATATACGTAAATATGTATATTCCAATATGCAATATTTTAATTTGTCTAAAAAAGGAGGATACAACTCAAACCAGCGTCCTGAATAGTATGACTTGCAGCTGTCATTTATCATGTTCAAACTGAAGCTTTCACAATTTTTAACGACAAAATAAAGATTGGCAACAATTGCTGAGTGCAATTCTAATTACTCTGGTCATTCATTCCAAGGCCATTTTTTTGTCTTTAAACATGGAGACAGGCATTTAAAATCAAAATTTGCCTTACATATATGCAGTTCCCAGAGAGCTTCAGGGGATTCACGCATATGCAGGAAATGACTAATCATTTTATTTCTTCAATACTAAATGCACATTGTTACCACAGTACATGTACTGTATCATGGAATTACCCATGTATTTTCCCTTCCACAGTAACTGAAGAAAGATTATAATGTGCAACAGTTTTAAAGTGAGATGGTCTAGAATGAGAAGATGCTGGAAATTTTAATAGAATTTACCCAGTTGACATAGATCTCTTCAAAATTTATTTTTTAACAGCTGATGAAAGTGAATGTATACTAAATATGAGCCAGAATGGAAGGAGATTTTATAAATGTGCCATGCTTAATAAGTTGTTTACTATTAGTCACCAGAGAACTGTTAAATTACAGATGGTATGAAAAATAGTGGTATGTAAAATCTGTGTGAACATACAATCATATCTATTAAGGCTGGATAAATAATTGCAGCATTGTCATAGAACAACTTGTTCATTACCTATAAATATAGGGTTTTCTCCGCTTGTGAAGTATTTAATTGGCTTCTTCGGTAACTGTATCATGGCTATCTAGCCTGTACACAAGAGGGATATTTTAAGATTGAAAGTACAAAAAATAATGGAGATACTATCTGACAGAATAAAGGGACACTGCAAACCTGTTCTCTTATCCTTCTGATAGTAATTTATGCTAATATTGTTTCCAGGGACAGTTTTGCTGAAGATTTAGTGAGCATACGTTTCTATCCAGTGAATTTGAGCTTCTAGAATTTCATGAAGGAAAAATGTTGCAGGGAAATGAAGTGCCACACCTATAACTTGGACAATGAGGTGTTCTTTAAATAAATACAGATAAGGTCAATCAAGAGAACATCTAAATGAAACTTGGGCTCCCTCTAGACTAATTTAGACTAAAGGTTAATGTAAACCAAAAGTTGAGAGGTCAATCCTCTCTGGACTTGCTGTATAACTCCAAATAGGCCTAAAGGGCATAACACTGCTTAAACAAGTTAAGGAAATTGGATTATACAACTTTACACCTCTTTGTTCTTTGTTTATTTTAACTTGCTCTCTCAACCTTTTTTGACTAATTCTTTACCAGTTTGTGATATTACTAAATAAATAAGAATATTATTAAAACAAAACAAACACAAAAAATCCCACCCATATCTTCACTGATTTGATTTCTACATAGAGGAAAGAAGGAACTTTTAATCAACATATTAAACAGATTGCAATAAATTATACTATCTTAAAAAGGTTAGAACACAATTCCCCATCCAGGGATGCTAATCTTTTCTGGAAACAGCTTTGAATCTAAGTTTCATATATTTGTGGTAGAAGATGCTATATGGAAAAGTTCAGAAGCGTTTTTAAAAAAGACAATATCCATTTGGTCTGTAAGGGTCTGTGAATTCAGAAAAGCAAACACAATTTTTTTTTAAATTTAAATTTCTTACAGATAATTTTGAGAATGCATCAAAATTGTCTGCTTTTATGGCCATGAGAAAACAAACAAACAAACAAACAAACAACAGTCATTCATTTAGAAGTGGAGAAGAGGAAAACTTTGTGGCTTACTAGATACAATTAAATCTAAAGATGTCCTGAAGACCATGCTGTGTCTTGTTCTTGACAAAGATGCTTTCATGTGCTTATAAGCAACTGAACACCGAGTACATATTGAATGCTAAAGATGTCTACCTATTGACCAATAAGTTCCACCAAAGGAAAAATACTAAACTAATATGATTTTCTTAAAAATAAATGAGTAGTGACTTTGAGAGAACCTAAATGATTTTAAATGAACCTTTCAAAATTTAAGTGTTTGTATAGGTATTACAAGATACTGCTTTGTATCAATGTGAGTTTAAAAGCAAGCAGAGAATCAGTCAAATCCAGTGAAATTTCTCATTGCATTAACCTCTTCCACATTAATATTCTTTTATACAAGAAAGGGAGGTATGTCATATTTTTCACCTCACATACTTCTTGTACTACTTACTGATTTGATTCTGTAAGCTGCAGCTCAAAAGATCAGAGCTCCAAGTCTTTCTAAATGAGTTGTACTTACATAGAATAAATAACTTGAAGAAAATGTGGACTTAGAATGTCCTGAGTTGGAAGGCACCCACAAGGATCAGTGACTCCAATGCCTGTCACTGCATAGGACAACCCCACAGTTCACACGATGTGTCTGAAGACGTTATCTATTCTCTCCTTGAACACTGACGGTCTTGGGGCCGTGACACTTCCCTGGGGAGCCTGTTCTAGTGCTCCACCACCCTCTGGGTGAAGAACATTTTCCTAATGTCCAACCTAAACCTCCCCGGCACATCTTCCTGCCATTCCATCGGGTTCCGTCATCTGTCACCAAAGAGAAGAGATTGGTGCCTACCCCTTCTTCTCCCCTTGTGAGGAAGCTGTAGCCACGATGAGGTCTCTGTCTCCTCTTCTCCAGGCTGAACAAACTAAGTGACTTTAGCTGCTTCTTACACAGCTTCCCCCACAAACACTTTGCAAATTTATAGCCCTCTTCTGGACACTCTCCAGTAGCTTAATATTTTTTTTATCCTATGGCACCCAGAACTGCACACAGGGCTCCAAGTGAGTCTACACCAGTGCAGAGTACAGCAGGACAATCACCTCCTTTGCCCAGCTGGCAATGCTGTGCTGGATGCACCCGAGGACACGGTTGGCCTTCTTGGCTGCCAGGGTACACTGTTGGCTTATGTTTAACTTGCAATTGACCAGAACCCCTGTATCCCTCTCCGTGGAGCTGCTTTCCAGCATCTTGTCCCCCAGTCTGTATGTACAGCCAGGGTTTCCATGTCCCAGGTGTAAAATCTGACACTTGCCCTTGTTGAACTTCATGTGTTTGGTGATTGCCCAGTTCTCTCATTTGTCCAGATCCATCTGCAGGGCCTCTCTGCCCTTGAGAGGGTTGACAGCTCCTCTCAATTTTGTGTCATCGGTGGACTTACTAAGTATTCCATCAAGTCCTGCTTCCAAGTCATTTATGAAGACATTGAAGAGCGCTGGCCCTAAGATGGATCCTTGCAGAACCCTGCTAGTGACTGGTCACCAGCCCAACATAACCTCATCTACTATAACCCTTTGAGCCAGGCCCGTCAGTCAATTGCTCACCCAATGTACTGTGTGTTCATCCACCTGTGTGCTGGACATCTTGTCCAGGAGGATACTGCGAGAAACAGTATCAAAGGCTTTTTTCAAATTAATTTTAGAAGCACACTGAATTTCATTGGGTTTTGCATATGGCACATTTAGCTTTGTGTTTCCTCTGGAAAACAAACTAATGAGGCAGTTTATGAAATTCTAGACACAAATCTGAATTGCAGTTTCATTTTCTGAAACTGCTTTATATTTTCAGTGGGTGTGTTATCAAGTCATGTTTCATTTTGGATGCATGAAAATAGTTTTAGCAACTACATTTTACCAAAATAAACAGCAGTAGAGCTAATTTGACATAGAATTGTCTACTTAGCCCATCCTGTTATCTATGTAGAAGACTGTCTGAATGGCTTCCGTAAAGCTTGAGAATGCAGCATTTGTCTGCAAATATTTTAGTTGAGATTTCAGTTTAATATAAACATGAACTGCATGAACTTTGGCACTTGAAGAACTCCTGAGAAAAAGCTATCACTAGTAATATAGGACTGTAAGTATACACATATTGTAAGGATATTGCATCAAAGCTGTCACTTGGTAAGCATATCAGCCTTTCACTCCTGTCTTAGGAACCAACAGGATGGTATCTAAGTGTGTTTAGCCAGCTGAAAGCCATCAGAGAGTTCCTCCAAACAAACATTGTTTGAATTAATACGTTATTTCCAAATGAGTTACATTGGCAAGTTATAAGGTAACATGTGGTTTAGAAAAATAAACCTAAATAAAATGAAAACAGAAGCAGCAGAAACTCTGTTTGAGTCTTGTATGAACTCTATGTGGATTTTATCTCATATGGTAAATGACTGAAAATTAGAAGTAATATTCTAAGCAGAAAAGGTCAAGGCACAAAGGAAAAATTTGAATATCGTGGAAACACTATAGTATTTGCTGCAAAACCACTGTTAGTTCAGGTTGATTGGGGCAGCATAATCAGCTGGTCAGTAATTAATCATAATTAATGTTATCTGGGTTCCATGTTGTAAAGACAGACTAATTATAGAAAAACAGCAGTTCTAGTATCATTAGCCATCACTTGTCTGTCATACAAATGTCTTAACCTATTTATAGCTCTTAATTAGAAGAAGAGCATCTTTTGAAGGATTGTGGGCAGGGTATTTGCTTTCATGTAAAGGAAAAGGCCTTTTTCAACTGCCCAGCTTGATAATCCCCCTTCCACCCCACCGAAAAAAAAAAAAAAAAAAGTGTTGAATTTTAGATAAATTGTGACAACAATACAAAAGATGAGTAATTTGAAGAATCTTCAATTTCAATAGATTAAGATTATTACCCATTTTTGGAAATCATATGCAATATCTCACTACAAAAACCCTGCCTTATGCCTTTAACAGTTATCTGGGAATGTCCATGTTATGACTATTACAACTTGATAATTCCGCTCTTTTGAAAGTCCTTACAAGAAGCCACAATTGCCACTGACAGTCTTTCACAACCAGACACTGTTTACACTTAAACATGATTCATTAGGGTTTTCTTTTCTCATTTCATTCTTTGGTTCACAAAGAATCATAACTGGCAGTGTTGATTAGTCTTATAATTTATTTCAAAAGAATGCACTTAATTAATACCTTTTTTAAAAGAAGGTAAATTTTGACTGAATAGAAACTTCAGTCAAACCTCAGGATATTTATTGGAGAAAAGCCAAAACCAACCCACCCTAAATAAAATGGAATCCCTGAGAACAAATCCCTTCCCAAAACTAAGAACGGGTTTGGTCCTGTGTACCTGAAACTGGATAGATTCTATCAGTACCACATAATTATTCTCATGGCTTCTTACAATACCTGCTATAAAAAGCAATAGACGTGAAATGTGTTAGTGGACTTCTGAGTGACAGTCATCTCCTCAATAAAGGATGCTTTCTGTCAGTAGCCTCTGTTCTGGAGCACAAACTTTCCTAGTTCCTCAGGATCCATCTGCACTGTCATGTTTGCACAATCTCAAGATTAAAATCTAGTTCCTGTGACACCTTTATTATCTACATGCTAAAGCATGTTCAGACTCAACTGTAGCATATGCCAGCTTGCTCACTGGCAGAGAAACTCTGTGCTGGAGAAGGAAGAAGAAAAAAGGACTGAGATCTGATTTGTGCTTCAACTCTGTTGTTACAGAAGGTAATGGGCACGGCTGAATTAAGTCATCCTGCCTTTCCTGTCAGAAATAACCGTGGCCCCTTACTTGATGATCATGTCACCTCATGAACAGGGACATAGACAAAGCAGAGATATTTAATATTTTCTTCACCTTGGTCTTCAACACAGAAGATGTGTGCTGGGAGCCCCAGAGCCCTGGGCTAGAGAACCATGGCTGTGAGAATGATAAAATCCCGATCAAGCCTGAACTTGTGTGAGATTTGCTGCTCCAGTTATATCCCTATAAGTCAATGGAGCCTGATGGAATTCATCCGAGGGTACTTAAAGAGCTGGCTGATGTCATAGCAAGACCTCTGTCTGTGATTTTTCAATGCTCCTGGGACTCTGGAGAGGCCGCCATTGAATGGAAGCCAGTAAACGTCCCAGTCTTCAAGAAGGGCAACAGGGATGACCCTGGCAACTACAGACCTGTCAGTCTCACTTCTGTGCCTGGTGAAATAATGGAGAAGATTATGCTGGGAGTTATTGAAAAACACCTGAATGACAAGGCAGTCATTGGTCCCAGCCAGCATAGGTTCATGATGGGAAAGTCTTGCTCAATAAACTTAATTTCTTTCTATGACAAGGTTACCCACCTAGTTGATCATGGGAAACCAGTCAACAAGATCAAGCAGCTCTTCAGAGAGGGATACAGGGGTTCTGGTCAACAGCAAGTTAAACATGAGCCAACAGTGTGCCCTGACAGTCAAGAGGGCCAACCGTGTCCTGGGGTGCATCAAGGACAGCATTACCAGCCGGGCGAGGGAGGTGATTGTCCTGCTGTATTCTGCACTGGTGTGGCCTCACCTGGAGCCCTGCATGCAGTTCTGGGTGCCACAGGATAAAAAGGATATTAAGCTACTGGAGAGCGTCCAGAAGAGGGCTACAAAGTTGGTGAAGGGTTTATAGTGGAAGCCGTATGAGGAGTAGCTAAAGTCACTTGGTTTGTTCAGCCGGAAGAAGAGGACACTGAGAGGAGACTTCATCACTGTCTACAGCTTCCTCACAAGCAGAGGAGGAGGGGCAGGCATTGATCTCTTTTCTCTGACAACCAGTGATGGAACTTGAGGGAATGGCAGGGAGATGTACCAGGGGAGGTTTAGGTTGGACATTAGGAAAACGTTCTTCACTCGGAGGGTGGTGAAGCACTAGAACAGGCTCTAGTCATGGCCCCAAGCCCGACAGTATTCAAGAAGTGATTGGACAAAACCCTCAGACACAGGGTGTGAATTTGGGGGTTGTCCTATGCAGGGACAGGAGTTAGACTCAATGATTTTTGTGCGTCCCTTCCAACTCAGGAAATTCTATCATTCTACGATTCCTTCTGTCATGATTCAATATCAACAAAATCTGAGTGTTCTACTAAAAATCTGTTAGGTATGAAACAGACTTTTGCTTCCTGGAGGAGTCTTTTTATAATTACGTAGCTCTTACATGAAACAGGTTTGTAAACGACAATATAAAAGATAACTTTATTGGACTAAGAAAAAAATAGAATTTTTGGAAATAATTAGAGGAAGAAAAAGTTTTCTTCTAACGCATCTCTAATCAGCATACAATGACGGCCACAGAAGGAATATGACACTGATCTGGATGCAACAGGAGAATATAAAGAATTTAAACTTGTAAATACAGAACCTCAACTAGCCCTACAGGGACACACTTGCCTATTCTATGATGAGCAGTGGAGCTCAGCCTTCCTCCCTGCATCCCTGCATACTCTAACAGCCACTTTATATTGCTCATAGGGGGTCTGTCCCTTTTTCCACATCACATAATGTCCTTCTACCACCTGAGTTTTGGCAGGAGCTCTTTACTTATCCATTCTGGCCTTCTACTCCCTTTACTTGATTTCTTGCTCATAGGGATGCATTGGTCTTTAGCTTGGAGGAAGTGATGTTTGAATATTAACCAGCTCTCTTGGATGCCCCTACCTTCTAGAGCTCTGATCCATGGGATTCTTCCAGTAGGTCCTTGAAGAGGCCACAGTTCACCCTACTGAATTTAATGGTTGTAAACCTACTTATTGCCTTGCTTCCTCCATGCAGGATCCTGAAGTCCACCATCTCATGGTTGCTGCAGCTGAAGTTGTCCCCAGACCTCACATCTGGAGCTATCATTTGCAGGGACAGGAGTTGGACTCGATCCTTGTGGGTCCCTTCCAAGTCAGGACATTCTATGATTCTATGATCCCCAACCAGTTCTTGCTTTGTTAGGTCCAAGCAGCACACCTCTCCTTGTTGGCTCTTGTGTCAAGAAGTTGTCGTCATTGATCTGTAGGAACCTCCTGGACTGTGTGTGCTTAGCTGTGTTGTGTTCCCAGATGATGTCAGGGTGATTGAATTCCCCCATGAGAACCAGCTCATGTGATCGTGAGGCTACTTTCAGCAGTCCGTAGAAAGCCTCATCAACTTCCTCTTCCTGATCAGGTGGCCTGTAGTAAACACCCACAACAGTGTCCCCCTTGTTAGCCTGTCCCTTACTTTCTACCCATAAGGACTCAACTCGTTCTTCATCCTCCCCTAGGCAGAGTTTGATACATTCAAGTTGCTCTCTCACAATAAGTGCAACTCCTTCACCTTGCCTTGCTGGCCTTTCTTTCCTAAAAAAGTACATAGCCTTCTGTGACAACATACCAGTCACGTGAGCTATGCCACTATGTCTCTGTAATTGCAATGAGACCATGGCCCTGCGAATGCACATAGATCTCTAATTCTTCCTGTTTATTCCGCGTGCTACATGCAATGATGTACAGACATTTCAGAGAAGTAACTGAGCATGCAGGTTTCCCATGAGATGAGCAGAAGGGTCCACCATAGCCGTACATACCCTTGAGGTGGTTGGCCGCCTGGTTCTCTTCTTGGGAGGCAGCTAAGGAATATTTGTCACTGCTCTGGTTGGCCTGGCTTATTCCCCAGTTGGGTGTGATGGCTTGAGCATTGCCACTTTGGACCCCACCCCCTGAGCTTTTTAATTTAAAGCCCACCTCACCAAGTTGGCCTGCCTGCTGCCGAACATTCCCTTGCCTCTTCCAGACAGGTGGATTCTATCCCACCCTAAAATGTTATACTCATAAAAGCATGTCCCACCATCATAAAAGCCCAAACCCTCACGATGGCACCAAACTCGAAGCCAAGAGTTAATGAGCATTATGCGTCTATTTCTGGCTGCCCTCTTTCTTCCAACTGGTAGAATGGAGGAAAAGATGACTTTAAACAACTATCTGATGAAAATTCCTATCCTACATTCTTTTGTTAATTACCTTGACATGTGCCTGAAAATGAAATTTCTATAATTCTGGTTAGGATACCATTATTAAATAAAACCTCTCACAAAGTAAACCTGAGCGAACAGAAAATGTATGGAGAATGGAAGTCACATTTAGGTTTTTTTGTGTCTAAGCTATGTAGAAGAACATTTATAATAATGTTACATAATATTAAAATGTACAGGCATGCTTATTAGTGTGAATTAGGTTTACCCACACCATGTCTAGGGAATGTGAAAAGTTAGGTGGTGGCAAGTCTTACAGCCTATGGGGTCAATCTCGCCTCTAGCCACATGTGTGTGTGTGTCATTTATCTGCTGCAATGCTAGCCAACACTTGCTGATTTTAGAAAGTATTTGCACACAACTGTGGGCAAGACTGAACAGTGACTTTTCAATTTGAAGTTTCTTCATACAGATGCAAACACTTCTTGCAATCTGATTCTAATTAACAATAGAGTCATTCATTCCTTCTTTAACAAATGAGTAGAAATCCCCTTCCTTTAGCAATACACAGACATTTGATAGTAATGAAATATTTGAGATGATTATGTGTTACAAGATCTGATTCTGCTGTACTGAAGACTCAAGTCCTGTTTCCATCTCAGCTATAGGCCACAAAACTGCTATGCTGTATTACTTGCTCAGGGGCATTAAAGCAAGAAATCTTACCTCCACAGCTGCAAAGAAAGCTGTGGAGCCATTCTGTAATGAAGAAGGAAACTTCAGGGTTGGCCTAATACTTAGCTCATAATCTACATGACAGAATAGTAACTACTGAACATCAGCAATGGCAGTGTAGTCTTTTCATGGTCTGAGGTCACTATTATATGAAACTTTTCAGTGATTCTATTAATTCCAATAAAATCAGACTTGTGTGAAAGTTCCCCTCAATCTACTTTTGCAAATACACTTTTACAAATACAGCCCAGTATGTGGTTGGACTTCTTTTCCCACAAGAGCCTACTGTCAGCTTATGTTGAATTTACTGTCTTCAGGACTTCCAGGTCCTTTTCAGCACAACTGCTTCTATGAGACTCTTGTTTAAGAGTAGAGGCAAGAGGTGCAAAACTGTGACATTTTTTCAGACAACTACTACTAGGGTGTTTACTTTGTGCTGGAGAGCATCCAAAGACGCGCAACAAAGCAGGTGAAGGGTCTAGAGAACAGGTCTTATGAGGAGTGGCTGAGGGAACTGGGGTTGTTTAGTCTGGAGGAAAGGAGGCTCAGGCAAGATCTTATCACTCTCTACAACTACTTGAAAGGAGGTTGTAATTAGGTGATTATCATCTCTTCTCCCAAGTAACAAGTGATGGGATGAAAGGAAATGGCCTCAAGTTGTGCCAGAAGAGGTTTAGATTGGATGTTAGGACAAATTTCTTCACCAAAAATGTTGTCAAGCATTGGAACAGGCTGCCCAGGGAAGCGGTTGAGTCACCCTCCCTGGTGGTATTTAAAAGATCTGTAGATGTGGTACTTAGAGACACGGTTTAGTGGTGGACTTGGCAGTGTTAATGGTTGGACTCCATGATATTAATGGTCTTTTCCAACCTAAATAATTATTTGATTATATGGTTCTATGACTAGCTCTATCTCGTTTTATACATCAATTATTAATAGCTGAGGATATGAGATGCACTGCTGGCAGGTATCTTCCGCTTTAATTTCATTCAAAATTAATTAATTTCATGTGTTCCAAGAATATTCCATTATGTGACTTGAAGGACTGTAAGTGGGGACAATTGAGAGATTCACTTCAAAAGCACAGTCCTGACCTAAATTAAAATGCTAATATAGACACACCTACAGGATCCTTCTCAGAACCTTGAGGGAATGGAAATCTTATGATCTTGACCAGGTGCTGGAAGCAAAACCTGTAGCTTGAAATGCATTCCATGAGACTTGTTAAGGCCTGAAAAATATGAGTAGGATCTCAGATCTTGGTATGGAAGACCCCAATGAATTTTGTCCCTAGCAAAGGACCTGTCTCTGTAACAATACAACCCTAAAATTCCATTCAAATTGGAGAAGTGGCAAGAAAAATATTCTGGATATTGGTGATGTAAATAAGAAGCTAGTGACCCTAAGTACCATGACTAGTTGTCTTTTGCACAAGACATCAACAGTGTGAGTACTTAGAAGCATAGAATCATAGCATGGTTTGGTTTGGAAGGGACATTTAAAGGTCATGTAGCCCAACCCCTGCAATGTACAAGGACATCTTCAACTAGATCAGGTTGCTCAGAGCCCTGTCCAACCTTACCTTGAATATTTCCAGGGATGAGGCATCTACCACCTCTCTGGGCAACCTGGGCCAGTGCCTCATCACCATCATTGTAAAACATTCGTTCCCTACATCTAGTCTGAATCTGCCCTTGTTTAGTTAAAAATCATTACCCCTTGTCACATCACTACAGGCCCAACTAAAAAGCCTGTCTCCATCTTTCTTATAGGCCTCCTTTAAGTAATGAAAGGTCACAATAATGTCTCCACAGATCCTTCTCTTTTCCAGGCTGAGCAACCACAACTCTTTCAGCCTGTCCTCACAGCAGAGCTGTTCCAGCCCTCTGATCATTTTTGTGGCCTCCTCTGGACCCTTTCCAACAGGTCCATGTCTTTCTTGTATTGAGGAACCCAAAGCTGAATGCAGTATTACAGGTGAGCTCTGACCAGAATAGAGTAGCATCACAGAATTGCTTCCCTCAACCTGCTGGCCATGCTTCTTTTGATGCAGCCCAGGATATGGTTGGCTTTCTGGGCTACAAGCGCATATTGCTGGCTCATGTCCAGTTTTTTATCCACCAATACCCTCAGGTCCTTTTCAGCAGGACTGTTCTCAATCCCTTCATGCACCAGCCTGTATTGATACCAGAGGTTGCCTAGACCCAGGTGCAGAAACTTGCACTTGGCCTTGTTGAACCTCATGAGGTTCACTATAGCCCACTTCTTGGGCTTGTCTAGGTCCCTCTGGATGGCATCTAGAGGTGTGTCAATTACACCACTGAGTTTGGTGTCATCTGCAAATTTGCTGAGGGTCCACTCAGTCCCACTGTCTATGTCATTGATGAAGATATTAAAAATCCCATTATAGACCCCTGAGGGACATCACTCATCAGTGATTTCCATCCAGACACTGAGCCAATGACCACTAGACTCTGAATGCTACCATCCAACCAATTCCTTATCCATTGAACAGTCCACCTATCACTTCCATATGTCTCCAATTTAGAAGGATGTTGTGGGGGACTGTGTCAAAGGCCTTACAGAAGCCTAGTTATCTGACATCTGTAGGTCTTCCCTTGTCCACCGATGTAGTTATTCCATCATAAAAGGCCACTAGGTTGGTCAGGCAGGACTTGCCCTTGGTGAAGCTGTGCTGGCTGTCTCAAATCACCTCCCTGTCCTCCGTGTGCCTTAGCATAGCTTCTAGGAAGATCTATTCCACGATCTTCCCAGACACAGAGATGAGACTAACAGGTTGTTAGCTCCCAGGGTCCTCCTTTCTACCATTCTTAAAAACAGGTGCAATGCTTCGCTTTTTTCAGTCACTTAATATATAATCCTCAAATGTTGAGAGAACTATTGTCAACAGAAGGGTCATTAATATCCTGTAAGTCTGTATCACACAAACTTGCACTGTAGTAAGCAGCACTGATTCCCTTGAAGCAATTTGACTAACACTGGGCAGCCTTAGACATGGTTTTGTATGAGATGCGGAAGCTGTTTAGCCAATACATAGGTGACACTGGGAAAGTCCTTCTGAAGTTCTTAGCCACTCCAACATTCTAGAGGTCTTGAAGATGCCCCCATGTGCCTCATGCACTTATATTCTTTTAAAGTATAGGTGATCTGCCAATACCAAAGCACACTCCCTATGGAAATATCTGGTTATGAAGATGAAAAATTTTAAATTACAGCAATATAAAAAAAAGAGTAAGGATCCTGAGAGAACAATAAAAGAAACTGAGAGAAATATGAAACCCAAAGGAAATGGAAATTTGAAGAGTCACCATTGCATTTACATATGAGATGTGGCAGGGGAAAAGGCACAGCACGCAATTTGTCCTCAGATTACTGCTGTTGTGTAGTGTAAAGGAGACTGCTTGAATTTTGTGGTCAATCAACTTTGCTGTTTCAGAAAATGAGTGACATCCCTGCATAAAGTTCCACTTGCCTTCCTTTCTGTTACTTGTGCAGCAGACTCCTGGATCCTATCCTGCTACTTCCCCTACTCTCGCCTGTCTTTTCTTGGGTAGGAAGGACACTCTACAGTACTCACAGGAGGAAAAAAGAATATTTGGTGATGTGGAATTACTGTAAGAAGGCTATTAGTTTTGTTGTCTATTTCTTTGCTGGCTACTGTGTAAAAGAGCCAGGCATACAGCAAGACTAGTCAGTGAGGATAATAAAACTAAGTATGGAATTCTAAAAAGTTCATAAAATACACAAAATGAAAAAACTGAAAAATAGTTTCCTTTTAATCTCTGCTGTAATAATCTCTAATGTTGTATTGAGACTATGTAAATTTACTTTCATGAATACAGTCCTCTAAGTACTTTTTTCTTTTGTTATTTGTGGGTTTTTTTTTCAAAAACGAGTATCTTAAAAAGATACTTGTAGTATATAAACTAACTTTTCAAAATCTTTACATTATTCACATTGAGTATTAATGTGAGTTTACTCTTCTATCAAATAGAAGTTGTATTTCTAAACAAATATGCAATCTGGAAAAGAAAGTCAATACAGGCCTAATTTCTCCACATTTATGAAATGTACGTGTTTGTCTAAATTATTTAAATACTAATATAAACCAAATGACTTTCCCTCATATGTAGTAACTCACAATAAATCATAAAATCTTCAGTTTTGGAATTATGTTTTTTCTTTTTTCACTCATGCAAATAATATACTGTTGTGGTATTCCATTATGATATGCTAATAAATAATGTTATTTTTAATGTACATAGTATACTAAAAGGTGGATAAATGGATTAAGGTCAAAATACTCCTGAGTAATTTTATGAATATTCATCTGATTTTTTCAACATATGGACATATTTCTTAATTAATATTTTCAAAAGACAGATGTTTCCACTGTCTTAAAGGTTTAATAGTAGTTTGTGTAACTGAGAAATGCAAATTTTATATATATGCATAAGCTGTTTTACAAACATCTTGCAAATTAACTCTCAGAGTCTGTAACATTTCAGCCATACCACGTGTTCAGTACATTCTCATAAGTTTCTTCATTGCCTGAAGTAATTCAATGCAATCAATACTGGCATTTTAATGGATGTGATAATACAAAATATTGGGACATAACTTTCTTTTGCTGTGAATGCATTTGCGGTGTGAATGTTCCTTTGCTTATTAATGAACTAAAATGTTAGTTAATTAAAGCAACCAACAGTAGTGGCCATCAAATTTTGCCAACAGAAACATCTCACCAGAAAGCCAACAGTCCATTTCCTTGATTGCTTGTTTTTGTAAAAAGAAATGCCAAGCATTTAAAGTACCACTGGCGGATTATAAGTAGAGGTTTATTTCCAATGTTATATTGGCATTTTTTGAGGAGAAGATGCATCAGCCTTGGTTTATAAAGTACCAAACATTTTATCTTGGCTTTGTAATGAAAATATTTGCTACATAGATGGTGAACACGGGTTTTTTTTTGGAATGGCAACAGTTTGATAGCTGCATTAAAAGAAGCATGACCAGCACACAAAGGGAGGCGATTCTCCCCCTCTACTCCACTCTCCTGAGACCCCACCTGGAGTACTGCATTCAGCTATGGAGACCCCATCATAAGAAGGACATGGACCTGCTCAAGTGAGTCCAAAGGAGGGCCATGAAAATGATTAGAGAGCTGGGATACGTCCTCTATCAGCAAAGGCTGAAAGAGTTGGGATTATTCAGCCTGGAGAAAAGAAGGCTCTGGGAAGACCTTATAAAAACCTTTCAGTACCTAAAGGAGGCCTACAAGAAAGCTGGAGAGGGACTTTTGACAAGAGCATGTATTGATAGGACAAGGGGTAATGGCTTTAAAATGAAAGAGGGTAGATTTAGATTAGATGTAAGGAAGAAATTCTTTACAGTGAGGGTGATGAGACACTGGAACAGGTTGCCCAGACAGATGGTAGATGCCCCAGCCCTGGAAGTGTTCAAGGCTAGGTTGGATGGGGCTCTGAGCAACCTGGTCTATTGGAAGGTGTCCCTGCCCTTCCAATCCCAGTCATTCTGTGATATTGTCCTATGATTTGAGGGAAAAATGGCAAATCAATATAAGAAAATTATAAAAACAGGAAAATTAAAAAAACAGGATAGTACCAGATCTTAATGTGTTTAACAGACAGTTGTTACGCTGAAAGCAGCAAAAGGTAGGAGCACTTATAACTTCCTCATCAACTTCTCAGGTTTGCCAAATTGACTGTTTTTTTTTAAAGAAAAAAGAATATTAAGGCGTTTCTTCTTGTAATAATTTCCTCAAGGTGATAATGTATTTTATGAAGGTCAAAACTGTATTACTTGTATTACTTGTATTACTTGTATTCCTTTGCTTGCCAGGCAATTTTTTTGCTACACTTTTACATTAGCAAACATTTGACCCTTTATCTATTTTCAATAAAAAATATCTAGTCAAACTATCATTCTATGTTTTGTAATTAAATTTTTGCATAGTAGTTGAATTCCTTGGGAATGCTTCTAATGGAGAAATAAGTTCCAGTAGATGGATAAATAATTAGGATTTGGATAGTAACTACCTATTTGTTTGATGATTATTACTACAACGGTATCCCAAAGAAGGGCTTGGCCTGTATTTCCACAATGAGTAGATGCAAAATATACAAAATATTTTCTATGTGTGTGTAATGATTTTTCTGTATTAGACAGTAATATAAAAAATAATTATCATTTCAGGTGTCAATTCCAGAATATTTTCTGTCCATAATGAAACACAGCTACATGGATTATGTAAGTTCTTGGTTAAACCATGTCAATTAAAGCCGCTTTAAGTAATAAAATAGAGATTAATTTATCTAGGACTGAAAGGGAAATGTAATTGTCCATTGCTACATTTCAGCTATCTGCATTTTTAAATAAATTATTTTGAACTCTGATATGAATGAATCCTTACTGTATTTTGCAAGTGGTCAACCAGCAAAAATGATTGATTGTTTCTAATTCCAGAGACAGATGATTGTCCCTCACCTTTAGTGTGAAGAAACGGAAAAAATACGTCTTCATTCAGGAACCAAGAGTGGAACAGAAACCTGTGTTTCTTTTAGTATTGCAATTTCAGACTCAATCTTTGACTATATCTAGACATGGATACCTCAAGCCAGACTGAAATTCCTCCAGGGCTCCCGTGTGGTGCAATTGTCTGACACTGTTGGATTACTGCTCAATAAAGGAATGGTCAGTCCCCTCTGACTGCCGGTGGAAAGAATGCCATTCTCTCTGTAATAGCTGTCCAACAATAATGGGTGCAGCCACCATTGCTGACAAAGTCCAGGACTCAGAAAAGGATACACGCTTTTTACAAAAGGAACTAATTGAGGCATTTTCTGGCTGTTTGCCTGCATCTGTCTCAAACATTACAAAGTCATAGTCGATTATAAATAACTCCAGGATTGTGAAGAGGCTAGTCTGAAGATTTTTATGCGAGATGGTAAGGAACTTTCTTAGAATAATTTCTGGAGTTCATCTGCAATACAATTAGGTCTTACTGTAAGCTATTTTTAACAGTGGATATCAAATTACTCATAAGGAATGATATGCTAATATGCTGACCAGTCTGACGTAGTACCTGGTTCCGGCAAATCTGGGTAAGAGGGGATTCCAGGACTGACTAAGGTGGTACTGCATCTGGTTCAACTACTATACTGGAATCATGCTCTGCACTACAGGACACACAATTCCAAGTAGCTGTTCCAAAACAATAGTATCTGTCCTTCTTTGGTGCTCAGATGATGACATTGTTTACAGAATCTTGTTTTTGCTCACTTGTAGCTTTCCAGTGAAGCCTCTGACTCAGTAACTGGGCCAGTTGCTCACGCAAATCCTCTGAAAAATTCTGTGCCTAGATTTCAGTTGTTTGACCATCCGCCTGATTTCTCTGAGATTCAATTGATCAGAATTTTGCAAACCATTTCTATGGTTTGGGGTATGGGGCAGCGAGATATCAAATCTTGCCTCACAGTCTAAGGTCAAGAATTATTATAGGTTAGATACACGTTATTGTGCGTCATTCAAAAAGGGCTTGGTATTTTAAAGCAATACTTGACCCATGTTACGTGAATGATTCTGAAGGCTGTATTTTTTCATATTCTTCAGCCCTAAGGCTAGAATTTAAACCTATGGTAAAACTGTAAGTGAAACGAAGTTTCCCAGATGCCTCATAGGACACATTGTTTACACTGTCAGCCTTGGCTTTCCATAGCTTACAGTGTCAGTTCCTGCATAAGGGAAGTTCAGGACTGACTGCATTACTTCCTAGATTACTTAACGTCTGTATCAAGTCATTGCTATTAATACAGCCAATTTATCATTATAAATTTTCACAGTAACTTTAGCAAAATATAAATAAATGAAAAAATCCTTATGATAAAGCTCTATGTTTCAAATGCTGGTACTCTGAGTAGAGGTACTAAAAGTAAGTGAAGTGGTATGATTTAACTGCACTCTCATTCCTTGAGGTAGTATCCACAAAATCATGTTGACGGCATAAATCCAGTACTGTTGCAAAGCCTTTGCTTTTCATGTATTTATTAAAAATTAAAATAAATACGGAAAACCAGTAACACACAAAAACTTAGGAAGAGGTCCAAAAGCTTTAGGAAAACTATTGTCCCATTGAATTTATCTCCCGCTGTGGTTAACTGACAACATATGCTTAGCTTTACGTACTTTGTCAACATTGCGGAGAAGGTACTGATTATGCTAGAAATAAAATTATGTTTCAGAATGATCCATAGAAGTCTTGAATACTGAAGTTCTAAGAAAGCCAAATGGAAAAATAGAATTCTTTTCAGATGGCAACACTTTTGACCTCAGAAGCTATTTCTTTTGGGTGAAGTTCAGAGTTCTTGAACTTGGTGTTGAGAGATTTTATGGACCTTGTTTGTCCACTCTTTCAAATCCCCACAAAATGTGTGTACACTAGCTACCAGCTGAAGAATACAGCCCTAGTTCTTGTTGATGAGGTTTCTCTTATTTAAAATGCAGCAAGTATGCCTTTAATGGCTTTAAAAAGGACTACTTGGACACTTCCCTCACAGCTTAACCAAACTCCCAGCATATGTGCAGTTTTCCATGATTAACTAGGTGATTTCTTTGTGCAATATTGTTTTCTCTAGAATTTCTAAGAATGCAAATATTTATTTATTTTAACATTAAACTAGGTAAACTAATATACTGTAGGAAAATACCACTTGAAGTAAAAGCACTGTTCATATATTGCTCTTGCAGACGTATGCAAAAACTGATTTAAAAAGAGTTGCTCTTGTGAATAAAAAATATGTCTTAAACTTTTTAACAGGAATTCAGGAAGAAGTCTCCAGTGTAGCATTGCTGCTTATATAAATGCTCTTAACATACAAATCAATTAAACTTGGAAAAAGGTAGCTGAAAAATAGATTACTGGTTGCAAATTCAAAAGTACTTCCGTTGGATCTAAAAAACAGCAGGACCAATTATTTAGAACAAAAATACCCAAAAAAGAAAAACACCATGTCACCTAGTACAGCGCGTATTTAGACAACAATTAGAGAAGGTTAGTAAAGCGGATACTACTAATTCAGTGCACGCACAGGATTGCATGACTTGAGATGGTAGATACGGTGCAATACTGTATCAGAATGTCTGCTTAATAAACCTGGAGAAAACTTTACATTTCTGCCTATGACTGCCGAAAGAGTTTGCCAATAGATATATTCTATAAATGGGAAAAAATATTTTAGAGCTTGGCCTCTGGGTTCTGTTACTCTCATCCAAAAGAAGAAATATATTACAATAGTTTGGGAAAAAAGGGTATTCTATTGTAGACTTTCATTTAACAGCAGGAGTTTTAAATGTCTATTTTTTAGTAAATTTTCTTTTAAGGAAATTGTAATGATTTTTATAACATGATTTTTTCCTATAAAACCTTAAAAGGCAAACAAGTATAGTATGTTTTGACTGTGGTTTTATTTTAGTGGGTAGAAAAGGGTGGCAAAATTTTTCTAAGCAGGCAGATTGCAGTCTAGCAACAAATACACTTTTTGCTTTATTGCAGATTGTGGTAATACCAGTGAGGACTGAACAAGGTGCTGATGGGATCAGGGACCTCAATATGGGAGAAATCAGAGATTTAAGTTAATGAAACAGACCAAGATATTCTACACATGATGGCTAGTTTCAGGCTTGACAGAGTATTTTCTTATCCTGCCCATTCAAACTGTTTAATAGTTTGGATCTTACTCCTAATGTTGACCCCAAGATTGAGAGTGTATGTTGGTTCTTATCATGGAAATGATAGTTTGCTAACAAGCTGCACTTGGTCCACTCTTTCCCACTGATCACCAAACAACAGGTCATAAAGCCTTTAGATTCTATAAACCTTGACTGTATTTGAAAATGTTGAATGGTATTAAAAGAGGTATTATAGAGGTAATCTCTCATATAAAAAGCTGACTGTCTGTTTTGGTTTGATTGCAGGGTGACAATAAACCGTGGCAGATGTTTTGTTAACCCCCCTCTCCCCATTCTTTTCCCCCTTTAGCCCCCTCCTCTCCGCCCCTTTTTCCACTAAGTACAGGTGATTGGAAGGCAAAGACAGAGAGTGAGAGTTGGAAAAAAATAAAAACGTTTTACTAATGCTACTAATAAAATAGAGAAAATAATACAAAATATACAAAACCAATCTTGAAAGTCCGGGCAAAGATCAGTGCTGCTCTAGCAGCAGCAGAGCCTGTACCCAGAAGTCCTGGACTGGACTCTACAGCCAACCGGAAGCAGATTCAGTCTGTCACTAGGCCTCAGTTCGCAGGGACGACTTGCAAGGTCCTCTCCTAATGTTGGCCATATGGAAAAGGAAAGAGATCCTCATGATCTCCCACTTTTATATGATGTATCACGTGAATGGGATGGAATACTTGGTCAGTTTTACTCACCTCCTGCTTGCCTCTCTCGCAGGATGTGCATCCTTACCAGTGACCTTGCATTCCATTGCTATGTCTACCAAACCATGTATCCTACTTTAGAAAAGTGCAGTTACTAAGAAGACTTTAGCTGAAAGGAAAACTCACTTGTCCTGGTTTTGTTAAAAAAAAAGTTTCTCTTTCAGTGAATTTTGCCTGTCAGCTAAAGCCTTCATATTAACTGCATTTTCCTGGAGAACCAGACACATGTTTTGGTAAACCTAGCAATGGAACGCAAACTTATTGATAAGCATGGATGGACATCTTGCGAGAGGGGCGATGAGAAACAAGTGACTAAGAAACTGACCAACTGTGTATAACGTTCCATTCACGTGAATACTTCATATAAAAGTGGGAGATCACGAGGATCTCGTCCCTTTTGCCTTTTCCCCTTCTGCTTATGGCCGACATTAGGAGAGGACCTTGCTAGTCGTCCCTTCAAACTGAGGCCTAGTGACAGACTGAATCCAGCTCCGGTTGGCTGCAGAGTCTAATCCAGGACTTTGGTTGCTGGCTCTGCAGTTGCTGAGACTTTCAAGATTGGTTTTGTATATTTTGTATTATTTTCTCTATTCTTATTAGTAGCATTAGTAAAACATCTTTAATTTTTCCAACTCTCTTCTCTCTGTTCTTCTTTTCCTCCCGATCGCCTGTCCTTAGTGGGAAGGGGGGAGAGGGAGGGGCAAAAGAGGGGGAAGTGGGGGGAGAGGGGGTTAACAATACATCTGCCAGGGTTTTATTGTCACCCCGCAATCTAACCCTCGACATCACTAAAAGAGAAACTTGTTTTTAACAAAACCAGGACACTGTCCTACATCCCATTGTCTCAAACTGTTTCAGAATAAGGAAAGTGAATACTTCATTTTGTTTTCAGTTATATCACCAATTTCTCTCCATAAGGAAGTCAGCTCTTTATTAATGATGGCATTCAAAACTGGCAAATCAATCCATGTCTACTTCATAAATCATGCTTGTTCAACAGAGTTTTTCTTATTTCTCTACAAAGTTTTTAAAAAGCATCCAGTCCAATAACATTACAAACATTGTTTGATTTGGAAGACCCATAAATATGACTGGCTTCATACCACACAAACTGCTATACTGAAGGGTGGTATTACCCACTTATTTATAACCACCTAATGTTACCATGTAAGGCTGAATCAATTAAAAAAGAAAAAGTTCCAGAACTGACAGGAATCTCTATAAACTGTGCTCTCTAGGAGACATAACAATAACATTCAGCCCAAATTTAGAAATTTTTGGTCTTAAATTGGCTCGAACTATTTTGGGGGCAATTATACTGGACTGTCTTTGGTAATCTAAGTGTTATGAAAGGTCTTTTTTCATATTTCATAAAACTCTGGAGAGAAACATAGTTTAAAGATGAGTACAGCTACAAAACATCAACAATCAACATTTTGCTAATGCTACATTCAAGCTGAAATCAAAATGTAAGGCTCCTATGCAGCTTCTACTTCCCGATTCCTTTAAAAACTGTAACTAGGGTATAGCTTGCAATGTGTTTCCTCCTCTTGCTTTTTCTTTACTTGCTGGATTTACATGGATTAGATTGTCCATTTCAGGCTTCAGGGAATGAGTCTTGAGAGTGAGACAAATGGATTTTCTTGTTTCCTTTTGTTTCGTCATCCTTTAGTTTCCCAAAATATGGTTGCTGTCAAGGATCACTACTACTCTGGAAGAATGCCAACAACTTATACCAAGTCAGGGTATTCAATGAACTGAAGTGTTAGCCAGTAAGTAATTTTCTGTTCTGTTTCTTTGGGGTACATTACAATAGGGAATAATCCTAAAATATAAGGGGCTTTATCTAGAGAGATTTTAAAAATTAACTGATGAGTGCCTTGAGACAGGTCAGGTGAAGTAAAATTTGAAGTAGATCCACCAACAGCAGCGTATTTCAAGGGCTACAGTGTGGCAACTCAGCAGGGAAAACATTTATCAAAACAAAACCACATCAGACCCCCAAGGAAATGATAAAATACAGATATTAAGAAAATTATAGACTTAAAGGAAAAAAATAAACAACCAGAGATAGAAGCCTGTGTTACAAAAATCTAAATTGTACAGAATGGATGTTGAAATTGATTTTGGACAAGCTAAACACTATTGTGCATGAAAAACGTTAATATTTGATTTATTTTTGGAACTGTTTTAGTATACTAGGGACACTTTCCTCTCTTGTGATGCTGATACATGAATTAAGGATAGAAGATAGTTTTGCATACTGTTTCAAGAAATTTTTGTGCACTTTAAATTAAGGAAACATCCATTAAATAGTCTATGAGTTTGTTTTCTAGACCAGTACTAGTTTACTATACAGGTACATAGAAGTTGCATACCCAGTTTTCACAGATGCTAAAAAAGTCTTAGAATATTAGTGACTATTTAGATTGTAGGCTTCAAGGAACTCTCTAAGATACTGTAGTATTTCTGTGTAACTACTTAACAAAATCACAGAATAATTTGTATTGGTATTCTTCAGTTACTAACAGAATGCCTTTAGTGGTGCCATTTTCTTAGTGCAGGAAAATTTTAGTAACTAGATGTCATCTTTCATTGATACTTATTACCTATCATTAAAATAGTGTTGAAAAGTATTGAGATATCAATATTAATGAAATCATTTTAGTGGAAAATCAAAAGTTATTTCATTTATCTTCTACCAAATCCTGACAAAGAAAAATATGACAGACATCTGATAGTGCTTAATATAAACCATTAAACTTGGGGAAAATTAAAAAAAATAAAACTATCATATGCAATGCATTTACTTTTACTGATTTACAAAATGGAGAAAATTACCTAACTAGACAAGTCTGCATTTTGAATGGACATTTTCCCTTACATAAGAAGAAAAGTATAAAGTATATCATATAGTAATTCTCATAACCCAGAAGATACAGCTGTGTTTAAAAAAAAACATTGAAAATGTAACTGCCTAATTTAGTTTGGTGAGAGCTACTTTTTCTTGGCATTTTGCCCAGAATATGCTTATTCGTTCTGCAAAAACAGTATGGCAAACTCTAAAAAAGAAAACAAACGTTGCAGAGAGGCAAAACAGAATACATTCATTATAAACACAACATGCTTAAGGATTGCTGCCTTCAATAATCCCTAACAGAAACTTGCATCTGTCTGTACGAAGAGAATAATACCTTGATAGCCAAAAAAGTGAAATCTTTAGTTTATTGACAAACCAAGAGCGGGCACTCCTGGCATGAGAGCATGTTTGAACTCCTGAAGTCCTGAGAATGTGAATTTTCGCTTTTAGTATTATAGAAACCAATTACATAACTACTGACTAAAACTTCATAGAAGTTCTTGAATATCCACTTCTTAATATAGAATATTCAAAAGGTTGTCTTAAGTTTTTTCCCCTTGTACATGGAAGAACAAACTCTACCATCTGACTGACCTACACAATGGTCTTTAGCTGGGGTAATACTGAAGTTGAAGACTAACTAATGAAGAAAACAAGAGCTTTTAGTATTGCTATTTTTGTCTGCTGAGGATGAATGCTTCAGAAACGTCCACCATACTTTCAACTCTTAATTCAGGCACTTCTTTTTTTTCCTTATGCATGGCATAACTTGTAAAGACTCATAAAGGTGCATTTGCTTTAAAAAAAAAAAATAATGATTTGTCACCACCTCCTTTGGGAATCCTGCGGTCAGGTGTGATGGGACATATAGTCTAAACTATCATATTTTCTGTTTCTTCATGCAGTGTGAAAATTACTGCCGTGTACTTTTCCAGTGCCATTATGCTAAAACTTTTTAATTCAATGTCTTTTAATGCACTGTTATTTAAATATCTATTCTCCTAGATATCAAAACTCTTTTGTCAACAGAATAGGTTCAGTAGTGCAAACAAACAGGTAAGTTTCCCCAGTTCTTCACACTATGGTATGTCATTCAGGACTGGGATGCTCTGCCTTAGTTTTTGCCAGTTTACAGCATGCCCTCTCAGCACCTTACAGCAACTTCTGACCAGACCAGGAGGTAGCGTGATCTTCACCAGCCAGTCAGTTTTCAATTCATTTTCTGCAATGACCCAGAAGGGTGGCAGCTGGTGCCAACTGAACGTGCTGCTGCTGCTGACAACAAAGCTTGATGCAACGAGCTTAAGGTCACCACACAAACAGGACAAGAAGCCACGTTTTGACTTCAGAAACAAAGGTCAAGAGGCAAAGGCTTCAACCACGGACCAGGGCTGCTTTGAGAGGGGCACCAGTCAGTGATTCCAGTGGCGTCGGGTTTCCGTGACTGTCCCGGTAAGGAAGGATGAAGTGCCGTGGTGGCCGGGTAGCCGCCCGAGGACGACCACCCACTCCTCGAGACACCCATCGTCGGCGACGCCCCGTGCCCCGGCGCTGGGCCCCGTCCGGCGGTTACAGCAGTCAGGGCCGATATCGCAGCCCGCCTCAGGCAGCGGCGCCGGTATCCAATCAGCGACCGCCGTCTCCCTCCGCGCGCGTGCGGGACCGGCACCACGTGACTCTCGGGGTGCTGTGGACGGACTTGGGGGAGCGGCCTGAAATCCACATCCGGGTGAGGTCGCGCTGCCTGGGGCTCGCGCGCGTGTCCGGCTCGCGCGCGTGGGGGCGTTTTTCCCGGGGTGGGGGGTGTGGGGCGGCCCTGAACGGCAGGCGCGCGCGCGCGCGCTGCCGGCGCGGAAGCGAGGCGCGGCGGTTGGCGGCAGCAGGCGCGGGCCGCCAGCGGCTGCGGGGTCCCTGACAGGGGCGGCTGCCGAGCGGGCTGACGTAAAAGAGGGAAGCCGCTCCCCGCCCGCTTCTCTACAGTCTGGCCGCCCGTCCCGAATCAGTGTGGCAGGCGCTGTTTGCAGCTGGTTCCCCGCCCTCCCTTCCCTGCGGTTGCGGGGCGTGGAGCTGGCCTGATACTGACGGTGGTAGAAGCTGGCTGCGGCGGCTGCTGCAGGTGATTGTCTCTGCGAGGCCGGCCTTCGTCTGCATGACTCCTCCTCTGGTGCTGCCCCCAGGTTCAGGCCTCACCTGTGTCACAGCCACCGTCCATCAGTGTTGATATCGGTGTGCTGTGGTGGCTTTTCTTAGTGACATGACTTAACGTTTGCTACAAAAGCGGATTTTAAAAGTAGTTTAGAGGGACAGGAGCCTTCCTTCGCTGCACCAGAAAACTAATATCCCTGTCAACAGGAAGGAGAACCTTGTGAGTAGTTTTCTAGCCCAGAGGTTTGGAAATCTTGGCTGTGACTTCTCTGCTCCCTGCTTCTGAGGCCAAACTGTGCATGGCCGAATTTTCAAACATTATCTGGGATCATAAGTTTTGGGGAAATATGTAGCCTGACTTTTCAAAAGTGCCTCTGTGCCTAATATCTGTTACTGTAGGTGTAGTTAGGTGTTGAAGTATTTCTGAAAATCTGTCTGAATCTTCAGTCATTCAAAACATTTTCTAGAAATCTGGTCTTTAAACATTTTAGGTTTTGAGGGTTAAGGTGTAATAGGGTTGACCGTATCTTCTTGATACCTCAGCACCTGAGCTTAGCCTTTTGCTCTGGGATACTCCCTTGATGAACTCCCTCTGGGGCTTTGGCTCTCTTCAGGAGACTATCACCTATCTTATAAGCAGTTTTGCTTTCCTGTGTTAGCAATTCTTTTTGCCTATCAGCTATATCCTGTGAATGTGTCTCTTGCGATCTTACTGCAGTGTTTTAGTGACACTTTGGGTGCCGTTCCTCCCAGGGCCTGAACATCTGTTTATGTTGACTTAATTGTTCTCAGCATTTTCTGACTGTTTTGCTTTCTTCTCCTCTTCAAAATATGCTCTTCTGCATACATTTCTTAAACTTACAACTTTGTTCTGAGTGCTTCCATATCCATGGCTTGAATGTCTAAGTAACTGTCGATGCTGATGTTCTAGTAATTGATTGGGGTTTTTTTCAGGGATGTCAGTTTCTCAGTCACTAAGACAGGAAGCAAGCTGCCCATCGTTTTCAAACAGGTTTTGCTGGGTAGACAATGTCTATTAAAAAGTGCCTTAGTGAACTCCCTGCTGGAGTTGAAGGACTTGAAAGAAAAAAGTCACAGCAGTGTTCAAGCAGATGATGTCTGGATGCTTAGTGAATAGTAGCCAATCCCAGTGCCTTTTTTAGAACCTCTTATAGAGATTCTTGAGAATCTGGTGCAAATTTATCTTATACTATTTTGAAAGGAGGATGATGAAATTTAGGAAACTAGGAGAGTAATGTGCTGTGTGGCTCAACATGTCTTTGTGAGTAGCTTCACCAATAATGCCTTCTGCTGTTAGTCTAGGCCAGAGGTGTCAAACTCATTTTCACCAGGGGTCTCGTCACCCTCAAATGTGTTTGGCCCTTTGAAGGCAACCGCGAGTCTGATGTGACCCCCAGTGAAAATAAGGTTGACACCCTTGGTCTAGGACATCATAACCTCCACATGCTGATTTCTTCTACCTTAAAGCTGAGGTGGTATTTTACTGTATCTCGTGTGAGGAGGTAGGTATGTTTTGTACACAACAGATTGAGACAGTGTATTTTAAATTGAGTGTGCTACCTGTGGATATATTTTTGTCCAAATCTTTATTCTGACCATTGGTATAATTAAGTTTAAGGCTTCCTTCCAGTTTAATTCTACCAAGAGATAGAAATGATTGAAAACTGAGTATACATGGTGACACATTTACATCTGTGATGTTCATACATACGCCTCTACAAGGATTTTGAGACATGTTGATCAGTCAGTGCCTCACTAGAACTCTCAATGCAGTTTAAGTAGTTTTGAATTTAATTATGTGATCCTTGGTTGTTTTCTGCATGTCTTTGAACAACATGGAGTGTCAGACTAGCTGCTTCACCTTTCAAGTGACACAACTACTGCCAGATTTTGGTGATGAATATATGTAGTCTAGACAATGTTAGCTGTTTATATGGAGTCAGGCTGACATTCAGGATGATGACAGCTACATAGATTTGTAGGTGCCAAAAATATAGTTATGCTATAATGCTTATTTCTGGTTCAGAGGAACAATTGAATAGCAATCTTAAGGGCAATAACTGGCATTCTCTAAATGTTTACAGAACTGCTAAGACATCTAAGTATGGTGTGTATCTGAGCGGTTGGCTTGACTCCTTCTGGCTTACTGAAAAGCAACTTCCAGGAAAGCTTGCAACACCAAATGGAAAAAAGTTTGTGGTATGATGGAAACAAGCTTTTTGCGAATCTTTAAATGAAAAGTTCATGGTATATTCTTGCCCATGTTCATCCTAGTCCATTCAGGTTCACAAGGTTGTTGTTTCAGTCTGCAAGGGTGTAACATGCTTGTATCTATTGTAATCTGCTATTCCTAGTTAGTGTAGTTCATGACTCTTAAAGGCCCTTACAAAAAAGTTCTTTCTGCTTATGTAAAACCAATTTGATCATAATAATGAAGGACAGAAAACCTGTCTTGTTAAACCATTCTTGATATTTTTGTAGCTATATTTTTAATTTGGTGTAGGGCTTTTTCCATAGCACACTAGGGGTTGCAGACAGTGTCAATTTTAAGCAATGCAGACTAAATCTACCCTTAAGTGCATTGTAAATGGTAGATTATCTAAAAAGTGTTGAAAGGTGTATTTAAGATGTATTTTAACATCTGTTCCATTTCACTACTTTGTTACTTTGATATTTATAATCATAAGAATGCATCAGAAATTTGGTTTCTCCGTTTTGGTTATCTCACGCTTCTAAAGACTTAAGATTTATGTGGAAATAACCCTTGCTTATGTTAGTAAAAGTTACCTTAAATTGTAAAGTTTGATTTAGCTTTTCTGATAAGGCCTCTTGCAGCCTTAATCTTCCCCTGTTACTTTGTGTCCCTTGAGCAATGGTACCTGTGCTCCAGACCTGAGTCTCCAGAAGTGGGGCTATTTTTACAGAAAGGAACTAAGTGATTTGTAATTTCCCTAATAACACTGTATTTAGATTTTCTTAATGTACAGTAGGATCCTTATTCTTTCTTCCTGAAGAATTTGGGATTGACCAATATGAAGAATTCTGCTTTTTCAGACTTTTTTCCTTTACATTGTTCCATTGACAGGTTCATTTTTGGAGTGACTGAAATGAAATCTGGGGTTTCTGTCCACTCTTTTGATGAAGCCAAGGCTTAAAAATGTAAATTCCATTATAGGGTATGGTTGGAAAACCAGAATAACATACCCAGAAATTTGTTTTTAAACAATCACAGAGGTTGTTTTGAATCAGAAGAAAGTGAATTAAATTTATTACTTTACATGCACTTGTTTGTTAAAGTGATAGATGTTTCTTAATAGATTTTTAGGATGGCATTTTTATAGATCTCTTCTGCACCTTTTCAGCAGCTGGCTGTGGCATCTGCATGCATTAGTTTCTGTACATGAGACTAATATTTCCTGTAAATCACATTGTTACAGATACTGACTATTAAACTTTTAAAGACTTTGAAACAAAACTAGAGGAATTAACATCATATTTATAAAGATACTTTGTATCCTCAGAAAGAAAAATATTTCTCCTGCCTGTATAATGGCTATATAAGAAAAGCAGTTTTATTATTTGTCATTAACGTGATCACAGTCTGGTTTTTGCATGGCCAGTTAAGTTGCTAATTTCAGTTAATGTAAGATGTCTTTTGTAATATTTGCACTAAGTTCTAAGTTTTAGTTTTAAGAAAACTGAGCATGTCCAAACTATAGTTCCAACACAGTAGAAAGAATTGAAATCTTGTGTGATTTATGGAACACTGGCTTTAAAAACCTCTGCTAACTGAAAAAGGACTAAATTTCTTATTTTTAAGGTTCCCACACTAGCAACCATAAGGGTTTTAAAATGTAAATTTTTCACCTTTTCTGCTTTTTTTTTTCTTGATCAAGGAACCAAATTTGAATGTTTTAGCTAATTTTTGTGAATCTCCTTAGCTGATAACATATGGCATTGTAGTATCCAATATTAACTGGCCAAGCAAGTTTTCAGGTGCAGTGAAACATAAGTCTTGTCCAATTCTTCCACCTTTAGACTCCAGGAATATTTGTTATTTTATTTTAGTGCTGTGTCTCTGGAAAAGATGGCAGGTTTTTGTGCACATATGTAAACTAATTTTAGGTGACTATGCAACAATGCTTGTTGGGGATTTTTGTTTGTTTTAGGAAAAAGTAGTTTAAAGAATGATGCTGGTAGCGAGGTTGGTTCCAATTTGTGACTCTTAGTTATATTTGTCTTCATTTTGGATTATAAGGCTGTAGCAAATACTGCACAGGGCAAAGCAATCTGTACTGGAGAGCAGATTGCTTGCAGTCCATGCAATATAGTTGGAGGCTGGCACTAAGGGCTGACAATATTAAAAACTATTTTCTTTGGAAAGGAAGGATATAGGGTGTACAAACACACGGTAAGGTACAAAACATTCAAACCCAAATTCTTCCATTTGGAAAACTGCTAATTTGAAGTTTGTAGCCTTGAATCTATTACTAGAGCTGTTGCTTTTACTTCAATGAAGGCCTTAGAAAGGATTTCATGTGATGTGTTATTTCTATAAAAGCAGTTCACAGTGGTATTACCATGGAGAATATCAATGTTTGGGTATGCTTATTGGGTGTGTTTCAGTTTCTGTATGTATTGAAGACTTGTACTGTTGTGTGACAGCACAGCCATGCCAAGGCACTATAGTCTTTTGATCCAAATAGAAGCAGAAAAACGTACAATTTACAATCAGCTGATTCAGGTGCCAATAACTGTGTATGAAAATGAAATGAAAATTTCATACTTCAGTATGAATGTTTTGAACTGGCAGGCATGTGCTATGAGGTGTGGCCAGACTCTGGGTCTGTCTAGTTTGGAGAAAAGGAGACTGAGGGGTGACCTCATGGCTCTCTACAGCTTCCTGAGGAGAGGAAGTATTGAGGGAGGTGCTGAGCTCTTCTTGGTATTTAGTGACAGAACATGTGGGAATGGTTCAAAGCTGCATCAAGGGAGGTTTTGACCGGACATTAGGAAGCATTCCTTTACCAAGAGGGTGGCCAAACACTGGAACAGGCTTCCTAGAGAGGTGGGTAGTGCCCCAAATCTGTCAGTGTCTAAGAGGCATTTGGACAATGCCCTTTGTAATTTGCTTCAACTTTTGGTCAGCCCTGAAGTCATCAGGCTGTTGGACGAGATGATTGCTGTAGGTCTCTTCCAGCTGAAATATTCTGTTGTATTCTATGAACACTCTGGGGAAAGATGCAGCTCTGAGTGAGGATACTGAATAAATATGAGCTGAAAGGGATGACAAATATTTGCTATGTTTTTGTGTATGTTTTTGCTGAAGAACTTCAGAGAAACCTGATGTAGGGCTTAGAATATAGAAGCAACTAAAACTGCTAACAAAGGAAAGGAAGGTGGGTGTTTTTTTGAATGATTTGTTTTCAGTAAGATAAAGATACTGTATTCTCAAACATCTTAAAGTAAGAGTTGAGTTAAAGAAAGAAATACATTGCATAATCTGCTCTCATCAGAGAAAACTATGAGGACAATTGGTGCCCTTTTGAAATGTGTTTTATGCTTTTTGCCCTCCAAGCAGCATGAGACTTCAGTTTTGGTTAACAGTGGCTATTATCTTAACCCATTTGCGAAAAGTGAATATAATCCTCTATTCCATTCAAGTGCAGAGAGGAAGAGGTTGCTTAACCTAGCCCTGAAAGTAACTTAATATGTAAACAACAATTAAAATCCCTTCATCCGAGAAGCAGAAACTAACAATCCATTGCAGCAACTTCATAAACAATTTGAACTGAATGTACAAGATTATGAAGGGATTCTCTGTATATGTTACAAGCCTTAAAATGAGAATTTCATGAGCAATTCTTTTTCTCCTTCCCTGGGAATTATATTCAGTTGAAATAATTCAAGATAAAACAGTCTTTGTTCTACTGGTAAATTTTTAGATTTCTGTTTTCTACTGGTGTGTAGAGTTAAGGGAAAAGATGTCAGAAAACTAGCCTAAACTTTTGCATACTGTTTTGGCTATAATGGGTGAAACCAAGGAATCTAAATTCATTGGATGGTAATTGACCTGTTAGGAAAATAAAATAAAACTGCATATGGTAGAAAACCTATTGACCTAAGCTTGTGGGCAGGGGGAGTGGGTGGAAGTGCGTGGCAGCAGCATTGGCTGATGTAAGAAAAAATTCTGAGTGGTTCATCGAATGCATTTGTTCACATATTATGTTTCTGTATAGCAATTTGCTGATGGTTTGTAGAAGAGAGGTCAGTGTCTTTAGTTAACATGTAATTAGGCAGCAGATTCTTTGTTGTTGAGTTAGGCTGCTCTTAAGCCTGGACAGAGGATATTGGTCATCAAGGAATATTGCTGCCGCAGTTACACATTTTTTCTCATGCTCTTCTCCTTTGAGAAGATTGCCCAAGGAGCAAACTTATTTTCCATGTTTAGTTCTGTATATTCAGGCTGAATATGTAGGTATTATTTTTTTGACTGCTGGCCCCTGCAGCAGTGGAAAGGACTAAAAAGGCTGATGATTTAATAAGCTTCTGTTTCTGAAGGTATCTGCAAAGAATGGCCTGTGAAGAACAGTATAACTAATTGAAGTTACTCTGTATCATGCTGTACCTTTTACTTCCTACAGGTGTTTGATTGCAGTCTATTGAAAGGCACATGATAGCCATGCCTTGCTACAAGAAGCATAGCTTGTGTTCAAAAGACACAGTTAGTGAGTGATAAATAAAGTTTCCAGATGTTGAGAGGTGAACAGTTCTGATTGTGCTTGCTAGATGACATCCACTGGTATAATAGTTAGTGAAATTTATATTCAGAGAAGTGAATTTGAATGTTAAGTGTTATCTGTGAGAATTAATGTATGCGAGAGAGTAGGTAATATTAACAGTAATAATAACAGTAATAGATGACAATTAAGCTAAGCTGCAGGTAAAATTTGAAGATTCAAAGTACAAAACTTCCAAAGGTTTCGGAGTGGTTGTGTGCTTCTAGGTTGTTGTAGATAGCTGAGGGACCAAACTAGTTTGACCTTCCAGTAGGGAACATGAAAATAGTACTTATTCTTCGGTAGTAATTTTTTCTCTTCCAGGCCAGCAAAGGTAGCTTTTTATGCAAAAGAAAATAGCACTGGGTCTGTTTTTCTGTTAATATTTCTGAAAAAAAAAACCCAACTCTGAGACAGATTGCACCTGGAGGTTTTTTTAGTGAATGTGACAAGGAGTCTTTATTTCAGTTTGCGGTGGTAATGACAAACTTAATCAGGTTGAGGTACAAAACCACTAGACCAAAACTGAAGTGCATTGAATATTGAGTTAGAAGTTCATACCTACAATATGCTTTTGAAATAGTCTCGATGTGTATGTAATTGTGTACAGATGCCCTGGACAAGTAAAGACAAATGCTAAATTCACTCTTAAGCCACTCCTCTTAATGCTATCCATTAGAGGTCTTATGCAATGGTTTATTTTCAAATGTTTCAGAGCCAAAAAAAGTCAGCAGACTACTTATATGCTGTACATGTTCTTGATTGTATTTGCCTTAGGTTTTACTACAGTGTGATTTCTTGCACACGATTGATTGATAAATAAGAAGGTGGTGTTGAACCAATGCAAGAGCCTACTTGTAATCAGAGGAATTATTTAACTGTAAATTAGTTTTGAACACAAGAAATTGTAAGGAGAAGAAAGAACCATTTTTCATTATTTTAATGACAGTTGAAGTCTTCCTAGAATGGGGGACACCAATAAGTATATATAAAAAGTAATTAGGAAACCACTGATTATACAGTATGATCTGTTTGAAACAGGTCATCTTGTGCCATGAAAAGATTTTGTTGTTTACATTGCTTTCTGTACATGCTCTAGATTTTGAAGTTCTGTTAGCTTGTAAATAAATAAATATTTTGTATATTTAGTAGTTATTTAGTATAATGTATTAAATAATTTTAGGTTCATTCTATGTCTCCTTAAGGTTTTTGAATAATGCGAGTGTAGGTAAAAGCTATCCAGTGTTCAGTGTACTGTTGCCAAAACTTGGTCTTGTAGTTCTTTGAACCTGAAGTTTTCCTCATTAAATACTTTGGCAGAACACACTGATAGAATTGATTTCATTTATCTTGAGGTGGGGCTTGATGGAAAGATTGCAATTGCATTACGTTGAGTTTGTTTAACTATTCTTTTATATTAAATACCCGTGTTTTCACTGAAATATATTTTATTTATTGTAGAACACAGACCAGTGATTTTTTTTTCTGATTTCTGAGTAAGACAGACCTACAGTCAATTTATTTGCACTAGGCTCACACTTTTTTTTGAAACTTTAACAACACTTTCCTATGTTACGTTTCTTGAGTTGAGTGTGTGTAAAGAGAGAAATAAACTGGAAATCCTGTCTCTGAGGATTGGAATTTAGTGTAATTTTAGATGGAAAACAAAATATTTTAGCACACACTTGCCAGTTAAGCTTTTAAAAGGACTTTCCATAGGGTGCAACTTCTGAAATAATGCAGAGCTTCTGAAGAGGTTTCCATGTGATGTAGATGCCACAGTCAACTTCCTTTTAGTATATAAGCTGCTAGAGCAAAATCAGTATCTTGGCTGATCAACTATAGGTTGAAGAGAAGTTGTACTTAGTTTGAAATGCTGCTTTTCAGTCAAGTCTTGTGGCCTGTGATATGCTCTGCTGGTGGATTCTCAAATGTTTCTCATTTCGATCTCTTGCATGGGAAACTTTAAACAGTTGGGTTTACTTTTTATTTTTCTGGAAATTTTCTTGCACACTTAATTAGCACTAATATATAATAACATTGTAAACAATTTTAAACCCCTTTTGTTTAAAAGTTACGGTCCACTTAAAAATGATTAATACAGAAATTTAATATTGATTACTGCATGATGAATGATAAAATGAGATACTGATACTTCAGGATTAGATTCATTTTATTATTAGAATATTAAAAATATTTTTTTAGGATTTTTGTGAATACTTGTTTTCTAGGTAATGACTGCTTAAAAAGTGTGTGATACAGCTGTCTAACTTCACTGATATTGAGGGTAACTATCACTATGTACCATATAGTGACAAAGGATGAGGAAGAGGCTGAGGTGCTTAATGCCTTCTTTGCCTCAGTCTTCAATAATAAGACCAGTTCTTCTTGGTGTACTCAGCCCCCTGAGCTGGAAGGTAAGGATAGGGAGCAGAATGAAGCCTGAATAATCAAAGAGGAAATGGTTAGTGACCTGCTATATCACTTAGATACACACAAGCCTATCGGGCCAGATGGGATGCACGCAAGGGTCCTGAGGGAGGTGGTGGAGATGTTCACCAAGCCACTTTCCATAATTTATCAGCAGTAGTAGGTCAGTGGAGGTCCCAGTTGACTGGAGGTTAGAAAATGTGGCACCCAGCTACAAGAAGGGCCGGAAGGAAGATCTGGGGAACTATAGGTATGTCAGTCTGACTTTGATGCCGGTGAAGGTCATAGAGTAGATCATCCTGAGTGCCATCACATGACATGTAGATGACAACCAGGTGATCAGGCCCAGTCAGCATGGTTTTATGAAAGACAGGTCCTGCTTGACTCACCCAATCTCCTTCTATGACAAGGTGACCCACTTACTGGATGAGGGAAAGGCTGTGGATATTGTGTACATAGAGTATAGTAAAGCCTTTGACACCATTTCCCACACCATTCTCCTGGACAAACTGACTTCTCATGCCTTGGATGAACTTCCTCTTTGCTAGGTGAAGAACTGCCTGGATGGGTGGGCCCATAGTGTGGTGGTCAATGTGGTCCAATTCAGTTTGCGGCTGGTCACAAGTGGTGTTCCCCAGGACTCAGTATTGGGGCCAGTTCTGTTTAATCTCTTTGTCAATGATCTGGATGAGGGGATCAAGTGCGCCCTCAGTAGGTTTGTAGATGACGCCATGTTGGGTGGGAGTATTGATCTGCTTGAGGGTAGGAAGGGTCTACAGAGGGATCTGGACTGGCTGGATCATTGGGCTGAGGCCAGTTGTATGAGGTACAAGAAGGCCAAGTGCTGGGTCCTGCACTGGGGTCACAACAATGCCATGCAACACTACAGGCTTGGGGAAGAGTGGCTGGAAAGCTGCCTGGCAGAAAAGGATGTGGGGGTTTTGATCAACGGCTGGCTGAATGTGAGCTAACAGCATGCCCAGCTGGCCAAAAAGGCCAACAGCATCCTGACTTGTATCAGGAATAGTGTGGCCAGCAGGACTAGGGAAGTGATTGCCCCCTGTACCTGGTGCTGATGAGGCCCCACCTCAAATCCTGTGTTCAGTTTTGGGCTCCTCACTACAAGAAAGACATTGACATTTTGGAGTGCACCAAAAGAAGAGCAATGAAGCTGGTTGTGGTGTGTTGACCATGTCTGGATGACATATGCCCACCAAAGCAGCTCTATTGTTTTCCCCTCCTCAGCAGGTTGGTGAAGAGAAAATACAGTGAAAGACTCATGAGTCACAGTAAGGACAAGATCACTCACCAGTTACCATCACAGGCAAAACAAACTCAACTTGGAGAAATTAATTTATTGCTAGACTATTCAGAATAGGTTAATGAGAAATAAAAACTAAATCTTAAAACACCTTCCCCCCACCCCTTATTTTTTCTTGGGCTTAAATTTACTCCCAGTTCCTCTGTCTCCCACCCTGAGTGATGCAGGGGATGGGGAATGAGGGTTGCAGTAAGTTCATCACGTTGTCTCTGCTGCTGCTTCCTCCTCAAGGGGAGGACTCCTCACACTCTTCCCTGCTCCAGTGTGGGGGTCCCTCCCATGGTAGACAGTTGTGCATGAACTTCTCCAATGCAAGTCCTTCCCAGGGGCTGCAGTTCTTCAGGAGCAGACTTCACCAGTGTGCATGCCTCATGAAGTCACAAGTCCTGCCAGCAAACCTACTCCAGTGTGGGCTCCTCTCTGCAGGGGGTCACGGGTCCTGCCAGGAGCCTGCTCCAGTATGGGGTTCCCAACCTCTTTTGGGCATCCGCCTGCTTTGGCATGGGGTCCTCCATGGCTGCACGTGGAGATCTGCTCCAGGGTGGACCTCCACGGGCTGCAGGACAGCCGGCCTCACCATGGTCTGCACCATGGGCTGCAGGGGAACCTCTGCACTGGTGCCTGGAGCACCTTCTGCCCCTCCTTCACTGACCCTGGTGTCTGCAGAGCTGCGTCTCTCACATGTTCTCACTCTTTTCTATGGCTGCAGTTGTGCAGTTTTTTTCCCTTCCTTCTTAACTGTGTTATCCCAGAGGCGCTACCACATTGCGGAAGCTTCTAGTAGTTTCTCACAGCATCCACCCCGCAGCCCCCCTGCCACCAAAACCTTGCCAAGCAAACCCAGTACATTAGTGAAGGGTCTAGAGCACAAGTCTCATGAGGAGCGGCTGAGGGAACTGGGGCTGTTTAGCCTGGAGAAAAGGAGGCTGAGGGGAGACCTTATGGCTGTCTAGAACTACCTGAAATGAGGTTGTAGCATGGAGGGTGTTGGTCTCTTCTCCCAAATAGCAAGTGATAGGACGAGAGGAAATGGTCTCAAGTTCTGACAAGGGGAGGTTTAGATTGGATATTAGGAGAAATTTCTTCACAGAACGGGTTGTCAGACATTGGAACAGGCTGCCCAGGGAAGTGGTGAGGTTACCATCCCTGGGGGTGTTTAAAAGACATGTAGACATGGTACTTAGGGACGTGGTTTAGTGGTGGACCTGGCAGTGCTAGGTTAATGATTGGATTCGAGAATCTTAAAGGTCGTTTCCAAACTAATGATTCTCTGATTTTTTGGAGTTATCCTTAGAAATACAGGGATGAACTGCCTTTTATGTGTATAAAGAAGGCTGACATGTCTTTTGTTGGTGTTGAAAGACCACCATTGGTTTAAGAACGACATTTTCTTTAAAAGGAGAAGAGATCAGAATTAATGTGCTTGAAAATTTCCAAAATAGAGGCAACATATATTTATTTTTGGATACTATTAAATTTAAATTGAGTGTATGCCCTGAAGACTTTGGTATACATAGATCCTTTTTGTTTTAGTATCTGAAAAAAAGTGTGCACCCTCTATATTTGTGCACACATATATATACACACATCGTTGAGCAAAGTTATGAGTGTGTTTTTTCTTTTTTAAACTATAGCAGGCAGCAAATATGTAACATAAATCCTTAATACTTTCAGTACACACTCTTAAAAGTAAAACACCTTTGTCATGCATTTGATAGAGGCCAAGGTAATCCTGTTATAAACTGAAATTATCAGCAACAGATTTCAAGATATTTTGACAAGGGTGAAGATACTGACCTGCTGGATTGCCTTGATGTATTCCAGAGTGTGTTTAAGAAGAATTTAAAAAGGTAGTTTATATAGTTATTGTGATGTAAACAGTATCAAAGACATGTTTTGGTAAAGTGGATGCAAATCAGAGTTGAGTAAAGAATACTGAATAGCAGAAGTGCTCAAAAGTAGGTATAAAAAAAATTAAGTCACTTTTTATTACTGCTGATCTACATGACATATGTGAAACACACACTCAGAAATGAAGTGATTTTTTTTTTTTGACGTACCTGAATAATTTTTCTTAAAACCAGAAAAAAGTTAACAAAGTTATTGCAAAAACATTACACATTTTTTATTTTAAATGGTTGTCTTCAGGGAGTAGCTATGCATAAATTGTTCAGATTTCCTCACAGTGTAAACTACACTGTGGTATGATTGCAGTGTCTAGTTTAGAAGTCTAGATAATAAATGAGAGTTTAAATTAAAAAACCCCAATAAAATGTATACAATTGTACATCACCATTGGATCCTATGGAAAAATGGACACATCTGGATTTAACCTGGTTCCACTATAACTGATTATGGAACATCTGGAGTTTGTAAAACTGGTGAAGGAAAGAACAGTAGCAGTATCTTTGTTACAGCAGGGGCTAATGTGGAGTTCTTGCTTATTAATCCAATCCTGGTTCCTCCATTAGGTTTGACTTATAGAACCACATGCTAAATAAGAAAGTGCAGGAAGGGTGAAAGAAGACCAACAGTTTGCAGAGTTGAATTTAGTTATAGTCTTCTGGCAGACTGTACCTCCTGTTCAGTACCCTGGTGACAGACAGGCAGCCTGCATTCTGAGCTGCTCTGGTTAAATGCACTAGGCTTGACTTTCTTGTAATTATTTTGTCATTTTTGATTAAGAAAAGGGTTTTTCTTTGTTCTTATTTAGTGAAAAGTTTATGATAATAATTGTCCATATAGTTTGTCTCTAAAGAAAATTATAATAATTACCTGGGACTTTTAATTGTTAAATGCATTGGTTTTGTTACTATTTTATATATATAATATATCCAAGATATATAGGGTTAATGGTTATTATTCAAATATTCAGACTTTTCTTGCAGACTTTAGTCAGGCAAAACTTGCCTTCTTTGTGAGTTTTGCTGACTAAAGACTATGTAATTGCCCAGTAATTAATGTAGTTAAAAGATACCACTTTACATGTAGTTTACTCTTTGGAACCTGAATGTTATGCCTGTTTTCTCCGTGTTGCCAGAAGGGATCACTTCTGCATAGCAATTTTTGGATAAATTTTGGTTGTTCTCTTTAAACAGTGCCAATTTCAAAAGCTATTAAGCTCTCCGAATATATAAGGTCCTTGTTAACTTAAGTAATTCTATGAATTCTCAAGTATATTATATACAAGTTCACTATAGTTTGCTAGTATTTTCTTCTTGTATATGTATTCTACATTCATGGTAGTTTTATACTTTAGGATGGATATCTGTTAGGCGTGCATTTATTTCCAGTTTAACAAAGATCTTGGAGAAGATACAAAACTGTGATTTCAAATAAACTACGTGGGAGAAAGAACCGTTAGTTTCACTTGGTTTGGGAAGGTGTGGAACGTTTTGAATTAGACACAATCTATGATGAACAGAGGCTTGTCTGAATATATTGCCTATACTTCGTAAACTTTGTACATTCAATTTATTCTGCATCTTAGCTGTGAGGTGATATATGTTTTATGAATTACCTAGTTTTTATGTGTGTGCATGCTAGTGTAATATGAGACTGGATATTCTTACTCCTCTAATACCACATTGCCATTGATGCCATCGTTGCTGCAAAGAGAAATACAGTAGAAGGCAGAGTCATTTTGAAGGTGATCAATGTGTGCTTAGTGGCGTAGCAGAATATGTTTTCTATTTCTGGAAGGATCTGCTTGATAAGCCTTGTTATGTGACAGTATTTTAACTGCTAATAGAACTGAGGAGGCATTGTGCCCACCTTGGGAAAGAAAGTTGTGTTTGTGCTTCTGGGGCATTCCTGGTGTGCTCCCTGTCTAACTTTGTAGGCTGGCTAGGGAGACAAAATTCCATGGGTTATAGGATGGGTGAAGAATATGGCTGCTATCTTCGTGTCTCTTTGTTTGGGGGCAGGGGGAGTTTAGCTTCTCTTGAATGAGAAATAATTGTTGCTTAATTGTTAACTGATGAGTAATATTCTTGATATCAATGCCCTCATCACATACTTGGTAGTGAAAATACTTAAATGTCTGGTAACTTGTTGGATATGGGACCTCTTAGAAAATGTCTTCCTCTTTCTGCAATGGGTGCAGTAGTGCCTACCCATCTTCCTCATAAGCTTTGGGACCAGAGAGGAACAATATTCTAGAAATGTGTAGTAGGTATAAAGAATCAACTTGGAGAAAGAAATTACCCAATCTATGATCTCTGCTCACAGCTTCCTCATCGTATTACAAAGGCATCAATGGCAATCAGTGTTTTCTGTGAGAAGTAAACACATTTTTCTTGATTGCAACAGGGAATATCCATTTGATCAAAGGTCATGTGATGAAAGTGTTGTATTACATGCTTAAAATAGACCAAAAATGAAAAAAAAAAAAAATATAATGTGCACAGACAGTCTGGCAGCAATGTTTTCCATTGGAAAGCAAATTAGTATTTTTGTTTTAGTAGTTCAAGGGTTGGGAGTTGGCCGCTGTGAAACCTTTCCAGTTTCCTTCATGAGACTCATATGAAAATTAGTTTAAAATCATCTCTTGGGCTTCTTCTCCATGAATTGAACCTTCCCTTTAGGAGAGTGTGAAAAATCAAATTAATGTGCTTGCTATGTGAGCAAAAAGTCATTAAGTCCTCTTTTCAAGTATTATTAAAGGGAGAAAAAGTTGCAATGATGCATTCTTCTTTCCATGTGGAAGGGAGTAATGCGTGGTCTTTTCTGCTTCTAACAGTAGATCCAGAGACTGAAAAAAAAAAGGTTACAAGTTTTTATAATGACAAGTCATGTTTTATTTCAGTGTTTGGATTAAACTTTCATAGAATCTGAATTTCCAGTAGATGGCAGGCAGGGAGGCTGTGGGGGGAGAGTATTATTACGGTTATTTAAGGTGTTCTGTTTCAAGGCTAGCAATTGGCACATGTAAAATCACTAAGACTTTAAAATCTGAGACATAACTTTTATTCTTTTTGATAATATCATGTCAGAGAAATAGGTTAGTATCTTTTTCTTTCTTCAAATTAGTACCATGTCCGCGTGAGAAATACTGTACTTCCAGGGTCTGGAGGAAGCTGAGGGGATGAGTTCTGTTAATTGGAAAAGTCTTCCTCTCTATTAGGAGACATACAGTAATAATAAAAGAATGCTATTTATTTTTATTTAATATAATTGCTATCACATTGTATTTTGCATAACAGAGGTACCATGTGCTAGTGATTTTTTTTTTTTTTTTTTGGTAGTAATATATCCATGGTCACCTGTCAGCTTTTCTAATGTAAATATAAAATAATATTCTTTATGCTGCCATTTTGTAATTTTTGCAGACTGCCTGTATACAAGTTAAATGATATCGCTTTCGTAATCTTTAAATATCAGGTTACTGACCATCGTTTATATTTGTCAATTTACTATTTTATTTTTATTTGAGAGAAAAAGCTGTATTTTAACCACATATTAAAGTGATTTACTGAATTTGTGTTTTTTTCTTTATATGAAAGGTTCTTTTTTCCAGTGGAAGTAGTGGTGTGTTTGAGTCAGTGATTTGCTCAGCACCAGATTTTTCCAAAGCAGTTCATTGGACCAAAAATCTAGTATTATCCTCTTTCTTGGTTTTTGTTTTTGTTTGCTTGTTTTAAATCTGTAAAGGATATATCCCTTGAGCACTCTTTTATTAGCATTAATGACATTTATTTGTACAAGTTACCACACATCCATACAAGCATGTATTGAAAAAGTTATGTTTTTTTGCCACATTAAATTAAATTGTTGCTATGATGCTCAAATTGTTACTAAGATTGTTACAAACCTTCTATTTTCAGATCTCTGATTGTGTGACAAAGTTCCCTGGGGGCAGAACTTAGTGGTTTTTACTGTCCGAAAGCTTCTCCCTTCATCATACAGACACCTCTTTCTAAGTTCTAGTAAAACACATTAGTGCGATTTGCAAGTAAAAAGAATGGATTGCATTTAGGAACATTGTATATTGACAGAAAATAATAGAGAAGCAAAAGTATTTCAATTTTTAGTCCAAGTTCTTGAAGCTTACTAGTATTTTAAGAGGAAGGAAATGCATTTGAAATACCTATGACCCTTTATTTTACTTTTATACCTTTTTTTTTTCTTAAGCTTATCAAACATGGACTATAGAAGAAAGTCCAGTGTTTATCCTAGCATTCCCAAACCCTTAACAGCAGATGTTTCTGTACCATTCATTTCCTTGATTGTAAGTAAAAAGATTGTGTTACGTGAATAAGCACTTTACAGAAATTAAGCAGATAGTTGGAATACCCAGTTGCACAAACTGTCTGGAGCTGATATCGAGATCTTCTCTTGAGAGAGAAATGTTAAATAGCAAAGCACTGTATCTATCAAGGCCAAGAGGAAGATATAGACTGAGACTACTGAAACTGTCTTAAAAAAACATTAATTAATTATGAAACTTTAGACTTTTGTTTTTGAAAAGAGAATTGCTATTTGTAGATGTCTTGCCATATTCAAAGTCAAATCCTTCCATTTAATGATTTTTAGGGAGAGTTTTGAACATATAAAGGAATTAACATTACTACTTCCAGAGAAGAAACATCCCCATGCAATTTTTCTTTCTTGTCAGGATTTTTTTTCTTAATGCCAAGTTCACCTCAGCCTTCTTCAAGAAATATCTTTGTTGAGAACAGAGATTTATGTAAGACATTTTTTTCCTTGAACTCATGATGAAAATGCTTCATTAACGTTTTTATTACTTTTGTCCCTCCTACAAGAGTGAAGATTTCTAGAGGTACTCTTTTCATGCTTCTTTCTTGAAGATGGTTCATTTGTCATTAGCAAAGCCAATCCTAAAATGATCCTGGACAGATTTATTTATTTTTAATTTTATTATTTACTATTATTTACTATTATTTACTATTATTTACTATTATTTACTATTATTTACTATTATTTACTATTATTTACTATTATTTACTACTATTCTGGATAAAACTGAAAGCTTTGAATTGTAGACCACGCACATATAGAAGGGACATCCGGAGGTTTTGTAGTGCAAACCTCTGCTTAAAGCATGTATGGTTAGAGCAGGTGGCTCAGAGCCCTGGCTGGTTGAATTCTGCATATCTTCAGGGATGAAAAGTCCACAGTGTCTGTGGGTAGCCTGTTGATCTGGACTTGATGTTGATTAATTGTAGATAGAATCATTGAATTCTTTTTGTTGGAAAAGACCTTTAAGTTCATAGAGTTCAAATGTTAACGTAGCACTGTCAAGTCCACCACTAAACCATGTCCCTAAGAACCTCATCTATACGTCTTCTAAACCCCTCCAGGAATGGTGACTCCACCACTTCCCTGGGCAGCCTGTTCCAGTGCCTGACAACCCTTTCAGTGAAGAAGTTCCCCCTCTCTATATTGTATTGCCTAGCTGCACATAACAGAAATATTTAATTCCAGTTTAATTTAAGCTACTTTCTGAGGGGTTTGGGGACAAATGCGGAGGAGGCTTGTTGAGGGGAGAGGTTTTTCCTTCAGAAGGCACAACATGTTTCATGTATCAGCTTTGTCAAACTTCTCACATCAGTTTATGTACATTTTGTGATAGTGTGTGGCTTTTGAAGTAAAAAAGATATTTGTGATAGAGGAGCTTGTAGAGGGACACTGAAGAAATTTAAAAAAACAGTTAACTGTGTGATTCTTTATTTTTATAATGAAACAAAACCTAGTTTTTCCATGTTCTGATCACAAGAAACCAATTCTGATGAAGACTGAAGACCTTGGAAGGACTTCCTATATCATCTTGAGTTGCTGAAGCTGTTAGAATTAGGTCTTGAGAAATTTCTTCGTCTCCAGAATCTATAGATACTAAGATGAATAAAATGGTAATATGCTACTTCTGCTGGAGTTGATAAGGTTTTATTTGAACTCATCTTTGAATATCTAGAATGAAATGGTCAGTGTTTTTTAAGTGGAAAATTCTTCACATTGGGAGAAACTGATAAAGAATCATGGGCAAAAATGTAAAAAAGATCATCAGTCAAGAAGTACATGTGTTATAATAATTACTTATGACAATAGGTAACCCTCGGGAATAAAATCCATATTTGTCTTGTTAGGGATTTTTTTCTTCCTGACCATAGATAGATTTCAGTGACCAAGACATTTGGAAGCCAAAGTATACAGACCTTTTCTCTTTCCTACTTTTTAATTGAAAATATGTGCTGGAAGAACCACTGTGATACTTGCAAAGTTTTTTCTTCTGAATGATGCTGTCCTCTGAGTACTTATGGTTGCACATGGAATCCTCATGTGGTCCATGGGTTGTGGTCTGGCATAGAGACAAAAACTGTACATGCATGTGGTAGATCTCTACCTCAGGAAATACACTGAAGTTAACCCTGGCAATTATTTCTGAATCACAAGCAGAATAGTATTTTAGATGTTGACCTATGGTTCACACCATTTTATTGATCTAGGAGAAAGCACTTCTATCTCAATTTATGTTATTTCTTTCTTGTACATTATACACACCATGTATTTGGTGATTTTATATATATGCAGAGCTAAGGAGCAATGAGGGAAAGTCAGGCAGTTTCTATCTAATATTGCACCTTTTTTCCCCACTAGTGATTTCTTTTGCTCACAGTCTATATCCTTTGTTCTTTGTCACTCACAGAATAACATTCTAAATTACTTCAGTACATCATACCTTTTACAAATACGTTTCTTAATAGCTTTTCAGAGATCAGATTTCACAGAATGATGATGTTAGTTTCTTCTAGGATATGTCTGGGGAATTACCAGTTCTTGCATGCGTTTTCCACACAAGGCTGTGTTGTTCTTTTCCTCTCTTACATCTTAGGTGAAATTGAAGACCAGTACCTGCCTTCTCTGTAGGAGCTGTGAGAGCCCTTTTTCTTCTTGTGGATAAAACTGAAATTTTCACTTTCATTTTGTGAAGCTGTATCTCATCTAGGGACATGAAGTGGACTTGGAATTTACACTTTATTGCTTTTTTCTTCTTTAAGCACTGTCTAAAAAAGACAGAAGTGTATGCTGAAGAAGAGGACCCTCAAGTTCTAAAACAACTTTTTATGGAACTAATTTTGCAGATTATCCTAATACCTATTTTTGTGGAATTTCAGAGGGTTTTTTACTCATATTAGTTCAGTATCTTTCAGATGAAAATATGATTTCTAAAGAATATTTTTATTCCAGTTTCTTTAATAAAGACTATAACCAGCTAGAGAAGTCTTGTTTTCTTTGTGATTCTATGCGGTTGCTGAAAATTTTGCCACCCGTATGATGCTTATAAAAGTTATGGGTATTTACTTGCATACTGTGGTTCATTGTTCTTCTAAAAATGCCTTTGAAAATTAGATTAGGAAGGGCAGTTATAGAATTCTTGCAGATTGCATAAGATGTTCTTGTTACATGAAACCGATACAAATGCTACAGCTTTTGCTGTTATTGTTTTATTACATAGAGCACTTAGATATAAGCAGTGTTATTTCAAAATTGCTTGTGAAGTTAGGTATGAAATGTCATATCATAGGATATAGTATCGTACATGCTTCTTACAGGATCTTTTGGTCCACCTGGTGACTTCTGAGATAGGGACAAAGTGGTAATTTATTTCTTTTTTTTATTGGTTAGTTTCACTGTAGGAATCAATAGAAAAGTTTTAGGTGTTGAGTTTTATTTTACATACTCTTATTTTGTGTAAATCAATTCTGCACTTTTATTGTCATGTTCCTTAGTGTGCTGTTCTCATCTCTGAGCATTGAAACCTGGAGACTCTTCAAAAATAAATGGATAAATGAATCGATGAGAAAGGTGATAAGGAAAAGAAAATTCTCTTGTTATCTGCACTACTGTTTAACTGCTGTTGCCTTGTTGGACTGGGGTCTCAGTCCTTTTAGATTTTCTAAACTTGACTTTATGTGACTTCAAACAGCTAAGGTGGCTTTGATTTCAGGTGGGATTGCATCAGGTGTCCTTGTGAGATACTTCCCAAACTAAATTTGTTCTGCGATTCCTTGAATATATTAAATTATATTGGTTTATTTGGGCTGTGGAAAAGAATTAGTTAGAAAGGGCACATTTTTCTTAAAAGTCTCATAGATTTCAGTTGAATCAATTATAATATAAGCAATTACTACTGTAAAATAAGTGATGTTTCGCATCTGCTTTTCCCCCCCACCCCCCCTTTATTTTTTTTTCTTTTAAATTAAGAAACTATTTTATTTAGTAAGTGTTTATTGAGTGAGTACTGAGTTTTAAATGAAACAAACTTGCTTCCCAGGAGAAAAGTGCTTTGATGTGTTCTGTGTTGTCTTCTTTTTCCCTGTTACCTTGAAGTCTCTTCCTTTAATATGTGATTGGGCATGCTTCTGTTGTGTGTTCAAACACAGGTGTTAACTGCAATATTATTGTGCATTTCATTATGGGAGCTGAAATGCATACTGCTTCATGCTGGTTGGGATTTCCTGCGTAACAGAATGTATGACTGAGTACACACTGTAACACGATGGAGAACGTTGGCATTTTGGTAATGCCTGATTTTTGCTATCTCTTGATAGGTCTAGCCCTTGAAAAACTTTGTATGGTGTGGTACTGTCTGATTGAAAGATAAAAGGATGGTTGTAGAGTAGTGAAATACTCTTGTTTTAGTCTCAGCCTTGCACCTTAGATGCTACAGGTTCTCAGTCCCCTCATATAACCACCTGCTTTAATAACTAGTCTATACAGGCAGACATAAGTTTCTATACCTACAGGGATTCAGATGCTCTATTTCAAGAAAAAAAAAAATTGTAGGCTTTCTTTTTCTGAGGTAGCATGAATCAAAGTTTTCATTTCTTTACAAAGAGAGATGTAGATGCTGTATGCATTTGGCAGCAGTTTGTTGGTTTGAATAATACTAAATGTTACTTTCCAAAGTTGTTAGTTTTCTCCTTTTTCTTAAAATTTTGAAGCCGTGTTTGCCTTGTATTGTGGTTAAAAGTGACTTAAAAAAAAGAAAACAAAAAAACCCCAAAACAACCAGAACCAAAAATTAAGAACCATAAAATGCCCTACCTTTCTAAAAGTAGAAAACTTAATTGAATTTCCAAGTTTATTTGGGCATTTCATTCTCTGAAATGATAAAAAGCATGTATTTCTATTTCTTCTTAAAAGGTCTTCCTAATGTTTGTCTTCTGTTCTAGCGAGATGTCCTACAGATATCTGAATGAAAAATAGTAGCTTATCCAAGATTCATTAATGAACATGTAGCTTGAAGTAGCATATTTCTTAACAGTCAAAGAATTTCTAGTATCTCTGAAGAAATAATTAGCCTAATTTCTGCTATATAGTTAATTTATTATATTTTTGTCGTGAACTCTTAATTTCTTATGAACGTCACGTGTTAATTTTTCAACTTCCAATATATTTTTTTAAAATCATGTTTATTATAATTACTAATGCAGTCTACGTTTCCAAATTGAAAGACGGTCTTAAATTTCCCTCTGGTTTCATGTCCTCATGGTCTTGTGATGTCAGCCTCTGCTCACTCTGTATTTTCCTTGTTAGATACAGATGATAAATACTGAAAATTTAATACAGAATTTAGGAGCTGTTAAGAGCTTTCCCGTTAAAACCAATACAGAATACTCGTTTTCTGTAACAAGACTGTGAACTCCAGTCATTAAATAACAAACCACTAAGTGAATGTTAACCACATGGATCATGTTATCTTTGTAGGAAATTTTTCCATTAAATTTTACTGTATAGTCAGCTGCTTTCGTAAGGAAAAAAAAGTCTGCAGAAGCTTTTCATTGCAAACAAGATATTACTATGAGGCAAATTACAGAATTGGAAGTCACACAAATAAAACATTAGAAGTGTTGAACTCTCCATTGATTTGAAGGATTGAGGAGGATTGATTACTGCATCATATTGTTGCATTCATTCTGAAAAAAAAAAAAACAACAAACTCACCTACATTTCAGTACCTTGTTACAGCTCCTAGTTTTAGAAATTGATACCCATCAGGTATGCTAGAAGAATGTAGCCTTTCTACTATGAAGGGAAGTTAGAATTCCCCAATCTCAAAAGAAAAAAACAACCAAAGAAACACAACAAAACAAAACAAAATCAAACTCTGCCAGTAGCAATTGCTTAATTTTTGACGATGATTTTTAGTAACATTTATATTGTGTTTTGTGCCACTGAATCCCTGACTATAATAAATGAAAAGTATTCTTCTATTTATGATCTAAGTGTTATTAAACACTTTTAGTGCTGAGATCTCAGGCAGGAGTGAAGTGAGCAATCTAAGTTCTGTTTGGTTTTTTTTTAGAAAAGTTTACAGGTGCTGTAAATTTATTTCAGTTTCTCTTGTGCTGTACGTTCATATTCTGGTCTTTCTTGGCTATGTATCCTTTGTGGTATGTGTATTCTATAATAAAAATTTTCTAATTAGTGACTTAGTACCTACTGTAAGTTAAGATGCAACATGCTTATTCTGTCATTGGTATAGATCAGGAGAAGAGTCTATATCAGCTGAGTAAAAAGACAAAACTTTGTTCCTGTTTTGAAATTACTGAGAGTACTAGGCATTTTGGCAGAAGAGCTATGAGGAGAAGTGCGTGTGAGCTGGTTAGAACTTTGCAATACAGAAATTTATCATCTGTTCTGCTCTTTATTACAGAGGTATTGCCAGTATATATGCTTTCTAAATGGCGTTTTTTAAAAAAAAAAAAAAAAATTCTGAACCTATCTGGGATAGGCTATTTGGAGCCTGCACTTTTGGCCAAAGATTATTCTTCAAATAATGCGGTCTATGTTATGTCCGGTGAGGAAACAGCTAATAAGCCTGTCTTAGATTGGGCACAATGAATGAGTCATTTAGTAAGCATAAACATGCAAAGTAAAACCGATACGTTGTCATAGGTAGGGGTTAACCACTGACAGTATTTGTCAGAAAGACAAATGCAGCAGCCCCACCCTCAGCCAGCTCCACACATGCTGTTCTGACAAAACAAACAGCAATGTGCTCCGTAAGTTGTTCCTTTAAAATGTACAAAATTCTGCAAGTAAGTTAGCTGCTTGCTCAAAATCGCAGGCCAGGTAATATAGTTTACAGTTGAATGTACCTGGCAAAATTAGTTGTCTTTATTACTGAGGCAAGTCTATATTTTATTTATCAAGCAATAGATCAGGACTTGATTATTTTGAATTCTTACTAACCAGAGTCAGATGTTTAAGTGAATGAAGAATCCTTCTAAATCCACCGTTTGGTTTCTCTACCACTTTTGCCTTTTGGATACGAAGAATACTGGAATTTCTTGTAGGAGTACAACATTCCTCCTCCTTAGAGTTGGAATGGGGAAGAGGGGCTTTTTTCCCAGCTTACGTTTTTCTTATTCCTTGTGAATGGGTCCTGGTCTTCCTGTATATAAAAACATTATTTTGGTATGTCTGTTAGGTAGGTGCATTTCACAAAGTTCTCGTGACTGTAAGCTGATGGTCATGCTTTGGTGACTGCATTTTATGTAGGAAAGCACCTTAAATACTCACAGCTATCTGTTTGCTGAATACATTCATCGTGCATTATTATTGATCATGGAGAAGAAAGTCTTGAGCAACCTGATCTGAATACAGTGTTGGCCCTGCTTTGAGCAGGAGCTTGAATTGAATGACCTGCTGGTCTGAATTCTGGCCTAAATTGTTGTATGGTTTGATGAATACAAACTTATTTATATAAAATCTACTGAAAATGCAATGGCTTACATATTTGTGAAAAAGTTTCCTTCTTTTCACAGGAGTATGACTGGAGAGTTTCTCAAGCCTTTTAGGATATAACTGTCTTGAGAACTGTAATGTTTTGGAAATGTCCTGGGCTGGATGACCTCCTGTGTCTTTTCCAACTGTAATTTCTATGAATCTGTAATTTTGAGGTTGACTTCTTGTTGCCCAATTTTACAGTTACTTAATTCCAGTATCAGGCATATTTTAAGAGACCACATTTAGTCATGGTAAGACTCTGTGGGTTGTTTCAGTTTTTTGCTGTTTTTTAAATCCTTCTGCAGATTGTCTGCACTTAATGTATTTTTTCCTATTCCGGTGCCACAAATAATGTTCCTAGTCTGTAAGGAAATAAAAGTCTGATGACCCATTTTGGAATAGATGATTGATTGAAAAATGCTTGTCCCGAAATTGTTGCAGTTCTGTGTGAGGTGTTAGTCTAGTTCTGCTGTTTATTTGTACCAGAAAAGCATTTCCATCCCCAGAATAAGGGGTGGAATTGAGAAATTGTGTATTTGGTCATATTTTCAGCATTGTTTTCAGTTAAGTTTATAACAAATTATTCAAACATTTTTTAGAGCTGAATGAACAAGTGCTTTTGAGGGCTATGAAAGACTCCTAGCTAAAAATAGGCTTGATTAATTAATTTTTCTTCTAAACAGTTCTTAAAACATTGGTGTGGCCCAGTTCCCTTCTTGCAGAAAGCACTCTTTTATGCAAGAATAAACATCTTTTTGGAAAGACGTCCTCTAGTAAGAGCCCTTGCACTAATAGTCTTTGGAAAGAACACTTCAACCTTTGAGTTTTTGAAGTGCCCTGTGTCAGCATCTCTCAGAACTTAATCCATGCTTTCTATCCTAATTTGCTTCCTGCTTGTGATATGTACTAAGTTTGCCAGTTTCATTCTGAATTTTGTCTTCTTTTTCCTACAGCAAACAAAGCTTGTAAACAAATCAGGATTTCTTTTTGATGGACTAAAAACTTAGTTTTGCCTTTGAAAACAGAGGTGCATGTACATGGACAAATATGTATTATACATAGACAAATAACAAATAGTCCTTGCTAGCTGCTTGACAGTCACTTAGCTCAGAATTCCTGTGGGATCTCCGAAGAACTGGAAATTGGAGGATTAGCAGTTAGGTGTGAAAAGACCATTGATACTACTAAGACTTGCTTGGAGTCTGTTTCTCTTTTATTCCATTTAAATGATGTGCGGAATAATTTATAGATTAATCATGCTATTCATAAAATGTCTGTGTTAAAATTTGTGGAGTAAGGTAATCTTAGGTCAAAATAGTCTTGTGATCATTACCAGACTTACAAAAAGTGTATATGAAATGTAATAACAAAGATGATGGATTCAATAACAGGTTGTTCTCCTTTTTTTTTATGCCCCACATCCTTTTTCTCTATCAAAAATTACTTCTGCTTTATGTATACATAAGTTCCTATAAATTTTCTTGTAGCAGTTTATGTTGCCTTCCTGGAAATCCTTGCTGGTATTTAACAAACATTTTGCCTTCAGAGGCTTCTGTCCTTTACTGCCCTGTGTCAGTGCTGCATTTGATGATAAATGAAAGTAGTTAATCACTTCTTAGAACATTACTTTTTATTTGACAGATAATTTTGTTTGCCTTAGCAATTTTTTTAAAAGACTCTCCGTTTTAGTGTGCCTTTCCAAAACTGCTTTAATTCTGTTGTACTCCTCCAAACCTGTTTGAGTTTGTAGTTTTAAAACACAGTACTGAGTATGGAATGTACTTTCTCCAGTTAAGATGATGGGAATAATGTCTCCTGCTCTTTGGGAAAAAAAATCTGCTGTGGTCCTTTGAAGTAACTTTGGGTAGAACCTGTAGAACCTGTTAATGTGATACATAGTGAATAGATAAAATACCTATTTACCTTTCTAAAGCCCCTCTTTCTCCAACTGACTTCTCTGATTGCTCCTTGATTACTGCATTTTGCAGTACCTATACAAAATTACCAGTCTGTTTTGTGTAGCATTTAGTAGCAGGTAGCATGAATACATTGGCTTTCTCAGTTGTTTGCACATTTCTGTCTGCTTCAGCAGTGATGTTCTATCTGTACAACTTCCATTGCTATCATTTGTGTGTGCATGCATTATTTTTATGAGTTATACAGGGTGCTTCAAAAATAAATCGCATTGCGACTTTCTCCTGTGAAGATATGTCAAAGACTGTTTTTGTGCCACCATTAGCGACTAATCTGGGTGACCTCAAAAACAGAATCACAGCAGCAGTGGCCTCAGAAGACACTTTCAGAGGAGTTTGGGACAAATTCAATGAGTTAAATGAATTTAACTAATGTCTCGGTGTTGTCAGTACAGCAGGTGGAGGGAACATAGAGCACTTATAAAACGGTCACTAAAACTTGTTAACTCATTAAACCATTTTTGTGTAATTGTAACATTGCCCTTGTGAAATATACTGCTTTGAAATTGGGTCCATCTTTTTGAAACACCGTGTATATTAAAGCTTTGAATGTTAATGGAATGCATGAATATTTGACCTGTTAAGTTTAACATTGATGGGGAAAATGCCCAACTGCCTTCTTTCTCTCTAAGAACGAAAACAACACAAAAGCCAACTAATACAAAACCAGCAGAACACCTTGCAGACCCTAAAAAAGATATTTAGTTCTTATATCACATGTGAATATTGGACAATACTGTTCTTTAACTAAATCTGCCTGCTTACACTGTGATAGTGGTGATTTAAATAAAGTTCATCAATAAGGAATTGGAAATCAATTTGTTAAATTTTGTCAGATACGTGTTTGAATTGAAGTCTTTCTTGGTAGTGATTTTCAGCAGTAGATATGAACTGAAAATGTCCCCTTCTGGCAATCTAATACTTTAATTTGGAGATTTCCTCCAAACACTTTGAATTCTTCTGTTTCTGAACATGTGCTTTCATAGTAATAGAAGATTCCCCAGCTTGTAGTCTTATTTTAACTGAAGTCAGTTAACTTTACAAACATTTTGACATTCTATAAAGACCCTAACTTTTTTTGGATCATCTTTTAGTATCAGAATGATTTTTTTTTTGAAGATGTGTAATACCCTTCTTTGAACAGGCATGTGTATCTTGAGTTACTTTAATTAGCTGAATAACTTATCCTGCATTTTTGTAAAAGGAACTGCAATTTAACTATAAATATATCAAAATGCCACAGAATTCAGGGCTACAACTCAAAAATGCTGATCAGTTTGTAAAATCTAAATCAGCCTCTCCATGAAACCTAGAGAAGGACCTCTGTGGTAGCAGAAAAATTTCCAGAAATTCACCACAGTCTTTTTCTAAGTTGTAGTTTGTGCTGATGTTGCCAGACAGCTAAGAAGAGATGGGAAAAGCAGGAAGTCTTTTTGGATTTAATCACAGTGCTGATTTGGAAAAGCAACTTAACAATGGAAAATATTTTTATATTTTAAATCATAAACACAAAACTATGAAGTACATGGTAGATCATGGTTGCATTAAATTGGATCTGTCTTCATTACTAAAGAAGAAAATACTTCATCTTGGAATTTGATTTTCAGAAATCCCACTTCCTGGATCCTTTTTATTTAATATGTAGCCAGACTAAGTTACTTGCTGTTTTCGGTACCATTTGTTGACGTACGGGGCTTGAGGTAATTAACTGCTATACTTGAGAGCAGTAGGTATGGTACCATCTTTCTGTTTTCCTGTCTTAGAAAACTTTTTCTACAGTCTTGCTTTCAAAAGATGTTTGACAATACTGATGGGAAGTGCTTATCTTTTCCCCTGAAGGTGTTTGATTTCCATTGTAAAATACTGATTTTTTAAATTTATCTTGATCAGTAAATAAGTACTTCTTAAGAGAGATCTTGCAGTTCTAGCCCTTGCATCCTCTATGTGAAAAAGTTCCTATTTAGGTCCCTTGACCTTTTGTAGAACTTGTTAGTTAGGAAGACTTCAGTTAACCTGTGGAGAAGAGTACTTGTGTGAAAGACTGAATACTCATTTCTAAAGGAGAAAGTGATGAGGTTATGAAGGGCACATAGATGAGCTAGGTAGCAGTTGTATCCAAGTGAAGGTCTCTACCCATCTGTCAGGTAACTGAAGTACACAAACCTGAATCATTTTGTATTTTGACTCCTTCGAGATTGGCCAATGAAATACACCCATTTTCCTGTGGTGTAGAGCATTGTATTACTTCATATTGCTGGGATTTTTGGGTTTGACCATAGTGACTTGTTCTACCCAAGACTGTCCTTTAAAACTAATGCCATAACTTTAGTTTTACAAAGTTTGTATTGCTACATTATGAGTGAGGGGGATATGATAATTTACTATTTTTTGGTTTTAATTCAAGTTTTCTGCTGTATTCTAGTACCAGTTGAAAGATGGATGATGATGACTTTGGAGGATTTGAGGTATGTTATTTGGATGACTGAATTTTTAAATTTAATTATTAACAACTTTTAAATAGGATTTATAGTATTTTGTAAAATAAGTAACTTTATTTTTTTTTGTTTCTAGGCAGCAGAGAGTTATGAATGTGGAAATGGTGAAAAGCAAACTACATCCCCTGCTATTGCTTGGGCAGCATTTCCTACAGGTATTCATAAAATCACAATACAAATTCTTAATAATCTATTGATGTCCTTCTCTATTCACTCTAAATATTAGTAACCAGAAGGGTGTGTATACACAATGAAAGAGTAAGCAGCAGTGAGCTAGCATAAGTATGTTTCTGAGTAATTATTTTGGGGAGTTGTGCTTCTCAAAGTTAAACTTTCTTGAGGAATGAAAGATAAGTAGTTTATCCATTTCAAAGTGTGATTGGCATCTCATGGGAAGAAGAAATGGAGCTTCTTCACTCACAAGATATTCTTACTTTTGATTATGGAAGGTCTGTGACAACTTACGGGAAAACATACAAAAAGCAAACTTAAAAATAGGACTTGAACATGCTGCTTTCTCCATTAGATTTCTTTGACTATGATGGAGTCTTTTAATTGCTTTGTGGGGGGAATGATCTTTTTTACTTAAGCAGTTTTTAAAGCATCCAAGCAGAAGCTGAAACCATTATGGAGCTACTTCCATTAATTTATATAAATGCCTGCTGCCTGTCTGGATTTTAAGAAATTAATAAAAGCTCATTGATAGTGGATAAATGTACAGTATTAGTAGAACTAAAAGATTAAGGAGGTGTTACTGATGGACAATTGATTTTCTTGTGAGAATTTAGTCTAGATTTCACTGCTTTCACAAAAGAACCACCACTTTAACAGCATTAGTTAAAAAAAAAAAAGCCACAAAAAAAACCCAAGCAAGCCACATCTTATACTTTGGTCAGACCTTAAAGATTTCTGCCTTCTATTACATTATTGCGCAGAATAGATTATGCAAACTAATTATAATTTTAAAAATACGACAGGGATTTGTCCAACAATTAATAAACATTTTCTGATTTGAAGTACTGCACAGACAAGACTATTTGCACATACCAATAAACATTTCATCATACTGAAAAAGTGAAATCAACATTCAAAAAATCAGCATTCAAAAAGATAGGCAGAAGCCCAAGGCAAATTTCAAGGTCAAAATTTCTCACTGTAATCAACACTGGTGCCTTAGAAATAATTTCTGAATTCTTCTTGCACACTCAGAAGCACTGCAAGAGGTTTCAGTGTTTTGTTTTATAACTTTTTTCTATCTTATAAACATCAGATATGCAGGAAATTAATGAGATGAGTAACGTACTCCTCCTCCATAAAGTTCAGTGAATCTTGGGTGTGTATAATGATATTACCCTCCAAATTTATCAAATCATCTCAATAGCACCATAATACCTTTGAATTTTAACATTTTTGCTGGAAACCTTATTGACTGGCAGATTTCTAGGGTAAGACAAGAACAACTTATCTATAAATAACACCGGACAGACAATTCATTTATTTCTCTTACTAAAAATATTAACTTCAGAAAGTTTTATTAGTGTAAAATCTTTATGTGACTTTTTCATGCAAATGTTGCTGTAAATCAGCTTATTGCAAGAGGCAAGATTTTAATAGGATCAATCTCTATATGTTGATGTGCTACTGTCAACTGGTATGTATAGAGAAGCAGCCAAGTGTTTCCTCTTGATCGGAGGACATTCATGCTCATTGAAGTCAACAGATAAATTGCTATCAACTTTGTTTTCCTGTTGATCTTATCCTAGTTACACTTTTGGAATTAACACTTACTTATGCTTTGCTTATTTTTGAAGTCTGTATTCTCCAACAAGATGTGGAAATGCACCTCATTCTTGTGAATAAGTGATTTGCAAATACAGTGATTAAAAGTGTTGTTTTTGGAAGGGGAAAATTGCTAAGGAAACGAATAAAACTGCAACAGCTTTGCAGAATGCTATGCATGCCATCCGAGACTCTTACCTTTATTATGGGCATATTGAGTGTCAGCTGATACCTATTAATGTATCTCTCTACTCATTCTTTAAGTAATTTAACCTTTTCTGAGAGTGATCCATTTACATTCAGCTGAAAACAGTGTAAGTACAGGAAATACTTTGTCTATTTTGATTTAAATTAATTAGTTGTTGCTGTTTGTTTCACAGGAAAAATAAGATTTTTTTTTTTTTAACAGATTCTGTTCTTCTTTCACAAATAAAGTTGTTTTCCACTGACAATGATAATTTTATTGGATGTTTGTTACTTATGTATCTTAGAGTGTATTTGGCGTATTCTGTCATGCTAGTTTCCTGCATATTGGCAAAAGTAAATTGGCTGGTGTCTGTAAATACAGTAATTTTCAGTTTATTTTTCTCTAATGTGCTTATTCAGCATTATGCAGGCTGTAGATTCTGCTCTGATGTTACAGCTGACAGAAATTCCTGCCTTGTAGAATTCAGCTTTCTGTCTCTTACAGTTGTCCTTGAGCAACTGTGGGGCTGGGATTCAAGCAGATTGCTGAAATTTGAACACGCTAAAACAGCCTTAAGCTTTCTATCTGAATTTAACTTTTAACTGAAAATGTTCAGTGATACATTTTACACTGTATACAGGATAATTCTCTCTTCAGTGCATTTAGATTGTAAGAGGTACATAACTTTACATTAGTATGACTGTACTTGCTACTAGCGTGACCAGTTTTGCTAGGTATAGATTACAGAAACAGAATTAATTTTGGAATTCTTCACATTGTGTGTGTGTTTTCTGTTTTTATTTCTTGCATTAGTATGTGAAGTCCACGTATCTCCTGATGTTCTTCTGGAGCACTCTGTGTTGCCTTCCTCTGTGATTCCTTATGACTCATTCACTGTATCAAGTGATAATGTGGCAACAGCTATTCAAACAGCCAACAATGTTATAAACCCAGCGGTTCCTGAAGAGCAGGTAAAATCACAATTTTTGTTTCAGTATGGGACCTTGGTGTATTAAACATCTTATTGTTGTGTCTTTTCTGTGCAAATTTAGATTGACTTGCCTTTAAACAGCAAAAAGTACTTGGATTTTTGTGATACAGACTTTGGAGTGAAATAATTTTTAAAGGATGTTTATATCCTGTTACTGGGAGACACCATACTATTTTGGTATGGAATGCAAGAGAGATAACTGTGTTAAAGATTTCATAAAAGTTAAAGGCATTATGGTAGTGATAGGCATGAAACTAGGAAACAATAGCAGGAAGGTTCTCTAAAAAAAATTATTGCTTCTAATACTGTAAAGATTATTGCTGTACAAATATGTCATACTTCTGTGTTTTCTCAAGTGGTTAAGTGGTTTTCCGATTAAAGAATTAATGTTTAATCTTTACATAACTATAGTTAATTAATTTTAGTTTTATTTTGCTATATTTGACTACTTTCTCCATCATTACTTTTAAATTTTTTTTTTTTTTTGGTGATCTGACACAGTCCTAGTTGTGTGATCTTGATCTCTCCTTGTGGTTGCAATACTGCTGACAACTGATCTTTTCTGTTTGGGGGGTGAAAGTGTTTAGTTTTTAACCACATGATTAGGTGAGCAAAGGAAGGAAATGCATTTCTGCCTGAAGATTAGCAGAAGAATGCTAAATTGCTGTGGACAAGAATGAAATAGACTTACTCTTCCAAGTTGATTTTTATTGCCATTGATTGCAGTGACACCTCATTGAACCAGTTTACTGGTTATAAAGTTCCACGTTTCAGGACTTGAATTAGAAAATGCTCGTCATTCTCGAAACCAATCAATATTTAGGGCTATTTTTGACCTACCCATTTTCAGCACTTGGTTTCTTATTCTTCAGGTAGTCTCATCAAGTCCTAGGGCTACTCATGGTGAAAACTGTATTTCACGATTGAGTCAGATTTCCATAATCTAACTATTTACAAGCATTTATGTAGAGCTATTTAAACAACTTGTACCAAATTTTTGTTTAGATTAAACTGAATCTTATTATTTTTCCTTTGAGCAGCATCTGTGTGTTCACACTTCCAGAAATACTGTGGCTAGTACAGCTCCAATAGTTCAGTCTTAGTAATGAATTAGTTACTGGTTTGGATTTGTTCCCAGCCTAATGTTCTGGGAAAGCCTAAAAAAAGTGAAGAAGAGATGTGCCGAGATGCAAGTGATACCAAAGAAATTTTCTTAGAAATCCAGAAGTTGTAGGATTTTTCTTCAGAGGGGGGAGTGTTTATTTTCTTTTTTGACTGATGCCAGCTAGGGTCATTTTCTGTGTTAAAAGCTCTTCATCTGCCTCTCTGACAGTGTTTTGGTAAGTAAATTTGTATTACTGGCAGGATGATCAAAATCAGCTTTTCTTCAGCCGCCACAGATCCTACGCTTTTTGATTTTGGCTAACAATGAAATATGAATAACCTGTGTCCTTTCTTGTTTGAGCTGGGCCAGCCACTTTAGCTTGTGTGTTCTCTGGAAAGAGGACTTTGGATATTCAAGAATACTAATGCTTAGGTATATTTTTTGAAACTGAAAAACCTTTTGATTAGGTCATCTTACTAAAAATAAGAAATACACTTTTTTACTTCTGAATAATTATGTGTGCAATTTCTAGTTATAGGCCTTGTTTCAGTTTTTATCATCTTGTTCTGGTCAGCTGCTGACAGACCCATGGTTCCATAAACTCTCTTCTTAATGCAGGAAATCATACAAACTAAATAATACAACATTAGCAAGTGTTACTAAAGGGAGAAAGGGAGCTGAGAGGAGGTCCTTTAACATTATTTTGAAATGGACATCAGCCCTTGCACTTTTGGATAAAACTAAAGGAAAATGGTGGGCATAAAACTATAATAAAATATTCTTACACCTGTTGGAAGAGGATGGCAGCAGACCTGTATTCTATGATTTTATCTTTAGAGGCTCTTGAGCTTTCATGTTAAAAAAAGCTTGAACATTTCAGGTTTGAAGATCACATTTTTCAGAGTTCCAATCTAATCTTGCGTAGTACTCAGAAGCAGAATTAGCACATCTAGCTCCTCTTTACTTCTTGCAGAAGGGGAATTCAGAGCACAAACTGCAGTTTTCTTTCTGGCTGTTTTGTCAACTTGATCTTATGTATCCATGTACAGTCAAGATCTCAGTTATTTTTGTTTGTTTCCTTCTTTGACTCCTTTGAGAGATACTTAATTAAAGAAAAGTCTATCTGTTATTTGAGGGTCAGTTTGAAATAAAAGGTGTTAAGGTAATGGGTTAAATCAGATCAGTCAAACCTCTCTTGAAATAAATGCATTGAGATCTTCCTTTCACTAACCTTTCCCAAATATCAAGTGCTATTGACTTTCAAATTGTAGTTGAAAAGGTGGCAGCTGGAGTTAATTTACCAGCCTTTTCCTTAGAAGTTCCTTTCCTGTGATAGAAAAAAGTTTTTGCCTTTTTTTTAAAAGAAGGAGAAAAAAAAAGCTTTGGCTTTTGTTAATTATACCACAAATTATTTAAAGCCTCACCTAATTTATTTTTGTGTTTTTCTGAAAATGTAGGTTTATTATTAGTGTTTGATCTGGTTTGGGTTGTATATTCTAGAAACCTCTGCTTCAGTTTTGTATTCCTACAGTTCACTGAAATAGCATTAACAAAATGTTGTAGACATGCCCCAATTACTCTTATTCTGTTGGTCTAGCCTCAAGATGACTTTCCATTTATTTTAGCACAAAAAATTAGTACTCCCTTTCCATGGCTACTAATTGCTGTCCGCATTAGATGAAAACATAGAGTGACTAATTCACAGAGAGTTTATTTTGCTGTAAGCCTTATGCTTTTAGAGAGATGATTCAGCTTCACTTCTGTCTCTTTCCATCTCTTTTTGATTTTTTTTGACCTCATTGGAAACCGAGGCAACCGTGCCATCCTCCTTGAGGCCTTCTCCTAGAGTATTCTTGAAAAGCACTTGAGGAGATCGGAAGTGTTGAAGTGGATCCATCTAGAATTACCAGTTACTGTTCCATTGTCGGAGTTTTCTTTTTGGCTAGCACATCCTACATTTGAGAGTGCGCGTGGCCAATTTCAGAGACATGTGGTTTCAAAAGAGTAACCTTAGTATTTACAGTTCTTAAGTTCTGTAATATCATCTGGGAATGAAATTTGACTTGACTGGAATGTTAAATTCCCTTTACCATTTCCTTTACCATTTTGTTTCTTGTATTAACCAGATTCAAGCAGATATTCCAGCTGTTTCTTTGAATGTAATTGAAGACAAGACACTAGTTACCTCAGCCAGTGATTTGGTTGACGCTGAGACAAAGAGAACAAATGAACAGAAGAGCTACCTTCAACAAGCTGTTGCAAACCTAGAAAGCAAGCTTTGCACTGCTGAAGAAGACAAATTAAAAATGAAAAAGGTATGAATATTTTTTGAAATTCAAATGGCATTTATTTAAATATAGTTGGAACTGGCAGGGATTTGCAATGCATGTTTTGTAGAAATTAGAAAAATTCCAGAGAAATTGGTGAAATTCAGCCAACATACTTATTTTTTTCATGTCTGGTGTCTGTTTTATATTGAATTTTTCCAAAGTTTCAGGAAAAATCCCATTTTATTTTTCCTGGAGGGGGAAAAAAAAAAAGAAAGACAAGATTTCTGAGCATGGACACATGTAGTTAGAAGGTGTAGTGATTCTCCCATGTTTTGAGAGTGTGTGGTCACCAAAGTTGAAAATGTCCTTGGCTGTCTATATGAACATAACACATAACACTTTATTTATTTTTTTTTTTCCTCCTCCTCTGGGAACTCTGGTAACTAAATCTTTCATATTCCTTCTAATGTGAATATGATAGAGTACTGAACAGGACTATGCCTGTAGTTATGCATCTGAGTTAGTGAGAGGTCACTGAGGCACAGGAGAGTAAATTTAATTTCTGCTATTCTTAATACTGTTCCTTGATAGCTATCAAGGTGTGCTAGAGAGGGAGGAAATGGCTTGTTGGAAATTAAAATGAGGTTGAGTAACTGGAGCCAAAGGTGAGGAGGTCTGCAATGGATTGATTATTCTAGGAGTTAAGTGTGTAGAGAGTAGGGCTAGAAGAGGGAAGCTTGAATACAGACTGTAAGAGGAGAAACTAGGCTGTGAATTGAAGTGGTGTTGCACAATCAGTTTTTGTCTCTACAGTTGAAGCAAAGACTTTGAATCTCAAGAACTGTTTTTACTATTTTGTCCAAAAGCAGCATTGAACTAAGCAGACCTGCTCTTTCTGTCCTCCTTATGACCCTCTCAGTTGCGCCTTTGTTCAAATAGCTGTGCAGTGATCTGGCAGGTCATTTGTTTCTATACTGGCTTCCTGCGTGGCTGCAGAAATAGTTGTTCTTGAACAACTGAAAGGATGCCAACAGCTTATGTATAGTAGGAGTGAGTTTGGTAGGAGGAACAGCTGCATTGAGGAAAAAATAAAAATCTTTAGCTCTTTGTACAGCAAATAATTTTGAAGTTTATTGTCAGTAGTGTCATTCTCCTTCCTGTCTATTGCTTCATGTTGGGCAGGTTTCTACAGTGGGTCTCTGCAAAATCATAGAATATTTTAAAATATATTCCTTTTGGAGATGCAGGTAGAGATTACTGGGGCTGTATGCAATGGGATTTCTGCCTTTTTAGTGAAACCATTTGCTAAAAGAACATTTAATATGATTCTTTTCGAATGCAGAAACACACAACAAGCTGTTAAAAATATGGAAATAATTAGAATAGAATAGTTCCAGTTGGAAAGGATCTACAACAATGAAAAGTTAAAGCAAATTATCCAAATGCCTCTTAAACACTGACAGGTTTGGGGCATCACCCACCTCTCTAGGAAGCCTGTTCCACTGTTTGGCCAACCTTTTGCTAAAGAAATATTTCCTAATGTCCAGTCTAAACCTCTCTTGATGCAGCTTTGAACCATTCCCAAGTGTGCTATCACTGGATAACAAGGAGACGAGCTCAGCACCTCCGTCTCCACGTCCCCTTCTCAGGAAGCTGTAGAGAGCCATGAGGCCGCCCCTCAGCCTCCTTTTTTCCAAACTAGACAGACCCAGAGTACTTGGCCACACCTCATAGGACATGCCTGTCAGGGCATGCCTTTCATTTTAAATACTTTATACTTCTTGAAAATATTGTCTCAATTTAAAGACTGCAATCAGAGTTTTCTTATACAACCTTTTATCTCTGTGTATATTATGATAGCAAATGTAGCTTTCAGAAATAGTTGGAATGACTACCTGAATCTGTATTTTCACAGGTTGTATATGTTTGCAAATTCACATATTTTATTTTGTAAACTTTATAGGAATTGGAACATTTACTGGAAAAACATAGTATTCTGGAAATTGATTTATTGAAGGAAAAAAAGGAAGAAGTAATTTCACATCAAGATCATTACAAGATGCTCCAGGTAATTTCTTTCTTGTAGGATCTTAATTTTTTTCAGGAGAGTTTTCTATAGAGTATATTTCTGTCCAACAAATATTCTGTTAAGTATCAACAGGCCTACTTCAAAGCCTTTTGAATTTAAAAATTTTCTAAGGTCTTTAGATCAGAGCCTGACTTTTGATATTAGTGGGAATATAGGTTTAATAGCCCACTTGCATAAATACATTATTGTAACTTGGATCACTCATCCTTGTTATGATCTGTTTCATAGAACAGATGAAAAGAAAAGACAATGCACGGTAGATCTGTGTTTAACAGTATGACTTAGCATTTTCTACAGTAGCTTTGGCCAATTATTTGTAAAGTATTATCTGACTTGAATATGCAATAGTTTGTATTGTGTAGTGAAAACCTATGAAGTGTAATTATATATGCTAGACAATGGAATTAATATTGCATCCATTGCAAAAATCAACATTTTTCATTAAATACATATGTGAAGTGTCACACAGAAGACATTTTTCATTGAAGTTTTCAGTCTTCTTCCAGTGTTGTAACAGGACAAGCTATATATTATGGACTTAAAACATTTCAAAATTTTGGTAATTGTTGGTAATTCAGCTTCACTTAGGTTTTGGGTTTTTTTTTGCTACACTAGATGGTTTTTAAGTAGCTACTGCATTGTTCCCTGCTCGTATTTCATGGTTGCTGAAATAATTTGTATGGAATTTTTCTTCCTAGAACTTATGGTAATATAATAAACAAATATTTTTTATTTAGTTTGTTTGTGTAACATTCTACTCAATGAAAGAAATTTGTTTGTGTGTGTAACATTCTACTCAATGAAAGAAATATTTGCATAGCTATTTTATAAAAAATAAGTTTTTCTTAAAAACCTTCCAATTTATGGAGCATCATACTGGCTAAAGTTAATGATCATCGTAAACTCTTGACAACAGAATAAGTGTTTTTGTTTTTTTTTTTTAACACTTTCAGGATGCTCTTCAAGCAGAAATGTTACAGTAGTGAAAATGTTATGTTACTGTGGTTTGCAAATATCAGTCTGTCTGTATCATGCCTCTTTGAGTCAGGTACTACGGTTTTCAACAATGGCAATGAAAGCGTCACAATGTTTAACTTACTTTGTAGAAAAGCTCACATACTTCCTCTTGTTGTCTTCTGGATGTAGCCAGAATCAAATCAGAGAAGAAACTGAGTCATGCTTTTAAGAGCTGACAGTTAAAATGACTTTCATGAAACTTGAATATTGGATGCCTTCTGTTAGAACAGCTTTTAATGCCAATTCCTTTTGTCTTTCTCCTTTGGCTCCTGCTGCACTAGGGTCAACACCTGTGGCCACACACTGAGTCAATCTGGCAGCTATGCAGTACAGATGTCTGTCTCACTAGCATTTCTTTTTCCAGTAGAAACAGCTGGTTATTAGTGATGTTGACTCAAAAAGCTTAAAAGCTGACTGTAATTGTGACTCTGGTACAGCTTTGGGAACTCTCAGGATAAGACTTCCAACTGAACTGATTTTGGCATCCGAGGCTGTAGATGTGCTTTGCCTTCATTCCTCTTAAATGAAATTTCTAAGTTAATATTTGAGTATAATGTGTAAAACAAATGCCTCATGAGATGGTTCTAACTGCCTTTTACATGAACATGGATTATTTCGTACACATTTATATTTACTAACTGACTTTTTGGCACTTGTGACATAAGTAATTCTTGAAAGCTGGTTTGGAAGTAATAGAGACAGTCAGTCAAATAGTTAACAGGGTGATATTTAGATTAGACTTTTTTTTTGTGAAGTTATTGTGCTTAATTCTGAGAGAAGATTTCATTGATCTTTGTCAACTAAGCCAGTATTTTCTTCCATCTTTTCCTGTTGATTTCTGCCTCAGTCAAAGGTGACAGTTATGTTACCATGGTTTTGTTGTCACAAAATTGTTTCAATAAAATATGCTTTCAGGTTTTTTTGATGTGAAATATTTTGAAAGGTGAGGTAGGAACATAAAGCATATTGCACATGTTTTCTCTGAGTTGGGTGTAGCATGCTGATTAAGTGAATTGTCTTCTGGACCAGTCACAAACTTTCTTCATTGCAGGTGTGAAAAAAGCCATATATTTAATTTGAATTAACAAATTGAAGGGGAGTGATAATTACTGTTCCTAATCAGGGGGACAGAATTCCATGTCCTTGATAGAGTGTTAGCATTTAAGCAATGGATGACAATGGAGTGTTGCCACATTTATGCTTGTGTAAAAGAGAAAAGTAAAAAGTTCTGTGTTGCGTCTAAATATAATTTGCTTTAAAAGATCAAGATTGAACAGAGCCTGTAGTATTTTCACATTCTTATTGTTGTTTCCCTATGTTACTGCAACAGCCAGAGACAGTAAAGGAGCAGCAGTGGGTTCATAACAGAATAAACAAATTGGTATTGACTGGTATTACAGAGTTGTTTGGATATTTAATGCAATGTTCTCTTTGACATCTTGAATTCATACAGGCTGGTAAAATTAGAGTTATGATTCTCACATTCCCACTTTGGTATTTAAGAGGCAGAATAACATGTTGTAATTCAAACTTCTTTGCATACAAAATATAGCTGAATTTGAATTGCTGTGGCAAGTGTTTAGTTTTCTTGACTTGTGTGCAGTGTTGCAACCATCAAGTTGCATAAATGTAATGTTAGCCTTATAATTACTTGCTTATTTAGACAGGAAAGAAACAGGTATAAAAGCATGTCTCTTTGTGATTTTTGTTATATCAGTCTTATTTTTTCCCTTTTTTTTGATCATATATTCTAATATATTCATCTCAACTTTTAACACCTCAGCTCTTCTCTAAATGGGAGGTGCCGCCTCTTTTCAAGACATTTAGCGCTAGTTGACAATACATGTTTTTGACCATAATGTAGAATGAATTGTCATTTTAAACCTATAAATCTAAAATTTTGCTGGAGCCCTACTGCAATATGGTGCAGAAATGAATAAATGCTACATTTTAAAACTACCAAACCCCGATTTGTAATATAGTGAAAAACCATCAATAGCACACAGAATCACAGAATGTTAGGGATTGGAAGGGACTTCGAAAGATCATCCAGTCCAATCCCCCTGCCGGAGCAGGAACACCTAGATGAAGCTACACGGGAGTGTGTCCAGGCAGGTTTTGAATGTCTCCAGAGTAGGAGACTCCACAACCCCAATGGGCAGCCTATTCCAGTGTTCTGTTACCCTCACTGAGAAGTTTCTTCTCAAATTTAAGTGGAACCTCTTGTGTTCCAGTTTGAACCCATTACCCCTTGTCCTACTGTTGTTTTTCACCGAGAAGAGCCTGGCTCCATCCTCGTGACACTCACTCTTTATATATTTGTAAACATTCACGAGGTCACTTCTCAGTCTCCTCTTCTCCAAGCTAAAAAGACCCAGCTCCCTCAGCCTTTCCTCATACAGGAGATGCTCCACTCCATCATCTTTGTTGCCCTGCGCTGGACTCTCTCCAGCAGTTCCCTGTCCTTCTTGAACCGAGGGGTCCAAAACTGGACACAATGTTCCAGATGTGGTCTCACCAGGGCAGAGTAGAGGGGGAGGAGAACCTCTCTCGACCTACTAACCACTGCCCTTCTAATACACCCCAGAATGCCATTGGCCTTCCTGGCCACAAGAGCCCAGTGCTGGCTCATGGTCATTCTGCTGTCCACCAGGACCACCAGGTCCCTTTCCCCTACACTGCTCTCTAATAGGTCATTCCCCAACTTATACTGGCAAAATTAGTACTTCTATTTAGTAGGTGATGGTCTCTTATTTCCAAATCAGAGAAGAAACATTGAATTTGAGAAGGGAAAATAGTGCCTGAGTTCTAGCACTCTTAGTAGGAATTTAAGTCTTTGGACAGATAATTTAGCTGATAAGACTTCTGATGTTCAGTCTATCTACAGACAACTATTTTTTGATGATTCACTAAGAATGGGATCATACTTTTCCTCTGCTATTTCTTTATTTACCACACAGTTGTACTTAAAGTAATACTGCACTGCTGCTGGAAAACTTTAGTTGTGGTTATACACATTTTTTCCCATCATCATCCCCTTCTGGAAGTTAAGTGGGCTGTTTTTTCTAAGAACAATGTAGTTGATGTGGTGTCATAATTCTTTTTGAAATAAGCTGGTTTGGTTCGTTTTGCAATTGACATCTGTTCTTCTCACTTAAGAAATCCATCCTTGTTTTGAAAGCACCAAAAATGTGTTCTTTTGGAACCCTTTGTTTCTGTTCTGCTTTTTTTTTTTTTAGCAAATGTATTGTAATTTTTATTGAAAAAATGACTTTAATGTGCTTCTTTTATTTAGCAGGTGGGGAGTATAATTTTGCCTCTAGTATGAATACTTCCCAGTGTTTGAGAGAAGAACAAACTGGGCTCTCTAAGTTCCCTAGCCTCTGTTTTGTTGTTGATATAAGACTGCTGTCAATTTCTAGCCAGCACTAGACCTATAGTATGTGATGGATTAGCTGTCCATAATGTGAAGATTCTCAGTGGCTGAATCCTGAGGACATGAGAGAAATCTGAAATGCTTATCTTGTATAATAGGCCTGTTCATGTTGGCAACAGGAAGGTGTCAAAGTTTGTGTATTTGGAATGAGCACACACGATCACAGACAGAAACCTGCCCATTCTGGAAGACCCCTGTATTATGCTTTTAATGTACATAAGCAATCCTGGCCTTGTATGAACATTAATTTCCTAAAGTAATTTCAAGAAGCAATCTTGCAGTTGGATGTCTAACAAAACAAGCTCTTGGAAGCACTTGCAGTTGAAGTGACAGGGTGAAATGGTCATGTTTCCTAATGCTAGTTGGCCATATGCTGATTACATTTTGTATCCTGTATTGGAAGGTATAACTTTCTCTGGAGGAAGTATTCCCTGTGTGTTAATACTCCAGTAAATGTAGTGTATGTTTGGAAAGCAGCTCTGTGTTCCTCCTGGGTTAGCTGCTCCTGCTTCCACCTCCTCTACAGTTCCATTTTATGCCAGAGTTTAGTGAGGGTTAGTTAAACCATACGGGCCTCCTGCTGTCCTGCCGCCTTTGCTTGACTTTCTGCTTATCACAATGGACCATCCTTGAGCTTGGAGGAGGTAATCCTTAAATAGCAAACAGCTCTCTTGGAACCCTCTTTCTAGGGTTGTGTCTCATGGAATTCTTCCAGGCAGACCCACACAGAGACCAGAGTCTTCTCTCCTGAAGTCCAGTGTCATGATCCTGCTTTTTCCCCTGCTGCTTTGCCTCCCCTGAACTCCATCATCTCATGGTCACTGCAGCAAAGAAAGGCTGCCGCTGATCTTCACGTCTCCAAACAGTCCTGTGATTTTAAGTATCAGGTCTAGCAGAGTGCCTCAGGGATTGCTCCTCAGTCACCTGTGTTACGAAGTTGTTATCATTGTGCTCCAGGAGTCTTCTGGATTGCTTATGCCCTGCTGTGTTGTCTCTTCAGCAGATACTGGGGTGGATAACGTCCCTCCCGAGGACCAGGACTTGTGAACGTGGGGCTTCTTCCTCTTGTATGAAGAATGCCTCATCTACATCATCTTCCTGTAGACCATCTGGTCTCTAGCAGGCAGATGCAGCAATGTCTGCTGTGCTCATCTGCCTGCTACTCCCAACCAGTAAGTTCTTGACTGATCACCTACCCCAAAACAGAGCTCCATGCATTCCATATCCTCTCTTGCATAAAAGGCAACACCCTGTATTCTCCTTCCCGTTCTTTCCTTCCAGAAGAATACATTTATGATTCTGGAAAAGGTGTTCTGCAGTAGATTGGAAACAAGTCTTGGTGCTTTTTGTGGCTGGAGTACTAGAAAATGTATGTTTTTGTACAAAACTAATATATGACTTACATCCTGTTAAATACCATCTTCTAAGAAAATATTTAGGTTGGTTTTAGGTGCAGACATAGAGGAGACAGAATGCTAATAATGAAAAATAGGTGTGAAAAAAGTAATCTACTGTACCTGCAACTAAATTTATAAAAGAGATTCCAGGAAACTTCACAGGTCACAGTGGGGTTTAAAATTATGGAACACTGAAAATGGGGGATTTCAGAAGAGGCACTTTCACAGATAGCAATGCATCTTTTTGCTGAAGTGTTTAAGGTATTTATGGATATGGCAACAATCCCTTGCCCACCTCTTTTTCAAGTGTGTGCCAGATACCTCGCGTTTATTTCTTCACCTTTTAGATTTTTTTTTTTATGTTACTGTACGTACTCTTCTTTCAGACACTCATTTTTATCCAAAGTCTCTATTTTATTAATAATTTCAGAGCTGTTTATCTTTCAGCCTGTTTTTTTTCCCCAGTTTTGGTGTCTTCTTTTCTCTAAATTATTTTTCCACAGTATGAGGAAAAATAACTTCTTTCTTTTAGGAAAAAGATTCTGTTCCCTTGCCTCTATGAATTATTTTATTGTCTTGTTTCAGAACAGTTAATTAGAAGAGTGCATGTAACACTAAGCATGCTAATTTTGTTCTAAAATTATGCTCTGCTTAAATATGTGTCTGTAACATTATTGTGTTGTTACTTAACAACTTTGAATGCCTAATTTGCTGTGTACTGTAGTATTCAGCTGGTGTCACATATTACGTGCCTCCTTTGGATGTCTAATTTTAAAGGTATGCAAGAAATTGTGCTTAGACAATTTTCATTTTTCTAGTGTGTAAGTATGTGCAAGTAAAAATATTTTTTTGGAACTGAAATTCCTGTCCTGACTGCTTTCCAACTGGCCCTGACCTGTCTTATGCCAGTGTATCCTAGATTTATTTCTATATATTGACTAATCTATATTCAGTGTATTACAAGGCTGTCACAGCTACTGCACTTCTCCATTTGTGCATTCACAGTGAATGTGTTCAGGATGATTCCTCTTTTTCTCTTTTTCTATTTAACATGGAAGTTCTGATTGTGACAGTTGTGAAATGTCCAAATATATTTAATACTGATAAACTAGAGCTCTTTACCGCCAAGCTTGTCTCATCAAGGTTTTCACTGGATCTAGCTTTTGTAGAAATAGTATCTTGTTGGATTATTGGTGGTATAGTGGAAATGTGCAAAATGTACTCAAAATTAAGAAACTCACGTCAACTAGAACTTGGATAATTATACTGTTAAGGCAATGTTTCTAGGTCTATTATCTGTCACTTGGCATGCACTTTCTTAAAAAATGTGGGGAACAGTACCAAAGCAACTCCATGCCTCTGTATCCACTTGAGCCCTGTTTGTATTCAGTGCAAAGCATCTGATACAGTGTAATTATTGTGAGTACTTGACCATTACTAAAATACTAAATCTTGGCCAATATTAATGAACAGTAGTTAATACTTTTAACAGCTTTTTTTTTTTTTTTTTTTTTTTTAATTTCATGCTTCTATACTTGGGAGAAATAAAATGCATAGCAAATATTAGGGTGACATTTTTGGAAAAATTTTGACAGATTGTCTATTCGTTACCTTTTAAATGCTAAATCATTTTATTAGGTTGGTGAAAAAGCAATTGTGGTTTTGGGCCATGAATTTTAGATAATTCTAACTAGGCTCAAACACATCATTTTTAATCAAAATAGGAACCAGTAAAATCAACACATTTTTGCCAATGAGAAATAAGTTTGTTTATTCCTGTAGCATGAAAAACCATGCTTTGGAATTTGACAAACTCTTAGAAAGTATTTTCTGCATCCTGCTGGTTGTGGAAGTGTTTTCCCTGCAAAAGTTGTCAAGATGCTTGAAGAAGTGGCAGTCAGTTGGCGAGAGGTCAGGGGGATATGGCAGATGAGGCAAAATTTCGTAGACCAATTTGTTCAACATTTGAAGCGTTGTTTGTGCGACGTGTGGTTGGGCAATAACGTGGAGAGGAATTGGACCCTTTCTGTTGACCAACGCTGGGTGCAGGTGTTGCAGTTTTTGGTGCATCTCATTGATTTGCTGGGCACACTTTTCAGATGTAACAGTTTTGCTGGTATTCAGAACACTGTAGTGAATCAGAGCAGCAACAGATCACCAAACAGTGACTGTGACCTTTTTTTGGTGCAAGTTTGGCTTTGGGAAGTGCTTTGGAGGTTCTTTTCGGCCCAACCACTGAGCTCATTGTCGCATACAATACACTTTTTGTCACATGTCACAATCCAATTGAGAGATGGTTTGTTGTTGCGTAGAAGAAGAGAACATGACACTTCAAAACTATGATTTTATTTTCTGTCAGTTCATGAGGCACCCACTAACTGAGCTTTTTCACCTTTCCAATTTGCTTCAAATGCCGAATGACTGTAGATTAGTCAATCTTGAGTTCTTTGGCAACTTCTCGCATGGTTGTAGGAGGATTAAAATGATGTATAATATAAGCACGTTTTTTTAAGAATATATTCCAATATAAAACAGAAAATTTCAACCATGTGAAAACTGCAGTTCCATTTGCACCAACCTGATATTTGGTTCATATTTAACTAGGAATGGCTGCAGAATACAGTTTACTACATTGGTGAAAATTGTATTTCCTGACTAACCTATTAGTTAAAGACCTTTACATTTACTTCTTCAATGTATATTAAATTTTATTTATATATATTACACATATGGTGTTGGAACTTGTTCGTAATTTGAAAGGTTTTTCTTGGCTAAAGGTTTATCATTTAAAAATAACTGATAGTAATGAAAACTAGAACATCTGTTCTTAAATGTGAAGGATGTTGAGATAAAACAGACTTTCCAAATCCCATGCAATTCCTTAAAAATAAACCTATCACTTAAATGTATTGCTAGACAGACAATATTTAGGGTTTAGGTATACAAATTTAAGGATTCTCAAGCAAATGATTGTTTAGGGTAATTAATGTTAATTTCCAGAAATAAATACCATAATGAAATTTAATTTATAATATAAAAATTCAAGTCTCATTAATGCTTAAAAAAATAAGCCAAGATAGTGTGATATAGGACTGAGATAAATTTTGAATTTCTTTGTGTACTGTAATATGTTCTATGTGTTAAGAATAATTTCAACTAGTAATTCTTCTCTTAAGGTAGTTCCTGTTTATGTAGAGGGAACAACCCAATTTCCTATGCTAAGTTTTCAAAAGGCTGAGGGTACAGTCTGAATTTTGAGACAAGTATATAGAAAGAAGCAAGTGTGTCATTGAAAAGCAAATTTCCATTCATCTGCTAGGTAAAAGTTTGGAATAAGGCTAGGTAACTTCAGGGAAGCTAAGAAGGAAGAGCATAGTTTGAGCTCATAAGCAAGAAGGAATGAAAAATATTCTGGACATCCTTTATATGCAAGCTGTATAACAATAGTACTTTTTGATTGAAGAGCCTTCTCGTTAGTGGTAAATAAGAAAAGGAGATGCCCATTTCCATCTTCATGAACTATAAACCATAATTTCAGGCAGTGTTTCAGTTTGCCTGCTTTTGTGGCACTATTTTACGATTTTTTTTTTAGTAAATAAAACACACCCCAAGAAAACAAAAATCAGAAACAACTCTTTGTACTATTTAATAACTACTATTTAAAACTCATAAGAAGATATCATTATTACAGTTCTGTGATAGAGTAATTTTTATAATTACATTTTAAAATAAGAAGACACTTGATGCTTGTTTCCATTAAGGAATATTAAGTCTCATGCTTTCTATTTTTATGTAGCAGTTGCAATTTTCAGTGAGGTTTTTAATAATGACTTGTGCTAACATTTAGGCTTGAACACAAGAAAACTGTAATAGATTATCATGAAATTAGCTACTTATAGGGAGGTTTCGCTCTTCTTCCTTCCTTCTGAGTTTTCCAGTGTTTATCTGGTATTTTTCCAATATTATCATTTGCATCGGGTCTACTTCATTCAGGAACTTCCCCCTTGTAAGTAGTGACAAAATAAATTTGGTCACCAGAAGAGAATAATGCCTGGATTTCCTATGGAGTGTGATCATGTCTCTGCCAGCTGGGAATTCCAACACCTGCACAGAACCCCCTGGTTACCAGCCAGAAAGCAGCTGCAGGCAGCTGGCGTGCTGAGAAGTTGCTTCAGTGAATGGGACTTGGACCCATTGCTTATGAAGATTCATTTTAGCTATGTATCACTTTGCCACATTCAGTGTTATTGTTTTAAGCTACATTAAGCAGGTCTTAGATATCTTATACTGTTGTTATTTGCTAAAAATACGGTGGCAGTGTTAACTGAGGAAAATTGTTCAGGGTTTTATGATATTCAGCCAAAAATGCAGTGGACATCTTGCATGCAAGGAGAAGGAGGATTTTGTAGCTGTCCTGTAATGAAGACTGCAGGAGAGTCTGAAGAGATCTCATATTTTGCATAATACTTTATTGAGATAGTTCTTGATGGATAAGGTCTAGTGCAGGGGTGTCAAACTCAATTTCACCGGTGGCCACATCAGCCTCGCGGCTGCCTTCAAAGGGCCGAATGTAATTTTAGGACTGTATAAATGTAGGAGTAGTTACATTTGTACAGTCCTAAAATTATATTCGGCCCTTTGAAGGCAGCCATGAGGCTGATGTGGCCCCTGGTGAAAATGAGTTTGACACCTTTGGTCTAGAGGAACTTGCCCCCTTTCTTATATCCAAGTTGTCTGTCTTTGCTTGCACATACTTTTGAGAACTGAGTGTTTATTAAATAAAAATAGCAGCTCTTTGAGGCGTTGCAATTCCTATGACAGTATTTCATAAACTTTCAACACATTCCTATTCTATCACTACCAATTAACTTACCTTGTCAGATACCAATCTCTGCCATAGCTGATGAATCTTCCCTTGCACAATAGACACCCAACAGTATTTTTTTAAGGAAGAAACAATTTTTTTTTTTTTTTTTTATATTTTGTATTTTTAATCTCTGCTGCACTACTTTAAGTTTATAAATATGGCCTCCAGTCTTTAAATATCTTTACATATGCTTAATAAATCTGCATGCATCCAGTTGAGGAAGGCTGTATTTCAGCAGGATTTCCTTTCACTTTTGAAAAGGCCTTTAGCCAAGAGCCTTACCTTAAGCAATATTTGTGCCTCTCTGAAGAGGGGAGCTGATCAGAACAAGAATGTGTCTTGATTGTGGTTTTTCTTATCTGGATTAGCCAATTCGTGGGAGGCCTGATGTGGTGTGAAATATCAAGAAGTTTCAAACAAAGTTAATTACAGCTAAAGCATTCCGTCAAATTCAGTCCTAATGCTACAGCTTTTTAAAATCTGTTTAGATTTTGATTTGTCTTTTACAACAAGGTAAGTATGGGCTGGTTTCTGCATCCCTGTGGATTGGCTTGTACAAAGGAACCGTGGGACTCTCGAAAGGGGCAGCATATGTATGGTCTGAGTTTGTAGACTTAGAAAAAGTGATATTTATGTCCAAATGAGAGTCATTTTGCTTCTCCCTCTCACTTCTTCAGCAATAGGAGGGTTCTTGCTGTTATTGTTTTGCTTTGGGGTGGTCATTTTTTTGTTTTGGTTTGGTTTTAACTGTAACATATTGAATAGATTAAAGAAGTGACCTGTGGAGTTACTGTTGTCCAATTAAAAAAATTCAAAGTGAAAATGAAGGTTTTACCATTGTTGGAGGGAAAAGAGGGGTAGAGTGTATTTTAGAAACAATATAATGGCAAAAAAACATTTAGAGGGTGAATGACTGTTAGATACAGTAAGGGAAAAGTCAATCACTGCTTCAAAGGTGTGCACTTGCAAGTCTTGGATGGGAGTGCGGTTCTCAAATGAAGACAATGGAAAAATGAAAGACTCTAAGAAGACAAAACAATAAATGCATGTTGATTCTGTTCAGGTTACTTTATCTCTGCTCCTTGTTTGGGCAGGAGAGAAGTTGCTAGGCAGTTAGTTTTGTTTATTTGTTTTTCCCAGTTCTTTCCTTGTTGAAGGCTTTCGGTAGGGGGAAATTCTTTGCATATCCATATACAGATTCAACTGAAGTAAATAAAAGCTTCAGCTGAAGGCCAGATTTGACTTAATTTTTTTTCTTGCCTAACATTTTCCCTAAATTCATGTTTCATCCTTCAATTAATACTCTATTATTTTGCTTTCAAAAAGACTGATTCCTGTTAACAAAAGAAATGGTATTGTTTCTCAAGGAATCTTTCTCACAATTTCTTTTTTTTTTAAGTGTTGATATAATCAAGATTGAGAAATAAATGGAGTGTATACTATTAATAAGCCACGTCCCTGTCAACATTCTTGAGTTGTATTCCTCTTAGAGTATCTTTTGAAAAGCAGGGGTATATGTCTATTTTTGTTGTTTTCACTATAGATTTAGAATTTTCAATATTCATCTCTATGTATCCATTTGCATTTTGTGGTCAACTTCTATAATAGTAACATTTTTAAGAAATGGATTGCATGACATAACTTAATGATCTGTAGTTTTTAAAATCTAGCAGATCTATGTGTTTTTCAACTTGCAATTAAATTAAAAAAACAAAAACAAACCACACACACTAAAACCAAACCAACCAAACAAAACCACACCAAAACCACAAAAAACCCCAACCGCCTCCCAACAACAAAAACAAAAAAGAAACAACCAAACAAAAACCTGAACAAAAGCAAACAAAAGAAACGCAGTTAACACCCAACATTATAATAGCTTTTAGTTACCTATGACTTAATGAGGTATCAGTCATTGCTGTGTTTTTCAGAATGTTACATCTGATTGGTTCTGGCTTAAATAAAAAAAAAAAAAAGTTAGGTTTTTGTGATTTAAGAGTCTGCTTAGAGGAAGAGAATAGATTAAATGTATCATCCTTTTGATACATTTAGATTTTACACCCACCTCACCCTCAGAAATGGTAACTTTTATCTTCTCGAGTAAGTAGTTTTGCTTTTAGTTCAATGACATCAGTGTTTCACAACAAGTACCTTAGGTAAATAAGTACATGCATGTTATAGTTTTCACATGGGAATGCTCGTTATGTGTGTAGGCCTGTATCTAGGCTCTAAAGTATGAGGGCTTTTTTGTGAGTGTTTTGGTGGTGTGTGTTTTTTACAAACACTGTACAACTTGAACTTCATTGATGACAGACAGCTAGACTTTGTCATCATCTTTGCTAATCAAGCCAAAGTTCTTAGACACAGAGTTAGGAACTAAATACTGTCATCTCTTTATGCCCATCTTATGTGTTGTTAGTAAAGGAAAGGAAGCAAGACTAGATTTCGTCTTTCATATATGAGTTTAACATTTATTTATTTTTAGGAAGTGTGATTTTAGTCACCTCAAAGGTGGGAGGTGGTAAAACAAGTAACCAAAACCAGACTTCCACTCATCCAGCAACACAAAAATTGAATAGATTTTCAGGGGCCCATGTCAAATGTACGTAAGCAAATACATACAAACTGGGAAGAAAGCAGGAGGAGCTAGAGCTCCATGTGCAGAGGATGACCTATGACATTGTTGAAATAACTATGATGTGTTTGGGTACTCTGTATAGCTAGATCTCTAGTATGGATGGTCATTAGGAAGGCAGGGAGGAAGAAGAGGTGAGGTTGGCAGCTTCAGACCACAGAAATCAGAAGAGCAGACTGGTTTGGTTAGGTGACGAGTGAGCTGGCTGTCACTGTGAGAGAATTCTGCGTCAACTCAGAGACTGAGGGAAGTCTCTGATTATTGGAAAAAGACAAGAAGGATGATGTATGGATCCAGACTTGCCAGCCTTTTGGTCCTTGGGAAAATCATGGTTCAAGTGCTCTTGGCGGCCATTTCTTGGCCCATGAAGAAGGTGATTGGGAATAGCCAGCATGGATTTGCCAAAAGATAAATTATTCCTAAACAACCTGATTGCCTTCTGTGATGAAACACCTAGACTGTGGATGAGAGGAACACAATTGACACTGTATATCTTGACCTCAGCCTGGAGAAGAGGAAGCTTAGGGGGAACCTGATAGCAGATGTCCAGTGCATACAAGGTTGTCAGAAAAATGAAGCCGGGCATGTTCTACAGAGATCTATAGCAGGAGGACAAGTAGTCATACATTGAAGCGCTGGAAGTTGCAGCTTGGTGTAAGGAAAAGAAAATATTTTTATGATGAAGATAAGCATTGGGGTGTTTATCCAGCGAGGTTGTGAAATCCTGATCCTTGGAGGATTTCTGTGTCTGTCTGGACAAGAATCTGAACAATCTGGTCTGAATTCCGTGTTGGTCTTGCTTTCAGGAGGCGGTTCAACTACGTGACCTCCAGAGATCCCTTCCAACCTTAATGATTGTGTGATTTTGTGATTTAATACTCTGGTCATAAACTGAGAAAAATAAATAGCCCACTCCCAGTCACTAAAGTCATAATGCAAATCCAGAGGATACTCCCCAGGCTGAATTATTTGGAATATTTTACTCTAATCTGGCCTACCTCATTGCCAGCAAAAAGACATTAGCAGTTAAGGGCAGGGCCAGGAATGCCTGAACCAAAAATCTGATTAATGCAGTATTTTAAATGTTACACAGAATATCAGTTACTGTAAACTTAAATCACTCTTGTATGGAATATAATATTTTTGGTGTCTTTAAAGATATCTGCCTTGTTAGAATAGGAGCTCACACTATGCAACATATCTATTATCCTATGTGAGGTTTTACAGAAGCAAAATATAGTCATTCAGAATGTGCAATTGCATAGGTAGTTCCCTAAGTTACACAAGAAGAAGTGAGAATGACTTGTTATAAAGTATGTGCATCTGCAATTTGAGTACCTTTTTCTGGACTGTGGAAGATGCTTCCTTCTAGCTGGAATTTTTCTGAGGTTAGGCAACAAACCTTTTCCTTCAGAAACCATAGTAATACTATTGTATCTTAAAATGAGGCAGAAGTTAGTTCTGCTTTCTTGATTTACTTTTTTCTTGTCTTTGGAGAGGGTCTTGTGTCTCTTTTGACTGTCATTTTTTTTGTGGTTTGTTTGTTTGTGTTTTCCCCCTACATGCTTAGATTATTTATGAATTTGTCAGGTAGGTAAAACAAATAACAAATGATTTAATCTAGAAGTTTACAATTTGATAGTAGTTCTCTGAATGCAAGGAAAATGTTGGAGTAAGTTGCATATGTAGTTTGCATTATGGGTTGAGCAATATGGTCTAACTGTGAAGTCTTTGATTTTATTTTATAAACATCTTTTCTCTTGAGCAACAAGGTCAGAAGAAGCTTATCTTGCAGATCATCAGTGGAGCAAGTCTAGATAAGGCTTTGCTGTTGTCTTCTTCAGTACTTTTTTTTCTTGGCATTTGTATTATTCCAAGCTCCTTGTTTTGATGCTCAGTTTCCCAAACTGTTGTTCATTCTGTCCTGGTATCTAAATTCTTGTCATCTTTCTATTGTATAAGTACAACAGCTAGATGAAAAGATACTTATTTGTCTCTCTGGTTGTCCTGCAAGTTCTGTCATTTTTGTTCAACTTGAACATCATACCCTTCATGTGTTATGTTCAGGGAACAAACAGACAAAAAAAGCATTTGTGTTAGAGCTGCTTTTCTTGTACTTTCATGGGAAAATAAGGCGTTGATCAGCTGGTTTTCAGATAGTATGTCTGATCTGGAATGTTTTTAGTGTTCAAAAATGTATTTACAAATCAGGAAGGAAGGCACGATTGGAAGAAGAGGTAAGTATATCACCATTGTTTTATTCCTGGGCTTTGTAACAAGAGGCAGCCAAATAAAATAGTTTAGATACTGCAAATGAAAAGGAGATCCAAATATAAAGATCTAACTTTTTCTGATGATATTGTAGTAAATAGCATTGTTTACATTATAGTTTAGCTTATTTTCTATACTGCAAAAACAAGGAAGGAAACAAACAATTTGTTCTTTTGTTACACTGGAAAAATTTCAAAGATATGTTAATCTTAGAGTCTTTACATGCAATGGTGCCATGAGTTGTTACTTTGTATCCTCTAGAATTAAATCTTAGAAAGTTTTTATTCATGCCTAAGTAGAATTTCTGCGTGCATGCTTTTGAAGCTATTGGACTGAGTGTCAAGTTTCTTTGTTTTCTTAAACATATATGAAAAGACTAAGGCTGTCCTCTAGGAATGTATATGAACATCATTATGTGTTATTACAAGTCTATGAAAATTCATTATGCATTATTTCAATTAGTTGTTTTTCTAAACATATGTTGATGACTTCTCAAAGGTTAACAAAGCTGCAGAGGCAAATGTTACCGATTTAGTTCAATTATAGTTTTGTTAATATAAATGGTGGTTCTGATTACTATTCACTGTGAAATTTGAAGTTTCGTATATTTGAAACTAGGAATAAAAGAATAAATATTGAAAAAACATATATGCTGTAGTGAACTGTAGGCAATGAGTCCTTTGGAAGAGTTTACCTGTGATAGGTCCATAAATATGCAGCAGTCCACTGTTTGCTTTGTAATACATCTTTGTAGTGCTTTCTGTGGAAAAGTTTTGAGGAAAAACAAGTAGCCTCATGATTAATACATTTAAGATTAGGACTGGATAAATATGATTGTGGTTCACAGAATGGTAGAGGTTGGAGTGGACCTCTGGAGGCATCTACTCCAACCCCTATCTCAAGCAGGGCTATCTAGAGCCAGTTGCCCAGGACTGTGTCCAAATGGCTTTTGAATATCTCCAAGAAGGGAGACTCCACTACCCCTCTGGACAACCTGTGCCAGTGCTTGATCACCCTCACCATAAAAAAGTGTTTCCTCATGTTCAGATGGAACCTCCTGTGTTTCAGTTTGTGTCCATTGCCTCTTGTCATTTGCACCACTGAAGAGAACCAGGCTCCATCCTCTTTGCACCTTCCCTTTAGGGATTTATATACATTTATAAGATCCCCCTGAGCCTTATATTCTCCAGAGTAAACAGTCCCTACTCTCTGAGTCTCTCTTTGTATGAAAGATTCTTCAGTTCCATCATGATCTTTGTGACCCTTTGTTGGACTCCAGTTTGGTTTCCAGCATGTCTGTATGTTTTTGTACTGGGGAGCCCAGACCTTGACACGGTACTCCAAGTGTGGCCTCACCAGTGCTGAGTAGAGGGGGAGTATCACCTCCCTTGACCTGGGGGCAGTACTTTGCCTCATGTAGCCCAGGGTACTGTTGGCCACCTTTGTGGTGAAGGCACATTGCTGGCTCTTGTTCAACTTCTTGTCCACTGGGACCTGTCAGGTCCTTTTCTATGAAGCTCTTTCCAGCTGGGTGTCCCCCAGCATATGCTGGTGCATGGGGTTGTTCCTCCCCAGGTACAGGACTTTGCACTTCCCTTCACTGAATTTCACAAGGTTCCTGCCAGCTGATGTCTTCAGCCTCATAAGTTCCCATGGATGGCAGCTCAACTGTCTGACATACGAGCTACTCCTCCCAGTTTTGTGACACTTGCAAACTTGGTGGGCCTACATACTGCCTCATCATCCAGGTCATTAATGAAGGTATTAAACAGGATCAGCCCCAGAATTTACCTCTGGAGTGCACCACTAGTTTCTGACCTCAAGCTATAGACTTCATACCGCTGATTGCCACCCTCTGGGCCTCGCAGGTCAGCCAGTTTTCAGTCCACCTCACTTTTTGCTTATCCAGCCCTCACTTCAACAGCTTCTCTGTGAGGCTCTTAGGTGAGACATTGTCAAAGACCTTACTGGAGTTTTGGTAGATAATGTTCCTGCTCTCCTCTCGGTGAAGCCATGCTGATTGCTTATGACTTTCTTGTCCTTCCTGTGCCCTAAGATAGCTTCTAGGATTAGCTGCTCCATCACCTTCCCAAATACTGAGGTGAAGCTAACCAGCCTGTAGTTCCTTGGGTCTTTCTTCCTGCTGTTTTTGAAGACAAGAGTGTAATTTTCTTATCTCCAGTCCTCAGGTACTTCTCCCAATTGCCATGGTTAGTTTAAGAGTACTGAGGGGGGCCTTGCAATGACATCAGCCAGCTCCCTCAGCATTTGTGGATGCATCTCATCAGGCCTCATGGACTTAATTATTTCTAGTTTGCTAAAGTATTTCCTGACATGATCGCCTTCTGCTAAGGGTAATTAATCCTTGCTCCAGACTTTTCCCTGGTCGCTGGGATTCCTGGAGGCTGGTCTTGGTAGTAAAGGCTTTCAGTACCTCAGCCTTTTTATATGTCCTATGTGACAAGGTCCACCATCTTCTTCAGTAGTGGGCCCTACATTTTCCCTAGCCTTCTTTTTGTCTTCTTATAGAAGCCCAGCTTAATTTTGACATCCCTTGCCAGATTCAATTCCAGCTGGGCTTTGGCTTTCCTAACCTCATCCCTGCATGCTCGGACGATGTCTCTGCATTCTTCGTGGGCTACCTGTTCTTGCTTCCAACCTGTGTATACTTCCTGTTTGTTTTTCAGTTTTGCCAGGGGCTCCTTGTTCACCCACACAGGCTTCCTGGCAGTTTTACTTGACTCTATAGTCATTGTCTTGGTCCAATCTTCTGCAGTCTTTTTTTGTCCCTCTGCAGTCTGCAGGTCAGTTTCCTATCTAGAGGGAGAAGGAGAACTCTCCTTGTTTAGTTTTTTCATATAAATTTTATATAATAATGTAGTATACTGTAGTAGAGTAACACATAAATACTAATATATTTTAAAATATATATAGTATATAGAAATGTGTTGGGTATTATTACTGACTTCAGCATCAGTGGCTATTGATGACAGCTGGCAATCCTTTGCAAGTTAATATTTTGTTCTTTATGAACAGTGGTGGAATTTAATTTATTCTGAAGATTGATGCTCTTGAGATAAAAGACATGAGAATGTCCTAATGAAGATAATAATTCCTTTCATGGTTACTGTGTTTAATGGAAGCATTCTCTTTCATCAACTTCCCTGGGATTGTTCTCCTGTTTGCACTTTCTTCTTTGCTTTCTCTGGCTATTATATCCTGTCATTTAGATTTCATACAGAAGTAGGAAGTCATCAGTGGCACAAGATGCCCTGGCACAGTTATAGCTCTCTCTCAAAGAGGTAACTATCTATATGATGTTTTAGAAACCTGAAGGCAGTCAGAGGCAGCTTTGTGAGCCAAATGTACTGTGCTATTCACCATATTGTACAGTTTTGCTAGCAAAATGTATACTAATACTAAGAACACTTATTGTTAATTAACAGGTTGTTCTAAATGTGAGTTAGCTCTTGTTTTTCTTGTTTAATGTCCTCAGTGGAGAATCTCTGTATTTACAACCTGTAGAACAAACGAGCTGTAACTCTGTAGAGAACAACTGTAGTTGTTCTTCACACAATATTGATGTCTTAAATGTGATAGGGTAGAGATCCATCTTACACACTGCAAATAATTGAAGAATTTACTTACATGTGTCATGTGAACTATAGTTATGTTTCAGTTTTTGGCATGTACAGACTCTTCCATGCTATTTCCTTTACATAGTTTTTCACATTTAATCAGTCATAATGTCTCCCAGCAGACTGGTCCACTCACACTCCCTCAGCTCTGGCTCAGCTCACTGTATTCAGAAGTTGCTTGTGAAAGTTTGTTCACTACCTCACTTTGTTATTCACTTCAAAGTCTTCTGTTGTTGTATACTTCAGGTAATAATGATATTTACTTATATAAAATAAATGATAGTATCTCCTTGGGTCTGGTGGTGAGCTTGAGATTGTGCACTTTGTATGTTCTTTTGGTTGTGCAGGGAAATCTGAAATCTTTCTTTCCTTCCTATAAAAATGTTTGGTCTTATCATTAGGTTTTCAGCTGGATCCTTTCACTAGGATGTTGGTGATATGACCAAAGTAAAAACATTTGCTTTGCTATAGACCTGTGTCTTAGTTCTATAGAGTTCACATTCTTATTTCACATGAATAGTAATAGTGACCAATCTGTATTTTATATACAATAGCACACTCTAGTGTGTATATTAATTAGCCTTTATAGACCGATTCTCATCATGTTTAACCCAATTTTCCAGTATTTCTGTTCTGTTGTATTCAGTATGTTGTTTTTTCTGTAGAGAAAAGTATAGACTTCCGTGAATTGGAGGAAATCTATATCTACAAATGAGAAGTTACTAGTTTCTTAACAAAATCATTAAGATACTAGATGTTATTTATTATCTTTTAAGGTGATACTTTGAAAGAACAAAAACTGATAACTTTTGTGGAGGGGAAAATCTTGATGTAATGGAGGAATTTAATCCAATGTGAAGAGTCTTAATGATGTAATTGTGTACAGCAAGACTCTGTAAGGTGGAGTTGAAATTTGTATTCTACTTTAGTTGCCTGCAGGGAACTACAGTTTGCCATTTTGCATTACTACAGAAATTAGGAGTGAAGAGAGTACATGCTTGGACTTGCAGCTATTCTGCAGATACCATAGCCTTACGGAAGACGGGCAGTCAGCATCAACTCAGATAACTGGCTCTCACGTTACATATAATACTATGACACTGCTCACAGGTGTTACTGAAACATTTGTACAGTTAAAACGTGAGTGCTTTCTGTTAACTTACCATTTTATTAGCAAGTTTTTCCTGACTTTTTAAAACAGGGTTTGTGAATAAGTGATGTAAAATGTAAAAAGCACATAAAATACAGGGTTTTATTTTATGGCTCATATTTGGTTATTTGTAAAAGTGGACAAAAATTTGGGATCTTATCCTAAAATTGATTTTATTTCATCTATCATTTTTCCCACATATAAATGTGATCTCATAGTGTTTCTTTGCAGTACTGGATTTTGCTTTATCTGTGTATTACTGCTCTGATCTTCTTTAATGTTATAAATTGTGATTATTTATAATGTCATAAAAATAGGGAGTATTACATTAAATTTTTTTCCTTTGATCACAAGATAAAAATCAGTGGGGAAAAAATACCCGTGGAGAAAATGTCATTAATTCAGTAGGCGTGATATTAATATAAATTAATTTCTTCAGTTACTTTAAAAACTTTAGAGCTTTTGGGTGTTAGTTATCATAGAATGTCCTGAGTTGGAAGGGACCCACAAGGATCAATGAGTCCAACTCCTGTCCCTGCACATGACAACCCCACAGTTCACACCATGTGTCTGAGGGTGTTGTCCAGTTTCTTCTTGAACACTGTCAGGCTTGGGGCCATGAGTGCCTCCCTGGGGAGCCTGTTCCAGTGCTCCCCCACCCTCTGGGGCAAGAACCTTTTCCTAATGTCCAACCTAAACCTCCCCTGGCACATCTTCCTGACATTCCCTTGGGTTCTGTCATTGGTCACCAAAGAGATCAGTGCCTGCCTCTCCTCCTGCCATTGTGAGGAAGCTGTAGCTGCCATGAGGTCTCCCCTCAATCTCTTCTTCTCCAAGCTTCTCCAAGTTATGCCTGCTGTAGAACTTAGATTGTGAAATTATTATGGTGTTTACCTGTTGGAGAATGGCCAAGAGAGAAAGGGCATGAGACCCTCTCTACGGAGAGGATCTCTTCTAGTTAGCATGAGTAGGCCTCAGTTAGCATGAGCTGAGCAAGGATAAGTGAGAAGGTATTGCCTGAGAAAGGCCTGGACAAACAAGTCTCAGGAGGCAGCACCTGAGAAAGGCCTGGATAAACAAGTCTCAGGAGGCAGCTCCAAGATAACAAGGGAATTCACATACCAGGGGGGCCACAGAAGGGGATGGACTCATTATGTATGTTGGGATGGGCTCATTACGTATGCTATCAAATCGGTGCTTGACGAGTAGGCATAATTAATAGAACCACTATAAAGGTCTGTGCTCTGTATCAATAAACTGAAGCATGTTTATCATCCGCATCGGATGGCCGCATTTCTTCCTCCGTCGCCATCGGCCCGAACCCATGCCGGGGTCTTGACCCCCGACATTTACCGTTGTGGGCTAATTATTATAAAAAGATATGTAGACATTTACTTCCTTTTCAAGTGGCTGTGTTTGGTGTCCCTAATTGGCAAGTCTCTTCTTTTGATGCTGGTTTTGATACATGTTAGATGCACTGACACAAAGTAATTTTTCTAAGCATCCAGTTTTGATAATGACAGGAATTGCAATAGCTTTGAATCAGATGAGAAGTGAGACAAGTACCTTTTCTTCCTTTCCTGTACATGCTTTCATTTATTGCTGTTATAGTATGTGTGACACATGCAGGAATGCTGGAGTGGAAAGTTAGCAGGGAATCTGTGCAGACTCTGTGGGTGGCATGCACTTTCCCCCAACAATTCAATACAGCCTGCCTCTTTAAAAGTTAGTAGAAAAATATATCAACTTAAGGGCAAGTAAATATAATGAAATAAAGTAAGTCTGACAGGACACATCAGTGAACAGGACATATCATTTCTCATTCTTTTGTAACTTATTATACAGTGGTGCCTCTTCAGCATGTGTCACCTCCTTTTCTGGCAATACTCCAAAATCTTTACCCTCTGGCCAGTCTGCGATCACTTCTAAGATCAGTTGCATGATGGCTACAGGAGACCTTCCCTTTGAACATCCAGCCCAACACTGGCAGTCAAGGTGCCAGGAGGAGCTGTGCTTCAGTACCAACCACTTCAAAAGCAGCTTGAGCCCCTTAATATGCTGCCAATATCTCATTTTCAGTTTGAGTGTAGCAGACCTTGGGTCCTCTGTATTCCCGACTCCAAAATCGCAGGGGTCAACCTCGAGTCTCCCCAGGTGTTTTCTGCCACAGGCTCCAGGTAGGGCCATTCTCCCCAGCTGTGATGTAGAGCACATTTTTTAACATCTTGTCCTGCCTAGGCTGGCCCAAGAGCTATGGCGTGGACTATCTCTGGCTTAATCTGTTCAAAGGCTTCCTGTTGCTCAGGGCCCCACTCAGAATCATTCTTTTTCCAGGTCACTTGATAGAGAGTCTGATTGTGAGGGGACTTGCTTCTGGGTCAGCCATCCTGGCAGTGTAGAAATTACCCCATCTTAGCCAACCCAGCACAATGATGTTATATGTCCTTTTATAATAAAATTGAACCTGCTTTGTTAGACACTAGGTTTCACTTATTGCAAACATAAAGATCTTAGAAAACATGGAATTTTATTAATTAATTTCAATTTGAATTCTATCTTAAAAGCAATAAATATATAATGTAAGTTGTGTCTGGTTTTGCCCTGTAATCACTACAAGGTAAGTTTTGTGGTGAATGGCTGCTTTCTGCACCAGTTTTCTAAGGTGATTTAAAGCACGTGTGACTTGCTGTACTAGCTGATTTAAGAACAGATCTCTGAAGCAAAGAAGGAGGGAGGAGGGAAAGTTTTTCATCTTTTTGCTAGTTGGTTATTTGAAGCAGTAGTGCTGCTCATTGGTAAGCAGGAAATGCTGATGGGAATCTAATGAGGTGTCCTCATTGAAGACACAGAGAGCAAACAACAGGCAAGCGTTTTATGCTAAAAGCAAAAATATTAGAATGTTCTTATTCATGTTATTTTTAAATAATAGTGTGAATAAAATAAAAGTAAACTGTAGAGCTCTATTTGAAAAACATATTCAAAATGTCTTATGCAAGAACACTTTCCTGGGAACCTTAAGAATAAAAAAAGATAAAAAAGGATTTGCTCTACTGAGGAAGCTGAATCTCATACTAGTCCATGTCAACATTTTTATTAATATACGCAGTGAATAACATTTACAAAGAGAGTGATTTGGATGTCCTGCCATTCACAGGTATGCTGAGAAACTAGAAAAATCAGGGTAACAAAGAAAATTTTAAAAACATTTGGAGAACCATTTAGCGTTATCTGGGGACTAATAAAATAAAATTAAGAAATAAAGAAAATAAGCTTAATACTAGGACCAACTTCAATTTAGCTTATATATAGTGTTTAAAAGGCCAAGACGTGTGCATTTCTTCATGAAAGATATAAAAAATGAGGAAAATAATTTGTCTTTACTCTCCTAATTACATTTTTTATGTCAAGTGCCAATGTTATATATAATCTTTCCATTCTTTTGTACAGGAAAAGCATAAACAGGAATTAGAAGACATGAGAAAAGCTGGACATGAAGCCTTGAGCATTATTGTTGAAGAATTCAAGGTAAATGAATTGCCAAGATAATGTAATTTCTATACATTTTCTATAAATAATATTCTTGTAATAGTGTATAATAAGTTTATACTACAGGCAGCTGTCTTTAGTACTGCTTGTTCTGATTGCTCAACCTCTTTCACTTTAAGACTGTCTTTTCTGCTGCTTCTAATTTAGACTGCTTGGCCTGAAATTCTGCATGACATGTTTTTCTCACTCTGCATTTTGGGAGATTTCAGATAAGTAGGTTAACCATTTTCAGTAATGAAACTTAAAACCACAACAAAACAAAAATGCTGGGAACACAAATCTGACAATGTAGTTAGTGAAGGGGAAATTCAAATTCTAACTGCTCAGCAACAGCAATTCATGACCAAGGAAAGATCTGGGACAAGGCTTGTAAGTCCAACTTCAGAATGGTTTAAATTTGCGGGAAGCAGCAATGCCAAAGACAAAAGGACTTCATGTGAGAGAGTGAGGTTTGCCTTGGTAATGAGGTAAGAAATGTTGCAGTGTTGTCTTGTAGCAATCCATCCTGGAATGTGAGTGCTCAGGGGCCACTTTTGGTAAACAGAGTTGAGGCTGGGGGATGAACTGAACATTGGGCTAAGGTGCCCCATGCCAGTGCTCATATGATTGGTGCTGGTGCGAGTGTATATAAGGAGTTGTCTCATGTTGCATCTTTGAAGACTCCTTGTGGGGCTACTTATGGAGGTAGGACTGTCCAGTCCATTGTTCATTAAATGTGTTTAGGTTTAAGCACAAATATGTTCGATTTACTTCAAGGGGTGTGATAAAAATTCCTCAGCGTTAGTTGGGTTTTGAATGGAGCTGTCAAGGTAAAAAGGGCAGGACTGGGGTTGGGTCTTCTGATTTGACTAATATGCTGAAAACTTGAGACTAGGATCTACCAGTCAAGAGGCCTTTGTTAGAGAGGGTAGGCAGGTTTGTTTGTTTTCAGTGAATACCCAAAACTTACTCGCAATGTATGTTTCTTCCTGGTGATGTCAGGATATGCAGCTCTAGGAGAGCTATCTGTCCAGATTCCAAGTCTGCTGCAAAATTTGGGATCTTAATGTTATGCAAAGGTTTGGTTTTTGTTTTTTTATTTTCTTTTTTTTTTTGTAATTAGCTTCTATGGGGCATGTTCCTCACATATAAGGTAGGCCTGCAAAGTCTCAAGTCTGGGAGAGCATCACTCTGTAGGGGACATCCAGGAGAATGCTCTAGGGAGACCTCATTGCAGCCTTTCAGTACTTAAAAGGAGCCTATAAGAAAGATGGGGACAGACTTCTTAGCAGAGCCTGTTGCCGTAGGATAAGTGGTAATGCTTTTAAACTAAAGGAGGGAGATTCAGGCTAGGCAGGAGGAAGATATTTTTCACAATGAGGGTGGTAAAGCACTGGTACAGGTTGCCCAGAGAGGTGGTAGATGCCCCATCCCTGGCAGTGTTCAAGGCCAGGCTGACTGAGGCTCTGAGCAACCTCATCTAATTGAAGATGTCCCTGCTTATTGCAGGGAGGTGGGACTAGATGACCTTTGAGGTCCCTTCCAACCCAAACTATTCTCTGATTTTATGATGATGCCTTTAGGACCCTCTGCTTGAAAGCAGCCCATGTCGTAGACTGCAGAAAAGTATAAAGTAATTGTAGTCATCTGTTTGCAACAACTCATAATAAGAACGCCTATTAATAATTTTGCTAATAACTGTTAGTAATGCTCTAGCTAATATTGAAATTGGACTATCTGTAGAAATATGTCTGTTTCCATCAATACAACTTAAACTAATTTCATCTAAAGGGAACCTATCCAGAAAACAGTTTCAGAAGTTTCCATTCCTGAGAAAAGTTAAGCATGACTGCTGATGATATCTGATTACTCCATACCTCCCTCATTTCACTTCTGGAGAATTTTTGTCTTTCTTTTCCTTACTTCTTTGGAGACCACTTTGCAGTAGAAGTTCTCACATGGGAGTTTTCTTCAGACAGTCCCACTTCGGACGGGCCACTGAACATGTTGCGTAATAGCATTTTTCATTTCTGGTCTGTGCTAGATGTGCGTAATGTATCTGTCCTCTTCCGTGTGAACTTATATTTCGTAAAATCCAGTGAGCTATTGGTAATTGCTGTATTTACATTTTCTCCTATTATTTTAGAAAATATAAACAAATTGTGAAATGCAACAATTTTGTAGTGTTGAATGTAAGTTCTGTATCTTTTCTAGATATAATTTTTCAACATTTTAATGCTGTTGTGTGAGCTAAAGAAGAGTTTGCATGAATTATTTGTCCCTTTTAAGGAATAATTTCTTCATGTGTAGTTGGAGGAAGGAATATACTCATGTACCATATTGATTTTTGAAAACTATTTCACCAGTCAACTGGAGATTGGAAGATCTGATAATGCCATCTGACAAAAGAAGATTTATGTTTATCAGTTTCTATGATTTGACAGAAAATATTAGGGATTTAATTCAATACTCCGATTCTAAACAATATTAATATTTAGCATCTCATTTCTCATAGACTGTTTATATTCAAGTTATATAAAGGCATTATTTAATACCATGGAACTATGGCATGAATATACTTCATACAAGTCTTCCTGTTGCCTCATGTGGTTAATTGCCATATTTTGGTCAATGAGATCACAGTAGTCTGAGGAGAAATAACATCAGGTATGCCAGCCTCTGAGTAAAATACTGCAACCAACCTTGTCTACAAACATGCAGTGAGTTATTCTTCAGGGTAGCAGGAAAAATAAAGTTTGTTAGGTTTAAAACAATCAAGCTTTTTTTGGTTGGTTGCTTATCGCTTAAATAACTTTTTAGTAACCATTTATCATGTATAAAAAAAAATGAATACCAGTGAATCATCAGATAATTCAGTGAAAGCAAAAACTGTTCTGTAGTTTTGTTTGAGAAAATAATCTCATGGATTTTTTTAAATGTTAATTCATGGTTAATATTTTAACATGGATTAGGGTTATTGGAGTCTCCTACTCTGGAGACATTCAAAACCCGACTGGACACATTCCTGTGTAACCTCATCCAGGTGTTCCTGCTCTGGCAGAGGGATTGGACGAGATGATCTTTTGAGGTCCCTTCCAATCCCTAACATTCTGTCATTCTGTGATTCTGTGAAATGTGTTTTTGTAGGTATAAAGTAATATTTTACATTTTGGGGACTACTCATACCTTTAGGAATTTATTATGTTTATCAAACATGTTGGCAATTAGTAGTCGGATAACAAAATAAGGAGTCCTACATATGTTAATAGCATTTGTTTACAAATGTAAGGTAAATCTGATTAGTCTTTTGAGTGAAATACAGAATTGTGGAATTCACTGACTCTCTTAATTCACTCATGATAATCTATGATTAATTTTGTGCTAAAATATGTCTCATTTAGCATTTAAGACTGTGCTACATTAATACGTATCATTTATTTCCATTTTCATTAGATTTTGTAAGTACTGTGTAGTTAATCCCCAGTTTACCTGGATTGTGGAAATTCACCTAAGCAAGTCTACTGAATTATTTAAAAGGCATACATATGAAGGAAAATCTAATGATGAATACACTCCTATTACACATTCCTTGGGTTCTGATAAAATGAACTGATGCAGGTTATTCCAATCAAGTGTATGTCCATGGCTGAAGTTAGGTTCTGTTGCAGTCATGACTGCTGTAATTATAACTAATCCTCTCTGATACCAGCCAGTTACAATTTTGTAATGTCACGCTAAGCAGAGTGGTATCATGAATGAATATAATGCCCAACATTGGTTGTTTAAGTATAGCTATGTACAGAGCTCATAGGAGAGCAATGAAGCTGATGAGGGGTCTAGAGCACAAGTCTGATGAGGAGCAGCTGAGGGAACTGGGGCTGTTTAACCTGGAGAAAAGGAGGCTGAAGGGAGACCTTGTCGCTGTCTACAACTACGTGAAAGGAGGTTGTAGCACGGAGGGTGTTGGTCTCTTCTCCCAAGTAGCAAGTGAATAGGACAAGAGGAAATGGCCTCAGGTTGTGCCAGAGGAGGTTTATATTGGATATTAGGAAAAAAAATCTTCATGTTGTCAGGCATTGGCACAGGCTGCCCAGGGAAGTGGTGGAGTCACCATCCCTGGGGGTGTTTAAAAGGGTTTTAGACAAGGTTCTTAGGGACATGGTTTAGTGCTAGAGTTTGGTCATGATTGGACTCGATCATCCTGAGGGTCTCTTCCAACCTAAATGATTCTATGATTATATGATTCTATATCAACTATTCATCATTGGTCCCGGAAAATAACTTGTAGAATCCATCAAACCCCAAATCCATTAAATAAGGTATTGAACCTCGGGGTTGAACAACAATGGAAAAGAGTTGACTACTTGCCTTTTCTGTTTTTCCAACATAGATAAGTCTTCCTACTGATTGATTTGTCAAAGTGCCTTTCCTGTGGTATGCAAAAGAAAAGGGAGTTGCCATTTTTTCACTTCTGTCTACAAGGTTGCCAAGTTAGTAACCAAATGCTTGCATTTTTCTTACATTTAGAGCAAATTATTACTCCTTGCAGACTTACTGCAGCAGACTTTTCTGTTGTTTCATCTTTATATGCTTGGAAATGGGTTACACTTTCTGATAACCACTCTCCTGTACTTGTGGAATTATTTGTTGTAAAAGGGACAATATTTCTTTACATTGACCTTTCTTTAGTATGAAAGGCAGACCAGGCACTCAAGTTTAAAAACCAAATCCTCTCAGTTCCTACCCGTGTTATGATTGGTATTTTTTAATAAGGCAACAGTGTCAAAAATTGGGCCTATGCAAGAAGTCAAATACTGAATGATCTCATTTCAAGGACCTCTGTACACCAAAGCACCTGGAGTTATTGCAGTTGTCTTTGGAATATTAGCTTGCTAAATGTGCTGGGAAAGCCATTAACAAGGACCATTAGACACTTTGTAGCACAAACCCTCAAAAACTTTGGCCATTGTTGAGCATCTCACATTCTTATCTTCCTTTCAATAAATAAATCACAACATAGTAATGAAATTTGTATTAAAAAACATGGGAAAACAAATTAAGAATGAACTTAGTGTTCTGTGTAGGCCAAGTTTCCCCATCTTGTGTTTACCTAATTTTGTTTAATTTCTGTCTTTCATCTCATTATTTTTTGAAACTTTTATCCCTGGTAATTAACTACGGTAAATAAAAGTAAATGTAGATCTTGGAAGTGATGCTTGTGGGATCGTGTCACATTTTAAGATACGTACTACAAGCAACATAAGGATTTTTCCTCTGCTTGTTTAATCAAGCTTTTGTTCTGAAATTGTCATAGTTCTGTAAATAGACCAGTTAAGATTTTTAATCTGTTTTGTTTATTCTTCTCACCATATAAAATATCCAGTAATGTAAGCTTTAAAAAATATGAGGTTACAGGCAGGTGTATTTATTTGATGGTATTTATTTACTTAGATTATTTCATGCAATTATTAGTCTTCTAAAAGACAGCTTTTGTGAATCAGATATGTGTTTCTTTTTATGGAAATTAATTTCCCCAGCCCTTCCTGATACAATTTTGTGTATCAGTTTTCAGTGTTAAATGGTTGGGTTATTTTAGCTTTCCAGAATGTAAGAACAGACAGATTTGCAAAGTACGGGATATGTTGGGGCCATCAGATTGTCTTTCAAAAATATTTGTGTCAATAATAGACCTCTGAACTGAAAGGTTACCCTCTAATAAACAAAGGAAAATTTAAAAGATCTAATTACAAAAGAAGTTAATCTAGAGTCAGCATATCTTTTTTTAGACGTAGTTTATCCCTAGTGAGGAGGAAAAACTCTTGAAATGTGTCCAGTTCTCAGCTCCTTAAAACACCACCTTAGTTTATTAAGTTTCCTAGATGACATACTGACTCAGAAAGGCCTGACATATGAATAAAATGATAAATTCAAAAGTTGTTGCAAGGGCTTGTATTTTCCTTCCAAGTACTACACTTGTCTAGTTGCACTAGAATTCAAGTGGGCCTTGAATATAATACACTATTGTTTTTTGTCATGAAAAGCTGATGGTTGTAAAAGTTGAGATTCCTTATTATTTTTTTAGTATAGGAGTACTCATGTACAATGGTGATGCTACTACAAGAATCCCTCTACCGAATTCTGGTAGAAAAAGGTATAATCAAGTTTCAATCTTCTGAAACTCTATCAAAAATATTTTCTTATTGATTAAAGCATCTTGGTATTGTAACAGTAATTGCAAAAATTACAAGATATCCCTCCCTCCCTTTTTAGTAAGGATGATTTTTTATATGTGGTTCTGACTATAGAACAATATATACAGTGTTAAGTATTATAATAATTGAGAGATTTGATTAAGAGTGCGTTTGCAGTTTATCTCTGGCAGAACAGTGTTTTGTAGAAAATTAGTAATTTAAACTCACGTGCCAGTAAAACTGATATATAAATAAACTGAGAATAGTATTCAAACTGTAAGCAGTCCACCATTACTGGTATACCAAAAGCAGTTGCAAATGAAACTGAAGTTGTTATACCACTTTACAAAAAACGCATTGCCCTATTCTTGTGTTTTATTTAAATGTCTTTTATGTTTTGTCTTTGAAACACCTGACTGTAATTCAGTTAACACTGGAAACAGGACAGTGCTTAGTGAAACCATGAACCTTCTTCGTACTCTCATGCACATCAAAATGTGTTGACCTTTTGTAAAGAGTAACTTGTGAGAAGAATTTTCCACAGGAAATACTTTTTGACTTGATATGTAAAATTTCACAGCACAAGCTCTGTTTAAAGCTTTGGTAGCACACTATGACTACGAGTGGAAACAATTCAGGAAATTCAACTCAACTTTTTGTTTTATTTCATTTACAACCTACTGCATTGTAAATTGCAAGTTGACTCTGACTTAACAGGAGCTTATTTGCTTTCATTTTTAATATTCACTTGTACCAAAAAAAATATATATCTATCTTCCGTAGCACCTAGATGTGTATGTCTCATTTTCACTTAAATGGAGGCTCACCTGAAAATAGCCTGATTGTGAAAATGCACAGTATCTCGGGCTGAAGTGGTTAAGTTGGATTCTGTTGAAAAAGGCATTTGTGGAAATCTTTTAAATAGTTTTCTTTATATTGTATGTGTACTAGCTTATAACTGAGTTACAACACGACCAGTCAAATAGTATGTATTATTGAATTAATATATCTTCTCAAAGCGTCAGGAAAGGATTTTGATTGTGTCCTTTGCTCTGTTTAATAATTCAACAATCAGTTAATTATATTTTGCCTTTAAGTAGTAGAAATTAATTAGTGGTGGAGACAGGATGCTGAATTAGATGAATCACTGTCTAATGCTATGAAGCATAGAATTTCTTAGCTGCTATTGCTGAAATTAATACTGCTATTTAATATAATTCACAAGTTTGAAGTAGGATGGTAACTTTACTTTTCACTAGGTAATGTTATTTTTAAAGATGACTGGCTTGGGCCATCCTGGTTCAGCAGTTTTGAATTGAAGAAGGAGTTTGTTTTACTGGCTTCTATTTAGTTACCTGAGCAAGTTAATAATGGTTGAGCAGGAGAAGGCAAGCAGGGATGATCTTATTTTGGATTGACTAAGGGTTTTGATGCTGTCCTTTTGAGTAGCGCTATAGAACATAATGCAGCAGCCTGCACATCATGATGTATGTTTCATACTGATGTTTCATGTGAGTTGGTTTAACATTTTCAAACAATGCTACACACCTGAGAAGTCTGTTTTTTTTCATGGAATTATACTGTTTTTTTCTGAAGAGATGTGAGGCGATAATAAACTCTGCTCTGTTTTTCCTCTTGCCTTTTTTTCTGACTGGTTTTTTCCTCCTATAAAAAGAGGGAGTTGAGAGAAAGAGATTTGGCAGTTTATTACTGTTGTGGAATTTGGGATTAATTTGGGGATAACAGTCTATATTTTTGCTATATAATTCAAAAAAGATTCTCATAAATTCGAGCTTTTAGCCTTACTATAAATCCTGTTCTGGGCAAGCAGCTGTGGCTTCTATTGCCAATAGAATTAAGACTGTCTGCACGAGGGTTGGGCAAATAGGTTTGTATAAAAAATGGGGTGAAGTATCCGTGCTATGGTTTTCGCAAAATTTTAATAATTGCCCCTTTACCTTTCCAAGGATGAGGACAAATTTTAGAAAGCATCTAATACTCTACACATGTAAAACTTGTGGAAATGCAGGATGAAATTTTGTGATCATTCGTATTTTCTGATCTTTAAACTTCTCAGATTGGGCATAGTAGAGTTTTTTCGGTTTCTAATGTGGATGCTGTGATGCAGTTCTCTAGTGTTCCCACAGTACATGTAGTGTGCTGTCAATTACATTCCAGGGCTACTTAATTCTCTGACTATTGCTAAAGCATATAATAGAGTAATTAAGATGTATATTCCCTTAAGGACACCCCAGGGTGATTAAGGATGAAGTTCTTATTATGATCTTTGGATCTAGTTTTAACTCGGTGTCTTCCAAAATGGTTCTAATGTATGAAACCTAAAGCTAAGTTTAGCTCTGTATCTGATTTCAAACTGGAATTTAGACTAATTTACTTTGTAAAGTTCTGTTTTGTTTTGGTAAAATTCCTGTTTATAAAATTAAGATTAATTCATTTTTAATCTTTCTGCAAACTGATTTTTAAATGTTTTCTACTGTCATTTAAATGTGTGAAGGTTTTGATAAGAATTTGAAGAAATAAAGGTTTCTATATAAAACTAAAATGGATATGAAGACTCTTTAGAGAATTTGTTCTTAAGGGGTTTCATTCTCTTTGTTCTGTTAGAAGCCAACAGGCATTTTTGGTTAGTGAAGGAAAAGCGGGATCAGTTCTCTGATAGCTTTTCTGTGTTAGGAGAATGATGAGAAAGGAGGGAAGAAGCAGAATTTCCTGAATGGTTTTGAATGTTTCTGATAGTTTATGTTTGAGAAGAAGACTTGCTTTGCTGCCATTGTCATCCTACAAGTCCTGTAGTTTAGAGGGTTCATTTGGAGCAGCCACACTATGTATATTTACTGTTAAATATGAGCATGCACATTACTCCTTAGCTTTCCTGTTAACAATGTGAATTTGTTCTTTTAGCACCTCCCCAAAATTGTTCATGTGCATATGTCCAGAAACAATGAACAGAAAACAGAAGACAGTTTGGTAATGGAGTATAATGTGCATTTGGAATATGATTTATTTCCAAGTGGCAAAATAGCAAGTAGAAGGTAGAATTCCCACTTGAATTCTAGCATTTAAACTGCCTTATCATACAACTAAACCATATAGTTTACAGACACCAGGTGATGTTCCATTGCCCCTCCCTCTCAAGGAGCTACAAGGTTCTAGCACATTCTACAATTCTGCTATTATTTTGTTAAGGCTGCTCTACTAACAAGAATCCAGAGGAGCAGATATTAAAATAACTATAATAAATGAATCTTTGAAATTTTAAAACTTAGTAAATTCAGCTTCATCTGAAGTGGTTCAAGAGACATGTTCCTATTCTTTTGCAAAGGAAAATCAGGATAGAGGCAGAGTGCAGACTCCTAATTTTCCTTTTTGGTTGAATTCCACTGGTTTTAGTCCTGGTAAGATGAGACGAGCATATAATAATTTATTTCATTTGTTTTTGAAAGGAAGAAAATGCAACTGTACATCAGACTGCAATCCATCTGATACCGGGTAGATTTTGAAAAAGGACCTAAAGTTTTGCTATTCTATATATGACTCTGATAATGTCCTGTCAATTCTTTGAGACATCTTAAGTTCCTGTACTGAAACTGAGAATACTGAAGTAGATGAATTGTTAAAATATGAGGTATTTTATTCTAGGCACATTTTTTTTTTTTACCAAATAAAACCCACTGGATACCTTAAGCCAGTGTAATTTTCAGAAGTAATTCTGGTTTTAGAGGAATTAAATATAGATGTGTTAATTTGGCACCCTTTTCTTCCTCAAATAATTTTCTCAGTACTATTTTCTGCTGTCATTTTCTTTGTCTGATCTACAAGCCAAAACAGCTATAAATTAATGTCTGAGGCTTAAAACTTGACCAGATTTTGGCTTTGATTAACTAAAAAGATTATGCCAAGTTGGAAATTAATTATAACTGAACCAAACCTAGTAAAACAATGTCATTGTAGACATTAATCCTTGGTCTTCTTTTTTTTTACCCAGTTTAGTAATGGCAAAACTGTAATATGAGATATGGGGAAGAAGAAAATGTTAAAAAAGCACTGTATGTATGTTTACCTGACTACTTGGAGCTGTGGTGATATTTTTTCATTTTCTTTTCAGGAGTCAGAGGAAAAATGCTATTAATACTATTCTTTCTTTATTATACCTAAAGATATTACGATTATTGAGTACATAAGCTTTGTAAATTCTGTCTTTGATTAGTGGAAAGGCGTCAGTTCAAATGAATCATGTACTTAAGATCATAACTATGGTTATACAGCCACTATAGTGGCTGCAGTTGGATCTTACATTCCTGCAAGGCTTTGCATTTGAATCTTAAGCAAACAACTTTAATTTTTTATCTAAGGCACCATAGTCCTTTAAACTTTTCCCCGATACAATGACTTACTTAAGGGGTTGGGAGGCAGAAGATTTTTGAAAGCCATAGAAACTGCAGATGGAAAAAGAAGATCTAGTAACTCTGGCTCTATCTGGCTCTAATAAAAACCTAAAAGGTGACCTTACTTTTGGTTAAAGGCAGATATAGTTAGGGCTTGTGAAATGTGTTATGCTAAGGGAGGAAGAAACCAAAACAAAACAAAACACGAAGCATAGAAATCCTGAAAACCCGAAGCCACCACTTCCTCTCTAACAAGTGCAGGCTGAGGCAACAAATGTGATAGTGTGTGGTGTGTTACAGTGTATATGTGATAGTGTAGAAACAGATCCATATCAAAACTGACACCTCTTGCCACCACAGTCCTGAAATTGGCTGTTGGTACAGGGGGACCCTTGCCACCCTGTGTCAAGAAAGTTCATTGCACAATATGTAGAAAGAGAAATTAATTACCAAGAGCACCCATATTGACATCCTACCACTTGACTTCATGCAACAGATGCTGTGGGCTACATTCTGCTGTAACCTTACTTGAAATGGTTCAATGAGCTATTAAAAGGAGACTGTTCCAAGAATGCCAGCTTGATATTAGGTCAGTGGCCACAGATTTGTGGAACATCAGCCCACCAGGATAATTGTATAATTAATTAAGCAAGAAAGTGGTGTTTCAGCAGTGATAAGTTGTTGCCCAGAATAGCAATTAGTCAAAAGAGTTGTAGTTTCATTGTACTGAAGGAAGTATGTAACTATGAGAGTGAGAGATGCCTATTATCAAGTAGCCGGATGTATGTTTTAGTTTAGTAAATCAGTTTTTTCAATTCATAATTAAACTAGTTGATTATCTTGACATTTGCAAAAGCTTTGGATGGATATCATGTGTCTCTGCTGTATTTACACCATCAAGAAACCATAAACGGTGGGCATGATCAGGCAAAGAAAAAAATGACCTCATTTTTTTAACTCCGTGTGTTCTTTTCTCTTTTTTTTAGTCTCTCTCTCTCTCTTTTTTTTTTTTTTTTTTTTTCCAATCTTGGAAAGACATTATTTTATGACACCTTTATGTTCATATTTACTTTTACAGTCAACAGGAGCCAGGCAGATGTAAGATGTGTGCAATGAACATGCTAGTGTTGTAGGCAATGAATGCATGTTCAGTTAGAATTACAGGAAATTGTCAAGTTTTGCTTTTATTTTATTTTAAAAATTGTCTTATTTCTGATAATTTGTTACAGGACATGGTTTCAATGATCTATGAAGAACAATAGAAGTCTTAATTTAAAGGGGAATTTACATTTATCTAGTCATGCCAATTCTGTAAGACACTTTTCTATTCATACTTTATAAGAGTAGACTTTTCATTTTATAAAAGTGCCTTATCTGACAGTACTGACAATTGTGATCAGTCCTGAGCATAAACATTTTCCCATGATAAAAAACAAACAAACCACAACAAAAACTCTACACTTTAAAATAAATCAGAGCTCAGCATTCTGTTTTGATTTTAGGCGTATCTTAAAACCATAAGGTTCTAAGAATCCCCAGATTCCTCTTGAAAGGGAAAATCTTATTTTTGTACTAAGGAGCTATTGCTATTTCGGGGTATTATGTGCCACACCTCATCTTCTTTTGAAAAGATTGAAAATAGTTGGGCCCTGGCATAAATAATTCATTCTCTATTTGAAAGGCCTGTTTGACTGGCTGATCTGCTGCATCTCTCCATAGAAAATAAAGATTATTGTCTGGAGACACAACATAGATGCTGTCTGTGAAGTACTGTGCCACATAGGGGGATGTTTCTATCTCCTTACTCCACCAACTAGTAGAATAGTCAAATACAGGGTCAGTTCTGTGATACTGTTTAAACTACACTAGTAGTATATGATAGAAAAGCAAGACTTTTGTTTAGGTGTGTGAAATTTTATGTATTTTCTAAAGAAAATAATAATAAAGTAATTATTAAAATGTAACAACCTCTACGTGCCATCCAATGAATAATAATTATTACTTTGAAAACGGAAAGTTCTTTACACCATTTCATGGGAATTTAACAGTCACCAGTTAAGTTTTCATAGTAAGTCGCGTAAAGCGACTCAACTCTTGGCCTGAGCAAGAAGCTATATAAGAAGGGGTATTGCATCTTAATGACCATTCTGTTACTGTTTTCCCTAAAATCAGCATTTGATTTTTTTTCCCTTTTGTGCCAGTTATTTGAAACAATTCTTGTCACAATAGTTTAGATAAAAAAAAAAAAAAAACCCAAACCATGAAATAGACAATTTTTGCCAGTGATATGTGGCAATTCTAGTTGATAGGCACTAGGATTTAGCAGATAAAGTTTGACATACAGAAGTTGTACTTCTTTGAGTGTTGAGTTTTTGTGATTCCCTGAATTTATGTCAATAAAAGCACTAAATTTAGTTGGAAAGAAATAGGCTTTTATGAAAGTAAACTTATGGGTAGCTAAATGCCCTGCAAACACCATTCAACCTATTCTTAAACTTTGATTAAAATAAATGTTAAGCACCATTTTTTACCTTTTAAATCTTTCTGAAACTGTGCTGAAAACTACTACCATACTATATTGTAACACTACGGGAGAACACTGGTTTTGGCATAAGAGGCTAATTAGTGGAAAATGTGGAAAGGTAGTTCAATAATTGTCAGAAGGGGTTTTTTGGTATACTTTTTCTTTTTTAAGTATTCAAAGTCATATTTGTTATGCGTTTTATGTTCCACAAAGTAAATAGATCTTTAAAGTTTGTATGAAAGATGGGATTTTTTTATCCTTTGTCTGCATTGGGGCCAACAGTCTGTTTTCTATAAAACTTATGTCTGTTTTAACTTACACAGTAATTTCAAATACTTCACTATATTGATTACAAGTTAAATATAGTTTGCTACGATGTGTATAAATAGCCCAATGAATATTTGCAAAGTGACATAAATATTTTATAATATTAGGGAAAAAGACTTGCATAGCATGATTTGAGTAAATCCTGTGTTAAAATACCATCGTCGTTTAAAGAAGCCTGAGCACGCTTCCTCAGATGGTAATCTGTTTTTTCACGTATCTCGATATTTTTTATTTCTCTTTTTGCAATCAGATGCTGTGAATTCTGCAGAGTTCTGTCGATTGCGTGTGAATACACACATATACATGCACACGTGCTCACACAGAAATTAGTTCCTAATTTTATAATCTTTTTGTTACTGTTTCGGTACTTTGACTTTCCGCACTTTGACTTCCACTGCTTCACATTTGAGCGTGAACTTCCTGGGGGGGCATTCTTTTATGTTCCAAATTACTCAGAATTTCCATCTGCTTTTACTTGACTTGTGGTTGTGAAGATCATGCTTGGCCCATGGTATCTTACACTGTGCCGAGAGGATGTGGAGTTTTGTCAGCCAGGGAAATATGTCTGGCTGCTTTTTTTTTCTTCAGCAGCTTTCATATGCTCCTCTTCTTGTGTGGTCCCACTAAACTGAGTATATTTAACAGAAATACTCTCCCTCTGTATCTTCCGTGTGCTGCTCTCTTTTAAGCAGACTGTGTATTAGAAATCTGAGGTCCAAAAAATTTTAGTCCTGACTGAAAACAAGGTAGTGTTACATAGAAAGGTACTTCAATAGTTGCACATAGCAGATTTATAACAGCATTCCGCATTCTGGTTATACACAAGTATGAGTAGATCTGCAGTTACCAATAAATATCCCAGTTATATCTTTGTCGAACATTCTATGCTTTCTTTTTGCAGGCACTGCTACAGTCTACAGCTCAACAGCAAGAAGCAGCTATTGAAAAACGGTATATACTGGCAATTGAAAAACATTCTCAAAAATGTGAAGAACTTCTTAATGCTCAGGTATGGATGCACACATACAAAATTTGTTGTGGTTTTCTTTTAGTTTAAACTCTTTTCTGTTTGAAAAAATATTAGCATATATGATCACAAAAGAAAATAATCAGTCTCTCACGTTATGTCCTCAGCATAACAATAAACGCAAATATTTAAAAATGCAAAGTAAATAATGATTCTTCCTCTGTTGGGATCAAAAGTGTTTTATAATGTTTAAGCCTGCTTAGAACAGATTCAAGAAGTGTGTAGCATTGACAAAAAGTTTGGGAGCAACTTGATACTTACCTCTTTAACGGATGCCATTTTCTGTAGTCTTGGGGAAAACATGCCATTATTTTTAAATTATGTAGTTAAACGAAGGATTTGATTATATGGGATTTCTACAAATTTTTGGTCCAAAACATCTGTTGTCCAAACCTATTTTTATTTCATCAAAATATTGCATAAAAATAAAAAACTAGCTATGAGTGATTACATAATGTTCACAAATCTATATACTCACATAGGCCTATATTGGCTCGTTTAATGTAACGAGTAAAAGCACACTGCATAGCAAGTATTTGGAATCGCATCAATTACTGGAAGTATCTGAAAAGTGTAAACCTTTTTTTTTAAATTGAAAATATCTTGATTTGGCTTATGTATAGCTCCCAAATTAAAATAATAATTAATATTAATATACAAGTGGATTTTTTTGTTGTTTTGGTTGGTGTTTATTATGGGGTTTTTTGTTTGGTTTGTTGTTTGTTGGTTTGGTTTTGGGTTTGTTTTGGGTTGTGGGTTTTTTTTAAAGCTAATTTGCTAATAGCATGCTGAAGTTGTTTACATTGGATTTAGCAGTATTAGCAGTAACCTTTTAAGTGCTGTTAGCAACTATTTTAGTAAAAATACAAAGGATAATAGTCTATTTATTTTCTTGGCAAGATTAGACCTAAATACATCAAAAGTCCCCTTGAAATATTCCACCATTTCCAAGTGTGTTTTATGACCATTTCACTGTTCTGACCATATCAATTAACACTTAGTGCAAACATGTATTAAGTATATAAAAGTCTGTATAAACAGTATGAAGGAAAGATGTAATAGTTTGGAGAATCGATTCCATCATGAATGAGTTTATTGCACAGAACTACAGTTATTAATGCCTACCATGAAGCTCTGCGTAACAAGCAAGTAAAAACAAATTTTAAGAAAATGTTTTCTGTTTCTGAAATGATCATAGCATTTACTGACTTGATATCATTTTCTGAATGTTAAAAAGGAATCAATATCATGAAATCTGGAAGAATTACAAGAATATTTTTTGAAGGTGTACTTATATGTTAAGCAAAAACATTGCTCGCATGATCTCTCACATTTGCATTGTAAAACAAAAGGTTGGGACAGGAATGTGAAAACCTGTTCAAGAGGTTCAGCTTTACCCGGGAGAACCTAACAATAAAAGGGACCTGTTCTTGGTCGTGGAACAGGGGAGTACATGTGGCATATCACAGTGCCCAGTTTATGTCATGTGTATGCTTAATGCAATTTAACACCCTCTTTGGATCCCAGAAAAGGTTTATTTGATAAACTTCTAAGTCATTTCTCATTCAACTCAATCAAGTTTGCCACCTTTAATTGTAATATAAAACTGGGATTTTGAAGCCTAGTCAAGTAGACGAGTGTGAATCCTTATATTAATAGTAGAACTACCAGGTTTAATAAAATATGTTGACTCCTAAATCTTTGTTGGAAGAGATCTGAGAAATGTGTAGTATGTTTTTATTCTTTTTGAGTAAATCTATTCTTAAATGTATGCTTCGGTGTTTTAAGATTTGGTTTTTGGTACAGCAATAATAATACAGTGCAAGTGTATTCTGTACACAAGCATATATATATATATAGTTTTTTTTCTATTCTAATATTCTTGCCTTACAAGCGGTATTTTGCCTTCAGGCTTCTAAGCCTACATAAAACTTTATCAACCCACGTAATTTTTGTCCTTATTTTCCATTCCTTCTAAATTTCCTGCTCATTTATTTCTAGTCAAGATTATCTCACGACTCCTTCCTCATGCTTTCTCCAAATCCCATTTTCCCCATAAATTCCCATACCGATCCCTCCCAAAAAATCTTTTTGAGAAGGAAGAAAAGCTGTTTTTCTCTGCTTGTCTGTAACTTATCATTAGAGTATATTTAAGCTTCTGCTTTTGAAGCTATATTTTATCAGAGTGTAGTGCCTGTGATGGAGATGCATGTTAAAAGTGTCGAGAGAGGTACCACACTGGTGATAAGGTCAGTGTACAAGGCTGTATCTTCCAGATTTTAGAGGCCTAGTTCTATGGTTTTATTTCAGTTCTCTGCTGGACAAATCTGTGCAATATGCCTTCGATAATTCCATGTGAGGTTTTTGCAGCATATTGGCTAGCTATAGGTAACATCATCATCATGTACAAGAGGGAACCATCAGCCCATCAACACAAATTGTGTTCATTTCTACATCTTGTTTCAGACTCTCTGTTTACTGTACTCTTCTAGTTCTAACTCCATAGGCCTGCAGTTTAGAACATTGCTAAAACTGCAGAAACTTCTCCAAAGTAAAATTCTGAACCATTTTCTATTCCGGTCCTTCTGACAGATGCCTTCCCCACTGATCTTAAAGTAAGAAAGTTCCAGTCTATTTTCTAGTTGAGTTTTATTTGCTTGAAGTTCAGGATACTCTCTGACATACTATACTGAACTGCCTCTCAGTGAAGTGTCCCTCTATATTAATCATTTCCACTGTCCATTGCTTTTGAAACAAATGCTTGAGAGATGAGCTGGTGGTATCAGTTACTGTTCACGTACTGCCCACAGATGCCAAGTATTTCCACATCTGCTCTTTTCTTAGACCATTAATGTCACTTGTGTAGTATGTGCTATCTCAAATGTCCCCTGGGTCTGAAGTTTATGGGTCTCCTTCCCCCTTTCCTGGAATGCTTTGAAAGGACCAGCTTCTTCTAAGAAATTTATGATCACTGTAATGTATGCTTCCTGAGGAACAATCTATAGGGCTGCTGTTTTTTTCAAGGAAATTTACTCTCTTATCAATGTTTCAAAAAGCAAACAGGCATTCTTGTGACACATTCAGGGGCATGGGGTTCATGGTGTCTTTCATCAATGAACAGGACCATGAGAACTCTTCTGCTCTATGCCAGGAAACAGTCACATTATAAAATGAATATTTGGGAAAGCAATCTATGTCAGTTGTACATTTCAAGTATTTTTGGATATCAGAGAAAATGTCATTGGAAAACACATATCAGTTTATTACAAGTTGGAAAATCACAAATTTCATCCTTATCTATTTTGAGAAACAAACATATTTGATGTTCCCTCCAGAAAATGAACACAAACTTTGATTTTGTGATTTAACTCATACTGTAAGAAAATACATACTGAAAAACATGATCAACAAACTTTGAGTATAATTTTTTAATACTCAGAAAATGAAGGTACATATTACATCAAGTTAATAAAAGTGCCTCAGTATAGTGTTGGTCAGTACTAGAAGTGAGATGCTACATGGGGTAGAACAATACGTATCTTTTAAAGTATTAATATTAAAACCAAAACCTCAAGCAAAACCCAAAGCCAAACCAGGCATCTGACAGTAAAATTTATCTCTCTTAGAGATTGCTGACAAATTTAGATCATAGTTCTACCTTCTTTACTAAACGTTAGCAATTTTTTATGACAAATGAGAAATGGAAAAGGTTTACAGGCTGGGCATACTTTAATTTTTAGCAGGGAAAAAGCAGCTATCATATATATAATTTAAGTTCATTAAATATATCTCGTACTTATGGAGAAATGTGATTTAATCACTGGGACTTCGTAACAAACCAATTGTCTGGGTTGGATTCTGGGTGCAGCTAGCAGGGGCAGGTGTCACTGGCAGTATTCTGCTGTTCCATACTTCAATATGTGGAACAGAGTGTCTTTCAGCCTTCCCCGTTTTCCAGTGTTTGATTAGAAGTAGTCTGTTCAAACATCAAAGTAGGTTTTCCTTCTGAACATAGAGAAGACATAGAGACTGAGTAACTTGAAAAACGTGGAACACAAAAGGCATCATAAAAAGATGGACTATGAAGAATCTATTATTTTAATGTATGTATGTAGCTATGTAGCTAGGATGTTCTAAGAAATTTTCTTAAGTTTGCTAGATGATGAGCATGATGATGTAAAAGCAATGACCTGTTTTCACTGGAAGTCCTAGAAATGATAATGTATTAGAAAGTTACCTCACAATTTAAAGTAGATGGTGTTAAAAAAGTAGACTACATTGAGGTTGATTTTTATATTGTTTTTAAAACAGTTAATGATATATGTATTTAGGTAAAGTAAAATCTTAAATACCTGTAGCAAATCACTTCTCATTTATGAGAAATCATTTTCCCTCTCTTTGTTTATCTTACACTTTTCATTCCTTACCTTGATGGTCTCCTTCCTTATTGCCTTCTGAACAGTGTGCAACAAGCATTCTTGGATAGGGAGGGACTAAAGTACGTGTGAAATGAGGCTCAGATCACACATATTCCTCTTTTTCTCTGTGTTTTCCTGTGGAAGCAGTATCAATCAAAGAGAAGCAACTGGACATCCGGTGTAGTGTTTTCATGCTTGGATGTAGTTAAAGGGGATATATTTTACTGTGGTACTTAATTTTGTTAGCATATTTTCCATTTTGATTCATGTAAAAGAAGAATAAAGAAAATCAAGGAATAGAAATCTTTAAATTCTGTAGTTCAGTGACATGCATATTCCTTTCCTGGGCTGAACTTTTCTTCAACTTTGTAAACCCTTAAGGATGTGTGGCCTACAGTTTTCCTTTGTATAGAGTATATTATGCTGATTTTTTTCTCCATAGTTTAAGAAGCCAAAGGAGCTGCTTGTGTAATTGCTGAGACAGAACAATACTGGAAGTATCACATAAAAAGGAAAGAACTCAGTTAAATGCTTCCTCTGCGCTTTTGAAAATTGATGTTTTTCATGATGATTTTATGTGAATCTGTGAAACAAATCTGGCCTTTGTAGATGCAACAGCCTTTAAGATGAGTTAACCCCATGTCCTTAATTTTTTTTCCTCTTTGCTTTGTCATGATTTTGACTGTCATTTGTATCATAAGTAGTAGTTCAAAATCTGTTGGGTGGTGCATGAAAACTTGTGCCCTTTTTATGAGTATTGGTTTAGCTTCAATTTAAGAACAATTTGCTGAAAGGTCAGTAAGAATACAAGTTCTATTTGCTAGAACTCAGTTTTTTGAAGTGTATAATGGTTCCAAGAACAACTTGTGGACAAGCAGAAGACTCGTGTGACAATAGTAATGAGCTGCTGGAATGTGATAGTTGCCTTCTTCAGTATTTGGATGATGCATTTTGATGTGTTTTGCATAGCCTTCTGTGAAGAGTACCAGTAAGTACCAGTATCAGTAAGTCCAACAGTTCCTGAAATGTGAAATGTAAAAAGTACTTGTCTTGTATAGCCAGTGATTGTTTGTTTGCCAGAGAAAATGTTTATTTCATTCAGCATTAGTTCCACAGTCAGGAAGTATAATTTTCCATTATTTCTAATCTTGTTCTTACATCTACGCATAATGTGCAGCATATTTATATAATAATGCTAATTTTATGAAGTTTGATTATTTATTTTTGTTCCTCTTGTAAATAAAAGACATTCTGTGTTTTTCCCATCTAATGTTAGTAATTCTGTAATCTATTTAATGCCTGATCTTGAAGGGAGCAAATGCAAACTAGATTGTTAGATAATATTTGCATTTTTAGGAGACATTAGCCAAGTTTTGCAGTGAGAGTAATAGGTACTTGAATAGTCCTGAAGACCTGCAGGTTGAAAAAATGAAGAATGTAGTGGACATAACCTTTCTTGTTCATTGCATCCAAATATGATAGGTTTGGAAATTCTTGAGAGCATTTATCGTGTCCCCTTCCTTGGGCATTTCCGCTCAGTTCTCAGAAATCTTTCAGTTTGCTGCTGTGGGGAGTAACTGTTTATTCATTTGCTCCAAAACAAAGCACTTTCTATCAGTCATTCCTGTTACATTTTCATGTAATTCACTTTGCACCTAACTTGTCATCCTTAAACATAGTTCATCTAGATGAGTCTTTTCAGGTCAGCTGCTCTTCTGCCAAAAGCAAAGTTTGGCTTTCTCAGAACTTCTTTATTCTCTGGTAGTTCCTGATTATGTTAAGGGGGAGAGGAGTGGGGGGAAAGTATCTATTAGAATCCTGTTGTCAATTGGAGTCATTTAGTCCTAAATTCATAATCCATGTTTTCTGTGTATATAAAGAGAATTAGAGTGAAAAGATCAAGAATCAGCTATTCCTGTTCTGGGAAGCTTTTTTCTTTTTTGGATGGTTGGAGGTTTTTTTTTTCCTTAAATCCTGAAATAGTTTGATTTATCCTTGCTCTTTTGGTTTTGTATGTGTTGACTTTGTATCCAGTGTTGCTTAGTATTTACCTCCCAAAGTAAAAGTTATATTGTTAGGATTCAAAGGCGTATCTAATTTTTGGAAAAAACAGGGTTTTCTAACTTCATTAGAATCTACCCACTATCACAAGCTAGTTAAAGGATGATTTTGCAGTCCCTTTGCACTGTTAATTCAACCAGCATACTTTCAGCATCTCAACCAAAAATCTTATTTGAAAGTTGTATTTGTTTCCTTGGATTTGTCAAGTTCCACTTGAAAGTAGCTCTTTAGTGTGATTTTTGCTTTCTACCTTTTGCTAATGTTTCAAGTATTCTTAAAATCTTCAATACTTGTTATTAATTTATATCAACTCAATATTAAACAACTAAGTTATATAGTGTGATTTTTCTCAATTTTTTTTCTGTCAGCTATTGTTGGAATTTTTTTTTTACTCCCTTTTGCTATCTTCTGTTACTGAACCTTTTACTGTTTATATTGCTCATATTTTAGGAGCTCATTTCCTTTTATTTTTTCTGATAGATGGAGCAATTCTGTGGAAACTATTACAGGCTGTGGAATGAATCAGATCACAAAAACAGAAGGGCTAATTAATACTTTTTTTTCCTTCATATTTTTACTGAAGTTCCTTATCTCTGTATCCTTAAGATCTCGAAACCTGTGGGGTTTTGAGTAGTCTCTATTACTATGTACGCTTTCTGAGAAAAGCATTTGCATTATTAGGTTAGTTTGTATAGATTCTTTATTGATAAAACCAATAAAGCACTTATGAAGCAAAATGTTTTTAAGCTTAGTTTCAGTCTCTGATGTGCCTCAAATGATACAGTTTACATACTGCCTGTATAAAGCTAAATGAAGCCGTGAATACGAGTATAGGCTTAGTTATTTTATTACCACTATTATAATTTTTCTTTATATGTTCATCGTTTTGACTTTTCCGGTTGAATAATGTTTTGCTGATTCCTGAGCTTTCTTTTACAAAAGTTTTGCTGCTTTGTTGCCACTTGGACCTCAAACTGGCAAAAAGATACAGTTCAACCATGCAGTAATAAGTTATAATTTGAGGAAGTGGAAACATGTAACAGATGTTGGAATTCTTCTGACAGATTTTCCACCTTGTGCTGCCAAAGGCTCAGATGCCACAGATAGTGAGGACAATGTAGGAAACCAGTCCTGATTACCAGAGCTTGTCATTTGACATGGGCACAGCTTAGCAGTGGTGAAGAATGGTGCAGTATAAAAGAATATGCTGTTAAATATAGCTAGCCTTTCTACAGAGGCAGGAGACTATCACTAGTGGTTTCATTTCCTTAATTTGCCTTTTTCCTCAGGATAATATTTTGAATAGGATGTAGGAATGGACATATTTTGATAACATTACCAAATCATGATGCTATAACTGTGTATTTTTGTTATGTCATCTTCCTTTCACATAGAGATGTTTCCCATGACCTGTGGTATTTCTTCCTACTGTTAGATTCGTGCATCGGAGACAGAAATAAAATTAGAACTTTGTGGGTTAAGAAGGTTTCTTGTTCAAATAGGTGAACAAACTTGAATTGGTGAATTCTTAAAAAGCCTAATCTAGTGGTTTATTATTCCTGCTGATGAAGAACTGAAACATTTGCGAAATGTTTCTGAAAACAATTTTTGCCAGATCTTGAGGGACAGGGGTTGTTCTAAGCCCGTATGTAATGAAGGTAGACAAAAATATCATTATATTGGAGATGAGAGATAAAGTCTTACTATGCCTGTGTTTTTTTCTGTTAAACTACTAACTACAGTGCAGTTTCATTAAACTAAAAAAAATCAGTAGATTTTTATTACAAGAAAAAATGGTCATTCACTGAGGGTGAATTAGACATATTTATGTCTTAATATACTGTTTTCCAGAATTACGCCATTAAAAAGGCTCCAAGTGTCATTTCATTACTGTGTGAAAATTGTTTCGTATTATGAGAGATCTGTGAAAGTGTGAAATATCATTATTTTCCTACAGTGACACTACAAATAATGCAAGCTTTTTCTTTTTCTTTTTTTTTTTTTTTTCTGTTTAGTATTGGGATATTCATAATAACTTTGGTCTGTGATGTTGTTGGCAGTTTTGTTTTTGAATTATTATCTAATAGACAACTTTTACATAAGCCATGAACAGCAGCTAACAAAATGAATTTATCCATACTGAGTTTGGTGATCTGTACAGGATGATTTACTCAATATTGTGAAGGAACCCATCTGTAGAGACATAAATTGGGTACCTATTAGTTCTAGCAAAAGAAATGCATCCTCGTTTGTTGATGAAATCTGGTACTCGTTTCCTTTTCAGTGAAATAGTACAGGGCCCAGGAGAAACTATGTAAATGTTTTTTAAAAGCGTTTCCCTTCATGCAAGATACCCTGTCTTCTTTTTGTCTATAAACTTGCAGTTTAGGATTAGTAGGAATATGCAAGGAATTATAACTGTACCAAGTTAGAATTAGTTATTAATAGCTTTAATACAGCATTTTAGCTGTGAAATAGCTCATATCCTACATTATTTCATTCACTCCATAAATTACTGTAATATATACTGTGTAATCCTTCAAAAGATGCTTACCTGAAAGAAAAATGTCACGATTCCTTAGAAATGAATTTAATATATAAAAAGAACAAAAAATACTGACTAGTTGCTATTGTGATTAAATCTGTTTACAATGTCTTCTGTGACTCACATTCCAGGAAAAAAAGAAAGATTTTTTGGATTTCTTTTTTACAGGAATCAAGAAAAACCACAGGGCCTCTGTATTTATGTTTGAATCTACATCAAACGGTTTTCATTTGGAACCATTGCCTAGAGAACTTCTTGCAAGGAGAAAAACATTATAACCTATTTTTGAATGCCTTTTGTTTTCAATTGATTTTCAGAAGACTCTTCTTGACCCTCTCTTGCTGCTTTTCAGAGAGCAGGGTAGAAATACTAGTATTTCTTTCCACTTTGGAATACCACTTTTCTAAAAAGTTTGATTTTTTTTTTTTCTTTTATTGGAAAACACTTTCTTGTGTCTCATTGGGCCATCATGTCCCACTGCAATTTGCTCTTCAGAATTTTTACACATCAGAATTTTGCACTCTTAACCCTATACTCCCTGTCTAAGGAATAAAAGGAAGCAAATTATACCTTTGTCAGAAAGAGGGATAGGTAAGGGTGTTGGGGTATAGAAATCAGTTCAGATGAATAATAGATTGAAGAGATCTACTGTCTGTTGTATCTAAGCCAGAGGTTTTTAGTTCTGGCCAAATATCTCTGCATAGCGTTGTACTGTGCCTTATAGATAACAATGTCAATGTGCAGCCTAGCAAACTTACAGTGGCTGAAAACTTTCTTGTTGCACTAAAGTGGAGTTTTCACCAAGATTTATCTTGGCCTCACACTGGTTCATCCACTCAGTTTCCAGTTCAGGACATTTCTTGTTATTACTATTCTTATTTTAAGATTATCTGTAGCCATGACTTTTCATCGATTTCCATTTTTGCACTTTAGTCCAGAGAGTCAGTAAGGTATATTTGTTTAATAACAGCTGGATAGTTGGATTCAAAGTCCCAACACATTTAGAATTTTCTTACTTGCTTTTTCATTCTTCGATTATTGATTAATAAAGGAAATCCTCACTTCAACTTCTGTTTAGAAACTTAATGGATGCTGTCTTATAGTCTACACAGATCAGGTGCTTTTTTCTAAACATAGGCTCCATAAGTAGGTCTCCATCATAATTTTCACAGGAAGTGAAGAAACCAGAATAGATTATTTTTCATAGGACTGTTGGGTCTGATAAACTCATTAGCCTACTTACAGGAGACTGATCACTCTTTCTCTGAGGCTTTTATTACGTTTACTTGTTGAAGCATGGGCAATATCCTCTTGACAGGTACAATTACCAGGTACAATTACCTCCAACTTTGACATCCAGATAAGCCTAAACGAAAGTGGCCTCTACAGTGCTTGGGAATCAAAATTCACTATGTAGATAGCGCAGGGTGGTGCCCTAAGTCTCAACACTTTTCCTTTATTCCTTTAATACTGTCTAACAGAGAGAGGAACATGGTCATAATACTTACCCGTGGAAACTGGAAAGGCTGAAAGAGATTCATTCAACTCACGTACTTTCTATAAGTTTTATTTCTGTTGAGAGGGAGAGGGGTCTATGAGGTAACTTTGCTTAGCTATAGGCATTTATCTCAGCATATATGATCTTTAATTCGGTTAAGAGACCATTACTTTAGTTTAACAAAAATCTACAAGGCAAGTAAATGAGCCTAAAACATACTGTTATTTCCTGTTAGCTAAAAATACAAGAGTACATGAAAGCTCTCAAATGAATAAGTGTTGAAGTGAAACAGTCACCTTTTATTTGTTTTTAACCTTCAACTCCCCTTACTAAATTCATCTGAAAGACCAACTGAGGAAGAACTGAATCTGTGTAAAGTTTATTGTGGCTATTCAGTACCAGAATCCAAAGTGATTCTGCATATGTCTAGAACTTCTACTTAGAAGGTATATGGATTCTTTTTAAATCTGAAGTACCATGCTAGTTGCCCTAATTTAAAGACTAGTTCCAGTGGGGTTACAATAGATTGCTGTGTAGAGACGTTTAAACTAACAGCTTGGATTTCTGTTCATACATTTGCTAATTAATTCCATTGCATTACTGCTTTTTTTCAAAGTCTGACAGAATGCCATCTTTATACAGAAACAGCTAAAATTTTCTTGATCGCCGACAGAAGAGAGCATGCACAGAAAGCTTTACTTTCCATAACTTGCCACGTTTTCTGCTCAAGTGTTATGCATAACCTGGAAACCTGAGTATGCCTTTGAAAGATCTGTGGTTCTGTGAAAAGGAATTCAGGTGACAAGGTGGTGCGTTCTTTTCTATGAAATAGATTACTAGTACCACTGAGCTTGCTTTACTTCATTTTAATAAGCACAGCTTCCAAGGAAATTACACATCTCCCTATGAGGGCTAATACTTCTGTGGGGCACAGTACTGGGAAAATAAAAGAGTTCTTGATAAGTAATTAAATTGTTTATTAATTACATACAGAATGGAAGCTTTCATGCTTTTTGTTGTATCAATGCTAACTATGCAATATGGGCTTTCTAGACTCAAGACCTGTTTCAGGGAGAAACAGTTCATGTTATTTTATTCTGCTTTGTCTATTTCCAGTTAGTTATTTCTTTTTATATAATTTATGTAATTTAATAGCTGAAGGTACATTTCTCTCGGAAAAAGAAAACTATTTGGCCAAATAGAAATTCTGAAGCCAAATAAACAGTTCTTCATGGTATTTCTCTAGAACTAGTACAAGAGAATTTGCTGTACTGTGTTGTATGGACAGCTGTTGCAACATTTGTGATGATTTATGAACTTTTGAAAGTTCAGATATGAAGGTAACCATTTGTGGAAGGATTATTCCACATGAATAAACATTTACGTTACAATAGGAGGGGACGTGCCAAACTATTCACAAGAGGCTTACAATCTTGAAATTATAAATTTTACATTTTGATGAGAAATAGGGATGCTATGTAATGCAAAAGAAGTTGCATTGAAATATGCCAGAAGTCATTAGCTTTTATTTTGAAAGCATTCTAAATGTGCTCACAAACAGTTACCTTTAGTAGCTTGAAAAATAGGAACTGCTGTGTTTTTATACGCAGATACAATTCTTAATACAGTTCTTACTGAATTTCTGTGAATACCATATGACTTAAAATGTAATACCATCTAGATATTGTAATCTACCAAGGAAATAGGAGATCCTTAGCTCAATTAAAGTAATCATACTACAAATGGCAGTAATGGAAGTCTTCATAGTTATGGTAATTGTTTACTCATTAGGTGACCTTTTTTTTGTAGTTAAAGTGGCAAGCAAAAGCAGTCTATTGCATTTTAAAGATTTCCCTTAATGCTCCCACAAGAAGCAAACTGAGTTATTTTATGCTGGTGTCTATATTTCCGTTTGTTTGCTTTGCTGTATCTCCTTGGAACTGATTGAATTTGACAGATATGTGCAGGTGTTGTTAAACTCCTCATTGCTGTAACAACCAGCTGGAGTAATATTTCCTTGTTTTGTACAAAGAGCTGATCTCTGGATTTAGTTGTGAACTCTTCTTTGCAGTCAAGGAGATAGCTTTTCAGTCAGAGCTGTATTAAAGATCAGAACTTTTCAGGTTTCATTATGATAAAAATGTTTTGGTGCTCATATCCATGTTTTTCAGTGTTGTAGATCTACCGCAGCATTATGAAAAGTAAACTGAAACTGCTGTGTAGTGATGTTAAGGTCACGTGGGAGGCTGCAGTCATGAACGTATTTGATCTGCAGAGAGAATAGAAGTTATTTGTCTCCATTGGCCGTGTTCTACATTGTATTAATGCAAAAGTCTGCATTATTTCAGGACTTCCAGGATGGGCTCGAATGTTTTCTTATACAGATATGTAAAATAAAATTTCTAAAACTGCTCTAAAGTTTAAAGGCTGAAAATTGTAGTCCCATGGAGAATGTTGTGAAATATATCTGGTAGCTGGCCCATTATGGCAACTTTAAATATCCGTACACAGTCTTCATATCTAACCTAGAAATCTGATGGTCAAACTGGAATTAAATGCCTACAAGTCTTACACTAGAAATTCTAATCTCACTGAACAAGTTGACTGCTATTCCATTGTAGATGTTTTAAAGATAGAGGTGATTTTCTTTAATGAGCTCTCCTTATAAAGTCTCTCGTTAATTCTTCACTGGAGCAAATAAAGTTTCAGTCTTTCAATTAACATTAGTAAACTTCAGGTTGTGGCGTATGTCTGATAAAATATTTGTCTTCTCTTGAGTCATTCTTCCAAATGAAAGTGAAGGTTTGTAGTCTCTGCAGTCAGGCAAGTGAAAAGTCACGGAGATCATTTAACTAAAAAAATCCATTTATTGTTTCACCTTCGAGTTACTGGGGAAAAAAAAAAATAATCCATAAGTGCCCTGATAGTTAAAGGTAATGTCTGAAAATACAGAGTCCACAAGTTAGTTACACATCATTAAGTATAACCATGATGTGAGTTTCACCTCTCCTTCCACAGGTGTTTTCCATTAGAATATGTCTGCTCCATTCAGACCTATTTTAAGTAAATTCATAAGGAAATGCCTCTTTACATGTTTATCCTGGAAGGGCAGATAGGTGTTTTATTTTATAAAGCAGTCTAGAAGCTTTCTATTCTATTCTTCAATGAAAAAATATTTTTCAGAACATAGTATTGCAGTTTGGTAATGTATTTCTAGCTGCCATTAGAGACACTTAGAATTAAAACATAATAAAATTCGTGACACAGAAATGACTGTTTCTTAGAAGTGCTGGTGAAAGGGGTATTTGCTTGCATAAGTGTTTGTGTAAAGATTTTATGTTCATTATATATACTTTTATTAACATAAAACTCTACTGTTACAATTTCCTTCAGATGATCTTGTAAAATATTATTATGTATCGATACTGTAAGATTATAATATGTCATCTCTTAAATAACATGTAAAAAAGTGTACCAATTTGCTGGCAATTATCTCATGACAAATACCCAACATCAATAATTTCCAATAATAATTTTTGGTTTTGGAAAACAGCTTAGCTCTTACGGACAAATACCACATCTTTCAAATGTTTTAATTGGTTTAATGAAAAATAGATAAATGGGTTATGATTAAGAACAGTAACAGTATACTTGGTCACTTTATTTCAGTGTTCATTTTATCCCTGGAAACTGTTTTCAGTTTACACAAAAATTAGAAGACACCAGCATTCTCTTTCGCTCTCATTTCCTGTCTTTCAAAGCTCATGGTATCACAAATGGTTGAAAAAATATATTCCCCTTCTGTCCTCTATATGTATAACTGAAAAGTAGTACAAGCATAATTTAAGTTCTGCAGCTGTTTAAATGCAGTGTTTAAAGTGTGATGTTGCTTAGACCATCCTTGTAAATTTTATAAGTGTTGCTTTTATATAGTGATTTTTTTTTGTCAGCTGGTTTCCCAATGCTCTTCAGACTCAGAGGAAAAATTAGATAATCATGAGGCTAAACATTTCTATTATTGTAATTTTTTTTCCATGACATGAAGTCAATTAAAGGAGTGCTGTATATGTCATTTAGCTGAATCTATGTTTTAAGTCATTTTGTAAGGAACTGACAAACCTAAGTGTCTTGGATGAGTTCTTTTTGTCTCTTTTACTAGCAGATTGTGGTTACAATAATATGTATGTTTTCTCCCAATAGCATCAGCGACTTCTTGACATTTTGGAAGCAGAGAAGGAGGTGTTATCAGAAAAGATCGAAGAAGCTTTGATGCAGCAGTCACAAAAACACAAGGTATTGCCATTATTTACCAAAAAAAAGAGGCCTGATCTGTACCTTGGAGTACACTGGGAATGATCCCATCACAATCATTGATGGGAAGAGTAAGCTTCCTCAAGCACTCTGACTGTTTGAATGATTTTTAGCTATTCCTCTATTGTGTATTGCAGCTTAATTTTTCATAACATTTACAGGAAGTGCTTGACAAATGTTTGGATGAAGAAAGACAAAGAAGTAAGGAGGCTGTGGCAGCTGCTGCAAAGGTATCACTTGTTAAATAGTAGACATGCAATGTAGATTCCATGTGTGTCATTACAAATGCCAAGTTCAGCAACTCATTCTTATTTCATAACTAAATTTGTCAAAATCTATGTTCTCATCTGTGGTTAAAGGAAGCTATTTCTATAAATCATGTACATATCTGCTATATCCTATGCCTTAATAGAGACAGTTACTTGCTTCCAAGTCACAATATAGCACTTCAGTTGTTCGTGTTACCTAAACAACCATGGTTTCATGGTTGTTCACTGAACAATATCGATACGTCTTGATTTGAAGAGCTAGGTAGCAGAGTTTACTAATGATCTTAATAAGACAGTTAGCATTGTGTCTTATTTAACTTTCATTAAATATGGTCATTTTCAGTGAGGATAGAACTATTTTATAAATCGTATTAAAATTTGTACGTTTTAACAGGTTTTCAATTATGAAAGTCAATAATTGACTAAAAGTGAGTATACACTTTTAAAAATACGATTTCTTCAGTCTGCTTGATTATTAAGTGCATTGGAGTGAGGACAGTAATTTCGTAAATGTTAAGCTGTTATTCATTTCTAATCCTAATGTAGAATCCAGTACAAAATTTCAGTTGCATGTAATGATCTGGGAAAACCAGTGATGTATGCGACCTCACACAATTGGTTAGGCTATATTTTAATTTCCTGTATATCTTCCTATGTAGTATGTGAACACAAGCTGAGCACTTCTCTGAGTAACATTCAGTAACACAAGAAACATCTGTTACATAGTTGATATCCAGGGGAAAATGTGTGTATGATAAAATAAATTAATGTATAAATAAAAAAATTAAGTCCCAATGAATTACAAGAAACAACTTTATTTATAAGTGTAGGTCTTTGAGAAACTTAGTATTTTTTGCCATTTATAACTTCACTTGATCAGTTCCACAATCACCACCGAAGGGCATTGAAACGACTTGTAAGCTTATGAAAACTAATGGGTGTGTGAGTGTGATTTGTCAGTCCATGTTTGTTTATTTTGAACTTCAGCCTGCCATTATTTGTCTGTAGTTATTATGCAGTGATTGTCTTGCTGGTAAATATATTTGTGTGGTTTAGCACGTATAGAGCTGCCCTTGTTACTTCAAATTCAGTATGTGTCTTCTGACAATTTCATGTAATGGTTGAATATCAACACAGAATGACTGGGGTTGGAAGGGACGTCTGGAGATCATCTTGTCCAACCCACCTACTAAAGCAGGTTCACCCAGAGCAGATTGCATGGGAATGTGTCCAGGCAGGTTTCGAATGTCTCCAGAGACATCTGGGCAGCCTGTTCCAGTGCTCTGGCATCCTCAAAGTAAAGAAGTTTCTCAGATGGAACCTCCTATGCTTCAGTTTGTGCCTGTTGCCCCTCATCTTGTTGTTGGGCACCACTGAAAAGAGTCTGGTTCCGTCCTCTTGACACCCACCCTGGAGATATTTGTAAGCATAAATAAGATCCACTCTCTTCTTCAGGTTGAACAGATGCATCTCTCTCAGTCTTTCCTCATAAAAAGATGCTCCAGACCTCTGACCGTCTTTGTAGCCCTCTGCTGGACTCTATCCAGTAATTCCTTGTGCTTCTTAAACTGTGGAGCCCAGAACTGGACACAGTACTCCAGATGTGGCCTCACTAGGGCAGAGCAGAGGGTGAGGATAAGCTCCCTCGACGTGCTTGTCACATTTTTCCTAATGAACCCCAGGATACCATTGGCCTTCTTGGCCACAAGGGCACATTGCTGACTCATGGTCAACCTGTTGTCCACCAAGACTCACAAGTCCTTCTCTGCAGAGCTGCTTTCCAGCAGGTCAACCTCCAACCTGTACTGGTGCCTGGGGTTATTCCTCCCCAGGTGTAGGACCCTACACTTGCCCTTGTTGAACTTCATCAGGTTCTTCTCTGCCCAGTTTTCCAGCCTGTCCAGATCACGCTGAATGGCAGCACAGCCTTCTGGTGTATGAACCCATGCTCCCAGTTTTGTGTCATCAGGATCCAGGTCATTGATGAGCAGGTTGAACAAAACTGGAAATATTGGGAAAAATCCCAATGAAACAGTACATCTTTATACAATACATAGCTGAGGATCTTTGGGAGGGACGGTGCATTTCTTTTAAGTATGTATTGGCTACTTTGCTCAAACTGTTTTTGGACTTTAGATACTTGTAGGTAAGAACAGGTATGTCTCATACTTGGGAATATCAAGCAGTGTAGAGAGGCCTGTGGTGTACCTACTCTTTACATGGTTTCTGCTGCATGTTTTACCTGTTGGCATTAAGCAATCTAGGTGGGTATTTAAGATCCTTGCTTGTAACTTTGTTTTTCTTTCTGTAACTACAAAATTGTTGTTGAGTGGTACTACCTGCTTGGTAGCACCTTAAGAAAAATTTAAGCTCATAGTAAACTCAGAAGTAAAAATATTCATATCCCATATCTTGTCAGTTCAGTGTGATGAGTGACTGTAGCTGGAAACCAGGTGTCCACCAAAGCCGCTCTTTCACTTCTCAGCTGGACAGGGGAGAGAAAATGTAACAAAAAAGCTCATATCTTGAGATAAGGACAGGGAGAAATCACTCACCAATTACAGTCATGGGCAAAGCAGACTTGACTTCAGGAAAATTAATTTAATTTATTACCAATCAAATGACAGTAGGATAATGAGAAAATAAATAATTCATAAAACAACTTCCCTTCACCCCTCACTTCTTCCTGGGCTTGACTTTACTCACAATTTCTCTACTTCCTCCCCCTCAGCAGCTCAGGTGGATGGGGAATGGGGGTTGCGATCAGTTCATCACACATCTCTGCCACTCCTTCCTCCTCAGGTAGAGGACTCATCCCATTCTTCCCCTGCTCCAGTGTGGTGTCCGTTCTATGTGAGACAGTTCTCCATGAACTTCTCCAACATGGATCCTTCCTGCGGTTCTTCAGGAGCTCCTCCTGTGTGTGTCCCTTCCACAGGGTGCAGTCCTTCAGTAATCTAACAGGGTCACAAGTCCTGCCAGGAAACCTGCTGCAGCCTGGGCTTCTCTCTTCATGGGGCCACAGGTCCTGCCAGGAGCCTGCTCCAGTGCGGGCTTCCCATGGTGTCACAGCCTCCTTTGGGCATCCGCCTGCTTTGGCATGGAGTCCTCCATGGGCTGCAGGTGGAGATCTGCTCCAGTGCAGATCTCCATGGACTGCAGAGGACAGCCAGCCTTACCATGGTCTGCACCACAGGCTGCAGGGCAATCTCTGCTCTGGGCCTGGAGCACCTCCTGCCCCTCCATCTTCATTGACCTTGGTGTCTGCAGAGTTGTGTCTCTCACATATTCTCACTTCTCTCTCCCAGCTGCTGTTGTGCAGTTTTTTATCCCCCTTCTTAACTATATTTTCCCAGAGGTGCTACCACCACCATTGATGGGCTTGGGCTTGGCCACCAGCAGGGTTGTCTTGGAGCTGGCTGTCATTGGCTCTGTCAGAAATGGGGCAAGTCGCTAACAGCTTCTCACAGACCAAAACTTTACCACGCAGACCCAATACACTCATAGATCTCATTAGAAGTAGTAATGTACATAAATTAGGCACCCATGTTGGACATTTTGGTAATTTATTTGTGCTTTATTTGTTTCAAAGGCTGAAAAAGAAGTAGTGCAAGAGGCTGTTCTGAAAGCAGTAGAGGAGGAGAGGAAAAATATGGAGAAGATTCATGCAGAAGAAAGAAAAATGTGGGAAGCAGAACGTGACAGACAGAAAGAGAAGATTGTCCAGGCTGTTTGGGAAACCATGCAAGAGCAAAGAAAGCTTAATCAAGTCAGTATTATTTTACCTTTTCATGGACTTGTTTTGTGCATTTTTTGTTTCTTCTTAATGTGTGGTAGATTTTCTTGTGACATCTATCATTCATCACTGCACCAAGCTGATATTTGCAATGCACAGCAATCTTATTAGTTTATCTTCGTCGAGACTATATGTATGGAGGGAAGTTGGCACATTCAGAACAAAATTTCTGTGACCTTTACAGATACAGATATTGAGATGAGATGATTCATGGCTTGTAACTGCCCGTTTTTGTCCACTGACTTCACAAGGAGCTCAAGATGACTAGCTCAGATACTGGCATTTATGTTGTAGACAGTTTTAGTGACTTTTTTCTTTTTTATACTTATGAAAAAAAAGTTACATTTGCTCCTTATTCTGCTGGAATTCCATTATACTTCTTAGTAAAAACCGAATAGGTACAAAATAAAGAGTGGATTATAAAAACTGGAAACCTAAACCAGTAATGAACCAGAAACGTTTCTAGAGTTACTTTTTAGAGAAGTGCTTCTATAAGGATAATTGCACATTACTTAACATAATCTGAGAGGGACATTCCCAACATTACTTTTAACAATTGTGGTAATTGCAAATTAAATATGTTATAATAGCAGTTAAATTACTCTTCCAAAAGCTGGATTTTTTAGTCATCGATGCTGAAAATATCTGGGGGAACAGCCTGTAAATTCACTGATTGCTTGGTGGCATACTTGAATGTTATAGTTGAAAGAATTTTAAACAAGGTATGTTTCATTTTGGTTTTGGAATTTAACATTACTATATTTTGCTATGTCCTGAATAACAACAAATAAAAAGATCTTTAGAATTTTAAGTATAATAGAAATAAAATAGCATATCACAGAAGTTTAAAAATCAAGTAATTGGAAACAGACCCCGTTTCCCTTTCCAGTGTTAAACAGAATTACTAACTTCATACCTAATCAACTACACAAAAAGTTGGGGTTTGATGCAAAGACATTATTGTATTCTATGTGGCTTACATGTCTAGTGCAAATAGAATGATTTTACTTTGTATATAGCTTTTTTACTACTTTTGAATGTAAAGGTATCCAGTGGTAAATGTCAGTTTTGAAGACTGTAATTTTACTATACTGGTACCCCTTCAGGCACTCAAACTCTACTTTACAACAAAAAAAGTAAACAGCTGACTTTAATGCTAAATTCAAGCTGAGAAGAATTGCTCAGGATTTAATTAGATTCAAATCACTTAGAGTATACAGAATGAGAATTGGTACCAGTGGTGTAAAGGATCTGTTAATAGAAAGGAGAAAAACGAAGTAGCTCTTTACTACAGCAAAGAAAAAGAGATAATTTTATAACCTGTGGAACTTGGAGATACTAATAGGAAGATGATCATGTTAATGAAGTTTGACTTCTGATGAATCCTGAAGATTTTGGTGAAGCAGTCCCATAGCTGCATGTATGAGGTTGGCCAAGGTACTATATTTATGGATTTGGGGACCATGTAAAATGTCCAAGAGGTGGGCATGGGATGGATTGAGCTGATGTAGTATACAGGGTAGGTTAGCCTACCCTGTAAAGTGTTCTGCCAGAGTTTCTTGTTGTTGTTGATACCATCTTTGAAGTTGTCACAGACAACTGTAGTAGTTTAATATTGATGGATGTATTCTTTCAGACAGTCTTAAATATACTGAGATGTTAGTGCTTTTCTGAGGAAGAAATTCAGGCCTTTCAAAAGGACAGGTTTTTCAGCTCAGCCTACGAGTTGATCAAGTAGTTGATACTATTTGAGTATCTAGTGGTGTACTTGCTGCAATGGTGAGTAGTACTGAGGTATTGGAGGGTGTTGTGATTAATTCTCCTGCAAATATCTTGCTCTTGAAGTCTTCATGTAGTGTTAGTTAATTCCATCTTTTTTAATACTGAATAGTTCTGACATCTTTGATAGTAATAGGAATAATTTATCTTATTCAGTTATAATACATGATGATTTCTCACTTGAGTTAGGTTTATTTTTCTAATCTGTTTTCAGTTGGGGAAAATGCAGATTTTTCTTGAGATTTCTGAAATGAGCTCACATAAATGTATAGCATATTTGAAGTTACACACTTTATTCTCTTATTAATGAGTACAATTCTTTAGGGAAGATGGACTTTCTTGTAGAAATTTGTTTCTTGCAAAAACTTTCACTTGTTATCTCTGCTGAGAAGTTGCTTGCCTCCTTTACGCCATTATGATTATAAACATTTGACAACAACTAAAATTCTCTGACAACAAAAGTCCTGCAGAGCTAATTTGCCAACTGATATAATGCCTATATATGGTGTCAGATGTGACTTTGGTTTAGCAATGAAAAACACTTGGTAATTATCGTGGTTTAACTTGAGCTAGCAATACAACTGAGACAGCCTCTCACTCACCCCCTCCCTGACTCCCCCAATAGGGGAGAGAATCAAAAGGGAAGGGAGAAACTTGGATTGAGATAAACACATTTTACTAAAATAACAAAATACTAATACACTACTAGTAAATATATATATAAAATAGAAATAAAAGATGCTGAAGGCAATTCCTCACAAACACGCTAAGAAGCCAGTCCCAGGAAAACAGCACCTGGTCCCAGCAGCTGATCCCAGAGAGAGAGAAGAGGAAAAAAGGCAGAAAAGCCCAGGGGCCTCTGCAAAATGGCAAAAGGCTGGACTAAACGTCCCAACTGAAACTCCCCCAGCTCCGACAAAAAAGAGCGAAGAGAAGAGAGAGAGCCAGAGAGATCAGAAGAGCCAACTGGAAAGTCCCAACTCTCCTTAAATAATTAGCATGATGCTAATGGGGTGGAATACTCTTATTGATCAGTCTGGGTGTCAGTCAAGCTCTGCCCCATCTCTGCCCCCACTTCCTCGATGCCTCACACCTGTGGGCAGAGCGCTCAGAATGTCCTTGGCTCTCAGACCAGAGCAATTAAAAACAACTCAGTGCTGGGGTGTTATCTCTTGTTCTCAAACTAAGTCCAAATAATGAGTGTGCTAGCTATGAAAAAGAAAGGTTTCTAACTGCCTGAAGAGGATTAACCTGCACAGAGCTTTCCACTCAGATTTGTTTCTTATTTATGTTATTTTTCTGTAAGGTTTGTCTTTCAAGAGCTGTAACTGCACTGTTGACTTTCTTGCAGTTATTATTTAGACAACATAGTCTGTCAAGTCAGCTCGGTAATGGCCAAAAGTAAAACATAGAGTCTAACATTTTAGACAATGAAATTGTGTAAAATTGTGGCTGTCTTGTCTCATTTAATTCTTTATTCTGTGCTGTGTAATTCTTTATGCTTCCTGCTTCAAAATTGTCACCAGATACTATGAGTATGTTTAAGTAATGAAACAACTGAGTGTAGCTGAATGTAAGTGAACATGTGAAATAATCTTTTGGTATGTGACATATAAAAAGAGCAGTACTATTGTTTCAAGAAAGAGAGCTTGCTTTCAGACTAACGCATGATTTTGGAACATAATACTAGGAAAGAGAAGCCTGACTTGTTTTTAACAATATTTCTCCTCTCTTACTTTATCTTCTTCAATTTCTCACCAGAGGAAATAATCCATGTGTGAGGAAGAAAATATAGTTTTATATTTACTTCTCTTTTTTAGTTTTGTATCACCCTAGTAATTGTTATAGAAACCTATATTAAAGTTCAATTTTATTCTGTTGTGAATTAATTTGAAGAGATTTGCTTTGCTGATTTGAGCTAAAACAAAGAAATTAAGCATAGTATTAATGAGAAGGAATTTTCCTTCACCAATACTGCAAGTCTGCAAAATGAAAGATCAGAAAAGGCTGGTGTAGTCTTTTGCAAATAGGTGAGGCAGAATGGCTTCTGGTCATGGCACCTGTAAGTAACTCTAGGAATAATTAATGGAAAAATTTGAAGACATTCCAAATTTTATAATTTTCTTCGAGGTACAAACCCACTTGATAAGCTATGTGGTTTAAATATATTTTGGTTTATGTCACAGTTGAATAATAACAAACCAGAAATTGAGAGCCCAAATTTGACAGCCAAACAGGACCTCAAGAGAATTGTGTTAGTAGAAACTGGGGTACAGTGTCAGTAAACACTGAGAATCATAACCAAGAACCTACTACCCTGGCCTTAAGAAAAAAAAAATTCTGCTGAATGGATGTGAATTAAGAACAGAGAAGATGCACATCAAGGTAAACCACTGAAAAATAAAACTAGATTAACCATTAGGGAAAAATACATTGTCTTATGCGTGGTGCAAGAGTTGATAAACTAGATGGGAAAGATGTATTTCAAAATCTGCAGCACTATTGTGTATATGTATGTCGAGGGTTTTGATTGCGGGGTGACAATAAAACCGTGGCAGATGTACTGTGAACCCCCACTTCCCCCTTCCCACTAAGGACAGGCGATCGGGAGGGAAAGAAGGACAGAGAGAAGAGAGTTGGAAAAATTAAAAATGTTTTACTAATGCTACTGATAAGAATAGAGAAAATAATACAAAATATACAAAACCAATCTTGAAAGTCTCAGCAATGGCAGGGCCGGCACCTGAAGTCCTGGATTGGACTCTGCAGCCAACAGGAGCTGGATTCAGTCTGTCACTAGGCCTCAGTTTGCAGGGACGACTAGCAAGGTCCTCTCCTAATATCGGCCATAAGCAAAAGGGACGAGATCCTCGTGATCTCCCACTTTTATATGAAGTATTCATGTGAATGGGATGTTATACACAGTTGGTCAGTTTAATGGTCTCAATGGCCCTTTTGCAAGAGGTGCATCAATTTGTTATCATAACTTCACATTCCATTGCTATGTTTACCAAAACATGTGTCTGGTTCTCCAGGAAAATGCAGCTAATATGAAGGCTTCAGCTGACAGGCAAATTCACTAAAAGAGAAACTTGTTTTTAACAAAACCAGGACAATGTAAAACATTTAAATTATAAAAATGAGGGAAAATAAATTTCTGTGTCGTAATTGTTTGAATTTGTTGGCTTCTGCTTTGCCTTCTAGACCAGAAAATAAGTTTAGGAGTTTTTATTCTTTGTTTTAAAGGAAGAATTTACTATTCAGTAATTTATAAAAATAAAGGTGTTATTTTTTTTTACCAGTTTTAAATGCAGGCATTAGAAGAACCCTGTAGCAATTGGAAAAAAAAAAAAGTTAAAGTATAGGTAAAGTATAGGTAACCTTTCTCCAGTCAGGAAACTTTAGCATAAGAACAATAAAGCTTTGAAGGTCACAGTTCTGCTGAATTCTGCAGTGAGATTTCCCTTCATTTTCTAAATAATTTGTTTGAAAGAAGAAGAAGAAAAGATTAATGTTTACTGTGCAAAGTAAAGTATACAGGTATTTTTGTAGACTTTTGTTGTCATTGTGGAGTGGCTGGGAAGGAGAGCCATAGTGGATGCAAATCTGCTTTATGCAGAACAGGTTCCCCGGAGAGCTGGTAGATGCCCCATCTCTGGAGACATTTAAAGCCAGGCTGGACGGGGCTCTGAGCAACGCGGTCTAGTTGAAGATGTCCCTGCTTACGGCAGGGGAGTTGGACTAGATGACCTTTGAAGGTCCTTTCCAACCCAAACTATTTTATGATTTCTTCTACTTGTTAGATATTCATGCTTGACAAAACTTTGTCCTAAAAAATTGTATGCCCCCAGTCAGGTAGACGTTGAGTTTTTAGATAAGAAGATGCTACATCCATATAAGATTTTATTAATTGCCAGAGAAAAATCTGGGGGCTTTGGGACTGTTCAGTAAATAACTCATGATTAATATCAAATATTTTGTTACCATATATGGAAGAGCAGAATAGCAGTAAACTTACAGTGAAAGTCGGAACTAAGGCATACTGAGTTAATGTTTTGGCTTGATGGAGCAACCTTGACATACCCCCTTCTTTTTTTTAAGAAATTAAATGATTAAAGCAACATGAATGTCAAATGTGTTTTCACTAAAGCTTTGACTGTTCCAGTGACTTTGGGTCTTTACTTACAGACATGGGATTTTTAATTAAATTGAAGATATTATTTTTTGAAGTCTTATAACTCTGAAGGGATAGATGAGATGTATTACATCACCAAGGAAATGGCAGAAATTTTTCTAGAGCACCGTCTCCAGAGGCCATAAGGTATTAGAAGCTCAAAAGACTTTCCTATTGGTTGAAACTGGCAGCATCTTCAGGTTTTATGCATGTGTTATCTAGGTAGTTAGTGCTTTTCTAAAAGAGATTTTTTTTATTCAGGAGAGGATTCTTAGTTTTTAGGAGGGTTGGCTTGCATTTTAAATCAGAGAGAATAAGTTCTTCTTGAAAGATGTGTGCAGTCTTTTGATTAAAGATAAAATTAATTTGTGCAGTAACCTCATGATCCTTTTACAACACATTGAAAAGTCATTATAGATGAGGAACTCATATATGCAGTAGGCTATTTGTAGCCTGGCATGTCTCCAATATTTTTTTCCTCTATTTTTGAGACATTGTTTGGCATTTTTCACAGTGGCAACTTCCCTGCAAGAAGACTTTAATATGTCTGGTAGTTGTCAGTGTTGAGAGGAATGCTTGGTGAAAGTCTTCCACTACAATATTTTTTCTAGAGCACTTATTTGAATAAAGAAGTGGTTGCCATCTAGATAAGGAGAAACTATATCAGGTAATTTGACTGAAGCAGATTTTTCCCTAGAATTCAAAGCTGCAGTGAAGCTCCTGAGATGCAACTATAAGCTTCAGTGAAAAAACAACAGACAGAGTTCTCCATTGTCATCGTCTTTCTGCTTATTTTTACTCTTTGAAGAAACTGAAATCTAAAAATTCTTTGGGTATATAGGGTTATGAGATCCATACAATTTTGGTTAAAATAGAAGCATGATACATTGTATTTAGAATTAGTGGGCAATGCAGACTAGCTGTAGCAGTAGCTACCATAGCTATAATGATATGCATGAACCTCTCTGCTTGGTAGTTGTTATCATTTTACAAAGCTATATACTCAATTACATAAATGAGGTGAAATAGAGAGGAGAGAGAGTAGCAAAGGAAGATAATTTATACACCGCAATTTTTGTTTTAAAGAAACTTCATTAAAAGTCAAATAGAAAGCAGGCAGCTGCAGGGTGAGCCCTGGAAATTTAGGTCCATGTCATATTTGAAATGAATAACTCTCCTAAAGCACTCAGAGCAAAGAATCACCCTTGTCATTTCCTGAAGTCTTAAATTTGAAATACTGTGTATAATCTACTGCAGTTTACCCTAATTCTCAAGGGAAAAAAAACAAGTTCATCATTGCCATAATCCACACAGCAGATACATTAGGGACTCAAGTGTTCTGAAGGCTGCAAAGAATTAGGGGGAAAAAAAAAAGCCCTTAATTTATTAAAAGAACTAACATAAACTCTGCTTCCTCTTGGACATGAGCAAAAGCACTAAGGCAAAATGATCTTACCAATGGGAAAGTATTTCAGGAAAACGGAGGCTGCAGTGTTTCATTCAGCCAAGCCACAACTGAGATATACTGAGATATACAAAGAACAAGCATTTTTGCAAGAAAAGTTGACTAAAAGGCTTATGGAAAGGAAAAAAGGTGAACTTCCCAATAGTCTTTGCTGGGTTAATCTCTAAGCTTTCAAGACAACTGGATATGTTCACACTCCTGAGGGTTCATGTGGTCATGTTCTTTGTAGAACAATAAATTTGTAATTTGTTATCTTGGAATGTATTAATATAGTTTTACTGGCAAACATCTAAATAGCTGAAAAAAATATTATTCTGTACTGTATGGGCTTTAATGTACATTAAATGCTTTTTTACAAGTAGCAGTATATGACATTGCTTGGAAGGTGAAAGCAAAATGTCTAGAACACATGGTGCTTAATCACAAAAACTGAATGGCTACTTAGCTATTACATTATTAAAACTTTTTAAATGTTCATGCTCATTCATATTTGAGGGAGTGTTTCCGTTGATAGTTTTGGCAAGCCTGAATCAATTTTGTGTTGAATATCTTAAGGAATTCCACACCCAGTCATATATTAGTGAACAAAAAATATGTCAGTGAACATTAAGACATTGTCTGTAGGCTTAAAGAACTGGCTTTTGTTTCTGTTCTGCCATTGCTTAACTGTCAATTTTTTGTTGAAAATTGTTATTTTTCTAGATATTTTTCCCCTATTTGAGAAGGCTGGAAGAACTAGTAAATAAAAAAGTTTGTCTGCAATGTTATTTCCCAATCTAGCTTTCAGTCAGATTTATTAGCTGTAGAATGGCCCTTTCCTAAATACATCCTCAAAACTCTTCTCATCTTTGATATACAAAGCATTGAGTGCAGTGCCAGTTAAGGCAATACAACATAGTATTGGTTTATCCGTCTTTCTTCATCCGTTTGTTGTTTCATCTTATACATAGGTTACAGAATCCTATGGGGGAGGCAGAGTTTGAAATACTCCACTTATTCTGTGTTTCTGAAGTACTCAGCAAAATGGCATATTTGGTATTGGAATTCCAGGAATAACTTTGTTAGTCTTCGTAGGATTTTGATTGGGTAGGAAAGTGTTAATCCTTGGAAGAAAAAAAAAGGTATTTATTCAGCAGCAGACTTGGACTATCATAACATAGCTGTTTGTGTTCAAAATCTTGTGGAGTCATATAAGAAGTTGTTGGGGTCTTTTCTCAACATCATAATTCGTACCCAAATAGGCTATCAATAACATAGTATCATGTAATGTGTTGGAGAAAAACTTGCCCTTCAGAGGACATCTTCTCCAATTTCCGTTGCCTTTACTATATTCTTCAGCTTTCAGTGGGAGAGTGTGCTTACATTTCTCTCAAGAGTATCTCCAACCAATATTTTCAGTTGCACTTTCTTCTTGTTTTTCCACCTTCTTGCAGAAATATTAGTGTGTCCAGTGTTTATAGAGACCATGGTGAATCCGTAAGGACACAGAAAAGCATTTTTCATTTAGAAAAATGTTGCATAATTGCAAAATGTTGCATGTGAGGAAGCACGGAACTTAGTAGCACTGAGTGGAAAGAGATCGCTGCCATTAGATAGGTTTATTTTTAATATGGTTGCAAAGTCTGGAAGAGGAGGAGGCTGCTGCATGCAGGCTTTAACCATGTCTGACTTCAGAAGTAGTTTATAACCGCAGACATGATAATTTGAGGGTTACTATTTTCTGAAAAAACACTAATATTGCTGTCTGTGGTTGCATTTCCTAGATAAAATTTAGTACTGCCACCTGATACTTGTGTGAAAACAAAGGAATTTTCCTATAAAACTGAAAACAATTATATGGCTATAAAAACAAACAAACAAACAAACAAAATCCACCACACAATTGACTGGAGTTCTCTGGTATATACAGTACAGTGTTTTTTTTCTGTCTTCCTGCAGATATATATATGTAGTGAATATGTGACTGTGATTATGTGGCTGAATATGATTTGTCAATTGAGTACTTGAATACCTTTATTTTACTTTTTATTAGGTATTCTAGCAAACAAACAAAAAACAGAAATGCCAAGAGTTACACCTCAAGTGCAATTTGTGGAGTGCTGTTCCTCAAATTCTTATGTGAAACTGGGCTTCCCCATTTTCTTGAATCTATTAAAATAACACTACGAGCTTCAAAGAATTCTGTACCCTTTTTAGCTAAAGATGAAATAAGGGACAAATTTTACCTTTGCAACCGAAATCTAAATTAGGATAAAACCTAAAGGGTATAGCATAACAGGAAAGAGCAATGAAAGAGATGAAGGAAAAAGAAGCACATACGCTAACACTTTGTTAAACACTAGTAATCAGTACTATCACATTTTCAATAATTTTCATATCAGTTGATAATTCACTGTAACGACGGAGAGAAATAGAGCGAAGACAGATGATGACTTCGAGAACGTAGAGGAGAACACTTTATGAAAGGTCGTATAGAAGAAGGTGTGAAGATCCTTTTCACAGAAGGAAAAACTAGTATCACTGATTAGTTTGAAGGACAGAGCAAAAACCTGTGACTGAGTTGACTAGGAGACTGGGTATTGTATGATGTTTGCTCTTTGAAGCCCTTTGAGAACTGGAAAGGATAAAAGAGTTTTCTTCCCAGTCCACTGATACTGCAGCAAATCTGTCTTTTGATAGTCTTCGGTGTTCTGTCATTGTTATTACAATGGTCTATGTTTCCCCATCATGAGCTGTGAGTAATGGACAGTGCAAACTAAATCAGACAGTTCAGTAGTGTTGTTAGTGGTTGTAGTGTCTGTTTGTTAAGACATAAGCCTGGGAAGAAAGCTGTGTGTTTTCTTGTACTGTTTCATTTCTCCTGAATTTAGCAAGCAGGATAACATTTAAACTCAGTTGAGAAACAGACATTCAAATCACAGAGAAATAGAACCATGTGATTCATCCTTGTGTATCGTTGGTCAAGTTTAATTGCCAAAATTAACATTTCTAGAGCAGGAGTCTGGTAAATACAAATGTTAGGATGAAGCCCACTGGAGTACAAGTCTTTGTATACAATCAGGCTGTCTGCTGACTACATGAACTGTCTGTAGAATTACCACTGTCATGGCAGACTGTGATCGTTGAGGTAATTTTCAGATGATACATATAGTTAAAATGCATCTGAAATAATGAATTTCAGTTCTAGTTTCATTATATTAATTTTGTTTTACCAAGTAATAAATGTTTATATATTTGGAAGATATATCAGTACTTCGTTTGGTTAACTAGAATATGGTAGATGATTCATAGAATCAGTTTGTTGAAAAAGACCCTTAAGATCATCAATTCCAGCCATTAACCTAATGCTAACAAGTCCACCTCTAAAAAATGCCCTAAGCACCATGTCTACATGTCTTTTAAACACCTCCAGGGATGGTGATGCAAATACTTACCTGGACAGCCTGTTCCAGTGCTTATTAACCCTTTCAGTAAATGTTTATTTCCCAATATCCAATCTAAACCTCCCGTGGTACAACTTGAGCCATTTCTTCTTGTCCTATTGCTTGTTGCTTGAGAGAAGAGATGAACACCCTCCATGCTACAACCTCCTTTCAGGTAGTTGTAGACAGTGATAAAGTCTCTCATCAGCCTCCTTTTCTCCAGGCTAAACAGCCCCAGTTCCCTCAGCCTCTCCTCATCAGACTTGTGCTGCAGACCCTTCACCAGCTTTGTTGTCCTTCTTCAAACACGCACCAGCACTTCAGTATCTTTCTTGTCGTGAGGGGCCCAAAACTGGACACAGGATTTAAGGTGCGGCCTCACCACTGGGTACCAGGGATACAATCACTTCCCTGGTCCTGCTGGCCACACTATTCCTGATACACACCAGGATGCTGTTGGCCTTCTTGACCACCTAGGCATTCTGCTGGCTTATATTCAGCCACCTGTCGGCCAACACCCCCAGGTCCCTTTCTGCCAGGCAAGTTTCCAGCCACTCTTCCCTGACCCTATAGTGTTGCATGGGGTTGTTGTGACCCAGGTACAGGACCCAGCACTTGGCCTTGTTGTACCTCATACAACTGGCCTCAGTCCATCCATCCACCCAGTCCAGATCCTTCTGTGGAGCCTTCCTACCCTCCAGCAGATCAATACTCCCATCCAACTTGGTGTCATCTGCAGACTTACTGAGGGTGCAATCAATCCCCTCATCCAGATTGTTGATAAAGAGATTAAACAGAACTGGCCCCAATACTGAGCCCTGGGGAACACCACTCATGACCAGCCGCCAACTGGATTTGGCTCCACTCACCACAACTCTTTGGGGCCAGTATTTTACCCAGCAAAGAGTATGCCCATTCAAGCTATGAGCAGCCAGTGGCTTCAGGAGAATGCTGTGGGAAACAGTGTTGAAGGCTTTACTGCAGTAAAGCTATATTTACTATGTTCTCTAAAATTTAACTTAGTATGTGCTGTGGCAGATGTTCTCAGTCAAATTTTGAGTCATCCCCTGTGTAATTAGAAAAATCTTTACAAACCTAAAGAAAGCACAGGAATTAGAGAACTAGGAATAGCTGTTCATCATACTAGCTATTCTCAGTACCTTTTAAAATAGGTATTTGCTTTTCAAAATTTTGAGATTTTTTAATATCCACTGGTTCAGGATTATTAATTTTTTTCTGAACTGCTGGATGCTCGGAATAAATAGAAAAACTAATATTTATACTGTAGAGTGAGCCACTGAAAAACAATTAGGAACCTGACTGAATTCTTAAATCTTCCAGTTTTTGGAGTTTCTATGGAATCTAAGAGTACCTTTGGATCTCCTTATTATAAAACTCTTACTTTATAAGTATTATGAATTTGACAAAGCAAAAAAAAACAACTTAAAAAGTTAAGGCAAATTTTTTATTTAATAGTAATGAAGGAATCGGTAACCTTTTGTTCCTTGTGGTAAAAGAAAGATGGATATATGATGTTAGAAAATAACTTTTTTTAATCAACTTGTTGGTCTTGAAATAACCATTGATAACAGTAAAAACTAGCATAGTTATGATATGCTTTGCTTACTGCCTCAACAAGATGTTATACAACTTTACTTTCACTGTTATCTGTATGTTCTTCAGAGAATTAATACTGGTCTTAATTTTGGGAAATTGCCATGTTAAATGCAAAGTAATTCTTTTCAGTTTTATTTTTTCTGTTTTAATATTCTTGTAATAAAGTAGTCTTCCATGAAGGTATTGGCAGTGGTTTCTGTTTTCTTGTGTTTTGGTTTGGTTTTAATAGACTTGTAGAAATTAATTCTAGTTTTATTTGGAGCTTTTTTCATGTAATTTTTCAAGTAGCATGATATCAAGAAAATTTAACACACTTTAGTTGGTTGTATTTTATTGATGTAAAATGTTCTACATATTAAGGGATAGCACCTTATCAGTTCTGTAATTTCCTTTTAGGAGTTTAAGGGGGTAAATGGTGGGATTTTTTTCAATTCTAATACAAGACTATTTTGGGACCTTTTGACAAATTAAGCCAACATGAGAATATAATTACAAGAACAGTGTATTTCTAGAATATATAATTTTCTGCTACTTTTTCAGTTAGTCTTGCCTGAATTCTGTAGTGAAAGAGACCTTTGTCTCCGGATTTTTCTGTGGCAAACAGAATTAAAATACAAAAAAAATTATAATAATTTTTCACAACTATGATTTCTGTATTTGCTATATCCCAGAACAGTAGGGACTACATAGTTGCACATTTCAACATTGGAATTTTAGACTTTTTCTGTTACACAGATAGCAAAAGTATATTTTTGCAGAAACTATGTAGTTCTGGCTGAAAAGGAACAAATAGCTAAAGGTAAGAAATAACAGTTCCTTTTTCAGTTGAAATGCTTCCACTGAAGAGTTTTTAAAAACAATGGGGTTTAGTCCAGTGCTGGTATTCTTGATTTTGTACACTAATAGCATATGGTAAATGTAATGTTCCATTTTTATATGGTTTGTTTTCAGGAGTCTTGTGCTTGTCACTTAATTTTCCTGCATTTTGGAATCAAAATAATGTTACTGTTTCATGAGTGGATTTGGGATGCTGGGACTTAAGTTTTAGGATAGTGACTTTGGTCCAGGCAGTTGTTTCCTGAGCTGATAACGTACACAGATAAGTTGTATGGGAGGTGATAGAGTTCTTTTGAGAAGTGGTTCTTGGCTTTCTCTGCTGTGATGCATTTCTAGTATTGAATCAGGTTTGATGTAGGGCAATGCTAATTTGGGGGCTGGGTGGGATTCCATTTTTGCTTTTTACTGCTGTGGACAGAATGAACCTGGAATTTCCCAAGGTTTGGAAACAAATTTATTGTCATTAGGACTCTAGATATTGTGATGCTAGAACAACCTGCATGCAAGTTCTAAACAGCCATGCAATATAAAGGAAAGGAGATTGAAGGGTGACCTTGTGGCTTTCTGTGGCTTCCTGAGGAGGGGACATGGAGAGGGAGGTGCTGAGCTCTTCTTCCTGGTATCCAGTGCTAGGATGCATGGGAATGGTTCAAAGCTGCATCAGGGGAGGTTTAGACCAGACATTAGGAAACGTTTCTTTACTGAGAGGGTGACCCAACACCGGAACAGGCTTCCTAGAGAGGTGAGTGATGCCCCAAGCCTGTCAGTGTTTAAGAGGCATTTGGACAATGCCCTTAATAATTTTCTTTAGCTTTTGGTCAGCCCTGGAGTGGTCAGGCAGTGGTCAGGACGTGATGACTATTGTAGGTCTCTTCCAACTGGAACTCTACTCTTCTCTTCTCTTCTCTTCTCTTCTCTTCTCTTCTCTTCTCTTCTCTGCTCTGCTCTGCTCTGCTCTGCTCTGCTCTGCTCTTCTGTGCTGTGCTGTGCTATGCTATGCTATGCTATGCTATGCTATGTTATGCTACTCTATTCATAGTAACTAGTACATCCCTGCTTCTGTTGGAGTATAATACCTGTATTGCTTCCTTCTCTTCTGCTCTCAGGGAACATTATGTATCTATTAAAACAGATTTAAAGTGTTTATTTCACTCTTCTTTAGGCCCTTTAGTGATTGAAGTACAGATTTCATAAATTTTTGTGAAGATATTGCATACATTTCTGATAACTATCACTGAGAAAGTAGTGTGGTCAGGATAAAATTTTGGTAGGAAGGGTTGACCTGTATTACATTTGTGAAATACTTTTAATATTTACACTTGCATGTTTCCTTTTAAAAAGGAAATTGTTAAAGAAGCATTAATGGAGGAGCAAAACCGAAGTGAAAAGGCAATTGAAGAAGCAGTGAAAAGGACAAGAGAGGAACTGATGGAATATATTAAAGAGCAGAAAAGGGTGAGTTACCAGTGGCTAATGGGTTTCATTTCATTCAGTGAGAAATTGGTGAAGTTTAATCCTGAAACATCTTAAAATGCACAAGAAGACAGATTCAGGAGCTACATCTTCAGATTTGTCATTCATTTTTTCAAACAGTTTGTTTCTATGTTATATTTCTTCATGTATATTTCTATAAAGTTAAGCTCTTCACAAGATGAAAGCACAAATTCATGCACTGGTTGAAATTTACAGCATTTCTTATTACCGTAACTTAAAGATCAGGCATAAATGCAGTCTGTCAAATTTAAATTGTGATCTGAGTTCAGCTCATTGAAAGCATTTTGGTATTAACAACAGATGCTATTTTATGTTCACAAATTATCTTTATTGTGTAGTTTGCATGCACATGAAGGTCATTAACTTTTCCTCTCAACTGACTTATGTGATAGCCTGAAAATTTATTGGTATTCTATTGAGCATGATTTACAGCCAGTGCACTGGCCTTGTTATGAAAGGTTGTAATGTTCTGAAACTTGGTTTCAAGTATTCTGTTAATGCTGCATACTTGTGGTTTTATGCTTGTGTGTAAACAGTAAAATGTAATTCAAAAGACAGTTTGATTTGCTTCCCGTAGGAGGAGAAAAAATTAACACACTTCTCTCCTCTGAGGCTCTTTATAAAAATAAAAAAGTATATAACCTCTTTCTTTCATATGGTGGTAGCAGCCCAAGATCAAATTCAGTTATATCAGTATTCTCAATAAACAAAATCACTAACCTTGAATCTAATTGGTAATGTCCTGAGAAGGAAGTAGAAATAATATGTTTGTCCTCTTCTATTCCGTGCTTTTATGAACTGAGTAGTATTATAGGAAACAGGACTTAACTTCAGAAGTTTCACTCTACTACTAGTTAAGATTAGTATTGAATGAGTACTCTTCTATTATGTTGTGTGTGGAGAAGTTTACATTTAGCATCCATAAGGATATTTGAGCTTGTTTATATCTGAAGTTGGTCATTTACAAAGGATAAACAGTGAGGAAAGTGAAAATAGGTCTACTATTAAACTAGCTTAAATCAGAAATAAATTGGTCAATAGGACCACTAGTGCAGATCATCTAGTCCCTCTATGCTTACTCCTCACTGTTGGCAGCTCGATCGCACCATTTTGAATTGACAGTAATTTCCTGCAGGCTCTTCAATAGCAACTCATTAGTCCTTAATCTCTTATATTTCCATTTGCATCAGGAGTGGAGACTTTCTTCCACTTCTTTCTACCTACACACAGCTGGAGCACATTGCCATTATTTGCATTGTCTGACTACTGTTAGTCTGTCTTAAACATGTGAAGTTTCTCTTTGGTTCATCTAGAAGCAGCATCATTTCCATTCATTCTGCACAGTTATTGAATGTCAAAGTATTTCAGTCAACTTCTAAGTTTTTTTCTATTCTGTAATGTGTCCTTAGTGTAATTGTTCATAATTTTTGCATATGGAATTGGTTGGAAATTCTTTCTGTAATCGTTAATGAAGAGTTTTATAACCCTTTTCTCTAAGGAGCTTTATCCACTACCCCCTTTAAGTAAACAGTGAATGTCAGATTTGATTTTAGTATGAATAAAGTGCCTCAAAAATGTCAGCTTTATCCTGGAGCATGAAACTTTAACTGAATTTGTCTAGTTATTTTATAGGAATTCTTATTCTTTGAGTTATCTATATTGGTTTTTTTTGTTATTTAAAATGTCATTTGACATTTTAAATAATTTAATTACTTTGATTTTGTCTCTTTATGATTCCTTAGTCATACTAAATTTTGTGCAAGACATTTGTGCACTGTTTTCTCTTAATTTTTTTTTTCCATGCCTGTGGTTGACTTTTTAATGTCTACAGTGCTGTGCATACTGTTTTAAAACAACTATTTCCAGTAGTGTCAAATGAATAATCAAACTGGATTCTGACAGGGTGACTTCACATTAATTTGGAATAGATAAGATCCAGTGTGATATTAAATAATATCTTGGTGCAGAAATTTTTATTTCCTCTAGTTTTCCTTTTCTACCATTTTTTCTCTTATAATGTGTCTAAAACTTTTTATTTTTTTAATTAAGCCAAGAGTAGGATGGGATTCTAACTTATGTTTTTCTGAACTCAAAAACACTGGAAGACTATTGAAAAACCTATATTTAGTATAGAATTTTCTGTTCCAATATCTAAATTTTGTAGGAAAATTTGCTTGAGAGAAATTTGACTAATTAGAATGGGTATATAGATCTACTAGATTTGCGGTCTTAGAGACTAAAGGTTGAAAGAAGTAGAGTCACAGATTCGTCGAATGTCCTGAATTGGAAGAGACTCACAGGATCAATGAGTCCAGCTCCTGTCCCTGCACAGGACACCCCACAGTTCACACCATGTGTCTGAAGGTGTTGTCCAGTCTCTTCTTGAACACTGTCAGGCTTGGGGCTGTGACACGTCCCTGGGGAGCCTGTTCCAGTGCTCCACCACGCTCCGAGTGAAGAACCTTTTCCTAATGTCCAACCTAAACTTCCCCTGGCACATCTTCCTGACATTCCTTCGGATTCTGTCTTTGGTCACTAAAGCCTGCCCTTCCTCCTCCCCTTGTGAGGAAGCTGTAGCTGCCATGAGGTCTCCCCTCCGTCACCTCTTCTCCAGGCTGAACAAATCAAGTGACTTTAGCTGATCCTTATATGGCTTCCCCTCCAAACCCTTCACCGACTTTGTGGCCTACTCTGGACACTCTCCAGTAGCTTTATATCCTTTTTATCCTGTGGTGCCCAGAACTGCACACAGTGCTCCAGGTGAGGCCACACCAGTGGAGAGCAGAGCAGGACAATCACCTCCCTCTGCAAAGAGGAAGTCATAGCGTGAAGATGTGTGTCATTGAGTATCTGTCAATCACATACTTAGTTTCACCTCAGTTCAGTTGAAGTGAGAACACATCTTGCTTGATTTTTTTTTTGTCCTTTTTAGATTGAATGTAAATTAAAATTTATTCTCCATGTGTCATCTGAAATGCCCTTCAATTTTTGTATTTCTATTTTTACATCAATATTATGTTTCAATTCTTTTATGTTTAAAAAAGGATCTTTTACTAGGAGCCTGGTAGTCATCTCTGTAGATCACATTGATTTACACCTTTTTTTCTTTTTAAAACTACGGTTTTTAACCTTTGATATTTAATTGTTTGTGTTTAAGATTTAAAATGCAAAAGATTTAAATACCTTTTAAATACCAATGTTTTGCCAGAATTATATAGAGCTATTTTTATAAACACTGAACCATGCACTAGGGCAACAATGTTAAATATTTAATGTAACTGAAGCCAATCTCAAAAATAATAACAGATCCTGTTCTACAATGCATTTTAGTCCCCAACAATTGTTTAGTCCCCATCTTAGGTGTCTCAGTGATTTTAGTCTCCAACTCAGCAGATAAAGCTGCTTTTCAGAGAGTGTTCCAGTAAAAGATTCATTAAATTATTATATATTTCAGCATTAAGTTAACTGTGAATGACTTTTAATCTTTCCCTTGCCTTCAGCATACCAACCATATATTAAGGAACTTAGTGTGATTTACAAATTTGCAACATATCTTTGGATATTTTTATCTATTTCCTCTATTTCTAGGCCACAAGATGAACTTGATTTAGTTGTATTTAATATTCAGTATGTTCAAATTCTCATTCACTTTATTTTGGTACCTGTTGGATCATTTAAATCAACATGGCTATGGCAGAGAAGAATAAACAAAAACATGAAGGGTTCACTACAAAAAAATAATCACTCCAATTAGAATACTATTATCTTTTTTATTAAGACAGGTTGAAAAGTAATTGCTACCATTTCTGATTCTTAAAGTGTGGAAATACTAGGTGTGTCTCAAAAAATAAAGTTAATGTCTGTAAGAAGTGCCAAATCCATTGGCCATGTGCTACATCATGGGGAAATACAAAAGAAGGCACTTGGTTGTTTTCCATTTCCTCAAGGGGACCAATGTAGCAGCAGCAGCAGCTTCCATATTTGTAGGACCTACCTGTGGCTCATGTACCATTTGTTGCCTCAGTCCTAAACTGATGTGAGTTTTTATTTCGGCATATGTGCAATCAAGTCTTCTCTACCAGAAAAGAAAGATGGATTTGTGGAAAGTGGTAGGATACTAAAAATTAAATTATGACTCGAGGTCTAATTCCGAATGTTTCTGCTTTTATTTGTCTCAGGAAGCTTGGAGAACTGAGTTCTTACCAAATCTGTTATGCTTTCATGACATGAAGTAATACATACATGAACTTCATTAAGACTTTTAAAAAAGGAAATTATTAAATTAAAACCTGGTACTTAAAAGTAAAAACTACTTGTGGTATGCATGCCTTCAGCACATCATAGCCAGCCAGCAAGCAAATTTTAATCTTTTGCTATTTACATTGACATTCTTCTTCCTTAGGAAGATTTATTGCTTGTTTTCTGACAATAAACCTATAATTCTATTAAGCAGTCACATTTTGTCTGGTACATTGTACACAGCTCTCATTGACTTTAAAGGGCATATTTTGGCCTACAGGGGAAAGCATACTTGTTAGGACTTGAGTAATCATTTGAATGACAGACTTGTTTTTATGCAGCCCATGTTTCCCTGAAAGATACAGACACGTCACCAATGCACTCCCATCCTGATTTAAGGGACAAAAGCTGGGAGCAAAGATCTAACCATTGTAATAAAATTCACTGTACTACTGTGTGTTGTCATATGATTTGTGCAGCTGTGCCTCATAACCTTTAGAAGAAAGCATAACTAAACATTGCGTTTCTCTGACTAATATTTACCAAAATATAAGTGCACACTTCAGAATTGGGAATATCCAAATGAGATTATTTTTTGGGTTTAATATTTCATAGATAATTTTTTCCGAAACTATGTAAACTGAGGGCCTATTACAACAACAGTATTTTATTTATACTTAAGAATCACTGGCAAGCTGGTATAAGCCCTGTCTGTCTAACTGTAAAGTGCAGAAAAATCTGGCAAGTTTCTCTTCTGGCTTTGTACAGAGAAATTATTCCTTTAGTTTGGTAATAATACAATTGCTTTTGGAAAGTAGAATTCCAGGCCTATTTCCTGCTTCCCTGACCAGGTGCTTTCTGTGTGAATTTGTCCAGCTAGCGGGATGCGTGGGACGTTACCTCTGTGGGGGCTTGGTATGAGCTAGGACAGTCAGCTTAGCTATTTACCGTGTAACTTAAAGAACTTGAAGTATTTTTGCTCTTTTCTGAAAACCGCTTGGAATATTTAGAAAATCCTCAAGATTACCCTAATAACACGCAATTATAGAGGGTCAGCTCATCTTGGGCCATACCTTAAAGTGCAAGTCATACATTTGCCCAGTTTCAGGGGGATTATTCTGGAAAGAAATAAGTATTTAATGTTTGGAGAGGGAATTGTGCATTTCATTCTGTGCACAGTTGAATTATAGTTATAATGCTTTTTAAGGGAAGAAAAATACTGACAAAGTTATACCCAAGATAGCAGGAAATATCTATTAGTAAGTCAGATTAATACACCTAATTTCCTCCATGGCCATTCTTGTGCATCAGGTTCATTTTTTATAATGAGTTACATTTGTGGAGTATACTCTGTATGTTTATTTTGTCTGAAGAAAACAAGTAGGCCTTTGTTTTGGTCTTTTGAGACCTGTACCCTGTTTTGGAGTTTGGTTATGGGACAAAATCAGTTTCAGGTTTTTTTTGAAGTTCTGTGTGCTGCATTTCATAATTACATATATTATACAGATTTGATCTATCATGAATGCACTTCTAGAACTGGTTTAGGTTGGGTTTTTTTTGTCTGGTGGGTTGGTTTGGGGTTTTGTTGTTGTTTGGTTGATTTGTTGTTGTTGTTGTTGTTTGTTGTTTTTTGTTGTTTTGTTTGGGGTTTTTTTAACTTTTGATTTTGTAGATCAGCTATAAAGCTTACAAAATCTATCTTGAAAGCACCTTTACCAGTATAGACCGTGGAAGATTATCTATGTTACAATTGCTATAAACCTTGTTATCTGTGTAGATTTTTTTTTCCTAACTTGTTAATTATTTTCTTTGCTGTGTTCATAGCATATCTTTATTGTATTCTTTCAAATCATAAATATATAGTAGCTGGATATTCTGCAAAGCCATCTGTGTTCTCAACTCCCATCACCTGGCTATAATTCAAGTCATATGCTTATAAAAGAGAGTGTAAAAGTAATTTATGCTCAATATTTGTCATTTGCTAACACCACAGATAACAGTTTTTATTGCTTGTAGATAAGAGAAAATTTGACCTGAAGTGCTAGAGGAGTCTAGTATTGAGAAGTATCTAACATTTTCAAAACAAAACCAAAGTATTCTAAAAACAAAAACAAAACAAAGCGGGGGGTGGGGAGGGGAGAAGGGCAAGGACAACCATTCCATGCAGTAGAGTTACCATGTATTTAGTGTTCAGACCAACATTTACAGTTGAGGTTTGTTTCTGACTTCAGAAACATTTAACTTTGTTCAGTTAACAAAACAAAATCAGACCTTTTTTTAAAGGTGATCACAGAATGTTAGGGATTGGAAGGGACCTCGAAAGATCATCTAGTCCAATCCCTATACCGGAGCAGGAACACCCAGATGAGGCTACACAGGAATGTGTCCAGGCGGGTTTTGAATGTCTCCAGAGTAGGAGACTCCACAACCCCCCTGGGCAGCCTGTTCCAGTGCTCTGTCACCCTCACTGAGAAGAAGTTTCTTCTCAAATTTAAGTGGAACCTCTTGTGTTCCAGTTTGAACCCATTACCCCTTGTCCTATCATCGGTTGTCACCGAGAAGAGCCTGGCTCCATTCTCGTGACACTCACCCTTTATATATTTGTAAACATTGATGAGGTCACTCCTTAGTCTCCTCCAAGCTAAAGAGACCCAGCTCCCTCAGCCTTTCCTCATAAGGTAGATGATGCACTCCCTTGATCATCTTTGTTGCCCTGCACTGGACTCTCTCCAGCAGTTCCCTGTCCTTCTTGAACTGAGGGGCCCAGAACTGGACACAATATTCCAGGTGTGGTCTCACCAGGGCAGAGTAGAGGGGAAGGAGGACCTCTCTCGACCTACTAACCACCCCCCTTCTAATACACCCCAGGATGCCATTGGCCTTCCTGGCCACAAGGGTGCAGTGCTGGCTCATGGTCATCCTGCTGTCCACCAGGACCCCCAGGTCCCTTTTCCCTACACTGCTCTCTAATAGGTCATTCCCCAACTTATACTGGAACCTGGGGTTGTTCCTGCCCAGATGCAATACTCTACACTTTCCCTTGTTATATTTCATTAAGTTTTTCCCCGCCCAACTCTTCAGCCAGTCCAGGCTTCACTGGATGGCAGCACAGCCTTCTGGCCTCTCAGCTACTCCTCCCAGTTGGTGTCCTCAGCAAACTTGCTGATAGTACACTCTGTTCACTCGTCCAAATCATTGATGAATATATTGAATAATATAGGCGCCAGTACTGACCCTTGAGGGACTCCTCTAGATACAGGCCTCCAACAAGACTCTGCCCCATTGACCACAACTCTCTGGCTTCTTCCCTTCAGCCAGTTCGCAGTCCACCTCACTACCCAATCATCCAGACCGCACTCCCTCAGTTTAGCTGTAAGGATGCTGTGGGAGACTGTGTCAAATGCCTTACTCAAGTCAAGGTAGACCACGTACACTGCTCTGCCATCATCTATCCACCTTGTTATGTCCTCATAAAAGTCAATGAGGTTGGTCAAGCACGACTTCCCCTTGGTGAAGCCATGCTGACTGCCCCTAATGACCCTCTTATCCTTGATATGCCTTGAGATGGCACCAAGGATAAGTCGTTCCATCAGTTTCCCAGGGATGGAGGTGAGGCTGACTGGTCTATAGTTACCCGGGTCCTCCCTCTTGCCCTTTTTGAAGACTGGAGTGACATTTGCTTTTCTCCAGTACTCAGGCACCCCTCCCGTTTCCCAAGACTTAGCAAAGGTGATGGAGAGCGGTTCAGAAATGACCTCAGCCAGCTCCCTTAGCACCCGCAGGTGCATCCCATCCGGACCCATGGATTTATGGATGTCCAGGTTGCCTAATTGCTCCCTAACCCAGTCCTCATCAACCGAGGCAAACTCCTCCATTTTCCTGCCTTCCACTGGGGCCTCAGCGGTACGGGGCTCCTCAGGACAGCTTCCAGCAGAGCCGACAGACAAAGAAGTCATCCAGTAATTCTGCCTTCTCTGTATCTTCTGTCACCAGGGCACCCACCTTGTTCATCAGTGGGCCTACATTGCCTCTGGTGTTAGTTGTATCTGCCACGTATTGGAAAAAGCTCTTCCTGTTATCCTTGACCCCTCTCACCAGGTTTAATTCTAAGGAGGCCTTAGCTTTCCTAGTTGCCTCCCTACACCCTCTGACAACAGCCTTATATGATGTTGGTTGGTATACTGAATCATCAATCAGTTCAGAAAAGCATGGTCTAATAAGGGTAATGGTGTGCTAAAGTACATACCAAGGCTCAAAAGTCGGATATGATTGGCCAGATATTGTCCTGGTATGTCAAATATAAATTTATTTTAGGTTTATGCCTTTGACTTCTGTAGCACAAGTAACTTTCTCTGTGGGTTGGCGTTACAGCTTTTAAGTAACAATTGTGAACTTGTCCAACAAAGTAGGGCAGTGAGTATTTTCATGCCTTCATTATGTAAAATTTGCATATATTTCAGGTTCCTTTTTACCATGAAACAAGTTATTACAACTGTTTTTGATTCATTTTTAGCTTTGTTTAGATTCAAGACCAAATAATTAACCCATGTTAATTCACTTTTATTAGTAAAGTAAAATAATAGAGATGGAAAAATGTAGTGAAAGGACATAAAACTGAAAAGAAGTGCTGGTATGATACCCCACATAAAAAATACTCTCAAATTAATCTTTAGAGACATTAAGTATAAGTACCCACTCATCCTTCATTAGTAAATTAGATTTTCAGATTTGCTTACCTCCTATCTCAGTTCATACTCCTTGGGAAAAAGTGGTTCTTCCTTATCAGCACATTTTACTAATACTGATGCAAGCCAGAGTTTGTTAGGAGATCTTCCAAGGGCTAAGCTATTTTTTTGAAATAATATTCATCAGTTAAAAAAAATAATTTGAGATGATGATGGCAACATTTTTTGGCAAAACATACAAAACTTTTTCAGAGATAGTTTTGGAAGATGCCTCTGTATATGAGGTTCATCATTCTTTAATATTTTAAGAGAAGATTTTGTGATGAAAACTAATATCTTGTATTAGATTATTCAAGGTAAAGAATGCTTGAAGTTCAGGGCAAACATTCAAATTAATTAAATTATCCATCTTATTGAGGAGAGGCAGCAAATTCCTTCAGGTTGTTCAGATTGTCTGAGGAACTCTCTGTAATTCATTCCTCTGCATAGTTGCTCTTTTATTTATCCATCAAAATTATCATACAAAATGGTCGATGAAGTTTTTCTTAAATGAATCAGACTAAAAGTTCTCCCTTTGCACATTTTAGTGCTGCAGTTGAAATAGTATTTTAGTACTTTGCAATATTGGCAAAAATGCCTTAGTTAGCATACAGGTCGTATAATCTTCATAAGGACCTTGTAGTCTATAAACCTTCTAATTTTAATAATTAGATCAAATTAATGGGGAAAATCAGCACAGTAAAACAGAAATAAGACGTCTGTCTGGTAGCTAAAACTGGCTGTGATTGTAAAATGTTATTTGAAAGCAATATTATTATCAGAAAACTCCTCCAAACATTGCTTTAATGGAAAATAACAATGGCTTATTGGCCCCTGTTATCAAACAGATAAAAGTCTCTGTTTTTAATTACTATTTCTGTTAATGATTTTTAATTTTTCTGCTTTTGGAGGTGACATTAGCTATGTAGAAAAATCTATACATGTAATTGATGTTTCTGCCCCTGAGGAAATGTCCCAATGTTGGAACCATTTTCATCTTACCCATACATCAGTCTTCAAGCTTATTATCGAAATTGTGGTGCATTGCAATTAAAGCAATTTTTATAGCATTCTACTTTCTGTCCAACTAAGAGTTGACGCAGAGTTCAGCTATTGCTCGTGTTTATTTTGTCTTTCTTGAAATTATGAAATAGGTTGCCTTTTAGGCATTTATTGATAGGTAACGTCTCTCAGCTTTATTTAGCTGAGAATTCCTTCACCTTTTCTTGTTGACTGCACCTTTGCTTTCCTCTCTGTGCTTCTATACATGCATCACTTTTGTGATACATCTGTTGGCAGTAACCACTGCAACTCAGCAAAATCACTTTAACTTTGAATCCTAATGTAGCTTTAAATCCATGATAATTACACTATGAAAGCTGAGCATTAGATTATAAATTATTTTTTTACTCTCTTTATGTTGCCTAGACTTCTCAACTGTGCTCATCCAGTCTTGTTTTTTTACACTCTTAAGTAAACTTGCAAAATTATTCACTATTTCTGCTAAAGTATATATTTATACAACTGACTGGCTCGATGATGAGTGGAAGTAAAAGAAAAAAATCTTTACTTGCCTTTTAGAAATGTACTATACATGCATGTGAAATGATGTGCTTCAAAAGGCTTCTAAAATGCCTACTAATGTCTTGGATTGAACAGAAAATAACTGTTACCGTAAACTACTTCAGTAACTAGGCTGTACACTTATAATCTGCAGGCTTTTAAAATATTGAGTTGACTTTATGGTTCCAAGAATAGTGCTGATGTGCTTGCATGGTTAAAAAGTGTTTGCTGCCAACCCTTTTCAGCAATAGCTTAGAACAGTATTAAGGATTCAGCTGCCTGCGTTCTTTCCATTTACTGACTTCAGGAAAGGCAAGACGAGCTCACAGCACCTGCTTGTCCAATGCTTTCAGACCGAAATCTGGGAAGTCTGCAAATAAAAGTGGGGAGTTTCTACACAGGCTAGGTCATGAATTGGCACCTACTGGGTCACACTTTGTCATTCATGTTGCTGCTCAGCAATTTTTAATGATTATTTTTCAAAGCAAAGACAAAAGAAAGCTTGGAATTAACTCAGTATGTTGGGTAGAAGTCTAGAGTATATTGTAATCTCATATTCTTCAAGTGACTGCTGTGCATTCTCAGTGGAACATTGCCTAATGTGTCCTGGTAGAAGACCTGGCACTGCCTTTCCTCTCTCTCTTTCGTGAATCAGTAACTTCACATTCTTCAAAATTTCCATTTCTTCAGTAGCAGATAAACTGTCTTTAGTCACTGCTTTGAGTCACGTTTACAGTCTACTCTTCAAGTTAGATTAATTTGCAGCTCAGATTCCTGTCTAGGGGAAGTGCATTAGAGCAGTAATTAGATAAGATGCTCCATACATCCCACATAGAACCAAACTGCAATTTTTCCTGTATAGGGGATGGTATCTATACACCATGTGGCATTACAGAAGCTGAGAGTAGGGTAGGCAGGGCTGACCATTCTCTTCTTGGGCAAGAGGTCCCTATTCCTTACCCGGGACAGAAGGTATATCATACATTTTTCTAGTGCTCTCGATCTGTCTACATTGTGAGATTACAGGAGGATGCTGCTAGAGTCTCAGGAGAGAGAGAGGAGAAAAACAAATAGCTGGTGAAGCACATTTTCACCTTGAATGCCATGTGTTTAGGAAAAGAAGGTGACAATAAGAGAGAGAATTTAAACATACTGGTATAAAATGTTTCAGTGACAGAGTTATGACATCAGTATATGTTCATATTATACAGGACCCTTCTTAAAAATCTTGCATTACAGATTGGTGACTTTCATTTATTCATCCATTTATGTTAAGTCACTTGTAAAGTCCTGCATCAAAACCAGAGAATTTATTGTTGAACTCCTGTAGGTAAAACTTGTTCCCTACAGTGTTATCCAGTTATTATCAGAATTTTGATATGTGTTGTTGTTTTGCAAGTGTGCTCGATTTCAAGCATCAAACACAGCTTTCTTTTCAGGGTTTATTATTTGAAGGCAAGTGCAAGTAGGAGAGGTTATGAAAATCAGTTTCTTTTAAGTTATTAATCTCAAATGAGTGATTTTTTTTAATACTTGTTATATTTTAATATGACTTAGAACAAAATAGGGTGTCATTACCATTCTTGTTCCTGAATGTTTGGCTTGGCATTTGATGCAAGGCCTCAATTGCAGGCTGAAGTGCCAGCAGCCAAAGCTGAAAACAAGGCTGCGGTGGGCAAACTCAAGATTTAATTTCAGAAGGAGTGTTTATATTTTCCCTGGGGCCACATTAATGAGAGTCCAAACCCTAAATGTTACCACCAACACATTTTAACAGACCTGTTTCCCAGTTTTTAAAGTGTAGTGTCACCTGGAGTATTTTTCTTTTAACTTTTTCCCCTTCTTCTGACTTTAAAAGAAAAGCAATAAAGCTGTATCATTTTTGGATGAATTTAATGTCATAGTTGGGGAACACAAAGTTCTGTGTAATGCAACAAAGTTGCATTTAAAAATGTTTAATCCTATCTTTCTATATCCACTGTTTAAATAATTCAGCTTGAAGTTACCAATGCAGAACTTCACGTTACTACAAAGCACACCACCATCTGGTATGTACATACGTGTTGTAGGGGTACACATATTGATGTCCTGAATCAGCCTGATGTCTGAACATCTGTGCCATGCCGAGGATGAACTTGTGACCAACAGGTCAGTGCCAAGAGAGACAGTAGTGGTGGGGTCACTGAGAGTTCCTCAGCTCAGTTTCCTGCTCCTTCAGCTGGGCCTGTTTTGTGGCTTTAATAGGATTAAAGAAACATTTACATTGAAGCTCTAGGAGCATTTTCACACTGCTCCTTTACCCAACTCAAAGAGCAGCATAAACCCAAAGGATTAAATAAGGGATTTATGTGAAGTTGTAGTGTAAGATGAGTTGGTGCACCTGGCTCTCCATTTTCTCCTCTGTGAAATAAGGCAGACTGAAGCAGTGCACTGCATGTCATACACAAGACAGCTTGGCATTTCTTCCTGGACTTTTAAAAATTTTGAAATTGTTGCTTCTGAATATTAAAATGAAATGGTAGTTTCTGATGGAGGAATATAGTATTTCAATCTATAGATCCTATTAGGCATTTTTCTTCAGGGGGTCTTACAGCATTTTTTGTGCCACTTTCCAATACTGAATCATCATGCATTTAAGAGAATTTTTAATTTCCTGGGAATTATAGTATTCTGTCTCTAAAAATGGAAAGGGGAAAACATACAATTCTCTGCCACTTACTTACATTCATTAAAATCCAAAGGAAATTATTAAATAACCCAAATTGTAATTTTCAAACTCCTTGAGTAATCATTTCTACTGATGAAAGCAATTTAGTTGAAACTTCATACATAACCTGTCGTATGCTTTTTGCAATTCCTTTAGAATAAAATGCCAGAGCTTGAAAGTCTTTACTTAGGTTAAAACTGTTTCATATATCCTTTTGTGCCTCACTGTATAAATCTACAAAGACCAAGATTATGTCTGCACTCTTTAGTCAGGCAAGATTCCAGTAGAAACTGAAATCAAGTGGTGTTATTGCTGAGAAAATATTGTGCTATCAAAGCCAAAAGGGGAAAAAGTAACAGGATGAATTATAACGTTCAACGGTGAGATGACTGATTACTACACTATTTCAAAGCTACTCTTGTAAGTTAGATGCATTATGTTTTGGATCCAATGTGCATCATTATAATTACTGTAGGAGGTATATCAACTTCAGATTTGGTCTGCAAATCACATAGTCATTCAACTTGCTCTGTGTCTATAGACTGTTCACATTAATAAAGATTTGTAGTGTACACTGTACTAATGTCACCCAGATGTATCCATCATGGTGTTTTTCACATCATTAGGTAATTAAGCAACACTTGAGGTCCAGAGGAATGCAACATCTGTCTTCCAGGGTCCCTCCATTCTGCAAGTATTTGATGAGGAAGCAGAAGAGCCTTCCATGTTTCTTTCTGCTGTCCATTCACAGGCCGTGTGTGACAGGAGGAACCGATTCACTCTGACACACCTCCTGTCCTCCCTAATTGAGGGTCTCCAATATTACGCCTGATTCATCCTTCAGTGTCATAACTGAACAGTATTTTGTACTGTACTTTTGGAAATCTGAGATTTCGAACCAGGTCATTTGCTTTGAATTTGGTTATTTTGCATTCTGTACAGCTTTCTCAAAATCTGCTTTGAGATCAAGTAGAGAAAAAATTCCAAGTTATTAATTAGTTGTACGGGATTACTAATTTTTAATGCAACTCGTGACTTGTCCATAGGCATTTTCATGAGAGCTTTAGATTGACTAAGATAAGCTAATTAAAAGAACAGAAAGAAACTGTGGATCCTTGTATGTGAATGAACATGAATACCCTTATTTTACCATCCTAGTGAGAAAGTCAGACAGGTCAGCTGAATTTTGGAGGTTAGACATGTTGTAAGTTAAGACATATATAAAAGTTAATACTTTGAGGAGGAGGACTTGGTGATGATTTTGTCACTCCTATTAAAATAAAGTTTTCATTCATTTGCTGTCTTTTTTCTTTCAAATTCAACTATATGCTTGTAACCAGATTTGTATTCGAATGGTTTGTATTTCACTGACATTTCTTAATTCAGAATTTTTAAGTATATATAAGCATGTATTTTGTTAACACAGCAACAGTTATAAATTTTCTTTTTTCAAATTAATCCATGTTATTTTGTACTAAATGCAAGGTTTAATCAGTTCAATATGATCAACTTGGATTAACTAAAGCTAAGCAAATCATGTGCAATTTTATTTTCTTAGTCATAGGCCAACAACAGTCCCTGTTGTACCATTCTTGTGGCACCGAGGGGATCCTAGAAAGTCTTAGTAACTTAATCATGGATGTGCTCAGTAAAGACATTTTGGCATGCAGCTGCAAGGCTGTCACATTGCAAGAGAGAAGAGTCAATTGTTCCACTCTAGTATTATTGTGAGTTCTTAGTGCAAAGATCAGAAGTCGGGTCAAGGTCTCTTCCTTCCCTAGATTTCTGTGATACCATTTCAATTACATTAGAAATGAGTCCCAAAGAGACAAAGACAGAATACAGAAGGACCTTTTTTCCATTGTGTTTCCATGACATGCAAGGACACTGTTGTGGTCTCCAGCTTTGTGTTTGCAAAGATCCAGAACTCACAGGCATTTTAATAAATATAATAAAATTAAAACAAACAAAAAAAAAACCACATACACACACACAAAAAAAACCCCCACAACAGTTGTGATCTGTATTATTTTTCTGTCCATACACCAGAACAGGATGAGCCTGGAATAGGCCCAGAGTAATTGCAGGGCCACCACAAAGTCCCATTACTTAACAGATCCTCTTGGCTCTACAGTTTTGAGAGGGAATTAATTTTTTTCTTTTGTTCAATGCACAAATAAAATGAGTAGATAGCTTTGTGTGTAACGATGGCTTATTCTGTTCGTAAATGTGTTTTGCTACAGTATCACAGTATCACAGTATGTTTGGGATTGGAAGGGACCTCGGAAGATCATCTAGTCCAATCCCCCTGCTGGAGCAGGAACACCTAGGTGAGGTCGCACAGGAACATGTCCAGGCGGGTTTTGAATGTCTCCAGAGAAGGAGACTCCACCACTTCCCTGGGCAGCCTGTTCCAGTGCTCTGTCACCCTCACTGAGAAGAAGTTTCTTCTCAAATTTAAGTGGAACCTCTTGTGTTCCAGCTTGATCCCATTACCCCTTGTCCTATCATTGTTTGCCACCGAGAAGAGCCTGGCTCCATCCCCATGGCACTCACCCTTTATATATTTATAAACATTAATAAGGTCCCCCCTTAGTCTCCTCTTCTCCAAACTAAAGAGACCCAGCTCCCTCAGCCTTTCTTCATAAGGGAGGTGCTCCACTCCCTTAATCATCTTCGTTGCCCTATGCTGGACCCTCTCCAGCAGTTCCCTGTCCTTCTTGAACTGAGGGGCCCAGAACTGGACACAATATTCCAGATGTGGTCTCACCAGGGTGGAGTAGAGGGGAAGGAGGACCTCTCTTGATCTACTAACCACCCCCCTTCTAATACACCCCAGGATGCCATTGGCCTTCCTGGCCACAAGGGCACAGTGCTGGCTCATGGTCATCCTGTTGTCCACCAGGAGCCCCAGGTCCCTTTCCCCTACACTGCTCTCTAATATGTAATCTCCCAACCTATACTGGAACCTGGGGTTGTTCCTGCCCAGATGCAGGACTCTACACTTGCCCTTGTTAAATTTCATTAGGTTATTCCCCTACAGCTGAGGATTATTCAGAGTTCAGTGTTTGTTTGAGTTTTTCTGTACTGCGTCTCATTTACGCCCAAGTCCTTTTATGTGGAAGTACTTTAACCTCTGTAGTTTTATCTGCTTGCTTTTTTTTGTTGGGTTTTTAGCTGGGGAATAATTGGAAACATTTCAGAACTGGTTATATGCAGAAATTTTCAAGCCATTTTTATCTTTTATCTTGCAGCTTCTTTGCTTTATTTTTCAGGTATGTCTTTTACTGTTTTTACCCTTCTGCTGAACTGTGATTTAAAAAATAAATGGGAAAGTTGGCCTTACCGTATGTGTTTTGATGGGTCTTTCCTATGATTTTTCCTGTAATTGGATTTCTGCAGCAAAGCGAGATCAAAATTTGAGACTCAATCAAGTTGTCTGTGAAGCTAAAGAAACATGTCAAAAAGTAGATTTTCTTACCTACAGCCATAGTAAGATTAGATAGATGAAGCAACATGATGTAGTTTCCTGTTTACTTATTTGTATTCAAGTCAGTGTGAATAATAAAAAGACTAAGCAGTCTTTACCCATGTGTTAGAAATTCAGCAAGATGCTTCAGTGACTTAAATATATATATAGTTAATATGTATAGATGTTGTTTTTCTGCTTTGGCTGCAGACTACTGACTCATATTGTTTGCTCAGGGATATTTTTTTCTCTCTTGCTCTCCCCCTCCCTGCCCTGCTTAGCAGTGGTTTCTTGTTTTTGTTTTAATAGTGTAAAATAAGGTATTCTCAAGGTAAAAAGCTACCATTCTGTTTGCAGTTGCACATCCTTGATGTTATTCTTTCACTCCAAAGCCTTAATACAAATCTGCATCTGGAAAAGAAGCAGAATAGCTCGTCTAGTAACCAAAGGAAGCTGCTTTGGCCAATGTACTATATTCATGTTGTTGAGAAGTCTCTGCTGGCTGGCGGTTGCAGAAGTAATTTGGAGTTGTGCAGGGCATAATGCCTGCAGATGATTATGTTTTGCTGGTGATATTTTTTCTCCTCCTTTAGAATCTTCTGTTTGTGGTGTTGTGACCTGCTGAGAGCCATGGGTTCTCAACCTGTGTATGTTTTAAAATAAGGAGGTCTTGTCTTTGATGACATTGTTGCAGCTGCAGCTTCAGGAAGTGATTCTCCAGCAGCTGTCCTCAATTTTGCTGCAGTAATTTGGCTTCAAATTCCAAACTGGGGTTTCCAGTAAAATGTGTCTGTCAGTAAAAAGCATTAGCAAAAGCTGCAATCCTCTCAATACTGAAGAAGTCCAGTACTAAGTGCGGTCTCAAAAATGCCTATCTGAATAGTAGAAAATTAATTTTCTGTTCCCTGAACCTCAATGCTAAATTACTTATTTTAATGCATATATGTGCTTACCCCTGACCTAATGCTAAATTTATCACAGATTCACTGCAGGGTGAATTTACTTGTTGAATTTGTTCATGTGGATCCATCGATTTTAATCTAGAATGATAATTTTAGAAAGATACCTGTATTTCATGTGATATAATCTCTGCCTATGTCATCAGGTATATACTGTTTCATCCTGTCACAACTTAAAATTGAAGCTTCATTAAAATGAAAACCGAAAACCTGACTGTTAAATCAAGTGTTCCTCAAAACGAAGAGGTAAAATTTTTCCCATGCTGCTTCAGTATGTACCAAACTCCAGTGTGTTGTTAGAGGACACGTTGCTTTAGAGATAACTAATGGCATATAGTATCACATTTTCATAGCAGCCTTCAGATAATCATGATATATCTCCAGTGTTCTTGATATCTAAGTAGAATAACTACAGTCTTAACTCCTTATGTTGTCTGTAGGTTCAGCTTTGTGTATAACATTGTTTTTCACCTCCCAGTTTAAAACAGTGATTCTCTGTGATGTCTATTATATTTCTTCTTAGAGGCAAGGAAATGGTGCTTCTGGTGACTCCCCTATTGATGAAGAATCATATAGTTATTCAGAACACACTCATGGTAACAAAATATCAGTTATACAACTGCAGAAAGATTTACTCTATAGTTGCCCAGTCATGCACATTATTAGGATAGTTTGGGTTTTTTTAGTTTGTATCCACTGCAAACACTTGATGCAAGGATTATTTATGTTTACATACTTATTCCATGATGCTGTTAGAGACCTTCCCACAGTAATAAAATATATTGTTCTTATTAATATCTTTATTTGTTGTTTGCTTTTCAGTTAGGCTTAAGTAATCTAGTTCTGTAGATACCATCTCAATACCGTGAGGCAATTCTGTGAGCATGACTCACCATGAGCCCATCAGATAACAATTTTTAATTGGTTTGATAATAGCAGCAATTTATATATGTAGGAAAATATTTGTTGCTTTTAACCAAACATGCTTACCCTTGAGTAATTTGGAACGTGTGTGCATCCTGACAAGTGAAACAGATCTTTGGTACCAGACTTAGCACCCAACCCTGCAGCCAGGGCTTTTCAGAAAGCACAGTCTGATAGTCTTTAGGCACTTTCCTGTAGAGATGGTAATTTGCGGTTATGAAGCTCCACGGAAGCCCTGTGTAAGCTCTGCCAAGTCATTTGTAGCCATATAAAAGCAGCATGTGATCGTGCCTAAGACTGACTTGCGTACTTAAAACAGTTCAAGATTTAAAAAAACACAAAACACAAGCAAGCAACCCTCCCACACACTATTAAGGACTTCTACCCTCTATGAGGACTCAAGATCTGACAAGCCCAGATAGAAAGCAATCTGAGTCACTTACAAATCCTTTATTTAGGTGCAGTTATACAGGGTGTTTCAAAAAGATGGACCAAATTTGGTATTTTACTGCTTTGAAATTGGTTCAATCTTTTTGAAACATCCTGTGTAGCCCTAGTTCCTTCTTCCGTATCAGAGGAGGTGATCTGATGAATCCAGCCCTTAGTTATATTGCAATTAGTCTTCTGCTTTGTGCCTACCTTGTGGGGACTGTTATCTAGTGGATATCAGAAGCTGTACAAACACTTGCCAGACTTGAGATGCTGAGTATGAACAGGGATAACAGAAACATTTTGAATAAAGAGAGGACCAGAATATCTGTGATTTGTGCCCATGTTGTTTTTTTTTTTCATTCTCACAACTGGTAGAAAATTTTATGCCTGGAGGAAAATATGAATTGGTTCTGTGTGGCATAACATGTGGGAAGTTGATTTTATTTGAAACTAGACTGGTCTAAGCCAGTGTTACTCAGCCTGTGGTCTATAAAACATTAGAAGCAGTCTGCAAAATAATTCCCTGTTTTTCTCTTTTATGAATTCAAATATAAGCATTTTTCATTTAATGTACAGGTACCAAATTTAGTTGTTTTCTTATTTATTTTAGTAGTGGATCTGATCTTTGCTTTCCTAATTTTTATTGTCTATTTAATACTCTTCAGTCATTAAACAAGAGAAGTGCACAAGGTGGTGTTATAGTTTTGGGGGTTTTTTTAATTTATAAAGACAAGCAGGATGTATTGACACTGAAGATAGTGCGTGTTTTTGTAGAGGTTTCCTCATAAGAGGGAACCAGAAATGGCAGAGTGCACTTTGTTTCAATACCTGTAAGTAGAAGTGAATTTTAACAACTTCATAATTCCCTGTAGCTTTCTTTGGCAGCATTATAACATCCTATGATCTTGGAAAGAACAATTAAAGGCTGCGTATATGGATATGTGCACAGTGGAATATCATTCCTCAACAGTGAGAAGGGAAAGATCAGTATAAAAACCAAAACAAAACAGTCTGAATTCCTTCTTATATTTAATCAGCATTTTCCTTGCATCCGATATTAAGCTGTGATGAAGAAACTTGTTTTCTACATGTTCAGCAAGTTTTTACGAAAGCTTTTTCTTGGGAAACCTTTAAAAATTGATGAGATTTGTGTCCACGTAATATACTTGGGTGACTTTAATAGTGGTAGAGGCCCTACTGTGGTCAGTTTTGCCCCTACGTGTCCAAATGTTTGCAGCTTCATGTCCTCAGTTTGTAAGATTACACAAGTGCATTTCATTGTATAAGGCAATGCTTAAGTACTGTTTGCATATGTGTCTGTGTGTTTGTCATAAGTATGTTGAATCTGATTGCTAGACCAATCAGCCATTGTAGTAGCAATTATGGTAACTCAATCTATTTAATGTATGACAATAGTCTATAAATAACTTGGTCAAGGAATCCTATGTTCCTAATCTGTTAAGCAGGTAGGTCACCCCAGACACTGCTCACGTGTTTCTATACATAAGTATTTCCATTATTGTTTTAGTACATTTAGATAATGCCCATTTTTCACCTTCTGCAGTAGTCTGAGGAGGTACTACAGCTATTTTTAGTTCCTTTGTGCACTCTGTATAGTTTCCTTGATTGAAATAAAATTTCCTTCTCTTATTTATATGAGGGAAAGTTAGTATTTTCTTACATTCCTGTGTCCAGCTGGGAGACAGTGGAGATTCTGAGAGGGTTGACAGGGTGTTTTCCCACCACCTTTGGCAGACTAGGCAAATCTGTTTTAAAGATGTGTCCAACATATGGTATTATTTTAATGGCTTCACTGATCAAGTTCAGAGCATATAATCCTAAAGGTTTAGAAGCTGCAGCATTATTTATTTAAGGAGAAAGAAGCATTTTCACATGGCAATATAATTTATTAAACATCACTCTTTCCTAGAGGTTCAGACTTGAACACTGATGTCTTTCTAATGTGTAGCAGATACTGTATAAATTACAGCCATGAAGAATCTTGTTTTTATATACTTACTAAGTGTTATCAATAGTAGAAATACACAGGTGGACAGACAAAAATGTCCTGTTCTGGGATTAACTCTAAAATAAGCTCTGCTACACATATGTACCATATGGATCTGTTTTCCTTCTCATCCATTATAGAAATGAGAGGAAGTAGTTCATTGTTTTCTCATCCAACTTGCAGATTTGCAGGTTCCTCAAGGTAATAATTTTTTTATATGGTCTCTTTAATGTGCTAGGGAATTTTTTGAAGCCTTCTGTTGAATCTCTGGGGAGAAGTTCATGTTAGTGCACTGGGGTACCTTTCTGAGCCTATAGTTTTACTAGAAAATATAATCACATAGCTGAAATTCTGCAACTACTTTTTTTTTTTCAGAATCCTATTGGACTCATTCACTAGTGTGGATTAGTTGCATGAAGAAAAAAAACCAATAAAACCTACATGGTATAAAAATTGTACCAAGCGAACCCCTCACATTTGATTTTTCCTCAAAGAGGGATGTCAAATATGAGAAGATATTTGTGAGTCTGTAGTTACACTGTAATGTTCTGCTGAACACTGGGTTTGCTAGCCAGTTAGTTTCTTACTTTGTTAGTACAGTATATGTGGAGAATATTAACGCTAAGTTGCAATAGTCCATTTCAATGGATTATTACACACCATGAATGGGAGCAGGAGGAGTCTACCAAAGCCAAGGTTTTAGTCATAAAAGAAAACCCATCATTTTTCAGGAATAATTTTTCTCTAGAAGTGTTTAGAAAGTGCCTACAGATTTAAAATGCAGTCATTTATCCACTTAGCACTGAAGTTCAGGCCATTATTCAGAAAGGCCAGAACTGTATTTTGTAAAGCAGACTGGACTGATGCTAAAATGATTTAAAGAAAATATTATGTATTAGTACAGATGTACATATAATTAGGACAAACAGAAATACCTAAATGTGAGTTCAATTGGAACATCGATGGTTGACTCTAAGCAAGCAGTTGCATTACATCTGGATTAACTGCTCAATGGGCAACCCAGTATATTTTTAACATCATATTGGCTATGTGGAATGAAATTATCAAAAAATCATAATCTGAAGTATGTTTATAATCATTTGTTAATTTATATTTACTGTGGGTTTTTTTTTAAAAAAAGTTCTTTAGTTAGTTAATTCATAAAATAGAAAACAATATGGAAAATAAAAAGTAGGAATTATAGTTAGTTGGCAAACAGCAAATAGACAAAGCTTTTCTATATTTATCAATAATGAAAAAACAGAGAGAAATAGAAGATCAAATTTGACAAATATTGCCAAAAAAATCTACAATGTTAAAATGTCTCCTTGCCTACTGAACATTACTTAGAAAAGGGACAGGAAACATATAGGGTGGCTCCTACTACTAGTCCCTTGAAAAAAAATGTAATAGTGCTATGACGATGTCTATAAATACTTGTGGCTAATCAATACTCAACGTCAAATAATTACGTTGGTAATAAATCCTATTCAACAGCTAAGAAGCAGCTGCTTGTAAACACTAAATAAATGGAAAGCGTTTATATCAGCCTCACTCATCTGGGCCTACTAAATGCCATCTTCAGAACACATTCTCTTACACATCAGTCTCTTGTGTTTTCAGTTCCCTTAAGCATTCATTTTGCATTTGAATGTTTTCTTGATATACAACTTTGCATGAGTTTTATAAGAAATTAGCAAGACTCAAAAGCTGATTTCTGATTTTCTGATCTCTAAGGAAAGTGCTCTGCTTCATTAAATTATATTGGCATGATTATTTTTTATTTTACAGTGTACATATGTGTGATCAACTATGAAAAATACCAGTAATACAAGTAAAATTAAAAATTTCTTACTCAACAGCTTTGCTCTTTTTAATCTCTCGTCATCCTATTTGTTGAATCTCATTATAAAAAGAAGATTGCAACTTTTACTCGTTAGTATTACAGAACCAGAATAGTGAGCTGAACTGTATTTGAATACATTACTCATCAGATTATCTTTTGAAGTACAGGCAAATTGTTCAATCCATATTTTTATAATTTTTCTACATCTATCAATATATTTGGTTTTGAAAATTTTATTGTCTGAGGAACAATTTGGAAAAACACACTTTAAAACATCTTGCTGTTCATACAAAAGGAACAATTCAAGCGCCACATGTAACATTAATTTTGCTTTCTTCACTTTTCTGGGTGATCTTCAGACCACAGTGAGACTAATAATGAAACATGTCTTTACTATGGTGAGATCAGAATTTTATCCTTAAATCTTCAGTAATAAACCTAAAACTATATTTTCCATAAGATATTTTATTAGTTACTAGTCATGCATAATATAATTCTGACAGGTAGCAGTTATTTATAGTGTTCTGACTGGGTTTCTCTTCTAGCAATTTGAAATTTTGAACAGGTTGGAGCATATTTAATAGAGGAAGCCAAGTGCATATGCCATGAAAATATAGCTATTTACAGGTAGATGTTACCAGGGGAAAATATGAAGGATATGCATGCTCCATTATTTATGTGGCAAATTATTTTGCACTTCCATTCCATTTTACAGAAAATCCGAGCTGCACGCGATAAAAGCTAAGAAAACATAGAGCTAAGAATCATTGTTGAGCAGTGGGTTTATGAAGTGATGCAGGGCAAGATGGATTGACTTTAAAGTAGAGCAGCCTGGGATGAAAGAAGTCACCTGGTGGCAGCATTCTGCACAGTTATGTGTGAGCCTTTCTTTTTATTTCCCAAGTCAAATTCCTGCATCCAGTGATAGGAGTTGTGCTGAGGCCTACGCCTCGCTTCAGGGCCTCCTTGCATGGCTCACAGGCACGTCATTCTGGATGGTCTAGGGATAATATGACTGAGGTGGGAACCCACAGGGAGTCTCATCCAGTTGTCTTTGGCCAGAAGGATGGTGGAATCATTCTTAGACCTTAAAAGTGGACTGAAGATTTAAAAAGAAGGGAAAAAATCCAGCAGTTAATGTGTTAGAATGTCCTGCAAGAATCAGCTCATTTATTGAAAATTAATGTCTCTCAATGACTGTAGGAGTTCCAGGAGTGGCATAGACCCTGGGGAGCTCAGGAACTATTTTTCCAAATCTTACATAGCCCATTCCTCAGTAGGTTCCATGCAAGTACATAGCAAAGCAACTTCTGGTTCTTAAAAAAAAAAAATCTGTACAGAGTTAAGAAGATACTGTTGAGTAACTTAAAATAATGAAGTTCAGAAACATTAAAACTTTGAGCTAATTAAACCTGTGCTAATAGGACACAATGTACAGAATAGGGAACTTTGAACTGGATAGCTTTCACATGGTGGAAGAGAATCATTGACTAGTAACAACAATGATGGTACAAGGTAAAAAATTGCCTTCTCACGTGGAAGATCTGGACCAACACAGTGCATTTTTCAGTATCTATAGAATTAGAACATTTGGGATGGTTTGGTTGTGCAAATGCTCAATCCCTAATATGTTACTCATACAGATTACATTTGCATATGAGTCACATTTAGTTTGAATTTGCCAGATGTATGAGATCATTCCATGAAGTGAACAGGACCTAAAAATATAGAGGAAAGGCTGTTTAGAAAAACAAGATTTAAAATGCCTTACTTACATATTTTCACATCTTATGGTATATTATGCAAGCAGAAGCACAGCAATGTTGAGACACTGTTCAGAAAAAAGTGTCCATTGCTAACACTTCATTAAACAGTATATGACAAGACTTCATTGGTTTTGTTTCTGTTTCCCAGTCAATTTCTCTATTAACAGGAATGTTCTTCTTTTGAATACATTCAAATGTATCATTTTCAAAGCCAGCGTAATTTTGCTGCTTCTCATTTTGTGTTATGTGAAGATCCCGAGTCTTTTCAGGGTGTTCTATCATTTACTGCAGCATGGAATGTGCTGCTTAAGGCAAAGCTTATACATACACTGAGCAGACAAGGGGCAACTGAATTCTGAATTTTTATGTTATTGAATTTACATAAACTTTTAACAAGCAATAAACTTTTCTTATGCACAAAGGGAGACTACCAACTAGCCACTCGAGTTCAACAAAGACTCCTCTAATGTGTACTTAAGTCATTTGAGACTTGTAAAATCTTTCTTTTGAAGAAATTCTGTTTTGTTCATATTCCAGCCAATCACTGGACACATTAAACGTTTACATTGGTACTTGGTGAAATAAATTGAACTGTATACAATTTGAAATTGCTGCCTTAGTAAAGAAAGTTCACAGCAGTGTATCAGAACACGCACCTGGTGAGCTACTTCGATCTCTTTAAAGCAGAATCTGCAGGGAAAGGCTACAAGAAAAGAAAATGGAGAGTTTAACCAAACCTCAATGAAGAATTATCTGGGAGTATAGATGATATAATATGCAAAAAAGGAAAACAGCAAGAATCAGTTTCATGCTAAGCTCCTCTAAATGATATATCTACCAGAAGCAACAGAATTTGATGAGAATATGTTTAGAGAAAGAGGTTTCTCGTGTTCTTTAAGATGTAATGGATATTTTTTTATGAATTGCACTGTATCTGCCCATTCCTCAGACAAATATGGGTCATAAGCACAAAAACATCTGCAAGCTTTCCCATGAAAAATACTCTTTATATTCCAGTCCAGAGAAGAGGAAGGAGGCAAAATACCTTTCAAATCAGAAGAAATACACTGTCACAAGATTGTGTTTAGGTCGTTCATTTGTTCCAGACTGTCTTTTCTAGATACAACTTCTTCAGATCTTAATTTACTGTTTCTAAGTCTTCCCTTTTCTTGTCAGCAGCAGCTGTTACTTAAATATATTAAGAGCAGACTTTTCTGAAATTTGTTTGAACTAGATCTGCTTTAAAATCTGTTGTAAATCAGTGGACTGGGTTCACATCAGGCTACTCGTGGAGCACTACTGTCTGCTTTTGCTAAGACATACAGAAATTTGCGCAACAGCTGGAAATTTGCGGGAGAAGTAGAAGTACAAGCAGACATATTACTGAAGGAGAGTTTTATGATTCCGTGGCTTCTAGAAAATATGTGTATTTTCTGTTTGTGACTAGATTTGACACGTTCATTTCTGTTGAAACAAAATGCCAAAGTATTCCAACTACCAGAGCCTGGTTTTGTGTGTTAGAGGGGCTTAAAGAGCAGCAAAGCACAGAGTCATAAAAATGTTTAGCTTTGTGTATTTAGTCACAGCAGTGCAGCTATACCCTGAGCACATTTTCAAAGTGAAATGAGAAGGTGTCATTAACTTTGCCTTGCATTCTCTATTAATATATATTTTTTTTAAAGATTGTATCTGTTATAAAACGAAATGTCTGTTCAAGTGATTGTTAGAGCAACTAACTGAAGCGCTGAATGATGAGCATATATGTGCAGAGAGATACCATAGGATCAGAGTTTTTATTGAAAGCTATAATTAAAGCTGTGAGTGCTAGATGCGTGAGGCATGATATATTTTTTGAAGAAATGTGGCCATTTGCAGATGATTGCCACCAGTCTGCTCGACTAGTTCCTCTATTCTGCCAGGGCCATGTGGCCTCACAGTAGCGTTTTGCCAGTGTTATGGAGCTGGAGACATTGCTTGTGGTCTTATGCACAACAGTTTGACAGAGGCGCAGACCTGGACTTCTTACAAATTCTGTTGCTTCCTTTCTGTCGGGTGCCAGAACTTTTATGTCCTGTTAGCCTTGTACCACGACCTTTCAGTCTTACTCTGTGTCATTGTTATATATGTATTTTGTTAAATTTGTGGCTGATTGAAGGATAGTTAAGTTGAAAATATCTCTGAATTGCAATATTATTTGTTTGACATTTGAACTTTAGAATTCAAACGAAAGGAATTCTGCAGTGCATTTTATTTATTAACATTATAATGTTAGGAAAGTTCAAATACTTTTTGGTAAACCATGTTTGTAAGCCATTTATATGACATAACCTACCAAGTCTTGTTATTGTGGTCTTATCTTTTTGGTGGGGAAGAAAGGGCCATTGTCTTTACTGTAAGTAAATATATAGTTCACATTGTTTGACAGTAGGGGATTCCAAAGAAATGTTGGAATAAACAAAGTAGGCAGAAAATATTACCACTTTTCCTCTGGGAACTGTTTAAACATGATGCCATTTAAATTAACTGTAGACTTTGGATTTTTGAATATGCAGTTTTATGTAGTGTTTGCTTTAAAGCAGAAGCAGTATCTTTCATAAAAGTAAGAGCTGCTATTTTAAAAGATGTGGTGAGGATCTATCTAGTGGGACAGGTAGGCTGTTCAGCTTTTTCAAATTACTTGTGTAGAATTTGACAGCTGTTGGAAAGTTAGTTATAGCCTTATATACATTTTACTTTGAAGAAACTCAAATACGTCACTAAAAAGTTGTCACTAAATTGCACACATAGAAGTTACTTAGGTTCTTTTGTTGTTGTTGCATTTGGTTGTTGAATTTTTGTTCTTGAATATGGTTGAATTTTTGCTGCCAAACCCTGGCACTTATTTCCAGCTTTTCTTAAAGTTGATCTATCTTTTGTTTTGTTTTGGTTTTTATTTCAACAGCTTGATCTAGTTGTCCGTCAGAGAAATCTGCATAGTTTGGAACTTTTCCTCTCATGTGCACAGAAGCAGTTAAGCGTTTTATTAAAGGAAGAACCAGCCACTACAGAGGAAAACAGAGACTGACGTTCTCAGTACTGCTGATACTCTCTGATTTGTGAAGCTGCAAACCTCAATCCAGGAAATGATGAATATATTCTAATCTTTTGGGATTGTATCATTGATTCAAGATTGATCTTTTGTTTGTTTATTTATTTTACTACTGTTATCAGATTGCAAATATGGGGGGGGAGGGAAATCCTTGGAAAATTTTTTTCTATTTATGATATTTCTTCCATTGTATTTTCTAGTTCTAGATAGCTGCAGCAGTGATGAAAACGTTTCCCTGTTATGTCTGTTTTAAATTTGTCATCATGTCTTAATGTAATTTATCAGTGGTTTTGGTAATTTAAAATATCGAGAAAAACATTTAATTGAATATAGATACAAATGTACCTCTGTTTTCAAAATATATGCCCAAGTGCATTGCCTCCAGTGAGCCTGAGGAGCTTATTATTTCTTATTACTTTGATCTATAACAGAAGAATCAGTACTGAAACATAAAGTGTCATTCTTTAGTAATGTATGAACAACTGCAGCTCTTTTAATATAAAAGTTTAAAAACACTGCATCTTTTTAGAGTAGTACAAAGCATTGCCGTAGCCAATGTATGATACGTATTTTATTTCTGTTTTACAAAGCGAGTTTGATTCCAAAGTCCTTTTCTCATGAAAGTACGATTAATGTGACTGACCTCAGTTTCAGGAAGAAGATGTATGTAATTATGTGGAGACTGATACTGCACTGCCTCAGTGGAATTTCTGACAGAATAAGGAGTGCTGCTTGCTGACCTCAGATGCCCTTTCTAAACATGTGGAAGGAAGTAGAAAAACTCCTCACTGACATTATTGGACTTTGAATCAAGTCTTAGGTCTTTCTAGTCTTGCTGGTGGCAGCGTGGAGGGGGATTTCTGTGCCTACACTCTATTGATTGTAGATTTCAGACCTTAGTTATAAAAGAGTTCTGAATGAAATAAGAGAAAATAAATGTTCATGCTTAAGAATATAAATAAACTGACAATTATATCTCTTATGGTGAGCTTGTGATTCAATGGGGGACTTATCTGCATATTTTAGCGTGGTTCTTGTTATTCAGTTGTGTTTTGCTTTTTTTGTTTAGCTGGGGGTTTTTTGCATCAGCAGTCACTTTTCATAAGTGACTTTTTATAGAAATAAGGAAACACCAAATGGTTGAATATGTATTTGGCAGTATGAAATATGTATTGCAGAGAGTTTAAGTTTTTATTTAAATCTTTTTCTCTGCTTCAGTTTTATGATTAAAACCAAAAGTTTTGTATTCGGTAGGCAGAGGTTCACTGAGGAAGTAAATAATGCTGGTTTTACTAGGTGATGACCTCACCCTGCAAATGGATGAAAATTGAGTTGTCTTTTTCATATTTCTTGACTGACTGATCAGTTTCCATTTCTTCTGGCAGACAAAAAAATATTTTAGCCTTAATGAGTCATCTACTTATTTATCATTCTTAAGACAGTGAAATTCTTGCCTTTGTCAACTGCACTAAAGATGATACAGATGTCCATGTGTGGTTTTTTTGAAAGCAGAGATAGTGTAAAATCAAATTGATTGTCTACTACTGTCTCACAATCTACATTGAATTGTGGAAATGGTATGAGCAGATTCCAAGATGAACTTCAGTATTCTCGTTTTACTTCTAGGCCTGTAGATGGAATAGTATTCTTTTTTACTGAAGACCTCAAAGCATTCCTCATCAAAGCCAGAGCCTTAGTGGTACGTCAGCATTCTCCTAGTAAAGAGTTTTGCATTCTGACTTGCAACAATATGTAAAAGCACTTGTTGGAGAAACTTATGATTGGAGTCGGTAAGATTTCACTGGCAGCTGTGGTGTATCTTTCCTGTTAGAACATCATGTGTTGTTTAATCTCAGCTCTTGAATATTGTGATTGTCACAGAAAATGGTATGTATTTTTTCTTACCTTTGACAATTTGGGTCCTTTAATCTTTCTCTCTACCCTGAAAGCAGAACTGCAGAATTAGACCACAGACGTGTGAGATCAGATTGGGAGCTTGGATGGCGTTCAAAACTCCAAGTCTCAGACAAAAAATTTAGTTATCCATCAGAAAAAAACCTATCCATTATGCAAGCTTCAGAGTGTCCAATAACCTCCATCTTCTCCACATCGCATCCAAAGCTTTCAAGCTTAGTTTTATTATTCATTATTTCTGTGTAACTACAGGAGGATACAGTTTGTGGAAATGTTATATACATATATGATTATATACTTTATATTAGAAATAAATCGTAAATCTTTTTATGTAAAGATGTGTTTTAAGCAATCAGTTGTTGGTATTAAAAGTTACCTAAACCACAGGGTAACAGTAGATCCCAGTGTATATCACGGTGTATTTCACTGATGTCAGTCAGGCCCATTCTATTTTAACACTTCTACTTGATGATCTAGAACAAAGAAGATGATCAGAACAGTGGTGTTTGTAACTAATAGTTTACTAAGTTAATACTGAATATTGTGATATCATACAGTCCTACTGTATTTATATTATATTTCTGTATGTTTCTGTTGGCTCCCTATCTGCTTCCATTACAGAATTCTAGATCAGCTCTGAGACAGTGTGTACAAGTCATTAACAAAGAAGAAATAATTTGCCCACACACTTTTTGTGCACTGTCCATGGTTAAGATACAAGAATATTTGAAGTTTTGTCTTACTTTAAGAATCTCATTGACAAATGACACTTGAATTCCTTGAAGCATTGAATTCCTTCACTCCATCACAAGAAGGCAGAACAAAGTAAAAGCAGTAGTCATTCCAGAGGCTGAGATCACATTAGTGTTTTGAGATTTTTGTACATCTTTATATTGGCATGTAATCAAGAGCTGCCTCATGTCCTGCCAGCTCAGTAAATGGCAATGTTAATTCCTGACTGTCTGAAATTATCCGTGCAGACATGACCTTAAAGAGCCTAATCCCTGTTCACACTGAAACTCCCCTATAGCATTCTAGACCCTCCTGTTCCACTGTTTATTTCCTATGTCCACATATTTGAGCTTACAGATTTTTCCCCACCGCTTGGATAAAGGGAATATGTGATAAGATTTCATCCTGTTTCCTAGCAGGAAAAAGGCACCAATAAAAATAATTTATCAAGGGGACAGGTATAATTTATGCTCACTTTCAGATCATGTACAGTGTCAGTGCAGTCATCAAATGGACTTAATACAAATGTAAAATGAGCTGGATTGGGGCACACCCAATCAAACTTCCAGCTGGTTGGCTTTCCTGAAGGTCAGGTGGGTAGGTGGTAAAGCATAGAGCACAGCAGGGTCTGATGAGCCATTTACATCTTCCTGCCAACCCAGCTGCATTGCAGCCTACACTTAGCTACCTGAAATAGTTTCCTTAAACTAGTTTAGGTACTGTAAACTCAGTACAGGAGTGATAATTTGTGGATGAGATTGTCTAAAAAATATTTACCTGGCCATTCTGGATACCATAGAGAAAGATTTTATGGCATCTGTGGCATTCCTTTTTCATCAATGGATTCTAAATCTGCCAGAGAAACATTGGTCTGGAAAACACTTCTTACATGGGTATAATTTGGGCCTTCAATTCAATGCGCTTGCAGGAACCGATGAAACAAATGTTTTCTGTATTCTCTCCAAGAATAGTGTTCTTCTAAGGCTTCAAGAATCGATGGCTTATCCAGTAGTATAGCTTAAGCACAGTTTTCTTTATTAGTTTCCAAGCCTAAATAAAATTAATAATACTGCTGCTGAATTAAGGTCATGTTTGAACAGGTAAATATGATGGGGAGACCATCTGAGTTGCACTTTCTTTGGTGTAAATTTCGTATTTGCCTTCGGAAGCACATGCTTCGTTAGCTAAAGGAAAGCACTGAGGTGTGTAGACTTCTCATTGTAGACATTACCTAAGCAGTTCACTTGCCATGGTGATGTAGTAGCTAAAAATGCCCTCATCAGCCTCCCTCATACGTGGAGCAAAAGGTCAGTCTTGCTTTATGCCATTTATGCAGATGCACATTTGCCACATGCCACATGGTGTGTTATGGTGTTTACATTTCTTTGGGAAGTGTTGCCAGTATTACATTACTAAGACCTATAGTAATGTCCTGAAACTGGTTAGAGTCAGCCGTAGGTGCTGGTAACAACACAGCATTTAGCAACACAAAATAAAGGTGATTAATTTTTTTTAATTGATCTTGTTTATTGTATAGTGTGTATTTTAAACTTGTTGTATCACCGTTCAGTAATACAACATTCTCGTGATAATAATAATTGTTATTATTATCCCATAATAACAACAATTTCCTGTGACAGTTGTGGTGTCAGTATTTTATCTGCAACTTACATGCTGTTTAATTATAACATTTTTAATATGCGTCATAGATTCACATTTGTTTCTATTGCCTGTAATTCTTCACATTTCAGACTTACAAAACAGGCATTTTTTAGATGTTTTCCATTGTCCGGCATGGATAATATGATACACAAAGAAAGTATTGAATAAACACTCAGACTATTCTGCTTTTTTCGGATAGCATTTTTAAAGAGGTTAACAGCAAACAGTAGTGAAAAAATATGATGTTTATTAATACATAGATCCTAAAAATATAGTCATCCACAAAATGCTGCAAAATTTATAGAATCATAGAACAGAATCATAGAATAATTTTGGTTGGAAGAGACCCTCAAGACCATGCATTCCAACCATTAACCTAACACTGGCACTAAACTATGTCCCTAAGAAACTCATCTACACATCTTTTAAACACCTCCAGCGATGGTGACGCAACCACTTTCCTGGGCAACCTGTTCCAGTGCCTGACAACTCTTTCCATGAAGAAATTTTTCCTAATACCCAATGTAAAGCTCCCCTGGCACAACTTCACACTGTTTCCTTTTGTCCTATAACTTTTTACTTGGGAGAAGTGACCAACACCCTCTCTACTCCTTTCAGGTAGTTGTAGACAGCGGTAAGGTCTCCCCTCAGTCTCCTTCTCTCCAGGCTGAACAGCCCCAGTTCCCTCAGCCACTCCTCAGCAGACTTGTGCTCCAGACCCTTCACCAGCTTTGTTGCCCTTCTTTTAATGTGCTCCAGTACCTCAATGTCTTTCTCGTAGTGAGAGGCCGAAAACTGAACACAGTATTCAAGGGGGGGCCTCACCAGCACTGAGTACAGGGGGACAATCACTTCTCTAGTACTGCTGGCCACACTATTCCTGATACAAGCCAGGACGCTGGTGGCCTTTTTGGCCACCTGGACACACTGCTGGCTCATGTTCAGCTGCTGTTGACCAGCACCCCCAGATCCTTTTCTGCCAGGCAGCTTTCCAGCCACTCTTCCCTGAGCCTGCAGTGTTGGCTGGGATTATTGCAACCCAAGTTCAGGACGCAGCACTTGGCCTTGTTGAACCTCATACACTCAGCCTCAGTCCATCGATCCAGCTGGTACAGATGCCTCTGTAGAGCCTTCCTACCCTCCAGCAGATCAAGACTCCCACCCCAATTGGTGTCATCTGCAAATTTACTGAAGGTGCAGATATATATATATATATATGTTTTTATTTTTCAGATTTGATAATAAATCTGTATCAATAGCTATAGATCACCATCAGATGGCAAGTTATTGACATTCATTTTTTTTCTTCAGTTAAAATATTTTGTCTTCTCACAAAAGCCAATGGGATTTGCACCTTTCCGAGTTTGAAAATAAGCTTGTCTTAACTGATCCCTCTGCAGTATATTGGTAGAAGGCCCTTTAGCCAAGGGAGAAAGAGAATTGTTTTTACTGAGTGAACTTTGAAGGACGTTTCAGTTCTTGTACTACTACCAAAATAGGGCATCAGTTAAGTCTTCACATTGATCTTGCTACATAAATTTTCTGAAAGATAGCCGGTCATGATGATAAATGGCCAGTCTCTATTTTTGTGGCAATAATTTAAAAAAATCCATTACTTAAACATCCTGCTCCTTTATTGTGACTGTAGATTGCATATTTAGAAAGTGATGGTGAAGCTCTGGCTCCCAGAAAGTCAGCAGGAATTCTGCTGTTGTTTATGTCCAGCTCAAAGTTTCATCCTTCCTCACATTTTTTGCAATTGTGACTACAATGAATATAATGCACACAGCTTTGTTTTTTATGGTTCTGGAAATGTATTGAAAAATTATTTCAAGAGCAGATTTCATGATCAGTTATTTGAAGAAAACATCAGCGTTTGTTCTGTTCATGGTATAGTGAAGAGGAATAAGCTGTTGGCTGAGACATTGGTGAAGGGATACATGTGTCTCATTATTACTATACTACTGCTAAGAGGAAGATATTTTCATATTCTAGTTGAAATAAGCTACTTCTCCCTTGGTACATCAGAACTAATAGTGACTCTGTGGTATTCCCTACTGAAATGCCTAGAAAAAACGCCTTAGGTTATATCAACAAAATCACTATCACAAAGATATAAATCAGTCCATTTTAGTATCAAGCTTGACAGTAGTGAAAACATGAAGGTAAATGTAAGGCGCTACTCTTTTTTTTGTGCATCCCTTTAACTACTAGTTTTACTTGACAAAGAAAATGAGGTCATTATGAAATGCTCTATGGCCTGCAAATTCTGATGAAGTGTACAGCTGGATAGTAGCTTGATACTGGATGAATCTTAATAAGTTTGTCAGGGTTAAAGATTTGTACAAATGAGAGCATCTTGCTTTTTTATAGATTATTGTTAGAATAAGTCAAAATCTGTCCTGAAGTGTCAGTGGCCAAGGATTTCAGCAGTTGCCTGAATATAACAGAACTTCATTTGGTCTGTTTGAAACAATAACACTGACATTGGAAATCATGTTTATTTCAGAAAGCTGTCCATATGCAATTTTCCAGCTCTTGTGTCTTTAAGGTTTTTTTGTGTGTGTTTTTCATGTATTCCTTACCTTAGGGTAAAAGGAACAGTGTTTTCATAACTGTTTATTAGCATGATGGTGAAACAAAAGGAGGAGTTGTAAGCTAGGTGGAATTTATTTTCTCCATACACTTTTGGTAGTGAGTACAAGGATATTTGAAAGAACACAAGTTCTTTAGATACAGAAAAAAAAAAAGTAGTGTGGTTTATGAATTGAAAGGGATTTGATGAGAAAGAAGAGATAGAGATATTCTTTTATATTGTGAACTTTGTGTTATATTAAGAGAAAAAAAAATACGTGATTTCACAGACTAGAGAGGGATGACATGTTCAAATGAGAAATGCGGACAGGAGATTCTGAATCCTTTAGAAGGTACTTACCTGAACCTATGCACTTTTCAGATGTCAACAGTGAACTGAGTCGGAAATATGAAAGGTGAAAATTCACTTACTTCCTCTGCAGTTTAAAGAGCATTTAGTTTCAGGACTCAGATCTTCTCAAGCTTAACAGTGGTTTCTGTCAAGACCTAGACTATTAAACCAGAAGGTATCATGTCTCAGAAAATAGCACTACGTGATAATCCATACTTCAAAGCAGCATCCAAAACCTCAAAATAAAATAAAATAGAAGTTTATGCTTTGGAAAGCTTAAAAGCATTTCAAGGCTGACATGTTGAGACCCAAATATATTAGTCTGACAAATCTCAATAGAAATTGCTGGGCATCCTGGACAGAATGTTTTGGGAACTTCTCTGAAGGCATGGTGCCCATTGGGGTACTACTGTATCAGGATGATGAACATATTCTTGCTTGATTGTTACACTACTATTAAAAACAAAGTTATATACACAATGGAGAAGTCTTTAAATGTCTGCCAAATAAAACTGAAAGGGATCCAGATTTTGTGTTCAAAAGTAATATATCATCTATTCATCTTCCTGGGAATAAGAAATGTGTTTAGGTCTTGGACAAAATAATTTTTCATTTGCAGAGATTAGAATAAAAATTCCTGTAAAATCAAGACAGCAGTGGAGAAGGTCTACAAAAGACTACTTGGAAGAATACAAATACCTTCAAGCAGGTTCAGCATTGAATTGCACTCAATTTGATTATATTAATATATATTATAAACATCACAGTCATAATGTGTATGCACAGTTTTCAAGACAATTTTTCTTTAACGAATTTTTCAAAGAATAAGTAAATTGAAGAAGGAGATTACGAGGTCATCCTCCACTGTTTTTAAGAAGGATCCAAATGGATGGTTGATTGCGTTATTGTATGTTGGGGTCAAATGTTAATACCTATTCGATGCATAAGCATCTAGAGGTGCATGCTGGTTTTCACAGAGCAATCATTGTCAGTTGCAATTAGATGTTTTAATCAGATTTTTTACTGTTGGCTAAGCTTCAATAAATCAAGCTGGTAAGTGGAATAAATGTGCCTTGTTTGCTGTTGGTTTCATGAATAATTTAATCATGGCTGCCTCCAGGACAAAGCTTGGAACTGTCAATTAACAACTTTTAAACAGTTTTTCTACATTATATTGAGAAATGATTCACAATTTCTAGACTTTCTGTTTTTTGAGCTGGGTGAAATGGGTCTTGTTTTCCTTTAAAGAAGACAAAACTGGGGTGCCAAATTTGCTTGGTTTTATTAAGAAAGCCTGTTGGTCAGTAATGTTTTTTATAGTGCTCTGAAAAATATCTATTATTCTGGAAGAGTCCAGAAATCAACCAGAACAGATTTATTTTTTGTTGACTGGAAAATCAAAGTCGTTAGTGAATTTTACTCCTGCTGTTAATCAACGCGGCCAGGATTTTGCTAATTGTTTCTAGGTGATGCCTTGCCTTCTTGGCAATGGAGCTTTGAGGGAAAATCAGCTAAACCACCCTCAAAAAGGACTCTCTGACAAGGAAAGAGAGAAACACTGAAAAGCATTCCATCCTGGAGTCCAGCTGGGAATATGGTGCTTCCATCTCCAACTACTTCATCCTGTTAATTTCTCTCACCAAATCTATCAGCGTACTCAAAACTTGCAGGGAGAACTCCCAGACTTACATGGTTTATAATGTGTTTTGAGTCTCGGAGAAAAATGTTTTATCACACTTGTACAGTGACAATACATCTTGTACTCAGCAGTGGTCCGTGACATGCTGTGCTATGTTGATTTTTTCATAGCTGCCTGTTGTGCATTGTATTAAAGATACTTCAGATACTCTACTGAAACTGACTGTATGAAAAGATCTTTAATTTATTTTCTGTTCCATTAGTGAAAACTGTTTATATGTCTTTGTACAGAGGAGGAGATTGCTAGTACAGGAAGACTTTCAGCATTCTTTTAATGAAAAGTATTTTATGTGTGCCTTCAAGAGTCCAGTGCCCTTAGCACTTAGAATTGGCTGATGAGAAAGAATTACTCAGAAGACTGTTTTTCATCCTCTTCAATTTAGGGTTTTGTTTCATTTCAAAGGCAAGTTTTGTTACATCTAAAGCATGTGAAACAGGTACCTGTTAAAAAGAACAAGTGACATGAAGGTTCGCATAGAGGAGATGCTGAAGCAGTCTCATTCCTTTCCTTCTGGAAGACCTGAGGATCAGTTTTAGCCTGACGCATGAGAGTAAGTAAAACAAGGGCCTTTGATCACCTTTGCATAGTCAGATATAATGCAATCCCTGTATAACCCAGTTGTCCTCCCTTCATGCTTTCCCATGCTGTATTGCCCCAGACTCCTATGAACAGGGAGCAGGATGCTAACAAGGTACTCACGTGTAACGACAAATGAGCTAAATATTAGTTGTTGACATCATTGCCAAGCTTTGGTCACTTTCTTCTAGCACGTGTCAGCACAACTTGCATAAATGGCATCATGTATCATTCAGCTTTAGGTTCATCTTTGGTAGAGAGGAGTTGTACGTAATTCTTTTGACATGTTTGAGGAGTTGTCCCTTGTGTTTGCCCCTCATGAAATGGCCAGTAAACTAGTGCCCCGATATGTACATGCTTGACAATGCTATAAAATCCTAAATAGTCAAACATTAGCATCAAATATTGCAAGATCTTCAGATATTTCTGAAAGTCATGGAGTGGTTTTAGTCATTTCAATAATAAACTATGCTTTTTTAGTGTGCTGCACAGTTTTTAACTCCTTAACATTCAAGATTTCCTCTGGAAATGGAACGCTAGAAAGCTTTTTTTTTCCCCTTTATGAAATCTAGGATTTACAAGCATCCCAGGAGGTAAGGTGTTAAGCAAAGCATCAATTATTATAAATTCTATGATAAAAGCACCAGGGGAGCAGCCATGGCTGGGATGGATCAGTGGTTCACTTAGGGGAGGGTGTCACACTTTTGCCCTGCTTTTCCCACCCTTCTGTTAACCTTAGTTACATGGTCATAACTTCTCTTACCCCTCAGGGTAATGGTTTGGGGTTAGTTCCCAGGTTGGCTTTACACTAATGCTGTCTTCATTTGTGATCTTACAGTCTTCTTTTACGAATGAGAAAATATAGGCATTGTACCATTCTATTGGGGTGTCCTACATTATATAACCTCAAAGCTCTTGACAAACATTTTTTATTCAGATTATTCAGGAGGAAAAAGGACTGCTGTCCTTTGAACAAATGTCACCACCATGGGATACACTAGAAAACAGAGGGACACAACTTTGTGTAAAAAAATGTAAATTCCAATGCGATCTGAGTTGGTAGGCTGCTTCTGATGCTTTTACGGGAGCCGTAGCCTCTGTGTTTAGAGAGAATATGGAGTCCTCACTAGTTCTTGTTGACAGTCTGCCATAAATGTGAACAAAACCATGCAGACTTTGAATTAATCATTCCCACATTATTTGGCTTATTGCATACCAAACTGACAGGCGGCAAGGCAGCTTGGATACAGATAAGGCAAAAATGTGGAAACCGACAACTGCTTCATGTGTCAAATTTCTGTCGATGATCCTGTTTACAGGAAAATTTCTTCACATTAGAAAGTCCTAGTCTTACCTCATTCTGACACACAATAAAACATGATAAAATGTAGAGCTGATATGGTCAAAACATATATTTGCAGCACCTGTGACTTAAATCTTGGCAATTGTATTTTAAATATAATTGCCAACAGGTAGAGGAGAGCTTGGTACTGCCAAGGAAAGACAGTAATTCTTTTCTGTATTGATTACCCTGTGGATACGTATTTAGTAAGGTTAAAAATAAAGAACATAAACAAAAGTGGCTAATCACAGGTTCTTAGCTGAGATAGAAATTTGTAAAGCGTATTGGGTCCTCACAGAAGTTCATTAAAGCAGAGAGAATGACATAGACTTGGACTCATCAGAGCATGCTTAATACAATGTCTTTCATTCAACTGACTGGAAAACTGGTTGAAAATGACTGGTTCTCAATGTGCAAATCAAGACCAAAAGGCAGCTTGTGTCTGTGAATGGAAAAAGCAGAAAATCTGTGGAAGAATGATGATCCCTCAGCATTGTGAGAAGTTCTCATTGAGTACTGTAAATAAATACTAATTTAATACTGGAATGAGATACAGTTAATAATATTAAGTATGAAGACTCTTCTTTCCTCCCCTATGGTGTTGGACATGTAAGCATTGCAAATGAATAAATGGCTCTGCTGGAGAGTCATTTTTATTGTCATGTCCAAAAGCTCTTCTGCTATGCATTTCCTAAGGGAAGCAGCATTGCAGAGAGCAGAAAGAAGATGGAACAAATGGTCCATCATCATTAGCAAACTTACAGGGACATCAAAAAATATAGATAAACTTGCTCAGAAAAAGCCTCAGTGACAACTCGTTGAAGTGAATACCTGCTCCAGTCATGTCAACGGGGCCAGAAAACTGATGCAAGTCTCCCATAGGTCTTTACTCATCTCACAACATCATTACATTGTCAGGAAGAGCTGAAAGCATAAGAACAGAGGGAAGAGGGAGAAAGAGCGTAGTGTAGAGGAAAAGGTTGGTATGCAGCGCCAGTGGTGAGGAGAGAGCTCTCAGGACAGAGTCCGTCCTTCCTGAGCATGGATTTGCTTATAAGAATCCCAGCAGCATGTGAGAATGGCAAAATGGCAGAACGCTGAGTAATCTCAGCTAGCACTCAGGTACTCTGTCCTGAAGGTTAGAATACTGGATGAGATAATAAAATAAGGGAATAGCGAAACAACTGATAAGAGAGCAATGAGTAGTGTTGAGAGCTGGCACCAGAGAGGTCAGCAAAGCAGGGGCTGAGCTAAGCACAAGAGTGCAAGGGTGTGATAATGAAGATCACAGAGATATCTGAGTTAACCACACTGGAAATAATGGAAAAGTGGTTAGTGAGAGAAAGTTGTGACAAGACTAATCAGAAAGAAAAAACAAATAGTGACCATTCAGATGCAGAGCTACAGTTGAGGGGAGAGAGGTGGGGAACCAGGAGGAGAGGATGGACTTCTGTGTAATATTTGTTTCCACAGACACACTGTTAAAGTTGGAGGAGAGTGGTGCTGAAAGAGATTTAAATAGAGTTGATTTCCTGAGCTTGTAATGAGTCTGTGCAATTTGGGTTTGGCTGACTTTTTTTTTCCTTTTTTTTTTCTTTGTTTTGTTTTGTTTGGGGTTTTTTTTATTTTTCTTTTTCCACAGGAAGAAGTAATAACATTTTCAAACCAACTGTAGTTCTGGTACAAATCAGTTTTAAGATTCTAGTTTGAGAATGACAGGATCAAATTCTCACAAGCCTTCTCAGGAGATTGTGGCCCAGCAAAGATTAAGATATTTCTGCTGTCTTGATCTGGATCCAGAAATTCTTTCCACTTCTGAGTCTGCTTTCCAACCAGTGCTGCTAAGGTGTATTTGAATCACAAGTTTAGACTCCAAGTGGTTGTTTGTCTCTCTCCTTTGTCCTCTTCTCTCCTCCCATGTCCTAACCCCCACCACTCACTGAAGTTTCACCCTCTCCTCTCTCTACCTTATTGCCAACAAAAAAGGAAAACAAAAACCTCACAGCTCATTCTTCTTTTTTTTAATAAGTTCAGATTTTGAGGGTTTGGGTTTGACTCATGTCTATATGAGGTAAAAACCACTCAGCCTTTTTTTTTTTTTCTTTTTTTTTACCCAGTCTTAAAACCTGCTGTTGCTTTGGGTTTGTGGTAAAGAGGAGATTAATGTCCTCATGGATTCACATTGACAAAAATTTTCTTTTGCATTCAGTTTTTGCATTGATTTTTTCAGAAGCACACTACCTACTGGGCTAGATTGATAGCTGGTCTTAAGCCAACATGTTTTTTCCTATGTTCTTTAATGTTCCTGCTGACTTCTGTTTTCTAATGTGTTTTTGGATTGCTGTGATACAATGCTGTCAAGCAGAAATACAATTGTTTGATTTCTTTTCTACTGTCAAAATACTTCACAAGGTGGCCCTCGGCTTTAACAGCAGGAAGCGTAAATACACACATGCAGAAATATACATTCATCTGTTACAGATGTTGTCATGTTGAGTTAATCATGCCGTCCATTTAGAAAGCTGTAATTGAAGGCAGAGGAGGAGTTTTGCAAATCAAAGCTTGACTGCAGAGTCACTTGAGCAGTGACTCACTGAGTAGCCATTGTAAACATATTAATTTGTGCCTCAGTTTACTGCACTGTAAAAATGAATTGTTTCTAAAGGATTTAGAAGTTGAAACACTATTTTGAGACCATACTGAGGTGCTTTCTAATTCAGGTGACTGTTGAAAAGCATTATTTTGACTGTATACCCCCTGAGAAATAAACAAATTGGTATTTGGAAAGCTGCCATTCCCAGCAGCTGTATACTCAGACCATCCCTCCTTCTCCATCATCTCAATTTGTTTGTAAGGAACTTTTTGGTTGTTTTCTTTATACTGGAAAATGTGAAGCACAAAACAAGCATGAAGCAAAAAAAATTTGCTAATGAGTGCTAGGAAAGGTAAAACTGTCAGGACCTTTTCTAGGAAATATTTCCTTCATCTTCTTTTTATTGGGAGAAGGTAAAAAGCAAGGAGGTTTGGGGAGAGGGGGTGAAGGAAGTAGGTTGTACGTGGATATAATGGTTAAATGTTAGATTTGCGTCTTTCTTTTCTTTTTTTTTGCCTGCTAGGATCTATGTACCGTGGTGATACATAAACAAGAAGTGACCAATTATTAATGTGAAAAGAGGTTTCGTGAATCATAGGTAAACAGTAAAAAAATACATTTCACACTGTTTTCAGGATAAAATTATGACAACATAGTATCACTATAATAACTGTGCACATTCTTTTAAATAAGATTTGGGGGTGAGTTGGAGAAAGTGTTCTGTCAGCATTGAAATCATGTGCAACAAACCCTTACTTCTTTTTTTGAGGAGCAAAAAAGCCTGCTTTAGCTGCCTGCTCTGGTATGGCTCATTGAAGTATATGCCAAGTGCGTAAACAAAACCCTGGCAGAACTGGCAAGCCTGCAGAAGGTCAAACCCTGATGTGCATGTTGTTTGTTAGCAGAATCTCAAGCAGAACACCAAGGGAATAGTGGGTGCAGTGCAACCAGTTAGCTGAAGTTACTATTTAAGCAATACTGCATGTCTGTCCATAGGAGTGCGTTTTTGCTTCTTTGATGGTACGTTATAAGGGAGGAGTTTTTCACAGTACAGAGGAGGAATCTGCTCCTAATAGACAGCTTGTATTGGTTGGGTTTTTCCTTGCTTGAGGGACCAACCTCCTGCACTGAAAGTCCACTGGCATAAACACCCTACCACACTTTTGGCCTGATCTTGCAACTGGCTGTACTGAGGGCAGTTTTGTGCTGAAGCAAAGTCCTATTGACCTCACTCAGTCTCTGAGATGGCACATTATGTCCACCAACCTCAGAGGAGGCAATAGGACTGAGATGCCAGAGCTGACAAATAGTTTTTAGGTTTTAAGTGAATGTCTTTGCTTCTGTTTTCAAAGAAATCAAGTGAATCAGAATCCATACTTGCTTTCACTGCTTGTCTTCATGATCTGCTACAGAAATCCATCATCTGTTTTGTCCCGTGTGTACATCTAGCTAGTAATAACAGGTGGCCTCACCAAACTGTGTAGCAGAAGGGAGAACACAGCAGCTCCAGCAGTGTCAGGGCTGTTTTCCTGGTTTTACATTGTTTTAGCCACTGGGATTGCTGTGCCTACCTGAAAGGCTTTTTTACAGAATGCAATGTCTGAGGACCATAATCTATCTGCCGATTGGAAACCCAGGCAGCAAATCTGACACAACGGAGTTCGTGATTCTGAAAGTGTCACTTCACTGACTTGATGAGAAAAATCCAGATACCCCATAACAAGGGCTTAAATAATACCTTTCTATTAGCACCTAGAATCCATAAGAATTAGATCAGAAGGCACATGGTATATAAAAGACTTGAATTCTATCACTTGACATAAGGTGGTGAAGAGAAAAGGAATTATTTTAGTCTTAAATCAGAACACCAAGACTTAGTTACACCCAGTCTCTCCATCTGGGAGGCCCTCATAGTGAAAAATTCACATGCAAAGATGAAGGCATAGAGAACAATGTGTACACAAGATAATGAGAAAGCTGTCAAAGTAGGTGGGTCCTGCTTTTAGCCTGCCTTCAGAGGCTGCAGATCTCCCTCATTGTTCTGTGTATTGGACGATCAGTCATGGTCTTCAACAGCAGGGATAAAGTTCCTTCTATCAAAGGAGATGAACTGAGAGTTCTCATTTTATCGTGGCTTTGCCCAGGATGAAATGATTGCACAGAGTGCTGGTAACTAGAGTAGAAAATCAGGCCCAGGACCTACTTTGAGCTGAGACTGTGCAGAGAGCAAGAACGAGAGGAGGGGCTGGCTCATGCTGAAGGAGAGACGTCCTGCTGCTAAAAACCCTCCTCACATCGGTGTTGCTGGCCATTAGTCATGTCACAATTAGGATGAGAAGGAGCCATGATGCTCACCAGTCCCCACTTTACTTTTTGTTCTTTCTCATCATTCTTCTGGTGCCATGTCACATTTAATATTTTCCATGTGTTTTTGGCCAGTATGGTCTGGTACTGCTCAACAGCAGAAACCTGTTGATTCTGGACTGCTAACTACTACTGGCTGGCACACCAAACTCTAGGGTGACTTAACTGTGGTAGAAGACAGACAGAATTGTTTCCAATGTACACCTAAGGAGGCCCTCAGTTAAGCAAACATTGATTTTGGAGAAGGATTTTTTTTATTTTTTTTACCTGTCTGCTGCCAGCAGGCTGTAAATAGGATCCCTATATTTTTCTCTGTTGATACTAACCTACATTAAAGCTCATCAGCAACCTTTAAGCCCCTAGAAGTTGCTGAGCATTGCTGGAAGCCACACACACCTCTCAGAACAGATGAGGTCCGTACCAGTTGTCATGGACTGGTTACAAGGAGCAAAGGCACTTCAGGCAACACTGCAGCCCACGGGTGGCCTGTGACTGCTGGTTCACTGGGTTCATCTTGCCTTCATGGACTAACTCCCACTGTTATAAATCATATAGGTATGTGTTTCTTCCTGGAGCAACTTGTTTGCTTTATTTATTTGGAAAATTTCAGTAACAGCACTCACCACAGCTTCTTTTTCTGCTGCTGAACTTGCCATAACTGAGGCTCGCTCAAGAATGTTTAATCTTAACAGTGTGTGATTTCCCTGCATGATTTCTGAACCACATACTGAATAGATATGCTGGTGAAATGTGGTAAATAAATTTCCAGATAAATTAATGGTATCTCAGAAATGACCCACTTCCCTAGAGACAGAATGCCACAGATTTGAGGCACCCTCAGACTAAAAAAGTCCTGGACATCGTCTCCTGTTTCTCTCCTCCTCCAACTTTAAGATCAGTGAAACATTTAGAAGAGAAAACAATCTATTTTTAGTACAATCACACAGTCACTCCAAGTATTATTTATATTTAAATTAAAACCAGCTTTTAGGCCTTCAGCTAACCCAGAACTCTAATGTTATTTAAGGAGGAAAAAAAAGTGTTTTAAATAGATTTTAAATAGCTATATAACTAATTTGAACATGGCATCACACACTGAGAAGAAACAACAGCACCCTGTGATAGCTACTTGCTTTAGAATGTTGGTGGAAAAACCAGTCAGATGTGGTATGCATTTATACAAAAGTGGCTACCAAGGGACAGTTTACGGAAGCCATGTGTATGCTTTGTGGCAAAGCAATAGTTAAACCATTGCTTGGGCTGAGTCAAATGCCCAGCGGTGCCTGTTTGGAACATTTTCCTTTGAGTCACTTTGTTTGAAATGTAATAGATGGCTGGTCAATCTGTTGTCAGAGCCTCTGTAGTTGCTGCCTGGAATATTATTCCAAAATGTTTACTCCACAGAGGTGTCTCATGAGCGGTACCTCTTACTCATATCTGTCACTTTTTTTAGGAGGAGTAATTTGAACTTGCTCTGTTTTTTTTTCTCACATCTCACAGATGTTCAGACAAGCCGGAGTGTTTCCTTCAGTCACCCCATCACTGGATATGCTTCCAAGGTGAATTCAGGGCCAGATTTAAAGTGACCAGAGTGAACAGAATGACAGAGTCAAGTGTATCCAGAATAAAAAAGTATTTCCAGTACAATCAAAAGGCCTGCGACAAAGTGAAAGCATCAATGTTTCTCCTGACTGCTCACAAGAAGGGGTCACTGAGTGGTCCACATCTATTGTAGGAGATGTTCTCATGGAAATCAGTGAGTAAAGAGCCTTGACATAACAATCTTTGATTTCCCAAAATCCCAGATTCACAAGGCATAAACACGTTTCAGTGTCGTTTTGGAAAAGCCTGGTATGTCTCTGAGGCAAAGGAGACTGTATGTGATTTATCACTTGCTAGATCTTTACACAGACATCCACTGTGGTCCTTAAACAGCCTATGTACTGCTACCACAACCTCTATGGAGTCTGAAACTGAAGTGGAGCTGGGAGGAACAGCTGGGGGCTGGTGTGTTTCACCTAAAACTTCAGAGTACCTGTGCTGATGAATCCTTTTGGTAAGTGACAGTGAGCGGGGGCTTGTGCTGGTGCATGGTTTCTGTTTGAACTGAAGAAAAGAAGAGCTCCAGCATTGAGACCTGGGATGGTTTTTGATATACACAGACGTAGGTATCATCTTGAGTTAGCTGGCAGCTTCTGAGGCTCAGGCTCCACCTATGAAGAATAATACACACACATCACTACCTGCTGGACGGGGTTTAGGACAGAAAAGCTGGATGTTGCAGTCCTACCAGGCCCCTGTTAATTCTGCCTTCAGAGTGAGGTTGGATTCATTATCTCCTCTACAACCTACGGACTTGGGTCTGGTAGCTGTCTTGGGAACAGGATCAATTGCCTGCAAAGGTGTGCAGGGGACTCTGAGGGAACACACTGCACTGCTGTCTCTCATGGCATAAAAAGCACTTGATTCTTCTAATTTCTCAGAAAGCTCCTCAGCTTCATCCTTGCAGAGACCACCAGTACAGAAGCAACAAAGCAGAATGTGATCTAAGCTTTACTACTCAAAGGCTGATGCTGAGCAATGGTTGTATTGATTTGGACCAGCTGGTCACCAAATTAGTTTGTGCTACTTCCATTCACTTGCTGGCTTAAGCAGTTTTCACGGAGAAGTTATTTCAGAGTGTTTGTTTTGGTTTGGTTGGTTGGTTGTTTTTTGTTTGTTTGTTTTTGTGTATGGTAGCAATCTGATAGTTGGTGCTTTTGAAGAAGCTTTGATTTTTGCTTTGTACCAGGAGATGTGTTAGATTAACTGTCCTTTTCAGACAGCAAAGTATTGGGGAAAGAAATAGTCCCTTTCCCAGTGAAAAGGATATAAATTGCTCTAAGGGATTCATTTTTCTTGTGTGTTTTAAAAATGCTGTTTTCTTATGCTGCTGACTAGGATCTCATCGTGACAGTGCAGATAATTTAGAGCACTGTGTCAGCCTTTGCAGATGTAGCGGATGCCAGCATCACACTTAACCCAGTCTGTCAGAGTGACAGTGTGGGCCTGACAGGGGTATCAGCTGGTTCAGCTGGCAAATGCTCTCATCCTGTTCACTCCCAGGCCTGTTAAGAGTTATGAGTTAGAGTTATGAGGAGATCATGAGTTAGTATTGGTTTACACAGAGGCTCTGGAGACTGAACGGTGAAAAGATCCCGGAAAGTATCAGTGGGAAAATGCTGGGATCTCTCCTTCTGTCTGCTCTGAGAGTGATGGGGTGATGCAGCCTTGCCGGGAAGGGGAGATATGTGTCCCCTGGCAGAATCCCCGAATCACACCATAAGACCATACTTGTAGCACAGAACTACAACCTTTCTCTTGTACTTTGCCTCTAGGCATGAAGTTAGGAATTACAGAGGAGTCTGATAATGGGAAAATAATTTCTGTGAAGCCTGCACTGTGGCAAGGGCTGTCGTTGGTGATAAAGCACCCCGACACCCTGAAATTCCACACCTAAAGTGAAACAGCGGTCTGCCTGGCAGGATGGAGTGGCTGAAATTGTCTCGTGCTGGAGGGACTGATTAGAGGATGAACATTTCCCAATCTCTTGATCAATGTCCCTCTGGATCCCCCTTCCCCCCACACACTTGCCTTTATTTAAATCAAACAGTTAAGCAAACAACAGAAAGCATGTGTGCTGTCAATTCTGTGTTTTACTAAAACGTCTAGCAATTAACAGGAAGCAGTTGTGACCTCATCTGGCAACGTATAAAAGCTGGTTCTAAATATGGTGTTTAAAACAGTGACATTTAATTAGTAGCTGCCAGAGAAGGACACACACAAACTTTGTTTAAGTATAAGCTGATTTTCAGCATGAAGGAATCTGGGGATGTTTTGACATATTTACATTATGTAATGGAAGTGTTAAATAGGAAGTGAGAAGTCAATTTTTTTCTTAAAAAACCCTATTTATGTTTACATACCGAGACAAAATTTAACTCTACAGTAATTTCCTACTCTTCTTTCCCTTTCCATAGTTTCGTCCCACGTCTCTGTTGTTTACATTCCAGTTAATTTGAGCTGGCCAATGATTGAAGTCAATTACCTCATTGTCCTTTTTGTGTAAAAGCAGCAGAGTGACTGTCAATTACAAATTTATTAACGAAACATCTGAAGATTCCAAGAGCCATTAGCAGGCAGGATGGAAAGATGTATCCTATGCATGCTTCAGGATTATTACCATCTTGTGTGTACTTAGGAAAAAAATGTCAGAATATGTGGGCAGCATCATTTAAAGCATAAATCTGACATTCTGGAAGAATATGCAATGGAGATAACAGCTTGAGGGTTGGCTGAGCTATACTCAAGGATGAGCTTGGGCTTTTTGAGTGGGAAGAAGGTGGCTCTCCTTCATCCCTATGTCCCCCCAGCTTTAACTGGTGCTTACTTGGAGGTAGGAATGAGTTTGGGTGACATTTACAGCAGCTTAAATAAATACTTTGCTAAATTATTCTGGGCCAATTGCTCTTTTGAGCTCGTTTATTTGCTGAGGATAATCAGAGGGCAAAGCACGCTAATGATCTTCTGTTTCTAGTCTCATCCACTGCTGTCTCCATGTGACTCCACCTAGGTGGCAGGTTCAATATGTGCACTATTAATGGCTTTATATTTGGGAAGGCCTTAGCTTTCCTTAGAGCAACCGGTATGCTGAGTTTGAACTCAGCAAGGGTGAAAAGCAATAGTAAAAGCTTACTTAATTTTCTTATTCAACTGTATCTCACAAATATCTCCATTATATTTGTATTGTTATCAAAATATGCTCCCACTTATGGGGAGCAATTTAACAAGTTTGATTCTAAGGATCTTTGCTGCAGTGAATAAATTTTTACCCAGGTTAAAAATAAATACAATCAACCAAAGACAGAAAGCCCAAATTTGACAGGCTATGGATTATGTTATGGAAAGGAGCCCAAAAACTGTCTACCAAAACATCTGTCTTCTTTGTATAGAGGTGTTGTCAGCTTCAACTTTCAGCTGAAGTTTTCAGTGGTGAACACAATTGTAAGGTTATGAAACAGTTTCTAAAGGCACTCCCTGCTTCATCGCATCTCTGTTCCTAGGTTTAGTTTGAAAAATTTGCGTTCTTGGAGGCTGTCTGAGAGTAGAACTTCTAAAGTCCACTAGGTATTTTTCAGCAATTGCTGTGGAGATGTATTCTGGTGGGTTTTTTTGAAAGAGGGTGTGGGTGTTGAGGAAGAATCATAAATTTACCTGTAACAACAGGGAAAGGAGTAAGAAGCTTGCAATATTTTTCTTTTTTTTTTAACAGAAGACTCAAGTCTTCACTCAGTGCTATTTCTGAAAGGACTGAGAATCTCCTAAAAACATCAGCAGTGTGTAAACACCCAGTTAGAGCATTTCACACACATTCAAAAATGGATGTGGGGTAAACCCTGGCAGTCAGATTTCAAAGCCTTCTTTCCATTTTTCCTGAAAGAAGCTGGAAAATTTCGTGCCACTATTTGACCAGTCTTATGGTATAAATAATGTTCTCTATTTGGAATTTCCCACATTCCAACTTGTGCCCATTGCCCTTGTCTTACCATCGTGCACCTCCAAGAAAAGTGTCTCCGTCTTCTCTAAACCCTGTGATCAGATAGTTACAGGCAGAAATAAGGCCTCCCCTTCACTTTTTCTTTTCCAGGCTGGACAGACCCAGCTCTCTCAGCTTCTCCTTGTATGCCATATGCTTCAGCGCTGTTGCCAGTTTTGTGATTCTCCACTGAAATTGAGCTCATATGTAAGTATCCTTCTTGTACTGGGGATCACAAAACTGGACAAGGTAGTCCATAGATGGGAGGGAAAGAATCTCTCTGGACCTACTGGCTACATTCCTTCTAATAAAGCCCAGGACACTTCTGACTTTGTTTGCCTCAAGGGCACAGTGATCCTTCATGTTGAACTTGATATGTGCTATGATCCCCAGATGCTTTTCTGCAGAGCTGTTTCGTAACAGTCAGGCACCAGTTTGCATCACTGCTCACAACTCTTTGAGCCTGACAATCCAGCCAATTTTTCACCCCACTGATCCAGCCCATATCTCACCAATGTGATGACCAGAAGACTATAGGAGACTGTGTCAAAGGCCTTACAAAAATCAAGGCATTCAACATCCCTCTTCCTCCCTTTGTTCTCTATGTCAGGCACTCCATCACAGAATGCAATGAAGTTGGGTAGGCATGATCTTTCCTTGGTAAATCCATGCTGCTTCCCTCTAATCACCTTCTCATCCTTCATGTGTTTCAAAGTGGCTTCTAAGAGCATTTGCTCCATAACCTTCCCAAGGTCTGAGGTTAAGATGGCCAACTACAAGTTCCCTGGATCTTTCTTACCCCAGTTGCCATAATCTTTCAAACATGATAGAAATTAGACCACCAATAACATCAACCAGCTCCTTTAGCACCCTCAGATTCCCCCTGTCTGGTCTGATAGACTTGTGCACATCCAGTTGGGTGACGTGATTCCCAACTCCTTTTCCTGCGAGTACTGCTTAATATCCACAGACTGTGTGAGGAGGCTCAGAAACTTGGGAGGCTTAAGGACAAGCCTTACATATGAAATATGTGCTACAAACCACATATTTTTCCCTATAGTTTGTCACTGGGTCACTTAACCCACTGAGCAAAGGATACACATGGCCTTTAGCCTTTCTTCCACCAGTGTACCTGTAGAAACTGCTGATTTTTACTGAGTCTCCAGAAATAGAAGAAAAAAGCCTGTTGTGATTCAGCTTATTTAAGGATGGCTAAATGGCAGCCCATTTAAAACTGTAAATTAGCTTTATTGGGTTTGGTCTCATCTCCTCCAGCACCAGGAATTGAACCTATTCACCAGTCAGGGCTTTTCTCTGTATGAATAATGGAAAGGAGTAACAGATCCTAATTAATGCTGTCAGAGTGCTTTAGTTTACACGAGATGCTGTGAAAAGTGTGATTTACTGTTTTGGCTCCTGAACCACCCAGGTAAAGCCTGAAGTGGGCCTGAGTGTAGAGTATCTGACCACCTTTAACAAAATCCATCTTCTGGCCTGCAGTCCATAATCCAGAGTCTGGTACCGAATCAGTCAAACAAAAAGATTTTCCCTGCTATGGTGGATGTCCTGCTTTGAAACAGCTCAGTAAGGTCTTAGAGAGGGAGAGGGATTGACATGCTCTCTCTCAGAGGGTGTGAGCAGCTTGACATAATAAGGATCTGGCTTGGAATAACAGATGAAAGAATATTATGATGTGTCAGTAAGGCAAAGGAGACCCCAGGCAGTTCTGATTTAGGCTCAGCTGTTAATCAAAAATTCTTGGGGAAATCCAAGCCTCTAGAGCTTGAACAGAAATAGAAAAGGCTGTTTCATATTATACAAGCACATAAAGCTGTGCTAAAGGGGAAATCCAACCGGAAAAGGGCTTTTCTCCCTACCCAGCTTGTAACTTGTGTTGGAGCAGTAAAAGGCACAGGGTCCCGGGCACTTTTCTGGCGTACCTTACATATCAACCTGCAGTATGAATATAGAGTTAGAAATACTCTGTGGATATTCTGCTTGAAAATCCCATTACATGATAGTCACTTTCTAATGACTTTCTATCAGTCCTGCTCAAGCTGTCACTTTAGACACCTCCATGTTCATAGGCCTCATCCAAAATGCATCAAAGATAATGTAAAGATTCTCTTTGACTTTAATGGCTTTGAATCAAGCCTATAAAACAACCTGACACCTGCAGTACATATTCAAGCCTTAATGAACCTTTTTCCCTAGGGCTCTGTAACACCGTTCCAACATCTGTGAGCCTTCCTTTTCCTGGTGTTTCCCATTTGATATATATATATTTAACAGATTAAAAAGCATAAGCTGCAGGTCAATTGGATCCTCACTTGCTGGGTTAGTTCAGGTTCTGCTGCAAATCAGAATGCCAAATAATTCTTTCCAGACCTTACTCTCATGCTGAGAAGCTGGGACAGACTGTGTAGCAAGGGATGGACAAGTTAAGTCTTTTATGGTTGAAGGGAAACGTATTGGATATTCCAGAGAACAGAAGGAGAGATATCATCTTTCAAAGGGTAATTGCAGCTTATTTCTTTGAGCAAATAAGAAAAAAAGGTCTGTTGCTGAGTCAACGCACCTGACACCAACAGAAGGGTTGAGATGGTTTGCCTAGCATAAACACTGCATGTCGTTTTGGGCTTTCGTCCTTTTTACTCTGCACTCCAACAACGCTGAGGATAGGAAACCACCACTTTTGTCGACAAAAGCCTGACCACACATACTCACAGCAGGAATTTTACAGGGTTTGTCTTTCAGTGGTGAAGTGGCAAATTCTGCCTCCTTACATAACAGCAGCGGTGAAAGGGAAAAGGAAGGAGTCTAAACCACTTGGACAAGCCTGGGTTGAATCCCACAGACTGAACGTGACCACTGAAACATAAAATGTCCACTTGGAGAAGAAGATGGGAGACTGAGAGTTGTCAGTAGCAGCAGGGAGAAGGGAATGGGAGGGAGATGCAAAGAGAGAGAGAGAGTTTCCCCAGCTCAAAAACTGGAGTGGTCAAGGCTGAGGAGAATTGGAGGATAACTGCAAGGCAAGTTTAAATCTTGGGGAGAGGAGAATACCTGTATAGCCCTTTTCTTTGTTAATACTGTGGTCTGCATGCTATGATCCTTTTGAAGTGAGACAGGCTTGGTTTTTTGATCCAATGGTGCTCACAAGTCTTAAGAGGGAAGCAGCTTACAGATTGGAAAATGGGATCACTATTGTGAAACCATGATCAGCCCCTAAATAATTGGTCCTTAAGTTTCCATTCATGGTCTCTAGAACAGCACTAAGGCCACAGAAAACAAAACAACAAAAAAAAAAAAGATCTGAAGTGTGGCTTACCACAAACACTCCTTGAAATCCCAGCTAGCAGTCTGGCACTTTCTCTAGCTCACTTCTCATGTCTCCAAGCCACTCATCTATCTGCTGATCATGTTAGGCATGAACAGCATCCAGAACTCTCTCCATCTGGATTCTTGCATATGATTTTTAGAAAGACTCCAAAACAGACTCTGTTTCTTTTCATTGTTTTTGTTTCTACCTTGTTATTTTTTCCATGTCCAGATTCAGAGCTTAGATGTATGTTACTGTGGTTGCCTTTCTCACAATGACACTCTCATAATTGATCTCTATACTTTGGAAGCATCAGCGCCTGGTTTAGGTTGCATCAAGGTCTTAGGCTTAGAATGTTTATGTGCAAAACTGTGCCTGCAATTAAGGAGGTAGCATAGAAATCTCTGCCCTAAACTTCTCTCTATGCAGGGATTTGCACAGAGTGCCAAGCCAGAATCAAATGAGTTTCTTTAAGACTTAGATTTTCCCTTGTTTTCTGTTACTAAAATGTTTTTTAAAGGTCTCTGCTGCTCCTGGGTTAGTTTCTTCTTCTGCAGGTGTTTTGGAGTTTTTCCCATGTTTTCTGTTACTAACTATGTTTTTAAAGGTCTCTGCTGTTCCTGGGATAATTTCTTCTTCTGCACCAACCTGTAGGGAAGTCATAATGCAGTGTTTATGATGACATCCCTTTCGTGCTGTGGAAAGAATTTTAATGTCATGAATTCCACCTTATGACTGGAGAGATGGACTTGAACTGGAATCTCACAATCACACAACCCCAAACTAGGTGGAATTTGAATCCTCAGCTGAACTTATATTTTGGGAGCCAAAAGTCTGTTTTCATCCTTCATCCTCCAGTCTTTGAAGAAGTTTAGATCTGGGATTCTCTGGCTTCAATGCCTCTCTAATGGTGTCTTCAATGCCAGAAAAAATGGGAAGTAGAAGGCGGGACAGGACACATGGAGACAAACAAAAACCCTAAATGGAAAAAAAAGTGGTAAGAAAATCCATGAAATAACAATCAACAATGGAGGAGCTAGTTTTCTATGTGTTAAATCTGTCCAAGCACCTTCTTCTGCAAAGTTCACTGGTAAAGAATTTGCTTTCTATGTAGATGGTCGTTTTACCTACCACTTGGGTCATTCCTAGTAGCATAGCTTTTAACACTTCACCATGCCATATTTCAGAAAAAATACACGTGAGTTAAGGATGGGCTGCAACATCTCCCCTTTACAAATGGGTAAACCACAGTATGAAGAGATTAAAAAACAGACCTCAGATCACACTGGAAGACTGTGGCAGAGGAGAGACTCACTATCCTGGTCTCTCTGTATGAATGTCTGAATGATGGCACCAACTTTTAGTAGCACCTGAGAGATATCTTGCTACTCGCAGGGACAGTAGACCTTAGTTCTCACCACAAGAAGTACCAAGCTGTCCTGAGAGCTAGTCAAGTCCGTAATGGAGAATTGCAATGTACCATGCTGAGGGAGAAAGTATTTTTTCTGACTTTAGCTAGTTAAAGGTTGGCTTTTAACCCTTAAGATTGAAACTCTGGAGTCTTAATGCCTTATTCTTTTTATTTTTGGCTCTTTGGTAACTGCTTATCCCAAATAATACACTGTGACTCTGAGCTCCCCAAGGAAGTGCGTTGTACTTAAAAGCAAAATGCTTCATTTCATATTCAATGGGTGTCTTCTTGTCCCTGTATTCTGAGAATACATCAACATTATTCTTGCTCATTCAGTTTTTAATCATGTACCTGTGTGCCTACCCTATCTTTACAGACCTTCTCACTAGACCAGCCTCTCTCTCAGTTCACCCAGCAGCTGGTCCTGGACCTTCTGTCTCCCCTGTAGCCTTCTGCTCAGAGGCAGGCACACAGACAAATGCAATGCTCTGATAGCAAAGTCCTTCAGGTACTGCCTCCTCCACTCAGATACACACACACACATGCCTGGCTCCCAGGTCACTTCACCCACTCAATGCCTAATCTAGCTTGTGATACTCCCTAGTGATCACACACTGGCGTGCACACCCTCAGATGCTGCACCTGCCAGTACCATGGATACACAGGTCCTCTGATCCATGGTCTTCTCTCCAGTAGCTAGCACTTGGACCTCCATATGTACACATCCACACAGAATAGCCTGTCACCCAGAAGTGGAGTTTACTAAGAGAACAGGACAGATTGTACATATCAGGCAGAGGGCATGACCAGACAAGAGTACTGACAAGCAACTGTTTACACATGATCAACCCCTTTTGTCCCCTTTTCTCCCTATTTTCCACACTTCCTCCTTCGCAAACCACCTTGATCTCTCCCTTTCCTGGCTTTCATTTCCTCCACTTAACATCCCACAGCAAATTTTCTGCAATCCCAAGATGTTCTTCCCCTGCATCCTGTAAAGTGTCCCATAGCCCCAGGCAGTGCCCCCCACCCAGTCTGTGAGGTGACCTGGAGAGATGTTCAGGGTGATTGAACATAATGGGTGTCACTGGTGGACCATGTGTCTGATGCTCCCCTGGGGTAAACCTGGGATGTGCCAGGGTTGAGGTTCATTTCTCTGACTAGGTTTTTGGGGTGCCCCCACCTGCCGTTGTGTCTCTCTGCTCCTTTCTGTGTGTGGAGATGAGCCACTGATGGGCTGATGACTCCTGAGCTAGTTGCCACATCAGGGTATTAGTTGGGTTCCCCTACCTACTGTTTTTTCTGTGCACCTTCATGTGTGGAGATGAGCTTTTATTACATAAGCCAACAACAGGAATAAAACACTTATGGTCTTACCACTCATTTTAAAGCAGCTAATGACTCTAATATGTGAAATAATTCCCTAACCTTAGATCCTGCTCTGTCTCTCAAGCAACTTTGTCTCTTTGCCCAGTGTTATGGAGGCCACCATCATACTTTATAATATATAGCTAAACCACTGATAACTTGTGCCAGGGGAAAGCCACAACAGAGAGACACAGCACTGTCTCCTCTGATGTTTCTCTCATAAAACCAAAAGATGGCTCCTCAGCCCAGACATTATCAGCAGTGTTGTTCCATGTCTCTGAATTTGTTAATCACAACATGGTGATACAGCTGGGACAGGACAAAGTATGAACAGCGTTCACACTTCACTCATTTCTCTGGTGTATGTGCTGCTTCAAGATGAAAGATACAGGTCCAGGTTCTTGTCCTAACAACACTAAGCATCTCTCTCACAAAGAAAATATATTTTGGCATACGTTTTTGTTTTATCCCACCTAAATCTTTTGCATTGCTGGAATAGGGCACCCTGTTCTTTACCTAATATTTCACTCTCCCAACATGCCTGTACTGTAGTGTAGTTTTCTAATTCATGAATAATAAAGATCACTAAACCAGGGTTTAATTTTCAATTATGTTCACATTGCAGTGACATTAATGTTGCTTTAACTTTAAATTTTTCCCTTCCCTGTTTTGTTTTTCTAAAAGATGAAATTCATATAGGGCTCAAATGACCTTTTGTTTATTAGGATTTTTTTTTGCTGTAAAATGTCACACACATTTCTGGTTTATTCAACTGTTTTTAGAAAAGTAGGTGATATATTCTGGTGTCCCTGGCATGCTACATAAGTTTCAGATCCGAGCACAAAGACTCCATTTTGCAAAAGTAAATGCATTCTCTTTCAACTCACGTCCATAGCATGTCCCAAATGTACGGTACTGTGTTTACTGTGCACTAATATAATGTGTAGCTGTGCAATCCATGAACATATTAATAAAGCATTAATGCTTAACACACGTTGTTGATGCATCAATTAACTCCATTAGAGTTGGCCCCTCAAATGATTGTGAGAGTGCTTCCTTGTACAGAATGTTCCTTGCCTGCCTTTGGCAAGGGAGACCAGCCAGAGGAACTTGCTGTTTATTTTTGAACCAATGTAAAAGTAGACCAGGAGCAGACACCTCCTGCTGCAGGCTAGACCTGACAAAGAGGTCACCTTTGTTGCACATGGCTATGGAATCACATCCCCTGGTAAAGATCAGGGCTATTTTTAGAAGCAGACTAGAACTCTTCATTCTTGAAATTGTTTTAATTTCCATCTGAAGAGTCAGACTGCATGGCTAGAGGGAAAAAAAAATAGTCTACTAGGCTGCAGGGCCAGTGTGAGCTGCAAGGCTGTGTAAAAAGAAATCTGATGAAATTGCTTCTTGTGGTGCTGACAGAATTTGTCCTGGCAGCACTGATGTGCTAATCACTATAGACTGACAAAGAGCCATTGCCCAAGAGCAGCTCGTAATGACCATGTAAATTTTCCCTAAGTATATATGATTACAAGAAATTGCCCAGAATTTTAACATTGTGCTGCCCTGTTTATAGAACAGTATAGATTTACTGGCTCCATTTTTCTACTGTAAATGAAAGCCTTAGGGCTCAGAAGAGGGGAGGTGGAGGAAAGGAAATGTTTTGGCTTCACAGTATATAACTACCTACGGAATAATTTTAATGTACATTAAAACCTCATTCAGGTCTGCCACAGATATGGCGAGTGTAAACAATCCAGTGGGGCACCTTCCTCATCTAACTCTTCCAGTCTTCCAGTGCAGCCTGCTGACTGCACTTCAGTGGATGGCCACATCTCTTCTGGAGACACAAGAACTCTGGTCCTTTTTCCACAACAAGTAAACCAAGTTTTTCACAGGTTTCAAAAACTCATAGGATGGGAAAATTATAAACTGCTCTGACTCTTACATGGTGAAGGCTACAGCATCTCACCCAGAATTTTCTGCATCAAGCCCAGAGCTCTGGCTGACTGGTCCCATGTGTCCAGGTCTGGGTTGGATTTCAAGTTCTTGGCAGAGAGAGAAAGCACCATAATCCCGATGGCTGATTTGTCGCCCTGTTACTTCTAGTCACTGAATCTTATTTGTGTCTTCTTCTGCTCGACAAGAAAGGTATCTATTATCTGAAATTACTTTCTAACTGTGATATTTCCAAACCAGTTTCACACTGTGAGACAAGTATTTGTGATCATGGGTCATTCTCATAGCTCTTTCTGAACACATTCCAGTTTTTCTGCATTCTTTGGCAAGGTTAAATGTCAAACTGGATAGAGGACTCCCAAAAAACTCTCCCTAGTACCAGATAGAGGGGGAATATTCCTTTTCTTTTGCTACTCAGTAGTCTCTTTATTTTGTAACCAAAATTATGTGTACAAAACCTGTTTCAACATCTCATCAGAACTCACAAATGATCATTTGCTAGAATCCTCATGTTTTTTAGAGTTACTAATTAGCCTGTTTTAAAGGCATGATATCCATTCTTCATTCATGGTTTTTAAAATGCATGTGTCTTAAGTCCACTTTACCATATGGCCTTTGTTAATTTGTAACCAGGTTAATATGGTCTCTGATACCACTTGCAGTTCCAGTAGCTCTTAATGTACATATTTTTAAATTTTGCTGCCAGTATTTGTGATCTCTGATATAGACATCAATTAACACTCAGCCAGGAAAAGAATCCTTATGGGTTACAAAGAGAAACAGTACTGTATGATGATGCTCTTAAAAAACAAACAAACAAAAACCCCCAAACAAACCCAAACAAACAAGAAAACCCCATACACACTCAAAAAAAAACCCCAAACTGCTGTAATCTATTAACCTCTGAAATATTTAACATGAGCTACACTGATGTTCACTTTTTCTAGTATTATTTATTAGTTTTCAGATGAAAAAACAAGTCACATAGGTCTGCATCAAATGCTTTATAGAATGCTAAAGACATTATATCTACACAAGTATCTCTAGCCATCAACCCTATAGTCTTGAAAAGAACTTAAATAATCAGCAAACAAGTCCAAGCCTTTATGACAGCATATCTTTAATCTTCATGCCGCAATTTCTTCCTTCCTTTTGGATAGGTGTTGCATAGCAGCCTCTCTGTGATTTTTGACGAAGATCAGTGTCAGGTTCATTGTGTACTTGCCCTGATTTCCCCAACTACTATCAGTAGTTGTTTCTTATCAATTGCCTCTAGAATTTTTTGATGTGCTAGTCTTTCTTAAAAATAAACTTTATTAATGCTTCTGAGATCTCCTTGGACCATTGCTTTAATATTCTTAGATGCAAATTATATTTTCTTTCAAGTAAAAAAATATGGTTTGCTTTAATCATCACAGCTTAATGTCTGTTGTCTAAAGAAATGGCACATGCTATATTTTCATTGAAAAAGAGAACTACATGAACCTGTTCCTTTACTAATGAAGAAAAACCAAGTGTGTTGTATGTATTGTATACGTCTGTTTTTTCTTCACCAGGCATGATAATTTACCAGCCCCATTCAGCTTTACAATGTTTCACTTTCATCTTCGAGCGATCCACAGTGCTGCAGACCAAGTAACTGGGGGCTATTTACTCCAAAGGACCCTCTAATGTAGAAGTGCCTTCATATAGTTATATGAGATTACTGAGATTATATGAGGTAGATCAAATCTGGGAGACAGCCAGGACAGGAACAACAGGCAGAAGAGATGTGCTGGGACTGAGGCATGCTGCAGAGTCAACAGTGGACATGGTCAAAGCAACCTGTGGGGAGGTATTAGAGAATGGATGGAAGGTCAGAGTCTGAAGTAACTCTGGGCTGGGTTACTCTGGCAACAGCCGGGAGAGAGACGGTCCTAATCAGCAAGCCCAAATCACTTTATGACTTTAATTGGACATCTCAGCTATCACTTTCACTGTCACAAGGTTGACCAAGTTAAAATTAAAATCGCAGACAATATGTCGTCACCTACTATTTTAAGCAAGGTTCCTGTTTTGTCTTTGCCCAATGATGCTCAGCTCTCACACTGACAGAAGGGAGCCCTGAGACTGGAGAATGTTTTGGGGTCAATAGCTTGACTGCTGAGTTCATCAGAGGGAGTGTAGGTAGCCCAATGGCTCCCAGTGCTGCTCATGTACAAGAACCTGCACCAGCCCAGTAAAGCAGTTAAGAAAGGAAGTTAAAAAATGTAAGCAATGTAAGAAAATAAGCCAAAAGAGGTCTGTAGGAGAATAGGGTAATTGCAAAATAAACAGCTAGTAACAAAGCACGATGTTCTATAGTTACACACTTGTAGAAAAAATATGGGGTTTTTTTCAGCCGTCTGTAGACTTTAAACCAGAAGAATTGCATTCTTCCTCAGTGCCTTCCTGCAGAAATGTCCTCAAAGATTCATTTAATATTAGATCCCTATAAAAACATGCAGACTTTCAAAGCAGGAATGAGATTCCTAGTGTCACAGGATAGAACTGTATTTCAATGTTGCAACAGTTGAGCTTTTCTATTGCAGGTACTGTTATCAGTTACGTTTTTCATTTACTTTATGTTTCCAGACAATGCTTATTCTTTAACTAATTGTGCACATGAATGCTGATGCATGAACCTTGTATACTCACACTCATAGCCTGGTTCTCCTGCATCATAAGCATACCAACGTATTGCTGATCATTTGATTGGAAGGATTTCTGAATTAGGGAGGAACTGCAACTCAAAGAAGTAGTTCTTTTAGTTTCCTGAAATATCCAGGTGCTGTTGTGATAGACATGCAGCTGAAAAAAGATTTTGAAGTGAAAAATGTCCTAAATGGGTATCTTAAAAAATTATTATGTTGGGTGGAAAGAAACCTGAGGATAAAAGAAATTATTGGAAAGTGGAAAGAAATTAGAGGCAACTTCTTCCTTTCATTTGCATCATGTAGCTTAAGAACTCTCACAATAGGCGGCAGACGCAGTTGGATACTGATGACCCGGTAAAAGGATGTAACACCTCATCTGTTTACGAGTGTTGTAGTTCTTTCTCTGTATTGACAAGTGACAAACAGTAATTTCTGGAGAAGGAAAAGATTCTACAACACAGTGTCTTTTCAAGGAAGATTCCAATTTTACTTCATGTTTATCACTTCCCTTTGTTAGCTGACTGAAGAAGAAATACAACTGATTCAAAAGATTCTATGAGGAATTTAATCATATGTACATCCAAGAAGTGATATTTATGTAAAGTCTTCTGCATACTTCATAGTTTTTGGAAGTTCCTTCATGATTTTTTTTTTTTTTTTTTCAATCTTAGGCAATCTACAGATGAACACGTGACAGGAGTAAATCAGAGTTAAGAAACAGGAAAATGCTTCAATTGCTTTACCTAAGTCTTAGGAAAAGCTTTGGAACTGGCACATACACAAGACAAATAATGTTTGGGTTTTGTCTCATGTCAAAGTCATGTATCTACTGTAAGCTCCTCAACGTTCAGTGAAGGGAGACAAGAGCTGCTAGAAAATGATTCATCACACTTATTTTAGAAACCTATCTCAGGAGGACTGAATCAGCATCTGGAAGGTCCAATTATCCCTTTTGATTAGGGATCATAGAAACAAAATGACTCATTTATGTATACCCAACAGATGATTTCTTGCCAAAAGTGAGTTATTTGTAGTGATTAAACCCATTTGTTTTGTTTTTTTCTTTCTTTTCTTTCCATTAATTTGATACCAACTCCTCTTTCATTGCATTGGCCAAAGTCATTCACAGGCACACAAGACATTGACTGTTGCAGTTGGCTTCTTGTGTGGTGTTTTGGAAGGTGCTGCAATTATACTCCTAAAATAAAAGAGGCAGAATTTATAAGCCAGAACACACAAGGGAAATCCACTTTCCTTGAAAGGCTTGGCTGCTAAGTTGCCCCTTGATACAGTTACATAAAAGACCTACTTTGTTTTTCCACTTTCTGAGTCAGAAGAGCTTTGGAGAAAATTTACAGTGGCCCTACTAAAGGTATGAAGCTGGACTCCCAGTGAGACTTGAAATTCACCTGGAAATTTAAATTCAAACATAAGATTTGCTTTGCAGGAAAAAAAAAAAAAAAACAACAAAAAACACAAACAAACAAACAAACAAACAAAAACAAACAAAAAACCAAACGAAACCAATAAACCTTGCTAAGATAGTAGCCAAGGATTCACGAGATGTGTATTAATTTCCTTGCTCTGCAACAGACTTCCTATATGACTTTGGGAAAGGTGTTTAATCTCTGTATATCTGTTTCCTGTGGTAAAACTTTCTGGATATCTGTGAAGATAAACAGATTAAGACAGATGTTCTGAAACCAGAGCTCACATGTCTGCTGAAGAAAATAGATAATTTCTAATCGAATACTATTTTCATATATAGGTAGCTGATTTATAACAAATCAATTTGAAAGGGTGCCTCTCCCAAAATGTCAATGCAATGGTAAAGATTAAAATCTCACTTAAGCAGTGCTTCCCACACACCAATATTTCCAGCTGCCACAGGTGACTAGAATGAAACAAGCCATACAGCAAACCCTCCCTCTGCCCCACCTTCTGCCCAACAGAGAAGACCCACTTATCTCACCTGCATCTAGTGAGCAATATCCAGTCACCCTGAAAATCCTTCTTAAAGGATGGCTGTTGCAATATCCAGTAGACAGACAAATACTAACTGGTTTGAATCAAAAGGAGTCAAGACTTCCTAAGCAAAATAGTCATTGCATAATATTGCACCAATGCTTTCCTTTATTCTGGATCAACGAAGCCTGCAGTCAGGGATTTATGCCGATTCCAACAGCTTGAGGATGTAACAGAAAGATGCTCTCATGTGGGGAAGTACAGGATTGAATAGGATCTGATTGGGTCATTATGCTGAAGAGAAACCCTTGGATATAGTGCAAAATCTAGTCAGCTTTACTGAAATGCTCCTTTAGTTTTCACTCTCTTTCAATTCATATATGAGGTGAAGTCACTATACTTGGACCATTTTTATGGCTTTTAAATATTTCATGTCAGTTAGCTCTCCCTAACACAGTATGCAGCTTTTTGTTTGTTTGTTTGTTTTTCAGAAGAGACAAAGACTGACTCTGTTACCTACTCAGCTGTCTTTTTCTTTTTCCGAATAGCAATAAAGCATTACTTTCTACAGAACAAAAGTGACTACAATGTTTGAAGGTTAAATCAACTGTTCTTTCCTGGGTTTTCAGATTACATACTTGTGGCAGTAAATGTGAATCTAAATCAATGTATACTTTTCCAAACCTAAAGTCCACTTCTCAAAAATGAAAAGAGATACCTCACCTCTTCAAGTGATTCCTTTTATTGAACCAAGTAGGTGCATGCCATGTGGGCCAGGGGTGCTGAGCAACAGACAACCAAACATGCAAATCCCTTCTGATACAGTCTACTACCTCAGATCATAGAAACACAGAACATCCTGAGTTGGAAGGGATCCAACAAGGATCATCAAGTCCAGCTCTTGTTCCTGCATATGACAACCCCACAATTCACACCATGTGTCTGAAGGCTTTGTCCAATTGCTTCTGGAATATTGGAGCCATGACTGCCTCCCTGGGGAGCCTGTTCCCGTGCTCCACCAATCTCTGAGTGAAGAATCTTTTCCTAATGTCCTACCTAAATGTCCCCTGGCACATCTTCCTGACATTCCCTCAGGTTCTATCATTGGTTGCCAGAGAGAAGAGATCAGTGCCTGGCCTTCCTCCTCCCCTTGTGAGGAAGCTGTAGACTTCACTGAGATCTCCCCTAAGTCTCCTCTTCTCCAGGCTGAACAAACCCAGTGACTTTAGCTGCTCCTCATACAGCTTCCCCTCTAAACCCTTCACCAACTTTGTGACCCTCTTCTGGACACTCTTCAGTAGCTTTATATCCTTTTTATACTGCAGCGCCCAGAACTGCACACAGTACAGTGAAAACTCAAGCTTGTCAAGTGACCTGGATTATGTGACTGAAGAGTTCACACTTTTTATTTCAAGTGTCAATTAAACTTCAGCTTGAAGGTTTAATTTCCTCTTCGTCTCACTTTCTAGCATGACATTGTTTTCCTTCTCAATAAAAGACAGAAGTGGAGGATCATAAAGGGAAGGCCCAGAATGATCTGAGCCCTGATAGAGAAGCTACTCTGTGGCAACCTTTGAATATACCAAGAGAATCAGCGCTAAGGATAAAGTGAATCTTCTCTCAGGAAAATGTGTAGAATTGAAGGGGACTATAAGTGGTTAGAGAATGGCTGGAATGGGACAAGATCAATGGAGCACCAGGGTCTGTGTATCTTCATACGGAGGGGTCAGAGCCTGAAGGGACAGTACACTGGAAAGAACTGCTACTGCTCTGAGGATACACTGGGGATGCAGCAACACACCTCATTTCCAGGCCTCTGATTTCCAAATCTAACGTGGTTTTGAACAATAGTATGGACCAATCTGGACCACTTCACTTCCAACAGAATGTGGGTAAACTTGAAATTAAAACACTTGTCTGAAAACTGGGAAATCGGGTTCTGTTGCCTGATTTAGCTCAGATTCAGTGTATAGTCTATGGCACGTCATATATTCATTTTATGCTATTTTGTAAATCCATAAAATCAGGAGTTCAGAGGAGTAACTAGATTGAACAATCATGAAATTAACTAGTATTGCTAAATAGCAGGGAAAAAAAACAGGAGCATCAAGGCACTATGAGCTATGCACCATTAATGATGACATCGTTTCCCAAGAGAAGCAATCGGGATTCTGTTACCCAGGGAATTAACAGTTTGTCTTACCTAGTTCAGAGGCTACAGAGTGGGAGAAAAATCCTCAGAAAGCAAACAGAAAGACCTGAGACATTTTAGTGTCTCTTTATATGTGTAACTTTGTTGACCTAATCCTGTAATTTACTAGGCATGGGAGAATGGATCTGGATACAATAAGGACTGACCTTCCCATAATTTCCAGTGAATCAAAAGCCTTTTCACAGAATTCTGGTTAACTGTTTCCCCTCTGATTTCAATTTCCCACGCCTCTTGACTTCCAGGCTATGCTTGTGACCGGAAGCCAAAATGCCATGAGAAAAAGTTCTTCCTGTGGTAATTTTAACACTGCCAAGCATAAGGCCTACAAACCACACAGGAAAACTTGTTCACATACAATTCACTGCCCAAAAATATCCAAAAAGTTTCGGATAAGGATCCAACCTTTAAACATTAATACAAACCAAACTTCTCAAATATTTCAGAGTCAGCCCTTTTAGTACTTTCAATCCAGAAGTAAAAAGCACTTCCATTAACCATTTTCAATGTTTATTGGGGATACCCAAGACATTAATGAAATAATTTATTAATGTATTCATCTGCTTAGTTCAGTACAGAACATTAAGTGTTTAAAGCAGCACATTATTTTGCACAGAGCTGTGGTAAACTAGTGAAGATCCTTGATGCCAGTAAGATCCTGCAAATTTATGCAGTCCAATTGTTCTTGCATGAACTCCATTCAGTCTTAAGTTAAATCATGTAACCCCGATTGTTGTCTATACAGTAATGCTATACCTTCCTTTCCAGAGAATCCAAGTTGCTTTTCAAGTTTGTCTGACCACTTAAGAATGACTGTACTAAAAGTCATCTGAGACAGTCTAGCAAGGTCCCAGTCTCCAACAGCAGCTATAAAAAGATGTGAAACAGCAGCCAAGCCAAGATCAAGTTGTACTATACTTTCACCAAACACTCTCCCAGTCTCTGACTGTTTCCAATTTAAGATAGCTCTTGAATCTGATGCACTTTGTCCAGTTAGCAAGAGAGTTCTCCTCTGTATGCTTGTCCAATCTTCTTCTGAGTGAATGAACTTGAAGTACACTTCAACTTTTTGTTTCAATGAACCTCTTTGGCAAGGACTTCCACATGTCTATCACTCCTGGAATGAGGACTAGCACATAAAGCAGTACTGACTGATGTAAGCATCTAAGGGACCAGCTAAACAACATTCACTTCAAATAATGTATTCATTGTAGATGCATTTTAATTACCTTTAAGTGGTCTGTATGCATATCCTAGAATGATATCGTAGAATTGCATCATAGACTGTTTTGGATTGGAGAGACATTAAAGATCATCTTATTCCAAGCCACCTGCCCTGGGCAGGGACACCTTCCACTAGACCAGGTGGCTCAAAGCCCCATCCAACCTGGCTTTGAACACTGCCAGGAGATGGGGCATCCACAACTTCTCTGGGCAACCTGTTTCAGTGTCTCACCACCCTTGTGGTAATAACTTCTTCCTCGTATCTAGTGTAAATCTACCCTCTTTCAGTTTAAAGCCCTTGCCTCTTGTCCTTTCACTGCATGTCCTTGTAAAAAGTCCTTCTCCAGCTTTCCTGTAGATCCCCTCTAGGTACTAGAAGGCTGCTATAAGGTTTCCAGTCAGGCTTCTCTTCTCCGTGCTGAACAATGCCAACTCTCTCAGCTTTTCTTTACAGGAGAGGTGCTCCAACGCCCTCCTTTGGACTCACTCCAACAGGTCCATGCCCTTCTTATGTTGGGGGCCCCAGACCTGGACACAGTATTCCAGGTGGGGTCTCACAAGAGTGGAGTAGAGGGAGAGAATCACCACCCTCGACCTCCTGGTCATGCATCTTTTGATGCAGCCCAGGATTCGACTGGTTTTCTGGGCTGTGAACATGCATTACTGGGTCATGTGTAGCTTCTTATCAACCAGCATCTCCAAGTCCTTCTCCTCAGAGCTGTTCTCAATACATTCTCCACTCAGCCTGTATTTGTGCTTGGGATTGCTCCAACTCAGATGTAGGATCTTGCACTTGGCCTTGTTATACTTCATGAGGTTCACACAGGCACACCTCTAAAGCCTGTCAAGGTCCCTCTGAATGGTATCCTTTCCCTCCAGCGTGTTGACCACACCACACATCTTGATGTCATTGGCAACCTTGCTGAGGGTGCACTCAATCTTACTGTCCATGTTGTTGACAAAGATGTTAAACAACACGGGTTCCAATACAGACCTGAGGAACCCCACTCATCACTGGTCTTCACCTGAACATAAAGTTGTTGACCACAAATCTTTGAGTGTGACTATCCAGCTAATTCCTTATCCACTGAGTGGTCCATCCTGGTAGCAAGTTGCTACCAGGGAATCTGCAATGGCAAGGATTGTAGCAGAGGTTGGGAAAAGTTAAAAAACAAACAAACCAAATTTTGTTTATATAATCTGCTTATGGCTCATCAGGCATTCTGGCATGCCAGGACTAGCTGTTCTCAAGTGAAATAGTTACAACTTACTTACAGCAAAGTTCCCTGCTTTCAACTTTATTCTCTAACGTCATCTGTGTATTGAAAACAAAAGGAATGAAGTCCATAAGTTATTTCAGCTTTGCTCCTTGCTGGAGGAGCACTGGGTAATCGTCTTCAGGAGGATTTCTTCCCCATTACCTTGCACAGGATATCAGCCTGTATCAGATCTATCAGATCTGTTTTTAGAAGCCTAGGAAATGTACTCTAAGCCTCAGGTATACCTATTGCCTAACTCATTATTTGGTTGCGTAAATACAAATGTTTCTCTTTCATGCAGATTTACCTGGGTTTCTGTGGAGAATGTGTGCTTTGTCTCATCACATTTGCACTGGTTCCCAGTTTTAGGCGGCATGTAGCTGTTCCAAGTCATTGACTAGCTTAGAAAAGCTGCTAAGAGCATTGCTGAGGCAATCCCCTTCTGCTGGTGATGTCATATGCTTCCCTCCCTCTCCCTTCTTTTCCCCTTATGATCTTTTATGAAAGAGATAGTAGCTTTAGCATCATGGAGTTCTTATTTCAAATGTGGCTGTAAGGATTTAGTTTTCATTTTGTAGTTCTCTGTGATCATGCTTCTCATCCTAACCCAAACTCACTTCTTGGGAATGTCTAGAACATTGAGTCCCACACTATTCCTTAATCAATGCATTTTTTCTGGTTCAACCTTTTCAAAATTTTGAACACAATTTAAAATTCATATATCATTTTCTTTATTCATATTGCTGGACTCTTAATTTCCAGCCTGCTGTGAGCCTTCTACAGGTAAAACATATGACATATTTTATATCTACAATACTTGCAAATACTTTCACTCTCCTCTTTCCCTTCTCTTCACTACCACCTTGTGTCAGATTTTGGTGTGCATATATGGCAGTAGTGAGGGATCACTGCTACAGGAAGAATAAGAATGTATGTATTAATAAAAAAATTGATTCATTATACTGAAATCAGTAGGTTTTCATGAAGAATCTACCCAATTGCAGTCAATGGGAATGCAACAACTTGAAACACATAGCAAAGAACATCTTATCTGGTTAAAGACAAGCTGTGATGCAGCCAAGATGTCAGAGCATGTACGCCTAGCTGCAACCTCTAAAGGCTTGTAGTCATAGACTAGGACATGTGTCTGTAGGTAGGAAGAGTGAGTGACCATTGGCCAAAGGCTACAACAATGTAACATTGCTTTTCCAAAGAGTGTACTCTCTAGGTTTTGTACTGGCAGTTTGAAAATGAAAGTAACACAAAATATTTGACATAATGAAAGAAAAGGAGGCCTCAATTGTTTTTTGTCACTAATAGTAGTTACTAGAAATGCAGGCAATGTTCCTTGGAGACTGTGACAATGAAAATCCTCTTCAGTCAGGCTCTCTGGGTTCTTGAATGAGAGAAGCAATCTAATTAGGTAGTACAGCTTTATCTGTGAGTGAGATTAGAAAGGAAGGCAAATCCCATCTTGCTAATATTAATGATCTCTTTGTGCCTTTAAAACATCTGACTAGACCATGACTTGTAGTTTGACAACATCATACCTACAAATGCCATGCTGAAACAGAGTGAGGAGTGAATAAGGAGGGGAAAGGTGACACCTGCTGAATGGCTAACCCTACTCCTTGACTTCTCTTGACTCATCTGTTTCATGAAGGTCCAGTACTAGCCTAGTCCAACCACGTTGCAGAGCTCTTAAAAATATCCCTGTGCCACACTGAATGCTTGAAACAGAAGAAAACCCATAATTTCTAAGAGCTACACTCCATATAGAGCAGGTAAGGTAGACAGATTATCAGCCGATCCTGGAGATCTGTCACAACTCTTCAAATGGAACAACTGAAGTTTCCTGTCTGTCTCTGGTCTTTCTGCAGCTGTCATTAGTAGTAGTCTGGGAGTACTGGTCAATTTGGAGTACATTTCTGATTTGCAACACCCTTTGCAATAATTAAGACTTGTGTTCCTATTTGAGACTGGGATCTGAGGCTCTTGAGACTTGGCCTGAAGGTCAAAATACTGCCCCACTCTTCCAACCTCTAAGTGCCAGCTTCCTTCAGAGAAAGAGGCCTGCTCAATAAAATGACTATGCCACAAACTAAATGTAAGCCTGCCTGAGCCTGCTCCTTACTAATATATATATATATATATATTTTATTATTATTTTTTCCCCCACTTCTTGGACACATAGTTAACAGAGGCTTAGGAGTGAGAGATAAGGTAGAAAGGTTAGCTAACTGATGCAGCAATGACAGGTCCTCAGGTCCTTCCTGCTTTCTGTTTTGTTTTGAGTTTTTGTTGGTTGTTTGTTTTTTTTGTTTGTTTTCTTTTGTTTTTTTTTTTTGTCTGTTTGTTTTGTTTTTGTTTTTTTGTTTTTTTGTTTTTTTAACAGTGCTCTGGTGTTCTGGGCTTTCTCTTTTAATCTACTTTCTAAAATGTCTACTGCTGAGAGATGTATTTATGCATAATAATGAACAGATGGTTTTCTTTCCTTTTCTTTTCTTTTCTTTTCTTTTCTTTTCTTTTCTTTTCTTTTCTTTTCTTTTCTTTTCTTTTCTTTTCTTTTCTTTTCTTTTCTTTTCTTTTCTTTTCTTTTCTTTTCTTTTCTTTTCTTTTCTTTTCTTTTCTTTTCTTTTCTTTTCTTTTCTTTTCTTTTCTTTTCTTTTCTCTTTTCCTTTCCTTTCCTTTCCTTTCCTTTCCTTTCCTTTCCTTTCCTTTCCTTTCCTTTCCTTTCCTTTCCTTTCCTTTCCTTTCCTTTCCTTTCCTTTCCTTTCCTTTCCTTTCCTTTCCTTTCCTCTCTTCTCTTCTCTTCTCTTCTCTTCTCTTCTCTTCTCTTCTCTTCTCTTCTCTTCTCTTCTCTTTTCTTTTCCCTTTCCTTTCCTTTCCTTTCCTTTCCTTTCCTTTCCTTTCCTTTCCTTTCCTTTCCTTTCCTTTCCTTTCCTTTCCTTTCCTTTCCTTTCCTTTCCTTTCCTTTCCTTTCCTTTCCTTTCCTTTCCTTTCCTTTCCTTTCCTTTCCTTTCCTTTCCTTTCCTTTCCTTTCCTTTCTTTTATTATTTTCACTTTGAGGGAGTTTTCTGAATCAAATACTCATGTCTCCAGGGGTTTCTGCTCATGACCACACACACTAAAAGAAGGCTGCATATCTAAAAGCATTCCTGGATGTATGCTCTCTAACTGGATCATTGTGACAGCTCCCTTTGAAGTTACATGTTTTATCAGTATTTAATGGTAGTGAGCCAACTTCTTTGACAGCATTGATTCTGAACATGTGCCAGGATTTTCCTGCTCTGCCCATGGACCACTTCTCAGCATTACAAAAGGAGTCAGCTAGCCTCACATCTTATTTTCTGGTAGATTATTCTGTATCAAAGCAAGAAAAAATGTTTCCTAAAATGAAGGGTTACCCAGATAGGCAGATGAATTAAACCAATTGCGTAAATTCATATTTCCTGCACTGTAAACTTAAAAGTGATACAAGCAAGCCCTTGAAAGCAAGACTTTGGTTTGACAAGTTCAGTAGCTTGTATGTTTCTTGCAAAACCCATTGAGTATTTTAATGGGTCATCCTCTGAAAGTAATTGTATCCTTTAAAACAGTCCCCATTATTTTAAGGTCTTATCAGCCACAGTACAATTTTTTGTGGTGCCAAGTGGATAAAAACTATAGTAATTTGTAAATGGCAATGTTCACTCTAGCTGAGAGTAACATGAAGCCCCTTCAGCCAACTAAGAAGAAAAAAACTGTGCTTCTGTGAAATTAATAGCTTTGGTAAATTCAGCATGCACAGAATGGTGAAAAGTGGGGGTAAGCTCTACTCTTCTGGGTTGTCAGATCTGTTTTGAGAAGGTGTTAAGAAGGTACCATTCTAAATTACTTGGCAGCTGTCAAAAGTATTCTTGAATAATTTGGACAGGCATCTAAAAGGGAGTGTTTCCTTCTGTGTGGGTAAGCATGGAAAAATAAATGAAAAGCTTAACAGTGATACCGCAGAGTCTATCTCCAAGCCCACATCAGAGGAAAGAAAGAACTGCTAAGGTGGGAAAAAAATCTACTATGGATGTTGCTGACTGTGATTTTTGTCATGTGTTTGAATGGCTTAGAGCTGTAGAACAAGGCTGCAGTTGTCAGGGTATGAGGTCCTGCTGCTTCAGAGGTGTCAAATTATTACTTCTCAGCTGGAAGAAACTGAGCCACAGTGCCAGAAGCCTGTAGACTTTGGCTCGTGTCTTATCCACTGCTGACACGTGTTCTTTGTTGTTCTTTAAAAAAAAAAAAAACAAACCAAAAACTGATTTAAAGAGGGGAATTTGTTGTTGAAGTTGCTAATATCAAAGGGGCAAAAACTGAATAGGATCACACAACTCATGAGACTGGCCATGAGGTAAGGAACTTGAACCTGGAAATTCGGAGATATGACAGTGATATGGAGTCTGAATTGTATGCTGTTGTTCAGACCTATACTTTCATTAACCAAATTGATGCACTCGTCCCCAGCTACACTGAAGAAAACAAGATGTTTTTCTTTTAACCAGATCCAAGGGCCAGTAGGCAGCAGTCTCTCTCTGTAACCTTTGCCATCCAGGCCTTTATGGCACATACCCCATTTACAAAGTAGCTTTGTCACACTGGCTGCAGGAAGGAAAAGGAATTCACTGCAATGCATTGGTTTTACTATAGGGAAGAAAAATTAATTTAAAATCCCTTTGAGGTAAGTCTGCTAGAGTCATGAAGCTAATATCATTTTATTATAGTGACATTTTTAAGGCTTTTGCCTAAGTTTTACTCAGTATGCCCTGTTCCAGCTCTTAAAATCTTAGAATTGTCCAAGAGGGGCAATAATCCAGGGATGAAGGTAAGGGGATTTTTACTGTTTGACCTCATCTGAGCCAAAGTTTTAGGTAGAGAGTTTTTCCATCCTAGGCTTGTCTTTGAAAGTGTTGCAGTGAACAGGAATTTCTCACCATTTATTGCATCTCTTCCCCTCAGTTTCCATTCTTAATAAGATTTCGGCTTGAAAACAGGTGTTTCGGTCATACTTGCAACTTCCAAATTCAGGCTCCCTGTTTCTAACAGCTATGAATTCCTTCCTCCTCACTCAGAAATTTCTTGGCTGCTTCCATTCATCTGTCCCTGTCTGAAAACTGGCCAGAGGGACACCAATTGTTCTCATTGTTGGCATTCCAGTGCTAAAAGACAGAAAAGTCCATTTGTAATGAAAGGGAGACTTTTCACATCCTGCCCTTCTCCTACAGGCTGCCTGTGCCAGCACCATTTCATGCTCAGAATAAGACATAAATCCAGATGGGAAGTCTTTTTTAGATTATAATCAACTATGTTTTGTATTTTCTTGGAAATACTTTATTATTAAAAAAAAAACTAGTTTAAGAAATGCAGATAGTAGAGGCGGTGTTTCACTTGAAGTTACACAGAGCACAGCTTCTACAGCTCCAAGTGATAGGCTTATGGTTACTAAAGTGACATTAATAAATAAAACACATGGACATGGTAAGGCTTATTAAAAATTACATCTTCCACTGTCTAAACATGGGTTTAATATGAGTCAAGGGTGTTTTCACAGCTTGGTATCTAGTTTGATCACGGCGGTGGTCCACTAAGGAAAGATATAAATAATTATGTGTTCCTCTATGTTGCAAAAAGAAGGTCTGCTTTGTGTCTTGCCATGGCTATGTGGCCAAGGAAGGACACCCATTATAGTGTGTTCTACAAGTACGAACACCTAGCTATATAGCCCTGAATGTCTGCAGAGCTGACACTTTTGTCTATAAAAATAAGATTAGTTTAGAAAAACTCTAAAGAAATTACTCATTGGGTTCATATCCAAGATTTTTTAAAAATATACACAACTGAAAAATCATCTCTGAAAAAAATGCTTCTGAATTCATTATTCACATTTGGACAATTCTGACTTGAAGTATGCATCTTGCTGCCAGACTGAATTGGCTAGTAGTTCAGCAAAGGATTGGGTCATTTTTAAATTTAGTTTGTCTCTCAAGAGCAATGATACAGAAAGTGGGAGCAGACAAAGTTGAGAAGGATGGTTCTGGGCATAATCCATGTGTTTCCAAGAGTATAAGTAAAATTTTGAGTCTGCATGCTGATGGTTGTAGAATGAGAGTCAGTTTCCTAGGAGATCATGTAAGATATCCCAAACTGGACATTTAAGGGGTTGACTTCAGTTCTTTAAGCATCCACTTCAAAACAAAAGGTTGCTTGGAAGAAACAGGTTCCGGTCCCACCAGGGTTGTTTCAAATTTTCATCTTTTAAAGAGTGAGAAAGTAAGAGAAAGTACATAATCCATTCAGTTGGCCACATAGTCTAAATATTTTTTGAAGTACAGAGACCAAATATCCAATAGTAATATATACAAGGATTAAAAATCTTGGTACACCAACAATTTTGCCACAGTGTCTATCTCAAAAATCTTACCAGCTAATACAGATACTGTCATATCTTTGCTTATTTGCTACCCTCCCACCCCAGAACCTGTTTTGTTTCAATAGACAAGTGTTTCATAGTTGCTTGTTGGAATAAGGAATTTTTTGTCTGGGAACATTATAGCCCCTGTAACAAGGTTATCATCCTATACCCAAGGAACCTCTTGCAAATATGACTTGTGAATTGGGGGTCCTGGTGGACAACAGGATGACCATAAGCCAGCACTGTGCCCTTGTGGCTAAGAAGACCAATGGCATCATGGGGTGTGTTAGAAAGGGGGTGATAGGTAGATCAAGAGAGGTTCTCCTCCCCCTCTACTCTGCCCTGGTGAGACCACACCTGGAATATTGTGTCCAGTGCTGGGCCCCTCAGGTCCAGAAGGACAGGGAACTGCTGGAGCGACTCCAGCGCAGAGCCACAAAGATGATGAAGGGAGCAGAGCATCTCCCTTAAGAGGAAAGGCTGAGGAAGCTGAGTCTCTTTAGCTTGGAGGAGACTGAGGGGTGACCTCATTAATGTTTATAAATATATAAAGGGTGAGTGTCATGAGGATGGAGCCAGGCTCTTCTCGGTGACAACCAATGATAAGACAAGGAGCAGTGGGTATAAACTGGAACACAGGAGGTTCCACTTAAATTTTAGAAGAAACTTCTTCACAGTGAGGGTGCCAGAGCACTGGAACAGGCTGCCCAAGGAGGTTGTGGAGTCTCCTTCCCTGGAGACATTCAAAACCCACCTGGATGCCTTCCTGTGTAGCCTCATCTAGGTGTTGCTGCTCCGGCAGGGGGATTGGACTAGCTGATCTTTCGAGGTCCCTTCTGATCCCTAACATTCTGTGATTCTGTGGAAGAAAAGCATAGAAATAATTTTTGTTGGACAGTGTAGGTAGTATCAGGCAATGGGCTATTGTGTCTGTCACCATTCGCACAGCATCTTACACAATGGCATTCCAATACTGGTGAGCCCCTTTTTATAACATATAATCAAAATTTATTTTTACCACCAATGAACACAATAAACAGACAAGTATTATAAACTGCATTACCTAGCAGTTCAATTCCAACCTTTTTTGTATTCACGTTAGTACTTTAGGTTTATTTTATGCTGTATTTTTTTTGTTTAAAGAAACTGAAATTTTGACTAGTAATTTGTTGGACTCCAGCAGTAAAGTGTAAATTTTCAGCTACCTTGATCTTTCAGTCTTTTCTGACTTATTTATCTGTCCTGTCAAAACTGAATCCATGAGATTTCAAATAAATAGCAGCAGTGCTCCAGTCTCTTAGGCATCCTGGTTGGTAGCAGAGCAATTAGAGACTTGTCATATCTGAGGAAAAGAACTGTGCATTTTATAATGAAATATTTCGCATCTTTTCTTCCTTATTTCCGAGATATCTAAATAATATGTAGTTACGTGATTCAAAGGGAAGAATAAAGTAACAGTAAATCTTATAATGCTGTTCACAATCAGAATGTTTACATATTTAAATCGAGATCATGACTAGTGAATGACCTAACATTGAAATCATTCTTAAATTATTTACCTCTCAGAAAGAAAATACACTTGTTTCCTTGAGGCTTCTTCTCATTAGATTAGATTTGCTGTTAAATTATAAATAACAAGTAAACATTTAATGCTCAGAACATGTTCAGTTTACTCAACCAACAGAATAGTGATTTATAGCAATGAGTAAGAATATTAAGCATCTTTAAAACTGGTGGGATTTAAATCATTAAGAATCAAGAAGCTGTGATGGAAATGATAAATATATCTAAATAAATTACTTGGGTTTATATTTAGGAAATGAGAGAAAAAGAGGATAAAGTAGTCAATATGTGATAATACTTCACAGGATGTACTATTTAAATAAGACTTACAAATTTCAAAAATAAGGGTGAAATGTTTGGAATCTAAACCTTGTAGAAAATTTTTTAAAAAATCAGGCAGAATATGTCAAGAAAATGTAAACTACTATTTAATGCTAGCTGTCGTATCCACATTGAATCCAAATTCTTGCTAGCCATCACTTTTTATAAGAAGATACATCAAAACCCTATTGAGACTACACAGGTTTTTTTTTAATTCAGGTAACTGCACTGTGATGTAATGAAAATATTTCTTTGACCTTCCTCAGTTTTCACATTTAAAGTCACATTATCAATACTGTAGGGCCTTAGTTGCAGAATAGAATCTTTTCTCTTTTTTTTTTTTACTAACAAATTATCAGCTCTTTTTAAAAAGTTGAATAAATTTAGAATGATTTGGAAAGTGAGAGGACACTGTAAGTCAAAAAAAGAATTACTTCATCATTGAATAAGCATATTGTACAAATCTGAGAATTCTTCTGTCTAGCAGACAGTTTTGAAAGGCATAAATTTTTTCAGTACTCTGAAAAAAAATATTTTTCAGCATGTTCAGTATTCTGTACTAAAGAATAAAAAAATCTTAGCAAGCTCCTTCCCTCTGAAGGAAATCTGAATTGAAAGGAAGCTTATCTGTATAGTCCAGACTCCAACCTTTGTTGTTATGTTTTAGCACCCTCAGTGTTCCTGTCTCACAGTCTCTCTAGCATCTCTTCACAGTGGTCTTGTTTGTTGAAGTGTAGCAAGGTACACATTAACCTGCCTGCCTCATCAACTGTAGTAGTCAATGTGCCATCAATGATGCAGATAATCTGATATTTTCTTTTTGGTGCCAGGTATTAAATATAGGCTAAGTATCTACATCTAGTCACTCAACACTGACTTCTCCACAGCAACAGTCTCTTTATTTATTTCACACGGATACTGAAACAATTCATGTAGATAGTGGAAAGTATGTAAAGAACCTGGAATTCCTTTGTGCCTACAAATGAGAGATACTTAATATGCTAAGATATTTGAGATATCAGCAATTGTTTCAAAGAAGCAGGGCTTGAGATCCCATATAAGTGGAATCTCACAATATTTGCTACCAAAGCTGAGCAAAGTATTTTGTTTATAATCAGGCTGAGTATTTGAAGGTAAGGAAGAATTAATGGCTTTTGATAAATCCTAGGGTTAACCAGTATGCAGTTTTTAATGTATTTTTGTTTGGTTTTTCGTAAGCATCTGCATACTCAGATTTCTTGAGTTTAAAGTAGAGGTGAAAATATTATTTCCTGATTCTGCTGTATTACACCCACTGATATCACAGACTCTCATAATGTTTGTAAATAAATTACCTTCTGTCTCTTCCGCTTTTGACCACTGCGTGAGACAATGTTCCCTTGGCACCGCAGTTTTCCAGTTCTTGTCGGAAAATGACTGGAAAAATACTTTTACAGAAAAAGTGAAAAAAGGGAGACTGGTTCAACTTCACTGCTGCAGACTGGTAAAGGCTTAAAGGGGAATCAGAGGTTTCTCCATAAACTGGAAGAGCCATCCTGAAAACACATCAAAATCAACTAAATGGTTTGCAGTTCATAGTGCGCTATTAACATTCCTATGAAAGGAGGCAGCCTACAGTCATTGCAGCAAAAGTAACTAAAATTTGGTTTTCTTCACTAGAAACAACATATACTGCAGTGAAGCTTTTCTATTCCTGAATGCAACATATGAGGCTAAAAAGCTGTTCTATTGTGGATTTCTGAGTATACTTACTTTTCTGTCAGATAAGATCGTTCTTCCTTTTGCCCCATTACCTGCTGCTGCTGCAAAAAAAAAATTACCTCCCATTATTTTCTCTATTTGCCAATGACAGGGAGACAAAGCATTCCCCGTAGTGTGTTAGGAGCTAGTGGTTGGGGTAGATCAAGGAATGTGTTTCCTTAGCCCAGTGCACAAGACAGCAAAAAAAGCAAAAGAGCCCTCACTTCCAGCTGAGTTGAACTTCCCCTCATCCTGGGGCTCCTTGTCCTATGATACATAATTATCAGTATCTTCATGTAAGTCTCTTGATCTATTTTCAATCATGTTCGTATATTTTTTTTTAAACATGATATAGCCCAGCTCCAGCATCATAGCGCTCTTTAAAAGCAATTATGTACACAAATTTAAAGACTGAATAAATACGATTTTTCATGAAGAACAAGAATATCGTTGTCTAGGTTGATAAATTTACCTGAAGATGGTTTTTTATTCTAATTGAAAAACTGAGCCACCAGCAGCCAAAACATACACTGCAATGCTAAAGACATTGGGGTATTGTTATCTTCAGGAACCCAGCAATGGTTACCCCAGCCATATCTATATAGACATAGACATAGACATAGACATAGACATAGACATAGACATAGACATAGACATAGATTTTTTTTTTTCTGAAAGACTGTTTTTGATTTATTTCCATAATAAAGAGCAAATATCTGTAGCATCATAATGATTTGAAATTTATTTCTAGCTAACAGACCTCTGGTGAACTTATAAGTTTGTTATGGAAGCACATCTTAAAGAAAAAATGAAGCCTGTCCACCAGGATATCCAACATGACTCTGTTAGGTGGTAGGAAACATGCTTCTAAACACTTCCATGAGCAAAAATCTAGAACACCTTGCCCCCTGTAGATCTGTAATCTTGAAACCTTTCCATGATGCCTGCTCTTCTCTATGCTTTCACGGGAAAGTATGTGGATTAATTCTGTGAGTTCCCATCTGGTAACACCCAGGCAGAGGATCCTGGCTGGCTGGAGACAGGTCTTCAGGAGGCTGAAAGGAAACGAGGGAACATAGAGGTGAGGGAGGGATTAACTGACCTCCCAAGAAGCAACCAACCTAATGAATAACTATGAAAGACTCTCCTGCCTGGAACACTAATGCTTTGAAATACTGAACAGAAAATCAACACTCTCTCTCCCAAAAGCAGTAATAGCTCATTCCTAGGCTTGTGGTCATGTCAGGTCAGAGTTCAGATTCATAAATGTATCTGTTTGAAATGCACATCTTTTACGCCTTAATTCAGCTCTTTCTTAGAATGGGCTGTACTTCTCAAAAAGAATATGGAGGGTTCATGGACTACTGTGTGTCAGTATAAATGAGGACTGGGTCAAGTAAATGCAGGGTAACTGAAGTCTTCCCTGGCCTCAAGCATCTCTGGAAGGAATATCATTTAAACCAGGTCTCTCCTATACTTTTCACTCTTCGGTGATGCATCCGTGTCCAGCTTCAAAAGTGTGTTTGTTTTCATCCCTTCCATTCCCAGCATTCTTTTAATTCAGCTAAGAAATCATGAGCTGAGCATAGACATGATGTACCAGTCTTAACCATAATGATTTTGCACCAAGTTTCCTGTGAATGGATAGCAAAAGCCTCTCTATAGAAAGATATGCATTGTGGGCTCCTCCCTCTTTAAACACCAAGAAATTCAGTCATGATACACAAGGCTGATGGAAGCCATACTTTCTTTGTATTGCTCTGTGCAAATCTACCTTTTTCTCAGCCTTCAATTCTCCCATTTGCCTGAATCAACAGCTTGCTGTATAGTGTTTTATTATTCCTTTCTGAATAATCCCTAATAACCTAATCTAGTCTCTCTTAATGTTCTCAACACATCCATGAGATACTTGGAGTGTTCTTGAATTCATTTGTTGCTTAGTTGTTCTGCAAAGCCACATCTATAAATGACTTAGCTGCTTCCTGTTAAAAATTGAAAACTGATCTTTGTTGTCCAGTTTTAATTGGATGCATGAATCACATGGCATTGTTTGGTCCCAAGTAGGGCTGTACTGAATGAGCATTCTGAATTCATTCTAACTGAATTCAGTCAGCCTGTCTGAATTACGAGTTTGCTTCTCATGAATACTCTCTTAAAGTTCCTTAAAATTTATTGAGAGTATTCCTGACAGCAAATTATGTTCATGTGGTTAGTCACGTGGAAGGAACAAAAGTGGGCAGCACCACACCCAAAACATTTTATCTACATAAATACTGCTTGCTTCAGGTTTCAATTACCACACCATTTTATTACAGTCCAAAAGTTTCTGTCCTCCACTATTGTACAACATTAGACAATGACAAGATTCTTGCACTGAAGATGTTACACTCTCCGACATATATTTGTCATTCTGTTTTATTGCTTTGAGACCACAGGAACAGTTGCACTATTGTAACAGAACAAGGAATCAGGACAAGAAAGTGGGAAACAAGGATCTCTACCTACATCAAATACTGGAGACACTACTCTTATTTACTGAAGAGCTACTCTTCATAGGATTTTGGCTGGAACAACTAGAGAAGAAAAAATGCTTCTTCAAAGACCATTTTTTGGGTCAATCTGGCTTAGAGGTCCTTTCGTTCAAAGAATTATTCCAAGTTAGAAGTATAAAAATTATTCTGGGATGCAAGTGTCTTTAATTTCAGAATGCCATCTACTTTCAGATATTCTGGTATTATATAATAATATGTCACACTAGCTGGCTAATTTTCCTCTGTACATGATATTTATTTGCTGATGTCAGAACTTAGCCTTAAGACTTCAAACAAACAATTAATTTTTTCCTCTCCCTGTAAATAATCTGTAATTGCAGATCATCACTGAAAATATTCCTTGAAGAACTATATTGTGAGTTAGACTACTGGGAATTTGAGAAACAAGGAGGGAGAAGACCTCAATAACAGTAAAATTCTGCAGCAAGTTCTTCATACTTCAACAGCATTTATTTCCATGGAAGAAATATGGGAGAAATGGATTAAAAGACTAGTGACCTAAAGATCTTTCTTCATATAAAATACTTGCTACAACCAGAAGTGTTGGCGAGAATACTTTGTGTTACCTTGCCATCAAAGTATCTAATGTGAAAATCAAAATGCCGTGAGTACTGCTGTAGTGTAGTTTCTTGGATGCATTTCAGGGTGTTTTTTTCACCATTATTTATTATCTTTCTCGGTGTTGCCTGGGTTGGAAAACTACATCACAACCAACACTGAAGATAATTTAACTACAAGCATGGGCAGAGTCAATCCTTATGCAATATTTATTGCAGACCACAGTTGTAAATATGTTTCATTCGCATCAACACTTTCGTCTAAACAGCTGCTAGCTCTCAGCTATGTTCATTTCAATGCCAATAGTAATGGAAAACTCTTCTGCTCTAGACAAAGTTTTTACTAGAGTCTTTCTAAAACTCTTCCCATATTCTGATTTGATTTCAGAACTTGAAACCTTTAACTAGGGTCTACTGTAATGTCATAAAACCAATAGCATATTGATAACATAAATCTTAAAATAAAGTCCCAAGTTAATAAATTTCTGAGAATTACAATATTCTTTATAAATTAATCAGAACTATCTGAGAAATGTGTTGAAATGCATGAAAAGATGGACAGGCACTCCAAGACAAGGCTGATCCTCCTCTCACTAAGACTAAAGATGTAGATTAGTTTTAGTATTTTGGGGGGCTGAATCTTACAATTGACATGAGAAGGAGTAAGTTACCTTGGCACTCACCAGGAGGGGCTCAGAACTGCTTATTTTGCAAGACAAAAAGTTTTAATAAAGATCCTCAGGCAGAGAGGTGAGCGACACCTGCTGTGTAGTAACCTGGGATCAAATTACAGAATGCAGCACAAAGCACAATCTCAGTAGCTGCTCAGAATGCTTTAGAAAGTGGAGGAAAACATAAACATTGACCAAGCACCTAAAACACTCCACTAACATCAGAAGGTGCTCCATCTTTTTTCTAAAGCAAACATCAGGAATGTGACTTTAATCCCAAGCTCTTTTTTTCTATTACTTGATCTCTCCCATCCCAAGAAAGAGGAGGAAATAAAAATTCTGAAAATGTAGCTTTAAAACTATTATCCCAAAAGTCTGTATTTCACATGAAAATCGTGTCACAGTTCTGCATAAGCCATAAAAATCTCGGGTTAAGACTGATGTGCCAACCTTTGAAATGCAATATTATGCAAACAGAGAAAAATGAAAAATAAAAGAATGAGATTTTCAGGATGGCAGTAGTTAAACTGTTGGCCTTAGCTGGCAGCTTTGAGGCTTTTGTTGTTCTTGTCTCACTATCCCACTATTATTTAAATATATATTTTTTTTTCTTTCATATTGAAGAAAAAATGGTTTTGATTGTCAGGCTTTTCATGTTGGTATTTAGAACTCATAAAATTTGTTTTCCTCCTCATTCTGCCAGACTAGTAAAGAAGAATTAGATGAATATGGTATATTAATTGGCAAAATATCAAGAATATCAAATGAAACTACCACTTTTTTTTTTCTGAATATTTTGCCTCAGCATGTAGAGGTGTTTGTTCAGATGCAGGGATATTAAAAGGTGAACTGTTAGAATGAGCATGGCTGCTAAAATGCTATCATGCTACACAATTTTTTTTGTCAACTCTACTGGTGAAATATATTTTGCTATCAAACCACACAGCCTGAAGTGAGCAAAATTGTCAATCTTATGCACTGCAATAGGCAACCAAATATTTTTGGTAATAGTATGTCAGAGTAATTAGGGTTAATTATCTGCAACTGCAGAGGTCTGCTATTGCCACAACAATCTGCTTTCATGACAACCTGAAACTGATTTAATCTTTCTGTGTTTTGAAAGCATGGATAATTTAGCTTTTTTCATACCTAGGCCCAGTGGAGTAAAAGCTTTTATGCTTTTTAATTAAATAAAAGCTGTGAACATCTGGGTGACTTACATCAGAAATCTTACATTTGGACTGCTATGGCTCAAAAAGCTTCCACAGATGGAAAAATTATTATGATCTCTCATTGTAAGAAATTCTGTGGTTTTCCTGTTATTCTGCAGGACTAGTAATTAACTCTGTTCCACTCGGGATGGATAACAGTGGGTTTTGGCCTCTAGGCCACGCATTCAGTAGAAGCACAAAATTCAATCAGATGCAGCAAATGGCAATGAAAGAGGGCAAAGCAGTCTTGGTCATCACGTCTGGCAAGGTCATATCAATGTTTTAAGCAGAACATGCCAGTTTCAAAACAAGGTGGGGAAATAAAACCAAGAGAGTAAACGTAAAGCTGGGTAGAAAGTGGTATTCCTGTCCTGGCAAAATGCTCGAGATTTCCAAAGTATTCCTGAGAGAGACTAAATATTTTTCTTTTTTTTTTTTTTTTTTTCATTAGATATCAGATCACAAAACCATAGTAATCAAGGAGATAAAGAAATCTACCAGGAGGTAGAGGAATTCAAATCAAATGCCAATTCCACATCTGCATGGCAGGCATCTTGACCACCATATTCTCAGCTATCGTGGGCAGAGAAGACCACAATATTTTTACAATATTTGAAATAATTGTATTCTTGTCTTGTCAAAGAGATAATTATATCCATCTACAAGCACAAGGTATCACACACATAACGGGCTGAAGTGCTAAACTTTTGTAAGTCATGTGTCACTAATTCTGCAGTGCTTTTTTGCTGTGATTGTCTGTGAGAAAGTGTAAAAACCAGTAGTGTTATGTTTTTTATTATTTTCCCATAAATTGTTGATATAGCATATGTGGGGGTTTTATTGAATCAAGATAGAATTTGTGTGGGCAGACCTATTCCAAGGGGCACCCCCACACCTATTAGTTGTTTCTTTGAAGGAAATGCACCTGCGTCACCTCAAGGGAAACAGAATGGTTAAAGCCACAGCTTGATGATGGCTTAGAAACAGCACAAAAGGTTCATCAGTGTTTCCTTTGGAAACAGCCACAGCTGGACTTACGAGTACTTGAGACACACCACTGCTGGATGATTACAAGGCAGGAGATATGTCCTTAATGTCCTGTATCGAACACTTCTACAACCTGATTTACTCTGTCTCCAAAATGATAAATGTGCTGAGTATCACGACTTCATTTAAAATTATACCAGCTATGACAGTTCATTAGAAAAATTGCTATTAAATTAATTTATTAATTCATTAAATTAATGAACAAAGCAGCAATGATATAATCTTTTTCTCCTACACCATATCGATATTCTGATAGCAGGAGTGATAGGACAAGTTATATATACCTATCCTAGGTAGAATCACTTTAGAAACAAAAATCTATTTCAGCATTTTGTCCATAGTTCCTAGACGGTCTTAAATTCAGACAAACAGATGATAATTTTTCATGAATTGGATGTCTAAAAGTGAACTTGTAAAAGAAGATGTCTAGGCTGGAGCAGTAGCTTAGGCAGGATCCAGGCACTTAGAGCTTCAGTTTAAAAGCGTATTCCATGGAAAGAGGACTAATCCCAACTGCTGCCTTCCAGCAGAGCAGTCTGGGAGCTGGGCCCCAAAGTCATCCAGAGAAGGGGGCTGCCCCCAGATATGCTAACCCTGAGCCCGGGCAGCCCATCCCCAGATGGGGAGAAGCTCTCTGGGTCCTTACACCTCTCTGGCTTGACCAGAAGAAACAGACTTTCTCCTATAACAGGACTTGTTGTTAAACAATTATTTCATTTTGAAAATCAGTGAATCTTTTGGCATTTTATTTAATTTCATGTCAGAAGAGACTGAAAGCCTTTTTTTTTTTTTTTTTTTTTTCTTCACAGAGAAGCCCCTGAGTAACTGATTTCTAAGTAAACACAGAAATTACTACAATTGAGAGGAGGATTTTGTAGTCTGTTGGAGAAAATGATTTCACACAAGATGTAGTAGAACTTGGTTAATTCCCTGCTCCCTATTAATTTGGGTGATCTTGTTTGACATTGGACTCTGGCATTATATCCTTGCCTGAAAACAAAACCTGATTTTGGGCTTATGTCTCCTAAACACCTGCTGGGTTTTTTTTTCACTTATTTATTTATTTTGGCCAGAAATTCTATTGTAGAATCTGTGAAAATTTTCACCAAAGATGATGTGGTTTCAATGTGTAGGTATGTGTCAACAAAAAAAGTACTTCACTGTTGAATTCCCTGCTACTTCTGTTCAAGTATCTCTGAGAGGAAATTTTGTGGGCCTGTGCCCTTCCAAGAACGGGTCTTTGTCTTCTGCCTTGTAGTCATGAGTTCAATCAAGTCTCAAGTCTTGTGTTGCTATTATATCTAATTACAAGATGATGTTCTAGATGTCATAGACAACTGCTGATGAACTATGATCCAGTTCAGCAATGTGAAACATAGTTCCTTCCAGTCAACTTAAAATAAATATTTCAGGGGCATTTTACATGGTGGCTGGACTCCAGTTGCATAGATCTCTATTCATATCCTTAGATCATCTGTCTCGATTCATATGATCCTTTCCAGGAGCTACAACTGGAAGTAAAATCTGCTATTCTTGATCAAGTGTCTTCAGATTTGCTTCTTACACAATGCACTCTTGAAGGCAGTATGCATCCTTTAATTTAGCTCTTCTGAGTTATGCCTCAATAATTTTATATCACCATTATATACCAAAATGGCTATGAGATTATTCCTCTCCCTCTCCTTGCTCCTTTGATTCAGCCATCTTTTTTTGAAAGTACTGCAATCACCTGCTGGCAGGAGCTTATTTGACAGTCTCCATTTGCTTGAAATACATGTTGTGATAATTTTGTCTTTGAAGGAAAAGGAGAAGAATCTTTCTCATTCAAATCCAAGTGACTTTAAAGTTGATAGCTGTATTATGAGATAGCATTCAAGTTTTATTTAATAATAAATTAACTTACTGTGCATCTAAAAATAGTGATAATGAAGATGCAGCCCATTATTCTGTGATCTGAAGAAACTGTAATATCTGTTCATAAGCATAACAAAAACTTACTTTTAAGTCCAAATAATAGAAATGGTTGTCAAGTTTCATTAAACAACTGTCATTAAGCTGAACTTGATTTTAGTCTTATAAAGAGAGAAGCACAAAACATTAGAAAGTCAAACTAATTGCATACAGTCCTTGTTTGCTACTCTGTGTCATTCATGTGCTGATCGACTTCGGAATGTGGTGCATAGCCTAAAACTACTTGTGACTGTTGTTGGATGGATGGACCTCACTCATGACCTTGTCTTGCCTTGCCTTAGGCTATTGATGGACCCTGTTATCAGCACCCTGCTCTGACTTGGTTGTTCAATAGCTCTGGAACTGTGCCCTGGTTGGTGAAGGCACCATCACTCCCTCTGCTGGGGTTGGCCTGGCTCCAGGCTTGTTCTCCCTTGCAGAGCAGCCCCAGCCTTGCTAATCCCTGAAACTGAGAGCTCTGACTCTGCTGGCCATGTTTGGCGGTAGAGGCAGAAGAGCATAGAGCTGGCTGATGGAGGTCTGTCCATTTTAAAAAAAATATGTATTTACTAGCTCTGTGCTACATAGAGAGTTCTATTATTCATTGTTAACGTGGTGTAACATGTCAGCTTGGTCTTTTAGATCTTTTCTGTTCCGAGACTATGCCAACAAATGATCTCACCTTGTTAGTGGGAGGTTTTTTTTTAATGTACTCCTTGAAAACACACTGAGCTCCTGCACACCTGGTGTAAATTGGGCAGCTCCCTCAGATTTCTTGGGGCTGTGCCAACCTGTGCCACTTAAGAATATGACCCAGTGTAAGGACAAATTCCTTTAATGGCAGCTCCCTCTGTGAAGGAAACTTATCAAAAGATCCACAGCAGATCCTGAAGACCAAACTGCAAGGTTACTATATGGCCAGGGGACACCTTTGGACTCTGAGTCTCCTTGTCCTGTAGTTCTTGTAAGAACTTGTACTCAAATGCAGGACAAGTGTAAAACAATATAAACATGAGAATTATGTGTGGTCAAAGTCCCCTTTCCAGCTTTATAAAAGATTTCATCAGAGAGAGAGCAACTGAAGCCAATAAAATCAGTGCTGGCATAATGCAGAAGGTTAGATAGACAACAAACAAGCAGACTTTTATTTTGCAAATGCTTCATCTGTTAGACAGACTGACATGAGTCAGGAAAGTGCTTGTAAGCAGCTAAAACTACCACACTTTTCTGAACAGACTGCACATGCTGCAAGTTGAGGCAAACCCACTCACGGGCTTCTGTCATTTCAATAGCCACAATACGGACAGAGCCCAACTATTCTTCTCAAGTTTAACTGTTCTTGGAACTTTCTCTGGGGGATTCCTCTGCTGCAGCTGCAAGTCTCTTTTGTTCCAAGAACACGCTCCAAATGCTCTTATATCATGCTTGGAATAAATAAAGTCTATCTGCCAGTGTGAGTCAGCAGTGAACACCATCCCTGTACAATTTTGTGAGCAGCTGACTGGAGGGTGGCATGCCGCAAGCCTTCTCTATGTACATAGGGTCCCAGAAGCTGCCATCTTGGCAGTTTAGTCAATTCCCAACAGTACCTGGAGTTTGTTATTGCTGTTTTTCATATGCTATGTGCTTCTGGGTTGAGAAGCTGCCAAAACACCATAAGCAGCAACCCTCGTAGCTCCAGCCTCATGTGATTTCCTTTTTTCGTTACTGATCTCATGCAATTCCCAACCCAGTTTTTTCTATACCTGAAGGATCCCGATAACTTGGACAAAACTGACAGTTCTCAATGTTTATCCAGAATCACAAAACAACATTTTTCATATTCATCCATTATTATAATATCACAGGCTTAACTGAACAAACCAAACCACTATCTGCCACATAGCTATTCCTTTAAAGTTCAAAAGTGTATTTAAATTCCCTCATTGTACACTTTCATTGAATGTTTGGTCTTTCCTAGAAGAATCCTCATGGAAAATGCGTTCCTTTCATTGTGGTTTGAAATTTGAACTGTCCACCAGAATCTTCAACTGCATAAGCAAAAACAACGTGACTTTTCATTTTTTCATTCAACTATGCAGTTTGTAGTGTCTAATGTCACTAATTAGCTATGTAAGCATCCACGGAAATTATATATATTGTATACAATACTCCACAGCAGTAACAGTCTAGTGATGATGTACACAAATGTCTTAAATTAAAGCAGAGATGAGGATTTTGTAAGGTGTACTCAAGCATCTTGAAAAATTGGAACAGGGAAATTGACTGTTTCAAGGGTTTATTGCAATTTGCATAGTGAGCTCAAATGTATCCCTTTACTTCTATGACAAAAGAGTAACATTTCTGACCCCTTTAAGAAAACAAGGAGCTGTAGCTTTATCTCAAAATCTGTGCCTGAATTTGCAAGCCTTGCAGAAGTCAAAGGTGCTTAGGCTTTTGTGTCAAAGTTCCACAGGCATTTTTCTCAGTGATAAAATCAATTTAAGCTGTTCCTTACACTTGTTTTCAACACCAGCCGCTCATTGCCATTCCCTGACTGCCCTCTCAATTATTTTGGCACAATTACTCGTGATTTTTTGACTGATCCTTTTTAGGCAACTCATTATTTTCCCTGATGGATTATTTTCAGTCTGCAGCTTTTCCCTAATTTAGTTCCTCTGTTTCGTTATGACCCTGCAGTAGTGGGAAGGTAGGTTTGTGGTGGCAGCATAAGGGCAGAAAGAAAAAGAGTGAAGTGGAGCTGAGCAAGAGCCTGGTTTTGCTGCTGAGAACAAGTCTGATGTGACGAAGGTTTAAGGTGTTAAAACTAATCTTTGCTTATTTCTAGTCACTTTGTGGGAAGGATAGGTGCAATATTAATATTCATCTGCACAAAAATCACTGCTAAACTTACATTTTAGGCTTGGACACCACTTCTCAACATAAAGAAGGCAGTGAAAAGCAATTCTGCATCGAGTGGACTTTTTTGTAGAAGAACATAACCTTCAGTATGAATGCTTTGGATCTAACTCACACATGGTCTGCTTCTGACATACAGAAAGTCTAACTCATGTCTGCTGCAAATGGCTCATGGTACTCAATCATATCCAAACCTTCAAGTAGTGTTAGAATGTTAGATGACTACTCTGAAATACAGGCAAGGATAAATTAAGAATTGTTGACAAGAACATACTTCTACATTCAACAGTTCTTAGTAAAGTCTATGGCAAAATTCCTTGTGGCTTTGATATAAAGGAAATAAAATTAGTGTTTTTCATTGCTTGCCACTGGGTTTTGGTGTTTGTTTGGTTGTTTGGTTGTTGTTTTTTTACAGATTTTTCTTTCATTGACTAAACTCTTCCAGCTTTTCCTCATCTGACCTGGCCTTCAGAGTCCTGAACTATCTGCCCAGCACAAAAGAATCTTCTTCGGGGCTCCAGAGGACAAGTGACACATTTCAAGTGTATCTTGTGGAGGAATGGGGTGGATAGGAGTTATTCCTTTAGTATGAGGATATCTATCCAATGCAGCTGCCTAGTAGATGCTGGGTTTTGAGTTTTTCCTGATCATAGAACAAGCTTCCTACTGAATCAGTAATATTCATTATTCAAGGTCACAGAATCCCATACGCTTTCATAGCAGTATTTTATGACTATTGTGATCAAAGGATGAAGCGAGGCAAGGCATCACGGAACAGTGAAGTCAGGCTGCTCTTTAAGGAGCCAAGAGTCATAGCAAGGTAGGCAGAGGCACAGACCTCAGCAACAAGGGAGCTGCCCTACCGTACCCAAAAGTGTCCAGTGACAGTAACCACAGCCATCCAACAGTACTGATCAAAAAGTCCACAGTGACAAGGCAGGTCCAAGATCAAGCCAGAAAGTCAAATCAGCAGGCTGCAATAAGGACCAAAATTAGGAAGGTGTTAATCTGGACACAGGTGTACCAGCAACATAACTCAGGTGAGTGGCAGGGGCCTGAGCATAGAGATGGCCCCCGAGTAAAGGAGGGGCAGAACCCCACAAGGGCAGACAGCTCTTTCTCCAAAGCTGCTCTTTCACAGATATCTGAACCAGTGGATAACATGGCTGTGCCATATCAGAAAGCTGACTGTGGTCCCAGGCAGAAAAACTCTTTGGGATGGGGAAATGCACTCACTGACCTGATGTATGTTTTGCTGGGAGCTGTGACCTGTGATACCAAGAGAAAAAGTGTACAGGCTTTTTGGGTTCATCAGCTTTTCTGTCCACACACTGCATCTCACATCATCTCATCTCATCTCATCTCATCATCTCATCTCATCTCACTTCTTCTTACTCATGTGATTGGGAATGGCAAAGTGAAATGTTTCCCAGTCGCAAAAGTGAGGGCTAGCAGACTTTGAACCTCAAAGCCCCAGCATTGTTATGTTGCTTATTGAACACTATTTCAGTTCTTTAATGATGAGTGAGATTATTTCAGTATGACATTATATTATAAACTTAATATCAAGATATTAAGAGATCTCACAATATTTTGTTTTTAAGTCTTTGTTTTTATCAGGAACCAAGAGATTGCTAATCCTGCAGCAGCTTTTACATGTGAAAATAAAGAAAATCATTCATCTCTCCCTTTCTCAATGAAAGGGTGTAATCAATGGGGAATATGCCAGTTGCCCAGTTGAAAGATATAACATTCCTGTTTATGATGGCAGGAGAGACATAAAAATGTTCACAGTCTTTGGCATACCTTCCATGTGGGTCTTGGCACCTGGGACGATGCCATTTCACCCAGAAAACTGCTGTCTGTTTCAGTGTGGTAACCATGCACACTAGCCAGGGATAATTTTGGAATAAATCCTTATTTCTTTCTCTTAAAAAAAAATCCTTTAAAAAGAGAGACAGATATTTGTTTTGGTCAAATTAAAAAATGAAGGAGATGTACTTATTCACAGTGTGAATTCTTTGAGAAACACAGAGTTCTAATTGTTGGAGTGGAAAAATCAACTATTTAAGCAATGTAAAAACTCACTTTTTATTTCAGGTTTGAAACATAGTGGTTCTCTGAGCCAGGACACACAAATTTTAGCTTTACCTTCTAGGGTTTGGCATCTTGTGTATCCTGGCAATTAGTTTAGCCTCTACAGTAAAATTCTGGGGCTGAGCTTGATTAAGAGAACATTTATGAATAACATCCTCAGAAAAATTAAGGCCATGGACAGAACCAGGCCACAGAGGCAGTGAAGTAGGTATGCTCTATGGCTAAGCTGTTCCATAAAACAGAAGAACCAGGCAGCTCATAACTCTTTACATCGATAGCAGTCATCACTCTTCTTTCACAACTTGCTAAGCCCAATTGGAAATTCCTGAAATTTTCATTTCACTTCTTTCTAAGTACATTTGCCAATTTCAGTGGAAAACACCGGACACAGAGGTATATTTATGAATATGATGCTATTGACATGATAGATGAATCATGGTTTTACATAGGGAAAGATCAACCTACTTAATCTACTTAAAAAAAAAATTGGAAATTAAAAATGCTATTACCAACATAGGGCCACATCCTGCTGTCCTTACTCCCATTGATATGACTGAGAAGAAGGCTACCAGTCTTTTAAGTATTTGGATATTTCCAGCTTTGATAGTCATTCACTGTAAATGTTTTTTTCAGTTACCAGTGCTCTTTTTAATTCTTCATCAGTCTGGCTACTGAGCTGGTTACTTTGACAGCAGGCAGGTTGAACTGACTTGTACCTTAAGAATTTTGCTTATTCGATGAAAAGTCCCCAGAATTCCCAGTGAGACACCCCCTACAGTCTGCACCAGTCCTCAAACCAGCACGACTGTGCAGAGCATGATAAGGGTGCTGATGCCCACCAAATCCACATGCTTACAAAATCATGTCACTTGAAATCAGGGGCACTGGCAAATCCCTTCCAGAGAGGCAGTAGCAAGGTTGCTATTTCCAGACATTAGATTCCTCCTCCCTTTGGAAGGACCTTTGCTACATCAGAGGTGAGGGAGTCCTTCTCAGGTGAGGTGACTGATCTCATGCTGTACCTTGTACAGCTCATCCTTCTACCCTCTGGGCCAAGGTGTTCTGGCAGAATGCAAAAGAGAGCTTGATAATGCCCTCCTGGCAACATAAAATTCACCTAGAAGGAAATGCTGATTGTGCAAAAAATGCTATAGCCTCTTCCACCAGGAGATGAGCTACAGTGTAACATATAATACACAAACAACACTGTACATTAAAGATGTGGTTTGTATGACCGAACTTTTGCCGTTTTTATGGTAGGAATATTTTCTAGAGTAATCATCTAGAGCTTTCTATGCTCATTGAAGAGAAATGGTCACTATCAAGAGGTGCTTAGAATACATGCCTGGGCTAAGCAGGCTCTGGAATGTGTCTGTTCCTTGACACAGAGGAGTGGTATTTCAGCTAGGCACCTTGCTTTTAAAACCTGATGAAAAGAATCCTACCCTTACCACGAAAGGTGGAAGGCAATCAGAAGTATCAGAAAGTATCCTTATAACAAACTGGATGGACTAGGATTTAAACAGGTAAGAGTTTTTAATCTTTTTTCCAGTCTCCCACAGAATGGAAGTGCAGTATCTCTGTGTAGTATTAAGCAGGAGTTGAGAATCCTCTACCATATAATATAAAAAAGGTTCATTTTCATAGCAAAAGATATCTCAGGACCATTCATGAGGTTTTACAAACTCACCCATAGCTGAATCTTGTCTTCCAGAACTGCTTCCCCTCTTCAAGCACTCCGTTTCAGACTTCGAAGGATGGTTTTCACAATACTAGTGTCAAGTTCCTAGTTATTTCTCACGTTGTCCTGTGACCACTTGTAAGAAGAGTGAGAGGTCATGTTGCTCCAAGAGCCACACATATCTCTGTGCTTGTCAACAAGGAAAAGCTTTCTAGAAGCAGATGGAGTTTCTAGCTTTCTTGTAAACACTTCTGAGATGTGACTCCGTCCAGGTCTTGTGGCTCTGTAGTTCTCCAGTGGCCAACAAAGGAAAGCAAATGAGATGACTTCTCTGTGTCAGATGGAAGAGCTAGCAAAGCTAGGGCAAGCAGTATGGGGGGCGTGTGTCAAAAATAAGGGACATTTGCAAGCCGTCTAGAAGCCAGACTTGCTAAGGGGCCCTATCCACAGCTCATTACTGTGGTGCCCAACAACTTCATACACTGCAAAAGTCACTAAGCAGAGTCTCAGAGAAGGATCATTCCAGAGTGTCATCAAGTCATGATACTCTGCCAAGAGAAAAAATGGGTAGGTCCTGCTGCAAATAGTTTTGTTGGGTTTTTTTTTTGTTTGTTTGTGTGTTTGTTTGTTTTTGCATACAATGGTTAACACTACCCCTTCCCACGCTGTGACGTGGCTTTGAGCATCACATTAGGAATGTTGCAAACACAGGGAAAAGGGTTCAAAGGCGAAAGCCATGTGGCTATGGCTGAAACTGACACTTTTCCACTTTCATTTGCTAATGAATTTTGGCTCTCACCTAATTAATCATATTGCTAGCTGTGAAGGCGTGCTCAAAGAAAGCTGTTCTAGGCAGTGTAGTTAAAAGCATGCCATTCTCTTAAGGCACGGATTCTGCACAGTCCATTAAGTCAGACTGAAAATCATCTGGTTTCATTATTTTCTCCTTCTAGTTTATAAGATGTTCATGCAAATGATTTAACAAATATTCACAACTATTTTCTCCCACTTAGATGAGATTTTCTTCTCAGGCTCTAATGCCAAAGCTATTGACAGTAGTATGACTTGCAATATTCCATACCGAGCGGTGGGATCTATGACTTCAGGTCTTCAGTTAAAAGTCTGAATGCATCTTTCAAATACACTTAGGGCTCTTACATGCCTGACTCAAAAAAAAATAAGTGTAAACTCTACAAGAGTTTACTGTGCAGCTTGCAAAACTCATCCCGGGTTTACATACATATGTACGTGTACACATTTGATTTAGGAGAGATTTTTTTTAGACATTTCTCTTCTTATAAGAACTTATAACTTCTTCAGAGCAGAAATTTGAAATCAAAGATATTACGATCATCAGTTGTTGCCACCTATATAAACTAAGGCTTGTTTGAGTGCAGGTCTGGTGTTAAAAACAGAGTGGAAAATTTGGTCTCCTTACTGTTAGGACTAGTCACTGAAGTTGTTTCACACACAAGCTATGTTTACCAAGATTTCTTTCTAACAAGTGCTGATTATGACTGTTCATCAAAATATGTTGCTGATACACTGAGCATTCAAAACTCAACAAAAATGTGTTAGTAGAAAAAATAAGTAGAATTGCCTAGAATTTACCAGATTGCACAGGATATTGTTAATGTTCATTATTTTTATTTTGAAAAATTTTTAATTGAAAACTGTTTTAAAGTATCAAAAATTTTCAATGCTTCAATGTCTTACGTAATATAAAATTATTTTTAAGAGCATGTGTTATACTGTGACAAATAAATTATCTCCCTTGCTTTTTTGATGTAATCCCTGATGGATGGGAATGGCGTTGCTCATTCAAGCAGACAATGCAGTGTCAGACAATCAGAAAGCTGTTTTAGAGAAATTAGGAAAGAATGCTATTTCCAGCATCATCTGGTTTTGGTTTTGTTTGTTCATTTGTTTGTTTGTTTTAAATATAATTATATAAATGAGTACTTAGTTAACTTTCTTCATTTAAAAAATGGCTTGAAAAAATGAATTCAGAAGGTTTAAATAGAAAAAGCAGTAACGTTGATCCCCAAACATAATATTAAAAGATCTTTTGGGATCCTACTGTTTTTCAGCCAGGCTTGGGATTTAGGAGTTAACCTTTGATATCAGAAACAGTGACATGGCACCTCTCAAAACACTTGTACGTTCATTTGCTCACAAATCACTCCCTAATATTGTTTGTGGTTTGAAGGTTAGTCATAATTATAAACCACTAATGTTACTAAAACTCTACTTTGAAATAAAGGCAGATTAGTAAATCATGACTCACTGTTATCTACACTTCGCAGGTAATGTATAGAATACCTTTTTTTTCAGTTAAAGAGACATCCTCAAAGTAAGTTTTGTCACTTTTGTGCTTGGAAGGCAAGTCAGTTCCATAACAACGCTATTTTTATGGTAATGTACAGGATTTATTTGCCCTTCTTGGATTAAAAGCATATAAACACTCAGTAAGTAAAATCCAGCACAACTGAGGCTGTTGCTGATAGTAAACATAACATAGTAAACACCTTGTTTGTCATATCTGTGTGTTCTCCTCTGAGAGGTATGTACTCTGGCAATCTGATCTAGTGGAAGATTTCTCTCCCCACAGCAGGAGAGTTGGACAAGACGATCTTTAATGTTTTCTTCCATTCCATGTTTCTGTGCCTACATGGACACAGCTTTTAGTACATCATCTTGAGTTGCATCTTAGCATAGTTGCAATAGTGCATACAAAACTCACCCAAATGGCAGACAATGCTCTAGTATTAACAATCTAGTTCCCCTCACTGCTATCTTCAGAGTAAAATCTTCTTGAGAGGTTTGTTTTTGTTTTAGGTAGAAGAGGATCAAGGACCAAAAAAATGCCATGCGAATGGGCTTAAGATAGCTGACCCAAAACAAACGAACAAAAACCTTTAGGAGTTTTGCAGATCATACATTAGATTGAGACAATGGTACTTACAAACATTTCTCTCCCTGCCTGGAGAGACAGCTGGGCACCATTCTGTGTTCTAAAGGATGGCACCAGTTGTACCAGTTCTGGTCAGGGGGCTAAGGAGATGGCTGGGTTGAGTCGTTGCTGTTTTCAAGAGCTTGAAACTCCTGCCTATGCCAAGACTGAGTGGGAAAGAGGGATGGGAAGCTACTATATGCAAATGATTTAATTTCCATGGCACATGATTTGACAGAACTACAGAATAAGAAAAAATAATGTTGTTGTTCCTTTTTCCCAGCCTCATACTAGATTTTTTTCCCTTTTCTCCCTTTCTGCTCCAGGAGCGGGTGCTCTGCTTCAGAAAGCAAAAAGAACCAAGAGTGGTCTGAAAAACTGATACTTTAAGTGGAAGTTTGAGTCAAGAGTTTGGATCATGTACGCCGGAAAATTGCTTCTTTTCCAAATGTTGGCTCCCATGGCAATCTTTCTCATGACAACAGACTGATTAGATATTTCTGTTTAAAACTTGTGGCTTTCTCTGTTTGTGCATTGCAGTCATAATCCCAGAATCATTCAAACTGGAAAGGAATTAGGAAGTCACCTAATTCAACCTCTTGCTCACTGAATTCAGGTGAGGCTGCTTAAGACTTTGGGCAGCTGGATCTTGAAAACCTCTAAGGACACATATTCCACAACATCTCTGGGCAGCTGTTCCAGTGATTAGTTAGCCTTACCATTATATTTGTTTCCCTTAGATACAACTTGAATCTCAGTTGGTTCCGTTTATGATCATTGTTGCTGAATGACTTCCTTGTAGATATGGGAAGTTATTAGGTCTCCCTTCCTCTCACAATGCCGTCTCTTCTCCAGGCTACATAAGCCTTGCTCCCTCAGCCACTCCCCACAGCTGAAGAGTCTCTGTTCTATGACTATCTTGGTGGCCTCCAACTGTACCTGCTGAAGTTTATAACTGTCTTTCTTGTTTGAGGGGATAGGGACATGTGGGGACAAATATGGGTGCAGTATTTAGGATGTGGCCAAACAGGTGCTGAGTACAGGGAAATAATTGCTTCCCTCAATCAACTGACTACATCCCTGTTGCTATCAGTCAGGACACTGATAGCCTTCATTGCTGCCAGAGTGTGGTACTGATTCCTGTCCAGCCTTCTGTCCAACAGGACCCCAGGACTTCCAGGTCCTTTTCAGCAGAACTTCCACCCATCCAATCAGTCTCCTGGCTGTACAATTACGTGGTGTTAAGGAGTAAATTCTCGAATTTCATAAGCTTCCTGTAAGCCCATCCCTCCAGCTGAATGACAGCTCTGCCTGAGGACTATATTGACTGTTCTCAACCAGCTTGATGAAATGCATTCTGGCCTCTCGGTCACCGATAAATGGTGAAGTGCTGGGACTATAACACCCACTATTTTATGGATAAATGAGAATTTACACACTATAATGGACTTCTAAAGGAACTAGAGACTTTTACATATGCATGGCAGTTTTAAGGCACTTACAGAGAACAAATTACAGTATATGTATGGACATCTCCAGAGGGCCTGTGTCCTACACATAAAATTATTACCCCTGCAGGCATTCTTGTTAGAAATCTTGATAGACTGAGTAGCTTTTGAAAAGTTACATTTAATGAGGTCTTGGTACTGATATCCCTAAATGTTTCCATATAGTAAGTCAAGTCTCCTTAAAGCATTGAGGTTTTTTTCATATCAAGTTTTCTTATGTGGTAAAGGCTTGGCTCATTTTTATGTCTCTTGACTTTCGAAACATATCAAAGTTTCTCTATTTAAAAAAAAAAAAAAAAAAGTAAAATAGAGAAAATGGTAAGTGTCCCCGGGACTGTGAGTGAGAGATGTATTTTACTGAGAAATTCAGTGTAAAAGTGTGAATGCTAAGAACTCTAAAATCCTCTAGGAAAGGCAGTTATTTCTAAGCGAATTTAATCATGTTAATGTAACCTTAAATATTTGCAAACTTGTTCCAGGAAGTTCTAGAAAGAAAAAGAAAAAAGAAAAAAAAATCTTTACACTCATCAACTAGTAGCAAAGAGGAAGAACAGTCAGAGAGAGCACTTTATTCAGGTAAGATTTCTGCCTGGAATTCCTCTGGTGAGACATGCAGAGACACTGCAACTTGACTGAAGCTTAGAATTGCTTGGGTGATAAAAACATGGAAAGGAGAACTTCTTCAGTCTTTCTCTCTTTCTTTTGTTACTTTAAATAAAATTTGTGGAGTTTTCTCATTGTTTTCATCTTTTTTTAAACTCAGGAGTGGAAAAGTGGCTTGCAGAACCTAGGATATTTAATTTCTCACAACCCATACTAAGCATTTTCTGTCAAGAATCTCTAGGTAGTTCCCTACCAGTATGCAATCTTCTTTTATGGAGGTGCCTAATTCTTTTCATTCAGCCACGTGGAGGCTTAGGTGGCTAGCAGAAACACCTGTGTTTCCCTTTAGGAGTCAAGGTGCTGTAACTTGGACACTTTGTTCTTTATTGGGTCTAGGCCTTGAACACTTGCTTGATTGTAAGAATATCCCTGGTTCAGTTGAGACAGAAGTTTTACAGGTGCTATAGCTGAAGTGGCATAAATCATGCATGGAGGTACATTATCTCTTAGCTTCACATAAAGGCCTGTTTCTCACCTTCCAGAAGCTATGGATACAGTACACGAACAACAGTCAGCACCAAATTCCTGCAGAATGTGTTTATTTGAGAACTATCCTAAGATCCTAAAAAATGTTGAATTTTTAGTGAAGAACATATTTCTGATACATGTCTTTCCCCAGACCGCTTTAGTGGAACATATTTGAAGGGCAAACATCCAAAGAGAAGCTGCCCACTCTCTCCAGTTTTGTGTTTCAGAGCTTCACCTGCACCTTTATATAGTTTCAGTCCTCAGTTCCTTTTCTTTGCAAGGGCCTCAGGCACTGGTGGGAACTAAGTGTCACCTGGTCTCCACTCACAGCACTCAGACTGATCTTATGGGAACAGAAATTTTTCAGCTCAAGTTTGGTATGAGGTTTTAATATGAGGGTTTAGTATGAGGGAATTTGGGTGACACTTAATAAGCAACACCGTACATGACATGATTCAGTGGTCACTTTGGGCTTTTAAGTTTTCTAAATGTCTGAAAATCTAATCATGTTTATCCAGCTCTCCATCCTGAAAATTATATCATTAAATATTTTATCAATAAATAACGGTGATATGGTTGTTATTCATATATATATATATATATATATATATATATATATATACACCTTGTTTACTTCTTACTAGGTTCTGTTTCAAGCAAATCCTGTAGCAATGAGCAATTATATGTTCTACTAAAATGTGCTTACTTTCACCATATTTGAGTGACTCATCTTTTAACTTCCCTGAATGTGACTATTCTCCCTTTTAGAGCATCTGTATACTTTTCCTCTTGTCCCTTGTTATCTACTTCTTCCCTAAAGTGAAGAAATAATTTCTTTTTCACTAATGTTTGAAACCTGGACATTATCTGACATCTTAGCTGAGGAATGGATTATATATAAGACCACGTGTGATATAAGTAGCTTTATACCAATTTCTGCATTATTTATTTCATGTGTCCTCAGGTTGCCCAGCTGTGTCTAACAACTAAGCAATATCCTCCCTTCCCTTGAGGGAAAAAATATGTCCCAAGTATTTCACATGTACTTATTTAAAAAACAGAGCAAAGCAGACGGAATACTTGAATAGCCCTAACCACTGTGTTTCTTAGTCGGAACTTTTGGTTTGTATTTCATGGGGTGCACCCATGACTTTACTGTCCCAATGTGTCAGCCTGCAGGCTCATACCAACCCATAAAGAATGTGAACTACTGCTTTTAAAATTTAATTTATGTTTCTTTGTTTGCAGAGAAACTTCTTTTCCCCAACTTCAAGCAGAGTTTGAAGCGGCTTCCATCCTTACAACATAGTGTTTTGCCTCTAGAAGATATCACTATAGAAAAAAATTATTCTAATAGTATTAATCTGCAGGGGGGGGTCTGAGATTTATAAGCTGACTCTCATTAGAGCAAAATATCTTTTCAACAGTGGTAGCTTGGGAGACACTAAGCAGGCAAAAAAGCAATTTTGTATTCTTCAAGACTTCTGTAATTTGCTAGGGTGATTTAAAGTGTCCTCAGCATGCGATTTAGTCTAGACTATCCATAACACAAGACTGTAAAATTGAAATTTTTTTTTATTTTATCTCTTTTCCACATATATTTGGTTTGGGTTGGTTTTGTTTATTTAAATCTTAGCTAACTACATTAAAGGTCGTTAAGGGATGGATGGAAGAGGATGGAAGTAGGGCATTAATCTGGCATTTGGAACTACATTCTGGTCCTTTCTTTTCCGTGAACTTCTGGTAATTCCTGGGTTGAGGCCTGTGATCTCAATTTCTCGGATGTACACAAGTAACTAAATACTTCTGAAAACCAGAGCAACTGGATACTTTACTTGCATCCTGATCTCTAGGAGTCTTCAGTTCCTCATCTGAAAAACAGAAATAAAATTACTTTCCTACCTTACAGAGTAGAAAATATGGTTTATAAAAAACCCGTGAAAGATGGTGGAGAGCTTAAAACCTGCAGTTATGCGGAAATAGGAATGGAAGAACCTCCATGTGCAGCTACATGAGGCATAGATATTATATGTACAAGGTAATGTATTTTCAGATGGCAAAACCAGAGGAATCCAAACCTTTCATCACTAATCACCCTGGCAGCCACCTCAGAAGACTCAGAGAGACTTAGATGAGCTTTAGACAGGTGACTAACTTTAGTTATGTGAATCTTAGGTGAAAATGAAACCCACTGTATCCGCAGAGTTGACTCATCAGTACTCTATAGTAACTCTATAGCTACAATTTATTTACTACTGGTCTTAAAGGCTTGTGTGACAGGATTGCTTTTAGGCTGATTTTCTAAGGAAATAATGTTTCTGTGAACCTGTGGTCTGTCCATCCATCTTTCCTAATAACTTTGAACTCACTAGTCCATTTCAGGTCAATATGGTAGAGGGATAGAAGTGAAGAAAAGTGCCCGTGAATTTTCATGAAAAGGGGTAGCTGGGTAGAAAGAGAAGATTTAGATCAGTGCTTTCACTGAGGAAAAGGCAGTTATAACTTGGTTCCTTATTCACCCGAGAAAGCAGCAACCAGTTGAGCAGGCAGCACATGCATTGCCCTAAAGCAGCTGGGACAACTTGCCCAGACAACTGCTAAGGTATACGGCATGCCACTGTGGGGAGAGGAAGGAGGGAAGATTCTGCGGATGTGATAAAGATGGTGGGAATGGGGAATACAGAAACAGGGAATAGGGCATGCATCCATAGGAAACCAGGCATCCAAAGATGTTCTGCTCACTTTCTTTGTTGTTTTCTCTTGTGTTGTTGCTATCAAAACCTCTTTCTGTGAGGGCAAGGGCAAGGAGAAAGAAAAGCATAGCAGGTGCTAACTTAAAACTTATAAAACAGGGAAGCAGACCCAAGACTGGTGCCTGTGGTAATGAAGGTCATGGATGGAAAGAAAGCAGCTGTCCTGCAAGCATGTGAGGTAGAGGTCTAGTTGTGTGGGAACAGGAGAGAGGGTAGGGCTGCAAGCCCTCCATTTAGTTTGTGGGACTTAACAGCTCTGCTGTGTATTTGAAACCTACTGAAAAGCAGCTAATGTTATCTATATGCTCTACTCTTTTACTCCAGGGTGAAGTAAGGACAGGCTTTCAGTCAGACTTTACCATGTTTCTTACATTTTGTGGGTTTCAGCCAGCTCCTTGTAGTTTAGTGGAGGGGAACTAATTTTTTCGCTGTGGTTTGAATACTTAAGAAATATACTCTAATGCACCATTGTAATTTCAATTGGTTTGCATGCTAGCCTGATTGTATAAACCTCTTGGTTTTGCCTTCTAAATGCAAGGAAGTCTGTCTATGTGTAAGATTCATCCCCTCAGTCTCATTTGTATCCATAGGGAGGGTGGGGAAATAAAAAACTATTATGCAAAGCAATAAGAAATGAAACGAGGTGATGCATGTCACATTGTTGGAGAGAAGCAATGGGAGCCCTGATCTGAAGCACATGAAAATATTTAGTTTTACTTGGGAGCCCCTTCTGAACCCTTTGTTCACACAAGAGCCTGCAGTGTCAACCTCTGCATTTGGAGGCTTCTAGCTTTGTGGGGTAGTTCAACCAGGATATTTTTGAATAGCCAGAGCCTCAGGACAGCTGTTTATCTAACTCTATGAATAGCACCAGTCAGCTCCTCAGCTGGCACTTGCTCCTCTCTGGTGTTAGCACACTGCTGCAGCAATGATCAAATGGCTGGAACAGCTCTGCTATGAGGAAAGTCTGAGAGAACTGGGGTTGTTCGGCCTGGAGAAGAGAAGGCTTTGAGAAGACCTTATTGTGGCCTTTCAAAACTTAAAAGGGACCTATAAGAAAGATGGTGACAGACTTTTTAGCAGGGCCTGTTATGACAGGACAAGGGGTGGTGGTTTTAAACTAAAGGAGGGAAGATTCAGACTAGACAGAAGGAAGGCTTTTTTTATATTGAGGGTGGTGAAACAGTGGCACAGGTTGCCCAGAGAGGTGGTGGATGCCCCATCCCTGGAGGCATTCCAGGCCAGTCTGGGCCGGGCTCTGATCAACCTGATTGAGTTGAAGATGTCCCTGCTTACTGCAGGGGAGTTGGACTGGATGAGCTTTGAAGGTTCCTTCTGATCCAAACTATTTTATGATTCTATTAATGCAATTGTGTCTGTGCTTGAATTTGGCATAAGCAGGGCCATTATGGTGTAGATTGCTCACTATCCTGATGGTGCAAATACTCTTGGAGGCAGGATGTACCCTTGCAACACGGCAATACTTCAGTGAGTGTGTGTAGCTTTAGCTGCTTCCGTGACTTTGTACAGATACATGAATTGAGGATTTAACCCAAAAATACCACCTTTCCTATCCGTTTCCCTCCCCATGGTGACACATAAAATACCTTTTTTTTTTTTTTATTTTAGCAAGAAACACTTCTCAAGATCCCCTTTCATTACAAAATGAAACAATCTTTTTTCTATTATACTGACATATTTCTCTGTGGGAACTTCAAATGAAAGAGCTCTGCCAAATATATTCTGCTTTTTCTTCTTTTTTTAACATATGTTGTCTTGAATCAGTGAGGGCTCTCCTATGCCCAAACATGATTAAAAACCATATAAGTTAAGTCTTTTTGAGCTGAGTGCATGTTATAAAAGCTGCTGTGAGTCAACAGCAATTTTACAGTCTTAGTTTTGTGTGGTCCTTGTTTGGAGAGTATTAGGCATAAAGTTGTCATACTGGAGCTCTAATGGGTGCACTCAGTAAGTGTAATTTATGGGACTTCTAGCCTTGTGAGAATGAAGTCATGTAGTGTATCAGGGTTGCCTTGCAAATGAAGCAATTAAATTTTGTCATCTTTCTTCCAAAGGTGTACTGAGTGGGGATAAGAGAAAGCATGTGGGAATGTAAAATGGGGGGTGGGAGAGAGAGGTGATTAGATTCCATCTGTTGATGAACGCTTACAAAACTTTTTCTGAAGTCTTTAATTGAATTTCATTTGCTGAAGCCTAGTACCACATCTGGAGGCAAAGAGCACATCTTTTACTTGCCAGTTCTATTTATATGCCTGTGAAGTAGATCATTGTAATGAATACAGATGGGCAATAGCTACAAAGTTATTGCATAATTTTTCAAAATTTTATGATTGCCTTTCCTACTTCCTTTTAGAATAATGGCTCCACTGTACAGCCTGCAGACCATTCACTATATCTTTCGTACATTTTACCACTTCAGCAGATTTTAATTTATTGGAGACACACTAGAAGTGGTAGGTAAACAATCTACAGAAAGAATCCGATTTATAAGACAAGGAAGACTTGAACCGGTATTAAGTTTCTTTGGAGATCACTTGGTGAATGCAAGTGTATACAATTTTTCGTCTTTCTTACTTGGCAGCAAAGGGCAGTGAGTGTGTGTGTGGGGAGGAAGTCAACTGAAAGCCACCCACCGCCAGCTTTACAGAATATAGAACAGGTTTGTAATAGGATGTCTAGCTGGATGGAAAGTGTTTTTGTACAATTTGCAGGTTTAAACCTGCCTCAGGGAAAGATTCAGACCTGCTCTGAGAAATCTAAATCTCTTTCACAGGGATGAAGCAGGCTTGCTTTTGCCACCCTGGTGCTAGCTGGAGCAGTCTTGACCTGTGACTGTCATTCTGCTTTCTCTCCCCTCCAGTCCAATCCATTCTACTTCCATTTCTGAAATAATAAAGTGGAACACTTTTTCCTGAGCTGTGATTACGAGTAAACTGACTTCTGACAGTATAATCCATCTCTCATTTAAGTCAATGGAAGTCTTTGAGTTGATAAAATGAGTATTAGATGTGTCCCTAAAACAGCTGGGTTTAAAGCCTGGCCACACTGAAGCTGATGGCAAAGAGAAATTGGATTTTCACAGAATCACACAGAATCACAGAATCTACTGGGCTGGAAAAGACCTCAGAAATCATCAAGTCCAACCCTTGGCCCAACTCTAGTCCGTTTACTAGATCATGGCACTAAGTGCCATGTCCAATCTGAGTTTAAAAACCTCCAGGGACGGCGAGTCCACCACCTCCCTGGGCAGGCCATTCCAATGCCTGACCACTCTCTCTGTAAAGAATGTCTTTCTAATATCCAGCCTAAATTTCCCCTGGCAGAGTTTAAGCCCATGCCCCCTTGTCCTATTGCTCACTGCCTGGGAGAAGAGACCAATCCCCAGCTGGCTATAACTTCCCTTCAGGTAGTTATAGAGAGTGATGAGGTCACCTCTAAGCCTCCTCTTCTCTAGACTAAACAACCCCAGCTCCCTCAGCCTCTCCCCATAGGTCTTATGTTCAAGTCCCTTCACCAGTCTTGTTGCTCTTCTCTGGACCCGCTCCAGCACTTCAATGTCTTTCCTGAACTGAGGGGCCCAGAACTGAACACAGTACTCCAGGTGTGGCCTCACCAATGCAGAGTACAGGGGAAGGATCACTTCCCTTGTCCTGCTGCCCACGCTATTTTTGATACAGGAGAGGATAACGTTGGCCTTCTTGGCCACCTGGGCACACTGATGGCTCATGTTGAGCTTCCTGTCAATTAGTACCCCCAGGTCCCTTTCTGTCTGACTGCTCTCCAGCCACTCTGCGCCCAGCCTGTAGCGCTGCAGGGGGTTGTTGTGACCAAAGTGCAGCACCCGGCACTTGGCCTTATTGAACTTCATCCCATTGGAATCAGCCCATTTTTCCAGTCTATCTGCAGAGCCCTCCTGCCTTCCAGCAGGTCGACACTCCCTCCCAACTTGGTGTCTTCAGCAAATTTGCTGATGATGGTCTCAATCCCCTCAACTAAATCGTCAATAAAGATGTTAAACAGGACTGGACCCAACACTGACCCCTGGGGAGCACCACTAGTGACTGGCCGCCAGCTAGATGCAGCCCCATTCACCAGCACTCTCTGGGCCCAGCCCTCCAGCCAGTTCTTAACCCAGCGTAGAGTACACTTGTCCAAGCCATGGGCTACCAGCTTTTGCAGGAGTATATTATGGGAGACAGTGTCAAAGGCCTTGCTGAAGTCCAGATAGACCACATCCACAGCTTTCCCCTCATCCACCAGGTGAGTCACCTGATCATAAAAGGAGATCAGGTTGGTCAGACAGGACCTGCCTCTCCTAAACCCGTGCTGGCTGGGTCTGATCCCTTGTCCATCCTGAAGGTGCTGTGTGATTCCATTCAGGATGATCTGCTCCATAACCCTGCCAGGCACCGAGGTCAGGCTGACAGGCCTGTAGTTGCCAGGGTCAGCTTTGCAGCCCTTTTTGTGAACTGGGGTAATATTGGCCAATTTCCAATCATATGGGACCTCCCCAGTGAGCCAGGACTGTTGGAAGATGATGGAGAGCGGCTTGGCAAGTTCTTCTGCTAGTTCCCTCATCACCCTAGGATGGATCCCATCTGGTCCCATAGACTTGTGAGGGTCCAGATGGCTCAGTAAATCACCAGCTATTTCCTCCTGGAATACAAGGGGCCTATTTGGGTTCCTATCTCTGTCAACCACCTCCAGAGATGAGTTGTCCTGAGGGCCACCTGTCTTACTGGTAAAAACTGAGGCAAAGTAGGTATTAAGTACCTCAGCTTTCTCCTCATCTTTGTTAACTATATTTCCCTCAAAGTCCAAGAGAGAATGGAGGTTTTCCTTGCCCCTCCTTTTGTTATTAACATATTTGAAGAAGGACTTTTTATTATCCCTGACAGAATCGGCCAAATTAACTTCCAATTGCACTTTTGTTTCCCTGATTTTTTTTTCTGCATGATCTAGCTATTTCCATAAATTCTTCATAAGTAGCCAGCCCTTTTTTCCACAGTCGGTAAAGTCTCTTTTTATTTCTGATTTCATTCAGACACCCCGGGGTGTCTATGCATCATCTGCTGTATTGGCAAAGATTGTCACAAAGTCTGCTTCTCCTTGAAGACCGAGCTAAGTGCTATTGAACCACATGCAGCTTTTCTTAGTCTCACTTCTGAAACCAGTCCCAACTCAAGTCCGCAATCTTCAGGACCACCAATAATGAACTGTATGAATGCCAGTTAAACTGGTCTTTGAACCCCCTCTATGGGACCAGGTTATGATTACATAATTGAGTCTGAAAACCAAAGAACTTTGACCCAAATATTCAGAAATGTATTGCATTTTGGGTGCCCAGCTAGAAATCTGTCAGAGACGCTTTGTTTTCAGAAGGATCCCTGCGTCCAAAAATCTTGACTTCTCAAATTGCTTCATGGTATATAATAAAAAAATTTGGATACCTCAGTTACATCTGGTAACCAAAATGTCCTTTCATTTGTCAAATTTGTACAGCACTCCACGCCAATGAACGCTTACACTGTAGAAATATGGTTTGGAGTTGAATTCCCATTCATCTTCCTTTTGTTGATCTTTCTAAATAAAACTACCAGGACTGATAACTGATTATGGTGGCAAAAGTGGTTCTGTAAGTTGGTTTTGCCAACACAGAGAACACTATATCCCCATCCAGCAATAATGGATTTTCGTAATTGTTGTCTGTTTTTTATTCAAACCTAGGATATGAAAGACCATTTCTCATTTTTTTTCCCTATAATTTTGTGGTATTTCATTTATTATCTACTATTAAAATATATTTGACCTTTGTTACCCACTCTGAATAAAAGGCATCTGTTGTGTTTTGTTTGCCTTTCCCTGAAGCATAAGGACTCTGACTTTGCTAGATGAATTGTCTCAAGAAACCACAAGTGCATACTTAGTACTGTGCCAGCAACTTTGTAATACTATTGTGAACAGAGCTAAAATGTTTTTTGATGTGTTTTTTTCTTTTTTTTTCTTTTTTTTTTTTTCTTTTTGTTTTTTTTTTTTTTTTTTCCCATTCTGATCAACAGCTTAAAATTGAAAGAAGAACTGAAGCCGGCAGTTTCACGATCTCTCAATGACCACCCATACTCCAATTGGAATCTTTCAGCCTTCAGCATAAGCGTGTGTAAGGCAGAGGAAGCTAAATCTGTCTAACCTTCATTCCTGATCCAAACACCAAAACCTATATTATCAGCATTTCAAATCATAAATTTCTTTTTCACATGAGGACAACCGTTTCCTTCATATGAAGTCACAAGCATTTTAGATTCCTGATCTCCTCGAAAGATTTTACTCTCACTTTCGCCTTTTTCTATATTTTTTTAATACTTTGGCATAGTCAGTTCTTTCAGCATATGGAACCACTTCTACCTCCTTATCCCCTGTACACACTTTCCCACTCAACATGATGACATGTGACCGCTCAACTCATAAACAGGAGTTAGGGAAACAGAGGTTAAACCACGGGCACCAAAAGTGGTTTTGAGTATGCAAATGTGGAAAAAGTGGGATAATCCACAAGCATGTGGTTTGTTACCATCTGCCTCATGCTCTGAATGTATAAGCATATTCACCCAGAGTTTACAATTGAAGGGATACAATGTTTTTTTTTCCTGGTACAACACTGTGCATTTTGGCCTGAAAAGCACGCTTGCTTCCCTTCCCGTGGTGAGATTACAGGTGGTGCACACTGCTATTATGGTTGATCTTTTTCAATAAAGATCCCACACAGGCCAGGGTACTAAACACACAACTCGGTTTGGTCTTGATGGATTGCCTATAATCCCATATCTGTCTTCTTCCTCCTGTAGCCCCATCTAGTGGCTCGCTACATCTGTGCATCTGCCATATGTCCTAGCTAACTAGGTATTTGAAAGAGAAATGTGCAAATAAAGGTATGCATGTGTAGAAATACATGTAAACAGGTGTGTATCTTCACCCATATGCATGCAGTATGGGGTAGAGGTATTTAGCATCACTTGGACACTATTTAGGTGACTGGCAGCTGCAGTGCACAGGCAACAATCTTGCCCTGAGGTGGTAGGGAGGATTAAAGTCCGGATAGCATGGTCTGTAATGTACATGGAAAATGTCATCCCCTTGGTGTACATACTGGGCGCAGCTCCAGCCTGCTTGGGAAGTGCTGTCACCAGCTGGGACTGCCTCAGAGTTGGCTGGCGAGGTTGGCAGCTTGGGGGCTGTCTGCACGGCTGCTCCATGGATTTGCCTCAAAAATGAGCTGGCTTTTCAGAAAGTTCATGTCCAGTAGATCATTAGTGGCTCCGAGGTGCCACAGGGATTATGTATCTCTTAAAAGGAGTAAAAGTTAATATGTACCAAAATGGTGTAATGCATATCAACAGGGGAAAAGAGGGATGGTTGAATGTGGAAGTAGCTCCCCAGCTTTTGTACTCTACTGTAAATGTCCATCCCACAGATGAACACTCAAAGCTGAATGCTTCCATATTAAATTTTCTTGGTTTTTTATTATTTCATTAATTTAGAATTTCCATTGAGAACAGACTTAAGGTGATTAAACAAAGGAAGAAGACTGGCTAAGATGATGGGAGAATATAAGAACTATGTGGTGTCTAAGGCAGGACTCAAAACCAGATATGAAATGCGGATCTTATGAGAAGCTGTTGAAACAGCCCCCTGCCAAAGTCCCGCTTTTAGGAAGCAATGCTTGGCACCTCCTTCTGAACAGTCAGTCTTCAGCTTCAGACTTCACTTCCTTTGGCTGGAACTCATTGGCCAATACAGGCTGTCCTGGAAGCATCTCACAGCATCAGCCCTTGATGCCTCAACTTCTGTCACTCAGTGACTGTTTCAGCTCAAACACTTCAGCACAGTCACTTATTTGGAAGGAAAGATTAACTGGAAGTAGGAGGAGAAAGGCTGTGTCCTGCATCTGAAGCAAGTAAAGCCATTTCAGAGAAACACTAGACCCCAAAATTTGTCAGAAGTACAGAGCCAGTTTAAATGCCTGACATGTTTGTGAAATCTTGGACCGCAGATATTAGCAACAGAGTACCTGGGTGGACCAGAATCAGGGTTGTAATTAACTACAGAGGCTACAATTAGTCAAGAGCTGCTCCAAGGTATGGGGGACACACAACACAAGGCCATGTTAGCAGCACAGTCCAGGAAAGGGATCCTCCTGCCAGCCACTCTTCTGCTGTGTAGGTGGCATGCCACATAGTTTCTGGATCTACTGCTCAAATTTTCACATGCTTTCATCACACTTGGTGAGGTAACCATGTCTTTTCACAATACAAAGGTCTTATGAAGCAGGGAGCTGGTAAGCTGAAACTTGTAGGTTTGGAGCTCAGGTTGGCTGCTGACAGACTTCATCCAGGTCACTTCACCCTCTGTGTCATAGTCTCCCACCTGCAGAAAACACTGTTAATAATATTTAACTACCTCATGGTACTAAATTGCAGCTTAATTAATGGTTTGCAAAGCACTTTGAAATGCTCAGTTGAAATAGTCAAAGGATAATTAACATCACTTATTTATTTAGTGAGCTTTCCTTGCCAGGCACAATCTTCCTAACATTCCCCTTGCAATAACTGTTTGCACTGCTCTAGGAAAAACAAAGAGGTTCAGCCAGTATGTTTTCTGTGGGGAGACTTTTTGCTGCATGAATTGAATGGTTGAAACTTGAAGAGAACAGCTGCCAAGTCGAGGGGCAGACATGTTCCTGAACGGGGGGAGGAGATGAACAGATGCACAAGTGTTCATGTGCACTCAGAGGCATGTGCATTGTACCAAGCAAGCTTAATGACACAACTACAAGGCTGTTGTTCACTTCTGAGCTTTACTAAGACAAGCCTGCATTATTCTGTAGGATTGCTGCTGGTGTATATGGGTGAATGTGGGCATCAGCTAGAAAGTATGGTCTTCAGAGCTGACCTGTTTCTGTGAGAAATTTCATACTTCCCTTACACTTATGCCTTCCAAATTTTGTTAAATCTGGAATGACAGCTTCAAGACCGGGACAGGAAAAATCTTAAATCTGAATTACTCTTGCCATAGTGAAGCTTGTACCCCTTCCCAGAAAAAAAGTCACAGATTCAGATAGTTGCAACACCATGATGCGCTCTTTGTCTACATGATGCAGGTGGCACAAGTGATGCAAGATGGGATGCAGCCCTCAACAGCAAATGAAGCAGCATGCAGGAAAAAACACAGCCTACCTGGGAGTCTTTGCAGGCTCCTTTATTCTATGTGTACCTGCAGTGTTGGAGAGAAGGCTAAACATCAAAATTGGCCTGAATGACGAGCAAATAATTTTCCAGTAAGAAGCTGCTTATTCTTGGACAAGACTGTGCAAACTGTATTTTAGTTCTAAATTTTGAGTTCTCCATGGAGAGGTCATGGTCACTCATTCCAGAAAGGAATGACTGACGTTTTCACAATGCCCTGTCGATGCTCTGTCTTTTTTCACTTCCTCACCCCTGAGGGGAGATTGGGAGAAAACACTGAGTTCCTACAAGCTTTCCCTGGCGTTATGAGTGAGAAAAGGGAGGTTCAAAGCAATCGGGAATTTGATGCCTAAACCAAGCAGGCTTTGCCTAGTTAGTCTGTACAATAATAAACATTGAAAACTGCTCTTGAGGCATATTGTGAAATCCTGCCTCCTAATGGGGACAGAGGCTTAGACTGAATTGTGACTGCATTTCACTGGTAGTCTGGGTTCAGAAGCTCAGTTCTATATTGATCAGGCCTTGAAGAATGGCATATAGGAAAGTAAGCCCAGTGAGCTCTCTGTGCTTGTTTTGATAATTTTGTGTCACTTGTCCGGAGAGATCACGTCACTGAAGAAAAGCACATATTGAAAAGGCTGCTTAGAGGCTTTTAGATAAACTAGAGCTATTTAATTACATTGATGATTTTTGTTTGTTTATGTCAGCATTGCTAACCTGAAACTTTCATAAAATGGAAGTCAGCACCCTCAAAAAAAGGAAATTAGGTTAAAAATCATGGCAATTCTAAAACAAATAAATAAATATTAACTGAGTTTTTATTTTCCCTCCCAATGACCTTCTGATTTTTAAGCTTTTACATAACTTTTTCAAGATTTCCCCTATAACCACACAGATTGGAAAAGGGGTTTTCATGTTTTTTTGTTTTGTTTTGTTTTGTTTTTGCAGTGAAAGCAGAGATTGCAACTTTATCACACGCCTTTGTCAACTGAAGCTGTGAAAGCATCAAATGTAGAAAGAATCAAACAAAATCATTGAAGTTGTCAAAACTATAATGTCTGCCTATTGCAGCCTACATTGCAGATATCATACCCACCATTGATCAAGAACTACCCAGCCCTGGGTGGGAGCTTACAAGGGCAGAGCCATTTTGGTGCAGAGACACAGGAATGTGGGGCAGGATGGGAGCGCATGTCTAAACCTCACCTCCCCAGCCACTGACCTACTTAAAAAGCACCGGGTCCTATCTTCCCTCACAGCAGGTCATGCCTTAGTCCAGAATCAGCTTCGATGAGATCAAAGAGATGGTTTGCAGAATAAGTCATTAATCTGGGTAAGGCTGGAGCAGATATCAGGTTGCCTCTGAATTCAAGTGTAATTCAGCTGGTAAGGTCAGGCTTGTCCCTTTCTTTGACTTAAGCCTACCACAATGCAGAAGTACCCTCTAATGTTATCCATGAAATAGAAGGCCTGCATGCTCAGGCAAAGCTCCTGATAGCTGCAGGTGTATTTTTCTTGGGAAGCTGAATTGCTAGAGAAACAAAAGTTTTGGTTAGTTTAATTTGGCAAGACAAAAATGCCGTCCTAGGGGAAGACTTTATTTAGAAACTTTATTTTTCCCAGTTAACTTAGATATTTTGAAAAAAAAAAAAAAAAAAGTTTAAAGGTTCAAAAGTTCACAAGATACTTTTTTCTGTTGTATTACAGAAATAAAAATTAAAAAAAAAAAAAATCCCTGTTAAGCAGGACACTTCATAAATTAATTTCCTGCTACCTAACCTGTAGAACCCAGAAGTGGCATTTCGTTAGTTTTTGTGCTATAATTTTAAATCTTATTCTGTATTTTCATTTGCCTAATGCAAGAGTCTACAGCCCCAGTGCAAAAGGAAATGGGGACTGCTTACTTTTAACAAAAATCCTGGCTTTGCTAGCATGAGGTATACAACATGTAATTCTATCAGCCATTCTTTTTCTTTGGTGGAATGAGGTCTAATGATTTTAGTTGCTGACATTTCCTTACTCTAATTAAGAAATACTCTTCACTGTTGGAAGCCTGATAATGACATGAATGATTCTTCTCCAGACAAAGCCAAGAATGTTCAGCCAGCCTCAAGGTCAGCTACTAGGTGACAGCTGGCTCTTGAAACCAGGAGGCAAAAATAGTATATAGTCTTCATGTGTGCGCAATGGGCAATGAGTCTGCAGGATGTTTTTGGTGGGGGAAAAGCGGAGGTCACCGTGAAGTGAAATATTAATCTGAATTTTTTCTACATAGCCTGAGTTCACAGAAGCAAAACAGTTGCTGCATGCATCACCTTTTAATATTATACTAAAAACAGGATTCCCCTACTAAACACAGTATATCTCATTCTGGGTACTTTGACCTTAGGAATACTGCAACACAGGATTTGATAATCAAGAGAAGGCCCAGAAGAGACAAAAATAAAGTTCACTAGAGTCTTAGAAAAAGAAAGAAGATGTAGAGGAGCCATCATCATCTAACTGTTTGAGACAGAATCCCTAAAAAAGGAAAGAGAGCCTGGAAGAAAGATGCAAGAACATATCACAGGGTAATTAAAAAAGAACTTCAAACAAAGCCCATGGCTTGGGATTCAGTAAATATTGCACTATGCACTGTGTGTGCCTGCTAGGATGAATGAAAATGCCATATTTGAGCTTGCTGCTTCTGGCCTCCAAGTGGTCAGTCCTGGGGACAGGTTCACAGCACAGAGAATGGCAAGAAGATTCCTCAGAGCATCCAAAAATAAACCAATATTTAAAAATATAGTAAGTACTTTAAGGACAGTTATGGGGAATGCAGAGAAAGACTACTGGCTCATGGCGTGAATGGCAGGACAGGTCTCTGACTCCTTCTCTGATCAAATCAGACAAATGCTAGTAGAAGGGGTAAACGATATTGGGTGCACAGGAAGCTGCTCACTTGTGACTTGGGAAAGCCTGGAACTCTCTCACGGGGAGCCTTGACCTTCAGAGGGCAGCTGGGAAGTATTACTTTGGGTGGTTTCTTAGTTTATATTTCCTCAGAGGATTCTCAAACACTTAAAGCAACTACAGCCAGATTAGATGACCAGTCAGCCTTTTCAATTCCCACTGTACAGCAGGTGAAACAATAAAAAAGTATTGAGTAAGAAACATTAATCTGTATTCAGAGCTTTTTAATAAATTATAAATAAATATATCTGCTTCATTCCTTTGAATTCTACCCTCTTGTGTTTAGCTATGTGTTTTTAGTGGCAACACAATCTCTGTGAGCTGTAGGCCCAACGAAATCATGAGCTATTTTAAAAAAAATAAAAATAATCTGAGCTGGGATTTAAAATAGGGTGTGGTGGAATGGCAAGGGTGAAAAGTTTGGTGGCATATCAATAGAGAGTTGGGACCTTCTGGTGATCCCTCTACTTCCTCTTCAGTGAATACAAGATTTTCACAGAGGTGCATTTTTACTGTCACATTTTTGCAGCTTCTCATTTCAGCTCTAGTTTATGCATTCCCCAGCAAGAAATAGAAAACTATCACATGTTATCTTCTGGACAATTTTTTTTTCTTTCAGGCACTTCAGCTGAAGCAGACAGAATGCCACAGAATTTTAAATTTAAAACTGAAGTGTTACCTTTAGCATTTTGTTTAACTCCCTGTGGGAGAAGGGTTGGGAGGACATTTCCAAAGTATTTTCTGGCCTGCCTGAAGCACAAGCTGTAGGAGACATGTACCCTTGGGAAGGCAGCAGGGGGAGAGTGGTAGAGGAGATGGAAAAGGAAGTTGTTATAGAAATTAAATAAAGTGAAAACTTCCAGGGTGGGGGGAAAGGTGAGAGCTGGGATAGGGCAGGGAAGAAATGATGGAGGATCCAGACAAGCTGCTGAGCCAATGAGGAGGAGGGAATAAGAATCATGAACCCAAGCTTAAATAAAAAAGCAGTCTCAAAGTGTAGATGGTCACCTTCGTCTCCGGTTTTCATCAAACTCCATCTGGGTAAGGGGAAGAAAGAATGCTGTAATAGTTGTACAGGACAAAATGAGTTTAGCAAACCAGAGTAGCCATCCACTGCCTTGCTTGTGGTGATTCATGAACAGGTTTCGTGACGAAGACTTTTCATGTCTCCTTTAATACTATGTTGGTGTGAAAAACTTTTTGCAGAGAACTATGTTCAGTAAAAATGTAGATTTAGGTACTTTATTTCCTTGCAGTCTACCTTCCATCCCCTCTTCCTTACCCCTTTTCACTTAGAGTTTTTTCCTGAGCCACATTTATGAGGATGTAGCTTCACATCTATGCATGGCAAAGTACAAAACAGAGGAAGGAAGGGTGATTGAAAGAAGGATGACATTTTATAAGTGAAAAACGTAAAATTAAATGTTCATTTCCATTTCATTGTTGTTGTGGGAAGTATCTTATTTTTATTTATGAAGCATTTCTGATAAGTTTGGTATTTTTTGTGCTGGCTGGTGTTGGTGTCAGTGAAATAGAATGCTGTTGATTAAAACACTTTGGTTATATTTTGGTGAACTGGCCATCGTTATAGTTTTATAAAAAAAGTGATAGTGGTTCCAGGCAGCTATTTTTCCTGAATTCCCTGTAGCAGATTCTTTTTCTTTAGGCAGGAAACTCTAACAACTCCAGGTGAATGGGCCAAAGGAAAGCAGTGGTTTTGTACACTTCCCTAACATTCATGTGGCTTGAGCCATTCCAGAGGCTTGGAAGTCTTGCTTGGGGACTCTAAAACTTGCATTTTCAGAGTACTCAACAGACATTTTGGATAGTTGACAACTGCCTCTTTTCCCTAATGTCTTTCTTTCTAACTTTTCCATTAACATTTACTTTTTCCAGTCACCACATCTCACAGAAGGGTTGAGGGTTTTCATCCACTGCTAAAGCTGGCAGTCGACATTGCTGGTTTTCTTTTTTCTTTCTTTAGATTATTTCTAGAGTCCATCTTCCCATCTCCATACACAGAATTAAAGTTGGTGATAAACCTCATGTCCTTCAAACACTGCATCTTTCTTCTGTATGGTCTCTCTGATACTAACATCTCTCCTCAAAGCAGTCAGTTGTTGGTTTTTTTCAACTCACCTTCAGCTTTCTTCATGGTTTCTTGCCATCCACGTCTTTCTTTTCATACTCCTATGGCAGCAATAAATTAAATCTGGGGTGAAGGAGCAGACAACAGGAGCCTGTTGGCACCTTGGGAGGAAAGATCCTGGACTAGTAGGGCAGATCAAAATTAACAGGAAGTCTTGGATACTCTTATTTAATACATCTGAAGGCTATTCCAGCTCTCCCTCTCCTAATGTAAAAAGTAATACACATTTTCCCAGGTTCTCACCTCATTCTGCTGTTTTGCAAGCAACAATTCTATCTTGCAAAGTAGGTTATTTAAAGAAGTTGTACTTTGAGAACTAATTTTTTAAGGTTCTAAGCCAATTAAGGATGCCTCCAGGCTTTCTTTAGTTTTTCTTTATCAAGCTGTGATGGCCTGAAGAGAACTGCTCTGAGTTCAATGTAAGATTATAACGAGACAACAGAATGCTGAGGACTGTGCCTTTAAGTAAATTTTCTATGAATATGGGGTCTTGGGAGAGCTACAAGGTTTGGCTATCATTTTTCCTTCACTTTGATTAACCTGCTTATTCATCAGGGTACTACACTTCTTGGTTAACTATCATCTCCACCACCACCTCCTTCAACCATATCCTCAGTGTGCATTCTTAAAAGGTGGTTTTGAGGTCAGAATCTTCTTTCTGTAACAGAAATAAGAACAATTTAGAAGTATCAGCACATGAAGCACTTCAAAAAGATTTGACTGACACACCGAATGATTAATCTTAGTTCTGTCATGTTACGTCACTCAGCTGTAGTTGTGAATGATAGCTGGCACAGTGTAAGCTGTCTGGATTGTGATTAGCACTCATTTGGGCACAACAGTCAAGTCTGTCTGGTAGGTGACCGCACCTCTGTTGAATGTGCTAATCCCTAAAAGGCCATAGAATTGTGTAAAAGTGTGTAAAATCACAGATCATCTTAAGACTAGCTCACAAAAGTCACATAAATCCAGGGAAGGACTTATCTTCTCTCTGAAAATTATTATACTGCAGATGTGTGGGAATACTTAAGCCACATGTGGCATCTGATGAAAATAAAGATTTATTTTGGCTGAACTGGCTGTATTAGCAGATAGAGATATGGCTTTGAACTATATCTTAGTTCATAATCTGCTGCTGTCTTGGGATTAATTTCAGAATTTCTATTTGTTTTTAATGTGGATAAATTACTTGTGGCTGATTTTTTAAGGTCTTTTTGTTCTTCAAATAGGCTAGCTACTGAAAAGAGATGGAAAAGTCAGAAAAGACTGATAATGACAGTAATTTTAGATGACATAAACTACAAATTTTAGTTTCCATTTTAAAATTTGCAGAAATTAATAGCCGTCTTGACAAGACTTGTAGTTTCATGAATTTATCCTCACCATTTTGTGTCTTGGCTAAAGAATGTTCTCCTGCTTTGAGGACATGTTTGTGTTTTACCACTGCTTCTTCTTGGAAGTGTCACTGTGACAATGCGCAGACACTTTTTCAGTCTGCATCCCGCTGTCTTTTTCTGTGACTATCCTTTCCCAGGACATTCTTTGGGCTGTTGGACCATCCTTTTCCTGGCTTTGTCCAGGAGGCAAAGTGAATGCTCACAGAGGCAGACAGATAGGCGGCAAGATATCTAGTGTTGCCGTTGATTCCTGCTGTTTTACTCTGTTTTGAGCGTGACTTGCTTCCAGTGGTGGAATAGAAAACATAACGGGTGGCAGCGGAGGTTAGCAGGGGGAATTAGCACAACAGAGGAGGGGAGCAGAGCAGAGCTCCTTCGGTGGCAGAATTCAGACCAGACAAGTTTCTGTGACAGAGAGTCAGACTCAAGCAGGCTTTAGACTCTCATGCAAATAGGCCTACACTTGCCCATTTACCTCTGTAGCACCTCTCATTCTGTGATGTAGCTGGTTGCCTCATCTGTAACTTGCCTGCATCTTGTATACAGGGTTGCAAAGCAAGAAGGAGACCCCAAAGGACGCTGGCAGTTGGGCATGCCTACATTGAAAGTAGCATTACTAACAATCTCCAGATGCAACCTAGCAGTGTTGCCCATGTAAAGTCTCCCTACTCCTCCCCATCCACACTCTAAATAACCCAAAGCACGTGACTGGATTTAAAAACAAACAAACAAACAAACAAACAAAAACTTTAAAGCTGCAAGGGTGTCTTTTGTCTTTGCATATCAGGAACATACATTCTCATAGTAAGCCTGAGGTTTTGCCCCTCAAAACTACTGTCTTCACGTCACATCTGCTATCATGCAAGCAAGAAAAGATGAACAACTGGCATAGAAAAAATAAATCTGTTCACCTTCACCCCACTAGAAGAAGGGGATTGTGGGTGGGTGGATGAGTTGGGCAATGAAAGACATTTCTATATCTTCAATCCATATGTAACAATAAAATTGATTTTTTTTTTCTCCTGTGATTCAAGTCAAAGATTTCAAAGTAGTTTATTATACATCCCACTTCATTGTGGGATATCTTCAGATCTGACAAACCAACCAAGTGTATGTCATCATTTGGCCTTCTAGGCAAACCGCAGCCTACTCTAGACATGGTTTTGGGTGGGTGGTACTTACCACTTAGTGAACACAGATGTTATTAAGAGAAGAAAACTTCCTGGGGGTTCATTCTTCTTATTAAAATGACCACAATTTATAATATCACTTAATGGAAGAGGCCAGGTTGTTACCATTGTAACTGTAATTTGTCTACCTAGAGTTCAATTAACGTTTTAACTGAACTTTTTTTGTTCTAAATTTTCTGAGCTAGTTTTCTGTAGAGCATGTAATCCCACTGATCTCACTTCTCTGCTGTAGAAATTTAAATTGAAGGAAACCTTTAAGAATTTCATAGGTTTGTCTGCATTCATGTTATCATGTCTGATAGTAAAATTTGACCTATACAGAAACAGCTTGCTGCTCCAGTCCATCACAGAAACTGGAATGAATTCTTCACCTGCAAGTATATATCATGGGGTGCTATAGGATCCCTCAGAAGGAAAGGCAACATGTGAAAGACAATACAATCCAGGACAGGAGTTTTTTAACAATTTTATGTAATACTTCCAGTTCCCCAGCCAAAGATAAATGAACCTGTGGAGCCAACAGCCAGTTGAATATTTCAAGGAGTAAGTGAACTCTTATCCTTCTGAAAAAAAACATAGCTATCATCACCTTTTAGATCCTTAGCCACCCCAAAAGAGACTGTTGCCTCTTCTTATACTCTTCTAATTCCTCGGTATTTATGAACCATGTTTCTACTCCGCATTAGGTCCAAATAATTGAGATAAATCAGGTCTTGCCCCAGCGCAGCTCTCACTCCTGTGATTTTACTGGTCCACACAATCCCAGGCATCCTGTAGCGCACTTACAGGTGGGCTAGTCAGGGGAGCAAGACATTGGTGTAGAGCTTTTCATCCTTAATTGTTACTTGAGGTCCTGCTTAAAGTGCTCAGATGTTACTGACCATCTGATAACTGGTCTGTCTGAAGTATTTTCTCTCTGGTCTATGTGAAACTAATTGGTGACCTCAAACTAGTTCCATTTGAACAGCTGCAGTTTCCTTCAAACCACTGTCATGGATGGATTCAATTGAATAAATCAGAGGAATGATCAAACCTCTTCTTCAAAGAACAGGCAGTTAGAGGTACAAAGACACTTCTTGGGATGTGTGCAACTAGGTTGTAATCTGGAGAGTTAGACCCAGCTGTGACAAGATTGTGTGCCCCTTTTCAGGGCACATTTGCTGAGAGGCAGAAAGAATAAAAGGATTTATGTTGAGAAGGATCAGAGAAAGGGGATACTCAGGCTATCACTTCAGATAAACATCTCGAAATGCAAAATCTAGATTTGGTCTTGCTAGAGAACTGGCCTGCCTGTCCCATCCCTCCTGACTTGGCATCTTTCATCAATAAAATATTAATAGTACATTAAATCTAAAAAGACATTAGGAAAGAATCTGGACACTTATGAAAAACAAGGCCTTCTGTTATACATAGAACTTAACACTGTAGAGACTTGCAAGGTGAAGAACTTTGGGGAAGGTCAGGCTTCAGAAGATGTGGGAAGCATGGATTATGTTTTGCTTCTTTAGATTTTTGGCTGCTCTGTTGCCCATGAGTTACTTCTAGATGGAGAGTACCATAGAAGCTGGGAATGGCAGAGATGAGTCTTATTTTACTTTATATTTAAATCTAAATATGTAAAGTAAGACATTTGCCTTGTCCTTTTCCCACTGAAAGAAATCTCACTGGCAAATATTCAATGTGATCAAACAGAAAAAATAGTCCCATCTTGGATTGAAAATCACAGTAGTTTGTCATTTTTAAAACCATGCACCAATCAGCTAGGGGACTTAATTTACTTTTTTATTCTCTCTGCTAAAATGCTGAATCTGTTTCAATCACAGCTGGGGACAAGGACAGCCAACAACAACACATCACTCCTAGTGTGAGACCTTTTTTTGTCCTCTTTGGGGATACATCAAGTGTTGATGACCAAATTATGACCCTTTCTACCTCCCTTTCTGAAAGCACAGCATTTTTGCCAATAGCCATGAGCCAAGGTTTTAAAAAATGTGAAGCATATGATTATGCCTAAAGTATTAAAGCACCTTCCATACTATCCAACAGGCTGGTCCTTAAGCGGCTGCTGGTGACATCAATATGTCAGTTACTTGGCACCCTAAAGATAAGTGGCAGTTAGGTATTGGTACTGAGGTTGAGTACCTCAGTGTCAGGTTCCTTCACTGAAAACTTCAGCCAGGTGACCTTAACCTTACCTTTGACTTCCCTTACAGAGAGATAGTGGATTTTTTTGATAAGTGCTCCCTGTTTTCAACAGCAGTAAATTTGTACAGGAGATACATAATCAGATTTCTATGTTGTTAGAATCATAGAATAATTTCGGTTGGAAAAAACCCTCAGTATCATCGAGTCCAACCGTAACCTAACTCTAATACTAAACCACGTCCCTAAGAACCTCATCTATATGACTTTTAAACACCTCCAGGGATGGTGACTCCACCACTTCCCTGGCCAACCTGTTTCACTACTTCACTACCCTCCCTGTAAAGAATTTTTTCCTAATATCCAACCTAGACATCCCCTGGCACAACTTGATGCCATTTCATCTTGTCCCATCACTTGCTACTTGGGACATGAGATCATTATGCTCCATGCTACAACACCAGGTAGTTTTCAGGTAGTTATTATGGTACAAAGAAAATGCGGAGTGCTCCTGTTTACTTTCCAAAATCATGGTGCACTCATGGGTTATCTGGTGACACATTCAATATTCCCTGAAGGAAAATGAGACAGAACATGTCACTGAGGTTCACATAATTTTGACTGAGCCATCGAGATCTGTTTAGTTCTCTTCTTATAAATGAGCAAGGAGTAATAATGAATAACCTGACAAAGATATAAAGCTTGAATTCAGAGCTTAAAGAATGACTGAAACATTTGTTTCAACAGCTTTGCAGTTTATTCAAGGCTTTCAGCTTTCCTGGTTCTGAAGAACCAGGGATGGTTTATGGAAATAAACTTCCTTTTAAGATTAGGATCGATTTCTGCTGTAGCTACTTCCAAAAAACCTTTGAACTTTCTTCTTCCCTCCACTTTCCAAAATAGGCTGGACTAAGGAACAGGGTGGTTGTGGAAGGATAGAAGCTAAACTTCCCTGAAAGAGAAGACATACTGTGTTTGGTGCAACGTTCTTCAATCTCCCATTTCTTCTTCTCCAGTTAGTTACAAAAGCATCTATTGACAACCAGAAAATGTAACTTATCTTCTCAAAAAGTAGATTTAAGTGATTTTGTTGAAAACACAACGTGTGATTGCTGAGATAGAAAGTCTTTGAAGAACTTCAGAGAAGTATGATTTAGGTCATGGGGCAAAACTTGGAGTGCAGTAAAGTTAACAGGCTCTTGATTCTTGATTTTTAACTTAAACAAAGTTACACACTTTTTCTTTTTTTTTTTTTTTTTTAGATTACCAAATAGAAAATTGTAACGTTTCACTAAAAATGCAAACCGAAAAATTTTAGAATTTGGGCTTACATTTACTTTTCATTAGAAAAACAAACCAAAAATTCACTTTAAGGAATTCATGGAATTTTTTTTGAATACTCCAAAAAAATCTTCCATCTCTATTGTGGCAGGATGCAAACCCCCCTCTCTCCCCCTCCCTCCTTCATTATGGAAGGAGTAGGCACATCTCCCTCTCTCTGCTGTTTGAGGCTAACAGCTTCTTTTGTTTGGCCCCAGAGCACCCTGGCCAGGGCCGTTAGGAGAAGGGAGTGCTGAGGCACCAGTGAGCCGCCGGGTGCCTGCAGCCAGTGTGGGGGATGTTTGGAGGCTTCAGGGGCACCCACAGCCAGTGTGGGGGTGCAGAGAACCTTCTGGAATGCCTACAGTCAGATCTGATCAGCCTATAAAAAATGGGATTCTCGTTGAGACTCCGCCCATTGTAGCGGGTCTCTCGGAGCATGCGCGAGATGCTGCCGCCGAGAGCCCCCCTCCCCGGCTCCGCTTGCCTTGCCGCCACGGGTGTGAGTAAAACTTAACCCTCGCAGAATTGAGAGTGTATTTATACTTTCCGTGGACATATGCACGTGTAACTTTCTGTGCTCAATATGAGCACGTGTAAAATCAATCCTCGCATAGTCGCGGGTGTATTTTCCTCCCGTGCTTCCACATAAGCACATGTAACTTTCCGTGCACATTTGCACGCATAACTTTCCATGCTCAATACGAGCACGTGTATAAGTTATTTCCTCACACAATCATGAGTATATTTTCCTCCCGTGCTTCCACATAAGCACATGTAATATTCCGTGCACATTTGCACGTGTAAGTAAATTAACCCTCGCAGGATTGCGAGTGTATTATAAATTTACCCTCGCACAATCGTGAGTGTACTAACTTTCTGTACTCACTACGAGTACGTGTATCTCTTTTAAAATAATCCCGCACTGTGTTCAGGCAAGTGTGTACTCCTCCCGGACTCAGAGACGGCTCCGGCATTGTTTTGGGTGAGGCCATGTGCATGCACTCTGTGGACCGCCTGTTGTATTAGTTGCTGCGCCTTAATAATTTTCCTCAACTGATATCCGAACCTGTATTTAAGTCACTTTTGGAGTGCTAAAACCCCGTTTCTCACCGATTTAATAAAAGTTGTTTTGGACCCTGTTGTCCCTTTAACTAACCTCAGAGTGCCTCTGTGACATCTATATAGGAAACCCATGAAAAATTAAAACTGTGAAATTTGCTTTCATTGATGTTACATAAACTTCTTCAGGTGTACCTGTCTTCAGCAACATAACACACACATAAAGTTGGTTGGTGATAATATGCATCTATGACAATTTTCCTGTGGAGTTGTTATTTAATAGCAAAATCTACTTCTGCCAGACCTACTGGTTGGAACAAACATACCTGTTGCTGTCTCTTGTTAGAAGACAAGAACATCATATAATTCTGAGTAAAAAGATTAAACAAGCAGCTACTTGTTTGCCATTTCAGTATTCAAGTGTCTTCTCTAAATATGAGGAATGCTAGTGACATTTTGGCTATAAAACTTCTACTCATCAGTGATATGTGGAATCATTCAAAGGATTTTTAATTCTTGACAAAATAGCTAATGATTTTTTTTTGCCCTCAACAACCCTGTAACAGCCCTTGGGAATCCTGAAATTGAAAAATCTTTGTCTTTACAAGCATGTTTTTATTTCAATGATGCTTACATGTTAGTCTGTCATTGACATGTTGCCCCAGAAATAGTGCATTATTTCTGGGTGAAATGTTGTTCAAGGGCTGTTGTAACACTGTTCTATTGTGCTAGATTGTGAAGATCAGTTTGCTTTAGGGACTGATCACATGTGCTGAGATATACCACACATTGGCTGGCATTGGCTTTGATTTGAAAATCATCACAGAGAAACCACTAATAACCTTTAAGCAATGCCTCAACTATTTAGAGTACATAATAAGAAATTACAGAGAATTCATAAACTACACAAAACCCCACTAGAATGTCAAAATTTATTACAGCTATGGGACTAGGAGTTAACTAGTGGAACTGAAGGGACATAAATTACAATGTTTTAATTAAGTTCAGATAAACTAAAGATTCAAAAGCAGCAATCAGTGATGGCTGTCAAGTAAACTCTCTGAAATAAATGTTGGCACAATCACCTTAAAGACAGGCTTCTTCCTTAGTATTAATATCATCAGTACAACAGATTGCACTGACATAAGAAATCTGAAAAGAAAGTGCAGTAATAAATAGATGACATCTTAGCTGCAGTCTTAGTCTTGGAGGAAGACTTGCTGCTCACAGAGGAGGTAAATTGGCCAGTAGCATCCATCATGGTACAGTTGAAAAATGAATGCCTGAGATGCCTTGCTCTGCCAATCAGATGCCCACTCCTGGGTCGCCAATCCAGCTTCTTTGTCAAGTACAAAACCAGTTTCTTGAAATAGAGTTAATTAAAATGATTTGACAATTCCTATCTCTTTCATGTGAATGTGGTGTGTAACTATTTGCTTTGCATGGTCAGACATGCTCCTTCAATACATACAGAGACAGCAGAATGAGGTTGATCTTACTTTACTTCAGTGCAGTGAAAAGAATTAAAAACAGCATCAGAACTACACTGACCTACCTTCTTCTCCAGTTCTACTGTAGAACAACAAAATATTAAATCAATTTATGAGCATATCTCAGATTCAAGAAACTCAGTAAATAGGCCAGGGCCTTAAAGTAGTGTATTCTACTGTAGCCAGAGGAGAAACATAACATAGAGCAGTGGATCAGTCCTCTGTTTGGAGCATTTTATGGAAAACGATGGCACATTCCTTTCTGTAGGAGCTCACATAGACATGAGAAGTGAAAGTCTTTAGGGAAATTTTTGGACAGCTGAGCTATTTGACTCATTAAGTAAAAATTTCTGCAAACACCCTGCCCCCCACCCCCATCCTCCCTGGTCCCCTCCTCTTTTCTGCTCCACTCTCCCATTTTCAAAATGGCATGCTGAACCACCTTCTGAAACGGAAAGCTACCTCTGACTGAAACACAGCAAAAGTGGTTAAAGATCCCTACAGGATCAGAAGTGCTGTAAAGTGTACCAGACTGCTGTTTGCTTAGAAGGTGATGTAAACACTTGTAAGCTTTTCCTCAGGTGCAAACAGAAGGAAAATAGCTATTCACTCAAAATCTGATTAAGGATATAAAGTCATCCAGTCATCCCACGCTAGGCTGACTCAGCCTGGTCTGAAAAATCCATGTATGAGCTTAAGGAAGCCACAGACTTACTAACAGTGTAGTCTAAAAGCTTTATCTAAAGAGAATGTTGTTTGGACATTTCAAAACTGTTTCATCTTTTTTTCCTATTCCCTGTGAAGTATGAATTTCAGAGATGAAGGAATTTCAGGGTAAGTGCTTGATCTAAAGGCCAGATCTAAAAGACATTTAGTCCCTTAATGTGCATTTCAATACTTTGCTTCCACTGGGCGATTACTATTCTACATACTATGAGTGACATACCAGTAAAAAAAAAAAGGGAAAATTTCAAGTGGCTTTTACATGCACACTTAGAACCTTATATTGTTGTTTGTTTTAGTATTTTCTTTGTTAAGCCAAACTTCACTAGTCAGCTGCCTTTTCTCCTAATCTGCAGCTGCTTCATTGACTATCCATCATCTTTATTACAGTGTCATTTCTATATGTCTTTCTCTTACACTAATCAGAAGCAGATCAAGTGGGAAAGAAGTTGCTCCCCAGGAAGGAGGTCTGTTGCTGTAAATGATATATTGAATAAGAGTGGAATTCAATACAAGAGACCCTATGCTTGTTTACACACGTTGCACTGATGTCATTTATCTGTAGGGCACCCTGCAGCTCTTTGTTGTGGTCATTTATTGCCATAATCCAACCACACTCTGCAGAAAACCTGTAGGCAGTGAAGCAGTGCTACTGTTTCCACTATTGTCATTAAGTTGCACAAAGCCAATCACCCACAATAGTGCCGTGATGAACTGAGGCCCAGCAGCTTGAAAACAAAAGCTGGTATATGAGTGCTAGTACTGATGAAGCTTAGTTTCTTATGAATACATACTCTGCATGCCATGTATCTTCACACTCCAGTAACACCAGCCTTCTCAACCACCCTGAAGAATTTTCACAAATGCAACAGCAATTTGTTCCACCTTTCCCAGACCACCTACTCCCATGACATCTTCAGTCCTTTTCACCTCCTACTTACTGGTAGTCTTGCTAGCTCAGCAGGAGGTGGGCAATGCTGTGAGTTTCAGACCATGGCTTCCATGATCACTTGACTGACTGCTACTCTCACTTGCTACACGCAGCAAAGGCAACAAGTAAAGGTTGATCCCTTACTTCATGGCTCTATCAGGGTGTCTTCCTTCCTCCTGCCCCTGAGATATCAATTTTCACAGTAATAGTAGTGTACTGTCCTGTCAGGTTTACTTGATGGATCCAGCCTGTGCATTCAAAGGTTATTGGAAAGATACAGATTGCCAAACGAATACTATAAGTAAAGAAGCCCCATTTCCTTAGAAAACCAGGCTAGTTTGCACTCTTCCGCTAGGACAGCCTTCACTGTAGTTGTTCCATCACTTTTGCCTTCGGAGCAAATTTTGGCATCTTATTAAATGGCTATTTTGCAAGGCAGGTGTCATTAGTGAAAGTACTTGAAGTCTGTAGTCACATTGAAATGCAATACTTGGAACTGGGAGGATTTTAGGAACTCTATGTCTTCACTCTTGTCATGGTGTAGGGATTGGACTAGATGATCTTTTGAGGTCCCTTCCAATCCCAAGCATACTGTGATACTGTGATACTGTGAAAAGCAAGGATCAGCATGACCAGGTAGGACATTACTTGGAAACTGGAAAGAAAAATCAGTAAGGATAAAGAAGTCAAATAAAAAGAAGTTAAACCAAACATAAACAAGGAAGACATCCCTTGGGGGGGAAAAAAAAAAAAAAAATCTTTAGATTGTGGTTAACCCATTGGGGCCATTACTGACCATGTGTCACTTGAACAGGTTTTAAATATTAATGAGAACATTAATAATAAGTAGGAACTTGATATATATAACCCCAAATTGTACATTTTCTTCATGGTTTACATGCAAATGTACACTGTAGAATACGTACAATGGTAATATTTTCAGCTGGTCCCTCTGCTGTTTAAATCAAAGATATTCTGTATAAACTTCCAGATAGTCTTGGAGCTTTTATATCTTTGTTGACTAGTGTGTGACTTCAAGAGTGTAGCAGCAGCTATGGGAAACTCCCAGTCACATCTGTAAACCAAATTATGTAATTATAGATAATTATACATGTCTAATTTATATAGTTATAAATACACATATAAACACAGATAAAATACATAATCAAACATATCATTCAATGCTGCTGAAAGGCATGCTGTGATCTAGGAATTAATTATGTGTTTTACCACCCACTACTGGTGCCAAACCTTTGAAGTTTTTTTTCTCATATACTAAGGCTTTAATTTTTCAGTAACTTCCCAGCTGTTAAATGCCTATCTTGCGTTCAATGAAGTCCACTGGAAATTTGGATTTTGATGCAGTTCAGCAGTTCAGCCATTAAAAGCTGGATGCATTGGCAGTGATATCACTAAGATGTTCTCACTTATTTGCAAGGCTATGATTTTATAAGTCATTGCCTAGGATAACTGCAGATAAATAGGATGACATTGAAAGGGGAAAAGAATGCAGTAACAAAAAATATACTACTTCTTTGGTTATCTGAAGTCATAACTTTTTCCTTGGAGAGGAATGATAACCTCATCCAAGATCATTTTGGGCACTTCACCCAAAGCTATAAGACACAACTTTCCATTCTCTTGCAGGAGCAAAAATAGGGAAAGGAAGTGTGAGTGAAGAGAGACTAATAACACAACTGTCGAGGGAAGGAGGTTCTTCCTTAAGGCTGAGAAACACCATGCCCTGAAGCCTGGGAGGCATGACATTAAGCTTCTCACAGTGAAGAGAAAGGGAAATTACATAGGTGAAACTCAGTAAAGCAAACCAAAAGGAAAGTGAGGGAGGATTTCCCCTCCTCCTGTTCAGGTGACTCTTGTGTTTTTTGCTTCAGAATCTGGGTAGGTTTCTAGACACTTCCGAACACATCTTATTCCCAAACATGCCCATCCTGGAGCACCTTTTCTACAATTAGTCCCAATATATACCATTCTGAACTATCTAAAATATGTTGACAGAGCTTAACTTTCATAAAGAACCTAACAAATCCCCAGGATTCCAGTATGGCACTGTTTGAGGCTTTTCTTTCTAGTACAATAGCTCTCACTCCAAATTTCATGAATCCACAACACACTCTTCTAAGGACTAGGCCCACTCCACTGGTCCCAGTTTCCTAGCAGATGCCAGGCTGTTATCTATGGTGGCCACATCTTTTATTAATGGCACGAATGGCACCTGACCAGCAACACGACAAACTTGCCCTCTTGTCCTCCCCGCTTCCAGTCCCAAATTCTCATCAAGTGACTCTCCTAAACCAGTGAGAGCACACGTCAGTCCTTGCACTGCAGCTGCCAAGAAACCTGTGAATGGTGCTTGTGGTTTCTGTAACATGGACATCTGGCCTGTGACCACCAGTTAATTCCCTGCTGGCCACCTGACAGTAACACACAGCCATTCGCCATCCTTTCAGAGTGTGTGTATGTGTGTGTGCATGTGAAAGGCCATATTTCTTCTCTTTTATTGGTCTTTTTTTTTTTTTTTTTTTTCACCTGCTGCCAGATAAACAGCATGGGATAAGAGTCTGCTTCATGCCAGACATAATTCTGAATTTATTAACTTGCCATTCTTTTTACTCTTGATAGAACTTGACAGGCAAGCAGACAAGCACCTAAATTAACTTAGCTCCCAACTGGCACCTAGACAGGCCAAGAATAACAGAGAGATGAATTGGAGGGGTTGAGAATGATGATGGAGTCAAAAAGGAGGGGGAGAAGAGCATGAGAGAAGGGAAAAAAGTGAACTTTGGACTGGAGAAGTTTTAAAAAAATAATTATTCAAAGCATAACAACATGACAGAAGCCTGCCAGAAAAACCTCATCTGTGTGAGGAGGGCAGCACATACGCAGTGGGAAAAACCCAGACGCACATTTGCCTCCAAGACAACATAGATCTAAATGCAAGACAACTTTGTAAATGGAAATGAATACAATGACCTCAGCTCAGGTCACAAGGGAGTAGAAGCCCACCAGGTTATGAAACTACTGCTGAATTAAGCATGTTTGGCAGCACAAGTGTTTGGAAGAAGCCCAAGGATGAGCAAGTTCTGGGGATTTGATTTCATTTGGAAGGAGGGTGGTCTTTTCATTTCAGGGTCAGCAGCAGGACAGTGTAGTGGGTGTAGAGGTGGAAAGGAAAGCACACAATTTAGCTGACTGTCATGACCTCTGGATAATTGGAGATTTAACTTTCCATGTCTCAACACTCCCTAAATCTTCCCACACAAGTCAAGTCACCAAATAAATGGACGGAGGAAAATCTTCCTAGGTGAAGAAAGGTACATAATAGATGTATTATGGCATTCTTCCTCATTAACTGTCCTGTCATAACAGACACCAGTTATTAAAGTCTATAATACAAGTGGGGTTTTTTATATTGTTCACATCTGAAGCTGTCATAGATAACATGTCAAACTGGAAGTACTTCCTACAGTGTGTAGGAAGAGAGTGCAGTGAGTATTGGTTAGACTTGTAAAGAACAGTGAATTGTCTGGAAGAAAGGGTTTTGTAAACATACACAGATACTCGGAGCTACAGGTTGTGTTGCAGATGCATCACATCTCCTTTAGAGCAATCTTTATGACTTCATTCCATGCCCCTTCACGATAAGTCAAGGCAAAAGCAATGAGGCAAGGCAAAATCAGTTGCACAGTGATAATTACAGGGTGCATGCATCTACATCTAAAGCAAAGAGAATGCAAAGCTTGTCATGCGGATCAGAAGCAAAACTCCCCAAAGCTCACAGAGATTTGAAAAACAAGTTCAAGTCTGGCATGAAAAGAGGGCTTCAGAACTGTTCTCCTCACTATACAAAAAATGTAACTTGGTAAGGTGGCTAGTGAAAAGCAATAAACTTTAAAAATGCAGATATATGTGAATTAAGAGGTGGAACTTTACTTTTATGAAGAATGAGAGAAAAATGTTCTGGCCAAGCTTGTGAGTTTGCATTTGCAGGAATCGTATAAAGTACTGCCACTTTAAATGTTTTCTCAGGAGAAGTAAATATTTAATGTTATACTTAAATATCCTAAGTAATTATCCATGTTCCTCTAAAAAAGTGCCCCACAGGTTGTCTCAAGACTGTCTCTTTCTGATAGACAGTAGTTCTGCAGAGAGGCACCTCATGCTGACATCCTGTTTCAGGATCTGCCAGTGAGCTGAAGGGTGGAGCACGATTGCTACAGCAACAGCACGTCCAGCTGAAAATGTACGTGCTGCCATGAGTTTAAGCAGAGGACACATAGGTAGGCAAAAATACCTGTGGTGATAAACTACGCATGAAAAAATAAGTGGCCTCCTTCCTGCGGATGCTATCAAACCTGCTTTGCCTGTGCCAGAGGTGTATCTGGTATTTTAACATGCACAGAAGCAAAGAATATACCAGTTGGATCCATCATACTTGGCCCTCATTACTTGCCTAACTGTGGAACCAGTCTTAAAAGACTTCCTTATGCTGTGTCAATGTGTCATGTCCCTTGAACTGTAAAAAGTGGTATCAGTGTAAATGTGGAACTTATAATGAATTAGCCTTTTTCTAACGTACTCCATTTTGCATTAACTGCATTTTTTGTCTATTCCCTCCTTCCATCTTCTTCTTCCTTGTTTACCTACCAAAGAAATAAAAAAGGAAAATCAATGGCTAGCTCTAAATAACTCTTTGCAAATTGTTTTAGTGTAACGAAGTCCAAGAAAGCCATCAATGTTACTTGAAACCATAGCTGGAATGCTAGAAGATAATCATATTAGAGCATTTGCCTGCTTATTGTCTGTCTTCCCCTTCCCACATTGCTGTGCCTCTGAAACAGGTTGCCAGTTGGTATTACATGGTCATTTCCTATTCTAAGCACAATGCTTACAATATATCCCCTTCTAATTCCTGAATGTGAGTTTGAAAGGGCCAAAAAACTATTGTCCCTCAAGAGAATTCCTCTCAAATTTTCTACAAATTAAGTTCAAAGTATGCTTGGCATGTCTTTGAGAGTTTAGTCAATACAATGTAAGAAATTATGCAGTGCAGACACAATCATTTGATGCTAATGTTGTGGTACTCACCACTGAATATCTGACTATATTTGAAGAGCTCTGAATAATCTGAGATACATATAACTTGAGAGGTTTGGGAAATTTTGCTTTAGCCTTTAATAGCAAAATTGCATACTTATTCATCTGAGTATGACAGAGACATCAATGAATTCTCTGCACTTTAGCAGGTTCACCATCATATATTGAAGATTAGAAACATTACCTACTAATTCTGTGCCTATTATATGGAAGACTTTGATAATGCTGCCTCTCCATTGTCTGAATGTGACTAAATAATTTTATTTAAAGAAGATACATTGCATAACACTAACGTGTCCATCTACCAAAACAAGAGGACCTTAGGCTCTTCCCTAGACAACAGATAAGGAAACCTCACTCATTCATTGTGGTGGTTCCTGATTTCTCAACTGAGAAAGATTTAAAGAAAAGATCAAAAAGTTTTAGGGGATAACACTTAGTGGAACTGATTTAAACATCATTGTGTCATCACATGTATGTCCATGACTTTAAAGACAGTGAAGATGCTTACAGTGATGTTTGACTGGTACTGAGCTTGGCTTGAGTAAGAGCTGGGGTCCAACCAACCAGCTGCCCACAGAGTTTGGCCATTCAGGCAATGTCATCCTAAGGTATCAAGGTGAGCCATGCCACACTGAACAGCAGCAAACATCCAGGTCCCTAAAACTGTTTGTTGGGAAACCTGAGATCCTCCTAGGTATTCTTTCACTTATGGGGCAGTAGGAGCCAAAGTATTCTTGACACAGTAGGAGAAAGAAGACATTCCCTTTGGGCCTCCTTAAACCTGCCATCTGGATCTATTTATGCTTGGTGTAAAGTTCCTAGGAAATGACTCAGTATGACTGGACCTTGAATGTGCCCTCCCAAGGAAGCCAATGTAGACAGAAACAAGTGATATTAAGTTTGACTGTTCCCTTTCTTATCTCAATAATTTATATATTAAAATGTTTTGAGCAAAGTTTTGGGTAGAGTTAAATTCTACATTAAATCTGACTCTGCATCCTAGACTGAAGTGTTAGCTTTTCTGCTGCTCATCTTACTAAAACTTTTATCCCACACTTGACAGACAACTCAGTCAGGCCCTGAAAACTACACACCCCAAGATAAAGACAGAGCACCACCTATCTCAGTCTTGGCCTCACCTCAAATACTCTCAGTTTCAAGTTACTGTAGTCTGTTTTTATGGGGAATTTTCTCCTCATCAAACACATCTATAGGACAATATCTAGTTCTCTTCTTCAACACTACTCACCTGCTACTTCTCACACTGTCCAATGCTTACTCAAATGCAGAAAAATCAAGTCTCTGTGTAGTTTTAACTTAAGTGTATGTGAATATCTGAAAATTAGGAACAACCTGCCTGGCCAAAGCTGCAGAATAAACAAGGGGACTTAACACTTTACTGAAAGTATTAAGGGGTAGCTAAAATATTTGCTAGTTTATCTTCTCCTTTTTCTAGCCATGTCTGGCTGAACTTCTGAGCTCAGGGCAAAGATTGCTAATATAACAAAAAAATTAGTCCCATAGACCTGTGTTAGAAGGCCACTAGCGGCATTTATTGGGCATTTGTGGCTATTTCCATTAATTTATCAGAGTTTTACTCCAGATGTTCATTTTTTCTGTTTCAATAGAGACGTGTAATCTGCAGCTTAGGACATGAAACACCTTTCCTATATAACCGGTGAGTTAGACCTCGAGTTTTGTTCTGGATTATTCAGGTAGCCTGGGTATCACCTAGATTTGAACTTTTCCATGACTGCTTTTGTTACATCTGGAGCTAAGCATTTATAGTTGAAGCAGATGAACACATGCAAAGTTAAACTCTGTAATTTCACTGAGTGACACTTCACTTGCCTTTGGTCTAGACTTCACACAGGCACATTGGGCACATTGTATTATTTGCAAAATACCCAAACCAAACCAATAAAAATTTCTTACTGTTCTGTGACACTGTGGAATAGAGGTGAAAACATGGTGCAGACAAAGCACTGTTTAGACAGGAAGAATGACGTGTAATCCTTGTATGCTTAAAATATGTGAGTTCACTTGCTTTTATGTGTGAAGGTGCAGGAAAGTTAGCATAAAATCCAGATTAGTTATAGAAAGAATCTATTACTATATGTGTGAATATGATAAAATTTAAATATCTCCTGACAGAAATAAGGAATACAAATAGGCTCAACCATTTCTGACATCTTTTCGCCTCATCTCCCTCCCCAAATTTTATTTGTTTTTCATGCTGTAGGGAAAGATATCTGTTTCCTCTTCCATACCTCATTCAGTACTTCCAGTAGAGTGCCTGAGGAGTTGTGGTGCACCACTGTCACTTCTGCTGGCAGTCCCTCCAAGAGAAGCAATGAGCTCCTGCATTCTCCACTGCCTCTGGCCCAGGAAGCCTCTACACCACAAATTGCTGGAGATATGAGAAAGTATTCTGAGGAAGTGTCACTGTATTTGTGTTATTATATTCTTCCTTAGGCATCCAGTTTGACTGCTGGTTGAAACAAGATAGTGGGCCAGTTGGCTGAGCTTCTGTGCCTGCCCTTTTGTTCACCTAGATTTTAAACACCGCTAGAAAATCTTGGTTTATTTTGATGTTTCATACAGTAACGAAAAAAGTCGTAGCCCCCCCACCCCAGCCACCAAGATATTCAGAAGTATATGTTCATTAAATAGGAAACACATGCTTTATGCTTGTCCCCTGACACCATTGCTGTTCTCTTCCAGAAGGACTAAAAAGGGAAAGCAGCAGCCGTAAGAGCACAGTTGCCTAGCTGAAAGGGGGCTGTGACACAGATAGATGGATTGCAAAACCTCAGGAAAGCCTGGGGCAAGCAGAAGAGCAGGGCACTTAGTCCATGTCTCATGTATGTTTGAAAACATCTAGACCACAGAGCCTTTTTTGTGCGAAGTAAGAGATGGATGTTAGCCAGTGTTTTTCCATAGATGGATTCACAGGCATATTTGCCTTGTGTAAAGGCTGGATGATGAAGCAAAGCTGGATGATGTAGCAATTGCACAACTGCAGGACAGTAGTTTGACTGTGAGAAAGAAAGAGGCCTTGAATCTCTTCGTTTCAACATGGGTCTCTCTAATTACTGGGAAATCACCAACTGCACGAAGTTTAACAAGGACAAGTGCTGGATTTTGCATCTCGGACACAGCAACTCTGGCTGTACATACAAATTGGGGAACGAGATGCTGGAGGGCAGCTCTACAGAGACGGATCTGGGTGTTCTGGCCAATGGCAAGTTGAACATGAGCCAACAGTGCCCTGGCAGCCAAGAGGGCCACCCGTATCCTGGGTGCACCAAGCACAGCATTGCCAGCCGGGCGAGGGAGGTGATTGTCCTGCTGTACTCTGCACTGGTGTGTCCTCACCTGGAGCCCTGTGTGCAGTTCTGGGCACCACAGGGTAAAAAGTAGATAAAGCTACTGGAGAGTGTCCCGAAGAGGGTTATGAAGTTGTTGAAGGATTTAGAGGGGAAACTGTATGAGGAGTAGCTAAAGTCACTTGGTTAGTTCAGCCTGGAAAAGAGGAGACTGAGGGGAGACCTCATGGGGGCTACAGCTTCCTCACAAGGGGAGGAGGAGAGGCAGGTGCTGATCTCTCCTCTCTGGTGACCAATGACAGAACCTGAGGGAATGGCAGGAAGATGTGTCAGGGGAGATTTAGTTGGTCATTACAAAAAGGTTCTTCACCCAGAGGCTGGTGGAGCACTGGAACAGGCTCCCCAGGGAGGTGTCATGGCCCCAAGCCTGACAGTATTCAGGAAGTGACTGGACAACGTCCTCAGGCACATGGAGTGAATCTTGGGGTTGTTCTATGCAAGGACAGGAGTTGGACTCAATGATCCTTGTTGGGTCCCTTCCAACTCAGGACATTCCATGATTGTTTGATTCCATAATTATAATAAAGGTTGTATAAGAAAACCTGACAGTCTATTTAAACTGGTTTTATACTGTACATTTACTAATACTTTTGTTTAGAACAGTTTGTACCTGTCATTTTAGTGACAGGAATACTTTCCTTATTTCTCATCAATTTTTCCCTGCTGAATTTAATCTTATTGCTTCACAGTATAAATTAATTTCTTTCTCTTCTAGCATTTCTATTTTTCAAGCTTCTGTAGAGTCTTACCTTTCTCCCCCTGGTCCCTCTTCTTCCTCCGTCTTAGTTATTACTAAGCCAGGCTGCAGACAAATGGTTGGTTGAATCCATAAAGCAAGTTATGACAGACATGCATAAAACGAACACACGTATGCTCACCCTCAACTGCCCAGAGCATAGACAAGATGCAGTCAAAGCTCAGCAATTACTGCTCCTTACTGCTTCAGACTGACACATAATAACATGCTCCAACCTAACTGGGAGTGTCCCACTAATCCTATAAATTTTTTAGTTTTTAAATTGCACAAATGCAAGAAACTGACACATCTTCCAACTGCATTAAAATCTGGAGGGAAAAAACCTTCAAAACTATAATAAAATATGTTTTGAAGCTTATTGGATCTGATTAATTTCTTGTGCAACCTCTGTCAGATCCATAAAGTATAGTAGGGATGTATTTGATTCAGTACTTTCTGAATAAGATTTCATAAACCTAGGTTACTGACAGACAGATATAGGCAGATACATACACATACACACAAGTTTTTGAATGTTCTTCTTTCTTCTGTCAGGAAAGAAGATGACTGGTTGTGGACTTGGGAAATTCCCTGTTTTCTTTGCCTCGTTCTGCTAAAGATTTTTCTATACAATGGTTGTCAGTTCCTTTTGAGCCAAGATTTTTTATGATATCCAGTCACATAAATATGCACAGACTGACCAGAAACATTTTCGAAGTGCCAATCTATCTAACTTTCCAGAGCTGAGTACTTCTGAAAGATCCTATGCAAAATTTTTCTGGATCTCTTTTGGGGGTGTTTCCTTTTTCCCGGCTAGAAAATGGGAATCATAAATTCTTTCTTCAGAATGTGGGGAGGATGATACAGAAATTAGAGGAGAAAGCTCACTGAGGCTTGAATTAAAACAAAGAACAGTTTCTAATACTGGATTGAGATGGAAACACCTTGTATGAAGAGTGTTCTCTGTCCCATTGAGACCATCACAGAGTTCTTTTATTCTACGTTTATTGTTAGTTAATCTCCATACAATTATGCCAATGTGTTCATCTTTTTAACTAAAAAGACTCTCACTCCAGCTGCAAGAATAACTCATATGACAATGAAGGCCACCAGTGAAAGACAGCAGTGATGGCTGTGATCTGATGCTTTGCTAAGTGAGAGTAAGAATTGCACAAGGAATTGATTCTGGAGATGTTTATGGAATCATGGAATGTCCTGAGGTGGCAGGGACCCACAAGGATCATTGAGTCCAACTCCCATCCTTGCACAGAACAACCCCAAGATTCACTCCATGTGTCTGAGGGCATTGTCTCATCACTTCTTGAATACTGTCAGGCTTGGGTCCGTGACTGCCTCCCTGGGGAACCTGTTCCAGTGCTCCACCAGCCTCTGGGTGAAGAACCTTTTTTTAATATCCAACCTGAATCTCCCCTGGCACATCTTCCTGCCATTCCCTTGGGTCTTGCCATTGGTCGCCAAAGAGAAGAGATCAGAGATCAGACAGAATAAGAAAATATTTCTCACCACAGCCATCCTTCTTGTTTGAACTGGAAATCTCTGTATTGAACCATTCCCTGCTTGATCTCTTGTTTATTCCTGAGACCATGCCCCTTCTTCTTTTCTGAGTCCCATGTGCTTAGAGATGGGAAGTTAGCTGTCTCTGTTTAAATACAAAACCAGGTTCACCTCTGACCATTCATCCCCTATGACAAATGGGTCTTGAATGAATTACAGCATGGTAAAATTGCTAGATTGCTAAATTTCCTTGTTTGGGTCTGCCTTGCTGGCTACAGTCCTCAGAACTGCTAATAGTATTAACAGATCAACAGGGAACACATCTTGGAGCTTTCTCAAAGGAAGACCTTCTTATAAATTGTATTCAACTAAAATGTTTAAAGCATCAAATACAAATAAAGCATGGAAGCAACTGGAAAAAAAAAGCTATTGTTGAATTACTCCTCCTGTGGAAAACTACAAAAGCCTTTACAGAAGTGCTGCCTACAAAGAAGCCTTCATATAGATCTCACTTGCTTGCAAATAGATAGACATACCTTTGCTGTTGTGCAACTATCTCTTTGGTGTATCTCTTTGCTGTTGTGCAACTATCTCTCTGCACATCTGTTTCACAGCATCTGGCACACCTCAACAGTGCAAGTAGGACTCACACCAAAAAGAACAAAGAAAAAATCAGAGTCAATGCACTCCAAGGACCAGTGAAAGTCTAGATGAGAAAGAAATCACTATCAGCTGTAACCACAGGCCTGCAGGTATCCTGGAGAAAGTTTCTAAGGTAAACAAGGTACTGATAAGTTCTATCAGCAAAAGTGTCATCAAACACCACGGTGTGCAAAACAGCCTTGCTGTGAATTTACCCACAGAGATTGTAGGAACTGTAATTCTTGCTCTGCAGCACTACCCAATGCTCTGTGCATTCTTGTAGCCCTCTGAAATGAACGTGTGTCTTGCCCAAGGCTGTATCTGCCTGAGCCTGCCCAAATATATGTGTTGGGGTTATACTTGCATGAATGCCCAAAAAGCCTCTTACGAGAGATGGACTCTTTTCTTTTGAAAAATGCAGATAAAAGAGATTTGGGGGTTTGTTTTCTCTGAAGATTTTACTATTTTTCAGCAATTATCTCAGAATCTTTCATTTCTTGGAGTACTATTTCAAAAATTTCTATTTCAAAAAAATATTGTGGCTTTCTGATGAACACTTTTGTTTGTTAGACATAAAGTTTTCCCTAAAATTCTAAATTGAATTGCTTGGGTGGAAAATGTGTGATTTGTTCCACTCACTGGAGGTAAAGTCCTATGAAAACATTGACTGACTGTCACCAGTAAAAAAATATCTTTTGATTGGAATTTTCTTTTTTTTCTTTCTTCTTTTTTTTCCTCCCTCTGTACAGTCTTTCCAATATCGTTAGTAAGACCTGGAAAACAGTTGATGAAAATGCAGCTTTTATTAGGCTTTATATCAAGTGGGGTTTTAATTAAAAAAAAAAAAAAAAAAAAAAAAGAAAGAAAAACAAAAGAAAATTAAAATAAAGATGGATCTTTGTTCCTCTGGAACTAGAAAACTATGACTGCTGTATAGGTAAGAAATTGACTTGCACAGTGTCTGCAATGATCTTTCAAAATTACCAAACCAAACTGGGCCAAAAGTTATGTTGAAAATCTGAGACCTGAGCGTAGTTGTTGACTAGAAAGAGTGAAGTCGAAGTTAATGGGAATTCTGCTGTTCCGCTACTGACTTCTTGAAGAGCAAGCTTAAAGATTTCTAGCCAGCAGCACTACATTTTTTTGAATCCAACGCATCCTGAATTTCAAGGTCCTTTTTTTGATTCACATCTCCAATGCTGGTGTTCTGTACTTCCCTTTTTCTCCTACATTTGCAATGACACAGAGTAATTTCTAAATAGAAGCAGCAGGAAAATACAATACCTCAGAATAAATCATTGTGTTAAATATAAACGGTGAAGGGAACACCCGCTCTAGTAAAGTTCCAAAATTCATTCTAATATTATTTTTCAGATGCTCATATCTTTCTTTTCTGACACTGAAATTTTCAAAACTTATACTCATGCCATAAAGAAATGTATTTCTAGCCCCTCATTTTTAAATTCTTACACACAAAAAAAACATAGAAAAGAGCCTATCCTTTCTCTGTGAAGTTTAAAAATGGTGAAGTAGAAGTCTTCAAGTTATGTTGCTTGCTAAAGTCTTATTTTGTAAATAATGCCAAGTTTTAGTAAATGGTTCCATTATTTTCTTAGAGAGTTAAAGATAATTATCTGAATGTACACAGTAAGACATTTCTATTCTTTATACTTGATGCACTTTCTGAGGATATTAATTAAGGGATTTAAGTACTGAAGATTTGTTGACTTTGTTTTCTCACATAATTTTGTAGTATTGGAGACCACTCTCTCCAGGCAATCTAATTTTAAAATCTCAATAACACTAATGAGTGAGGCAGCTCTTTAAGTTGTTCAGTGAGTTGTTTTTCAGATTCACCTTTCTAACTGAGCTAATAACAACTACAGCCAAGAAACCCACCATAAGGTGGACACATGGATGCAGACTGAGAGCCTCAGTGTCTGAGCTGCACTTGCTCTTGTGTGGTAGGAGCCACACATAGTTTCTTCCAAAAATTTCACACCAGTGTTGTATGAAGTTACAGTGTCCTCACATACTCCTTTCCAGGTCAAACATGATAAAAATTATAATTAACAATCAAAGTTAACATTATACAACTTTCTAGATATTTACAGCCAGTCAAGTAAGTAGCCAGCCACCACTGTTTACTAAAGTTCCACTGTTTACTAATGTTGATGAGCAACAGAACTGAACTGTGAAAAGTTTGTAAAACAGTAGAATTGCATTTTATGGCATCTGAAATATCTGTTGCATAGTTAAAACTGGGTAGATTTCCAAAGGGTTTGGGTAGATTTTCAAAAGATGGGGACTTGACACAACTAACTCAAATAGGGGACTAGCAGATTTTAATCTTTACATCCTCTATTCCGTGTTGTCTTCCTCCACTTAACGCTGCTAGAAAAAGGAATGGTTAGGGATGAGTCACTGTAACTCTCCAGTAGAGCACTTGTCACATCAAGACTGACTTCCAAGAGCTTCATTTGTAGGCCAAAGGACCTGGTGGCTTTCAGCATGATGTCGTGCCTGTCCCCACCTCTCATTTCAGAAATACCACCCTATAATCACTACAACAGCGTAGTCACTACCAAGAAGAAATGCATTTACAGCAGCTTGAAATGGTTTATTAAAGAGGTTGCTTATAAGATCTAACCCTCTTGGGTGTATGTACTACAGCATGAGAAGTTCACATATTCTATAAAGAAAAGAATAAAACAAACCTTAATCTCACTGGCTTTCTCAAACTTTTAAATTGCTCTAGTAATATTTTTTTTTTTTTTTAGTTTTTGGAGAGAGGGAGATAAGTAAAAAGGAGGTTAAATATATAACTTAAACAGTTTCCAAAAAGAAATGGAGTCTTTCAGTGATGTTTGAGATGGCAATGGCTTTTCTAATGCCATAATGGCATAGCAGTAATGGAAAATATGTCTCAATGGGAAAAAAAAAAAATAAAAGAAGAAGGTTTCATCATTAAAGGTGTGGCAAAAAGTTTTGTAAATTAAGTCATAAATCAGTCAACTTTTACTTCAATTAACCCAGCCAAAAATACTCCTATTAAAAAAAAAGTCACTTCAGAGTTTGAAGAAAGTCATACATCATTGCCTAATCACAGATTTTAGTACCTTAGAATAAAGTACCCTCCCAGTACCGGCCACCATGCTGGCATGTAAGTGGAGTTAATAGGGAGCTTGCCAAAAGTTTTGAAGTGAAAAACCATAAGGATATTACTCTTTCATTCAAAAAACACATTAGAGACTTTGACTATAAATTTTAGCATGACCTGTGGCACTGTTTAATCAATTTACTTCATGCTCTCAAGGGAGATAGTGTATGTTAGCCTGTGGTCCCTTTCTGAACATACACAGTAGAACCTACCGCCTTCCTGACAAATGCAACTGCTAATTATTGAACAAATTCACTCCAGTGCTTTAATTAAAGCAATATTTCTTATTTTAATTTGTGACACTGTATCCAGTTACTCAGGGCTCTTTGTACAGTGTAGGGAATGTAGGGAATGTATGGAACAACTCAAGATGTTATGGCAGCCAGCAAGCTCTGAGGAATAAAAGTTTGTTTCCTTTCCAGTTTGCAGTAATGTTGTGTATTATGGACAGCAGCCTTGTGCATTTGATTCAGGATAAAACTTACATCCCATTTTTCAGAAAAAATCACCCGCATCTGAGATGGTCTCTTGGAAGTGGATGTATGCGAGATAACATAAACCATTATTTTTCTGAATCCAGCTGTTTCAGAGAGAAGAAAGTCATAGAAACACTGCAGAAAAAGTGGCTCTGCTCTGAACTGTACCTTTAATTAGTGACAGAGATAAGAGCATTTGAGCTCTTACTAATGGTGAATGTCAGCTCCTAATTCAAAGAAAGAAGCCTGCCACAGGCTGCCTGTTCCATACTCTCCAGAGCATCCAACAACCAACTGTTGCTCATTAACACCCAGTATGCAACCTGCTCCTCCGCAAATCTCTGCACAGCTTAACCATGGCCATCTTCATCTACAGCTTAGTATTGCCAGCACGCAAAAACCCATACCTCTGACAGGACAAAGAAGGAGCAAGAATGGCAGAACCCATGGCTCAGAGTCACATCATGGTGTCTATATTGCTGAGACTTGCCCCAGCATTTCATATAGGATTTCTGTGGACCTTCCTCTGGGGAATAGGTTTTGATTAAGCTGAGAAAGCTGGTTATTTTTCTGTCTTTTCTCAGACTGATGATGAGCAAAGCTCTTTCTGTCCCAAGCCCTTGGGAGCTGAAAGCATGCATGTAATTCCTTCACTTTGTTCTATGGTTAGAAGGTGTTCTGGATGGCAAAATGAAACAGTAATGCAAAGATCCATTATTCCTTATTACTTTCACAGCAGACATGAATAAAGATCTACATCTAAGCTATGGAGGGATTTAGCTGATATACATATGAGCAGTTAGTGAGGCGAATCTGTTTGAGAGAAAGGAAGCTCTTCAAAAAACTGTCTTCTAACAGGATGTGGTCTTCAACAGAATAAATCTGGTCTCAAAATGTTATAACTATCACTATAAAACAAAACAAAACCAACCAACCAACCAAACAAACAACACAAAAAAACAACCAAACCAAAAAACATCCTTTCCATTTGCAATTGGGAAACAAGATTAAGGCCGGCCAAGTAGCCAAGTGGATTCAGGATTAGTTATTATGATTCACTTCATAAATAGCACTCCTGGTTACCTGTTGATTGTTTTCTAGTTTTCTAGTTTTCTTCAGGAAGCCAATAGTCAGTTGAAAATGGAAAAGTCTAAGGACTCTTTATATTTTAGGCTTGATATTGAGTGACATTTTGTGGCCTCTTACTGGTTGAGGATCCATAACTTATTTTCTGTGGAAAGTCCAACAAGTCCCTTCTGACTTTGACAGCCATTAATCTTCAAAGCCCTCCATTGTTCTGCATTCCCACCAGGCAAAGAACACTGTGGTCAGGAGAAGCTCTGTGCATGTTGAGAAGACTGCAAAGTTATTGTTTGGTTTTGTTTTCATTCCTCTCCTAATGTGTACAGTTTTCAGCATGCAGCCTCCCTTTATTTCAGCTCTAGGGTTGGGTTTTCATTTAGTAACTAATGACTTAATTTAGTTTTCTCCATTTTTCTTAACTTTTTATAATACTGTTGCTTGCTTCACAAGGAAATGGATTTCTTTCGTTATATGTTTCTAACATTGGCTTTCTTTCAAAGTATATTTTAAAATGTTTATCAGCTTTGACTTTTTGTTCTATATAGTGGTTTGAAAAATGTATTTGGTGCTCATAAAAGGTACCAGACCATGACAGCACTGGAGACAGAAATCTTCTCTTTCTTTTACCCATTTGAATTCTACAACACAAAGCACTTCTATAAAGTTTTGTGTCTTCACAACTACCTCAAATACTGTATAATCCTCCACATGGTAAGGAAATGTTAGTATCTTCATGAACAGAGTATGTGAAGGTCTTGATTAATTACAAAGAAACATCCAAAGTTTGTGTATGATTTTTAAAGTTTTGCTGATATCCCCTCAGGAAAAGTAATGAAACAGAAAAGAAGAAACAGAGAAACAGAGGCCATACCCAAGTAATTTCCTGGCAGCAAAGGGGATCCAATGCCATAGCCACAAAATGCAGCTGAAAGGATCTGTCTTGTCTTCTGTGGTAGGCATAGAGGACAGGTCTAAATGTCCTTCACCTAGTAAATAGCTCTTCCCATTGCTTCATATGCAGCTTGGAAGAAAGTCCTGATTTTTCTTGCTCCAATAAGTCCTTAAAGTCTTAATTACAGAGCTCTGAGAATAGGCTGAGCACCATGATCAGTATAACATAGTATGCTTATATTTGGAGACTTCATATTATTGTACTGACAAACATGTGCTCCATGTACATTGTGTATCATTTCTCCATAGAAAGAATCTTCCTTTCAGGGGACTTAGACCACCCAGATTAAAGGGAAAGTACCTTGGGATATATGGTCACATCAGGTGGGCCCGCTAAACTGGAGTTTCCCTACTACTGCTGAGAATTGAATTCATACTCATAAAAGGGTCTCAAGACGGCAGATCTGGACACCCAAGCTGGAGAGACGCCATTTCCAGGAGTTTCTTAGGATTCTTTTGTATAATTCAAGTTTCTGCTTACATACCACCGGTGAGAGTAAAGAGCAGCTGTTAGATTTTTTTTCCCCTGTGTGTGAGTAATAAAAAATCCTGGTTTACTTTGAAGCCCCTTTAATTGACTCTCTAATACTGCCAGTGAATCCCATATAATCCTGCACTCTGCCTGCTTGAAATTCAGCAGCAGATTCAAGCCTTGCAGGGCTTTCCAAGTCTGTGCGGTCACCCCATTCATTACTCATGAAAGACACAGTGAAAGACCTGAATCTCAGGAGACTATCTCATCTTTACTTTACTCTGTTTGTTTGTTTGTTTTGCCACAACACAAGCAGTAGCCTAGGTGTTCTCAGAGGAGACCACTGCTCTTAAGACTAGGTTTTCTAGAAAGAGCATTCAACTTTTGGGTTGCCATGAGCCTTGGTTTTGAACTAGTTAAGCCAAGATTTTTCTCCCCTTCACGACATCTCGTTTCTTAGCATGAAATCTAGTAGCAGTGAAGTAAAAGTATCTCTGTTTATTTGTTTAATACATAAAACTAACAATAACACTGTACATAAATGAAAAGGAAAGGTACTTCCTGTACATTTCTGAAAGCTTCTGAAAATAGTCTCAGGACTCAGCCAAAATTAATACTATTATGTAGCCAGAGTTTCCGTGAAAGCATCTGTACCTGGGTGTCTGTACAAGTAAAATTGTGCAAATAATTACAGCCTCTTTTCTGGCCCAAATCTTATTATATGTCAACAAATGAATTCCTTTTTTCTTATTGGAAAGATGGTAATAACATTTTTTTTACTTTTCCCCAAAAGCTATTCAAAACCAGTTCTGATATAAAGAAAACATGTTGTTTCATTAAGTTTTTTTATTGTCAGTAACCAGCTGCAACCGCTTGGTTATTCAAGGCACAAACTTGCATGCACTGGTGGCTTTAGCATGCCGTGGCCATCTGGTAGAGTTTGCTGCCAAGTAGAGGGAGTGATGGGATAGGACATATGTCCATGGCTCAGACTACTCATTTCAGTCCAAAATATTAGTGCCAGCTTTCCTTGTTCTGCAATACAATATATTACTAATGAAGATGATACAAGGCAAGAACTTGTAGCCCATTCTTTTACCTCTGTCACAGAGCAGCAATGCCCCATGCTGGATGGGTCACTCTTGGGAGAAGTAACACCTCAAGTGGAAGTTATAGCCAGGTGGGGATTGGTCTCTTCTCCCAGGCAGTTAGCAATAGGACAAGGGGGCATGGGCTTAAACTCTGCCAGGGGAAATTTAGGCTGGATATTAGAAAGAAATTCTTTACAGAGAGAGTGGTCAGGCATTGGAATGGCCTGCCCAGGGAGGTGGTGGACTCGCCGTCCCTGGAGGTTTTTAAACTGAGATTGGACATGGCACTTAGTGCCATGATCTAATAAACGGACTAGAGTTGGACCAAGGGTTGGACTCGATGATCTCTGAGGTCTTTTCCAACCCAGTCGATTCTGTGATTCTGTGATTCTGTGAAATTGCCTCAAATTACTCCCAGAGGACTTTTCTGTCAGTGTCCAGAGACAGATGGGTTGTTAAAATATTGCAGCATTAAGTGAACTGCTCAAAGTCACAAACAGAGCTTGTGGCACACAGAATATTGAAAAAAAGGGGGTAACACAGCACTTAGCTGGTGATGTACTACCATAACAAGTGCTTTGTATTGCGAGAAGTCCTGCCAGAAGCTTTCTCTGTAGCCACCATTCCCTGAATCTTTCCTCCATCTTCTGAACTACCATGGTCCCTCACCATCAAATGACTTGTACGTCAGACACAGCCTATGACATAGAGCTCTCTGATGTGCTTTCCTCTGCTTGGAGATATGCTGTGTGTACCTGCTTCCAGTCTTCCCCAGAATCCTGTCAATGACCATCCTGGGAGCCTGGAACAGCTTAGCCCGTATCTGGTGAAAAAGGTGGACGCAGGGAAGGTAGAGGGCAAAAGAAGGAGGAAGTGCAATTTGTGAAAGGTAATTCCTTAGAAATAAATAGAGTCGGGTCATATTTTGCTGTGAGGTCTTAGTGGTATCACTGTCACTACTGTTGCTATACACTGCTCTTTAAAAGACTATTTTGATAACTTCTGTTACCAGAAGAGGTACCAGAGTTCTTTTTATCCACATCATTTGTACTTATTTTTACAAATCTGAGCAAATGAATAAATAAAATAACTCCCCAGTCAAATAGAAGCTTTTCCTCCAAACTGCTTTCATAAAAAGTTAAATAAACAGATGGGCTTCCTGGCATGTCTGAAGTGGATGCATATATCATATTGCAGGCAATGGGTCTCTATATCATCCAGACAGGATTCACATCTTTGATGTACGGAAGACAGCACTTAAGTCAAATCTCTAGGTAGCCCTGAAATCACATGCAGTTGGCTCAGAAATAGAGGCTGGGCTAACTACTTCCTCTCACGCTGTACTGGCTGGTTTACATTCAGGAGCCCCTCCTCGGTTTCTGTATACATTGTCCAGGTCAAGCACATCTGGCAACATTCACTCTCCAGGAATAAGGAGCCCCAACCATGGTGATCAAAGACAATTACTGCTTCTTCCCAGCTGAGAGACCAACATTCCTTCTTGTGCAATGCTCTCACTCTCTTTACCACACAAGAAGAAAAAAAGTCAAATATCATAACAATACCTTTAAAAATCTTTTGTGAAGATCAGACCTCTTGTGATTCAGCCTTGAGAGAGTTTGAGGCAGGCTTTGGAGTCTAGGTGCAGGAAAGCAGCATGCCATAGCATGTCATTGCAATATTTCATCTGACATTGGACAGGAGAACACAGACACTGGTGCAGGCTTCCAAGTTGGAAAAGCTTCTCAATGCATAAAACAGAGAGTTATCTTGCAAAGATCTGAGTATTTGGAGTGAGATACATTGGCCTGAAGCTGAAGGAAGGGGGAGGGGACACTAAACTAGGTTCCATATATAGTGTGCGACTTTTTTAGCCTGTGGCAGGAGGTTTCTGCTTTATTTGTTGACAACCTGTTATTTCTGAGTATGAGATACTCTTCCTTGGTATACTCCTTTAAGATGGAGTTGTCGGGCAACAAAAAGGAGAACTGCCTCTTTTCCCTGTTCTGACTGCTGGACAGGAGACAAAATGGGAAAGTTTGCTCCTTCCTTGAGAGTATCCACAAAGATGCATCCTGGGGTTGTGGGACTGCAAGCATCAACTCTGAGCAGGGAAGAAAACCATGGACTTCTAAGACCAGGGAGTAGACACAGAGCCAGGCCTCCCAGGGGTGGAAAGAAAGGAACTGTTCCTAAGGAACCAGAGAAGTCTGTGCAGAGCTGTTGTATCCCAGGAAGCAGATGCTACACATCAAAATGATATTGTGCTATGAGCAAACCTGAGGGAAATGGTCACCTTGCACAACTGGCAGGGAGAATTCTTGTCAAATTCCTTTATTTTTGCTTGACCTAACCTGAAGATCTTATTTCTCTACATTGTAAAAAGATCCCTACTTTAGTTTAGGTTCTCATAAATCCCAGCTCCAGCATTTTGAAATTCCTTCTGGTGTTCAGCGGGGATTCTTGCTTTAAGGAAAAAATACAAGCAAGTCTCCCTCAAATATCTGGCTGATTCAGGATCCTCTCATAACAAGTTTAAGCCTAACTTTAGTCAGGTCTATGTCTAAAGTAAAAGATTGTGGCCTTTTTTACTCAAAGTGTGGTAAGAAATTGCTATCCTCCAAAAACATGTTGGGGAAAATATATAGAACTGTATATAACTCTATCTTAGTTTTAATTCCTTCTCTTTTTCTCAAAACTGACCTGAACATCCACTTCTCTACTTTGATTGTTCAAACAAAAGTCTCCAGTGTAGGCAATTCCTGAAGATTGTAAAAAGTGCTCTACAAAGACATGATTTGTAAATAAATGCTGCCTACAATTGCTGCCTATTCAGCCATTCAGATATTGAACCAATTTAGGAAGAAATGACTGTATCACAAAAATGGTCCATACAAGCTGTCATGCAATTTGACTTTCAGAAATGTCCTTATCTTAGAGTTAAGTTTTCAACCTCGTTTCCTAAGGTTTTGGTTGTAGTTCTAATCTCAGATTGCAAACAGGATCCTGAAATAGATCAACTTGGAGAGCCAGTGAAAGATAACTATCTGCTGAGGAGAAATTCCTGTGTGGAAGTTAAGCCTGTGAGCACTGGAAAAGACTTCTGGAGTCTTGAAATTTGTTCCCCAAATTACCTGGGAATTGGGAAATATGCTTTGAACAGACGAACTGCAGCTATTGGGCAAGAGTAATTCACTTAACAGCAATTAGTGGTTATGCTTCAATAATGAAACTGTGGGTGGGAAAGAAGAGAAAAAGGCCAATTTCTTACTTAGTTTCCTACTTTTACCATACATGTGACCTTCTGGGTACTCAACTTAAAAATTTTTTAAAGCTAGTTCTTCTAGTCTTAATAATTATTAAACATATAATTAAACTACCTTTTCCTTTACTATCTCTTATTGAACCAGACTACCAAGAATTTTGTAGGAATATTAGATAAAGGATACCAAAACAAATAGATTGCAGCTTTCAGTCCCTTTCTGTGTCTAAAGCTAAAAAGAGGGATATATCTTTTTGTTAAGTATAGATTTCTTAGTTATCTTCTTGATGTTGTATTTGAGACTAGGAGGAAGAAGAGAAATGGGGTGATATGCCAGATTGAGTCAAGTAAGGAAATACCAAGTGAAGAGGTGGACACCCACAGTTATAAGCAGAAAAGAGATCCCCTTTTTTCTGTTTCTCTGAATTTCAGCACTAGTGTGAGGTCTTGTATTGACAAGCCCAGAGACTTGAGTCTTCTGTTTAGCCACAGAAACACTATTCTGTGGGTTAGCTTTCTGTTTTGTTTTTTTTTTTTTTTTTTAAAAAAAAAAAAAAAAAAAAACAGCCACAACACCAGAAATACTTCAAAAAAGTGGAAGCAGAGAAGAGGAAAAGAGGGAGTTCTACCAAAAGATAAACTGGACAGTACAAAGCAAAGGGGAACCAAAGGAGGCAAGAGCAATTCCATACAATATTCTCAGTAGCGGGCTGAGAAACAAGAGCAGCTGGAGCGTGTTCACCAAGTGGTCGTGCAGACAGGAGTAAAAGCCAGGTGTCCAAGCTCACACTGCTGGGAGGGAGGGCTGGGCTGTGGTACAGTGGGCTTCTCACTCATGCCAGGCGGAGCAGCTTGCCCTGGGGCCATCCGGAGCAAAGCATTTCAGGGAACAGGCAGAAGGGAATGAGGTGGCATAGCAAGAGATTGTGATTTCATCTGGGGTTGTGTGGAAGAGTGAGGGAATGCCAGGTTTCTCCCTGCCCTCCTTGAGTACTGCACTTTCTCAGCCTTTTTGACAGAAAGGAGCAGTTACATGGGAGACAGGCTGATCCTTGGACCAGAGCTATAAATTATTAATTGTATCAAGAAAAAGCAACAGTGTCTCCTTGCTGAGCTTTGTAACGGGCTTCATATAAATTTGCGTGAAATATTATGTGGGATTACTGCAGCCAGCCAGGAGTTTGGTGGCGGGAGCCAAGAGGAGGATGGGAGCCTAGCCAACAGGAGAAGCGGGAGATGAAGTGGATCATGTTTGCCAAGGCCAGGAGGAGAGCCAAGCCATAGCTACAGTAGCATAGTAATGAGAAATGGGAATTGCATTCAGCATCAGTTCTTGTTATCATGATCATTTTTGCTCTGAATCTAATTGCCCTACCCTCCTCCCCACCCTTGCTGTAGGACCCCAGCAGAATGTAGGATAACAACAGAAGATAGAGAAAATACCATATAGGAGTTCAAACACAATCCTGCTGGAGCCCACAGCTGGTGTTGCATGAAACCAGTTACCCACTCACTAGTGCAGACCAGACTGCTGTAACAGACGCTCTCTTCTTGCCCAGGAGGGAGGTAGGAAAGATGGAGAGACAGGGTGAGAAGGGAGGGGTGACATGAAGTGTCATTTTCCAAGTATGTCATTCACAACAGAACACTAAGTACATTTTAGGACAACATTTGTTGGACCCTTGTCTTTTCTCCCACTTCCACATAGTTGGTGCCCACATTTTTTCCCATCTTGTTCCCATCTTGATTCCCATTCATCTCCAAAGCAGATCCTGCCTTTCAAAGTTGGAGTAGGCTATGAAGGTGTCTGGACCACTGGCTCTTGTCCTGTTTCTGCATCTCAAGGGTCCCTGGTTGATTTAAGCAGAGAGGTCTCACCTGGAGCTTCACATTATGAACACATAAGCTGTGGCTTAATTTGAACTGCGTATCTCACCCTTATTTCCTTTGGGGAGCAGATTGCAGTCCCAGACCTGAGCATCCTTCCCAGAAAGCTGAGTATGGATCCAGACTTGGCATCCTCAGTCTGTAATGGCCTGAATTCAGCCTCTTCTCCCAGAAATAGTTCAGATCTTGAACAACTTTGTGCTTTGGGACTCTTTCTAGGATTTCTGATTCTGCGCAAAAAAGCCTGCGCCTTTGTGTAACTAATAACTGGTGACAAAAGACCCAAACACACTTTCTGAATATACATATCATCAGAGCTGAGCTACGCACTGACGGTGCTCTGCAGGCAACAGCCACTCTTGGCAAGCCAAAGGGGAACCTTATCGTTACCTGTGCCAAACGCAGAAGCACTAAGCCTGCCTCAGCCAGACATAGTGCTTTGCCTACCCCGGAGGCCTGTACACCATAGGATGTGCTGCTTTCCCCTGGGACTGAGGCTTTCTTAGCAGGGGTGGGAAGCGGGATACACTCAAACTGTTGTGAAAAAACCTACAGTCTGTGTCCACGGACAACCTCCAGCCTGGGTAAGAAAAGGGCGTGTTTTTTCTCTCTATTTTCCCTCCAGCTGGAATGAAATATGAAATATTCTCATAAACCCAAACTGAGAGATTCTTGTTTTCTCGAAGGACATGGGTCGAAGACTTGAATTTCTTCTCCCAGCCAACACCGAGGGAGTTCCCCTCTTGGAAGGAAGTGCTTGCCAGCCTCACAAAGAATCAAAGGGAAAAGGGCAGTGCCAACCAAGAGCACCGCGTGTGGTGGGCTGGGGATTCATTTCTTTGCTCTCCAGTGACACCTCTGCAACATCATCCCTGTCTCACATCATATCACCTGGTCAGTGTGGTTTCTCTCCTGCTCTTGCTCATGAAGAAAGGCATAGCACACCGACCGTAGTGCTAGCTCTATGCTTTATTTGAGATCACCACTGTCCAGAGAAGCTTTAGGAAAGATCATACACAGCTTTCATTAAATGTTTCAGGAACAGTTATGTTTCCATGTGCATAGAAATATATATTAAAAATTTGGCTTATGTCACACATGTAGCCTCACTGGGGACAATAATTAAACTTTGTATGTTTAGAAGAAAACCCCACCGTTAAAGTAGTTCCTCTTCAAAAAAGATTTGAAAATGAACTGCTTTGAGGTTAATGAAAAAGATTCCCTCTAGAAGTAGACAGCCCAAAAGAGTAGAATATACACAGGCAGGATATCTCTCTTGTTTTGTTTTGATTTCCTTTTGCAGTCTTTTTGCATTTTAACAAGTTAATTTGGGCACTTCAAGCCAATGTTGGCTGTGCATCTACATTCGCTAGACTGCCTGGGGCTTTCACCTTGCAGAATTTGGATCAATACCAAGTTCTTATAGAACCACTGGGCTCTGAGAACAGTGATTTTGCTTTGTTTTGTTCATCACTTTCTGTCCTTCTCATAGGAAAATGTTCCTTAACTTGGTCTGAACTGTAAATTGTTTGCTCTCTCCCTTGAAGCTGAGCCCAGAGTTTTGTTTTCTTAAAGTGTTCAAATGAGCTTCAGGTTTTGTGGTATGGCCAAATACCATGATCTGTATTTATCTGTTTTAACAAAAGCAAATTTTCTTCCACTCCTTATACCTCTTATGTCTTGAGCAGGCACTCAGATGTGTTTCTGTCCATCATCTAACAAATGGTAAGCTTTGTTTTCAGCTCCCTGAGTACCTTCTGAACAGCCATCTAGCCTTCCTCTCTCTTTCCTTTTATTTGACAACCATGTATGTAGGGTTTCAGGCAGGCACTCCTCAGAAGCCAGTACCTCTAACAACTCAGATCCTTTACTGCACATCATGCTGGAATACAAGTAGCAAAGATCAACTCCCTCTACATAGTAGCTCCTCACCCTTCCATTGTTCCCCAAGAAGAAAAAGTCTTCACCTTCACCTGTGAGGGTACCTTTGCGTTTGCCTGCAAAAGAAAAAAAAAAAAAATTGATTAAATGATCCTTTAAAGTTGGTTTTGCTGCCTTGCTTCACTCTGCAGAGAATGCCTTGATATATAAACAGATGTGTACAAACTGTACACCCTTGTAGGCAGGAGTGTCTTTACTCCTGGCAGGCAACACCCTGATACAAGGTGAGATTAAGCAGCAGTTGCAACCATAGCAGAGCTGTGATCTGAGCTGTAGAGAATTGGAGTTGAAAGCTGAGGAATAAGCCAGTTTATTTGGGCTCCTGCATAAAAGAGCTGCTGCTGTGACACATATGCAGTCTAATGGCACTTGAAGGGGTTAACACACCTGAAAAGTGAGTTTTCAAATGAATTCCTTTTCCTCTTGGCCTCAACATAAGGCAGTGCTCTATTAGACTTGACCTTTCTTAATGTGAATTAGCAGCTCAGTGGAACAGGATCCAGAACTCAGAGTCCCTTCCCTCTTTACATCCATGCATTAATGTAACAAAAGCAAAAAGGTGTCAGCAAGGCTAAGAATAACTGAATAGATCTTGTGCCAATTTGGAGTAAAATATAAGACCCTCCAGAAGTGGAAGTAACTTGGTTACTTCTGAACTCCAGGTAAGGCAGGCATTTTAACTCACCCCCCTCCAAACCGCAAAAAAAATGAAACACAGACAAATTCAGGTACTGAATTTAAAATAAAAAATAAATAAAACAAAATGAAACGAGTCAGTTCATCATTTTGGTAGGACAAACAAGAGGGAATGCCAAATTATCTCTCTAGAATACAAATTACTTTTCCCCTCCTGAAACAGATTTGCTCTATGAATTTTAAATATAAAAGTAACCCCTCACCCCATTTCCACTGCTGTCCTGAGAGGGTTTCTCAGCCTTTTCCCCTCACTCAAAATGTTTCATCAATCTTGACACTTTGGTCCTACCCTGTCTCATGAGGTAATGGATGGAGTCCAGCTAGACATGAAGATGTGCCATCCAGGAAACCAGACCAAAACTGGTATGTTTAAAAATGTATTTGAAGAGAGCACAGGATGACAGGGAGGGGGAGAGGGAGCATGGGATATTTTTCAGCCAATGCTTTCCTTCACCCCTTCTTCTCACAGATACTTGCTCTTGTCCAGCATCCCAGAGAAAGACAGATATAGATAGATTTATATAGATATATGTATAGTTCTTTTTTGGTGGGGGGGTGGGAAGGAAGAATGATAACCAGATCCTCATGGCACATCTGTCTTTGGGTCCTCATGGGAGCCACAGCTGTGCAAAGAGGAGAGAGCGAGGGGAAGGGGGGTGGTGGTGTCCAACTTCAACTTTCGAGAGATGGAGTTATTTTAAGCAATATCTTTGAAACAAAAAAACATGTGTTCTCCGTTCTGCAACGTGCCAGGCAAGGCTCAAACACTGGGCTGGGTTGCCCGGGGTCGCAGGCCCCGCCAAAGAAAACAGAGAACTCTGAGGTGGGTCTGAGGCAAAGCTGGTCACCAGAGAGGAGCGGTGACGCGTCCAAGACTGAAGTAGCGCTCCCCAGTTGGCAAACAGGGACTTCAGTGTTGACTCCCCACTTTGGTATTTCCCTTTCAGTGTGCTGCGAGCTCAGTGCACACTGCTACGAGCAAATGTTCCATGATGCGTGGATGAAGGATGGGGGCTTGCATCCTGGGCATGAGTTTTGTGCGCCTTTCAGGCTGGAATTTACTTCAATTTGTTTTTCAGGCTTTGATTTGCCCATGCTTGGCTAGATACTTTGTCAGTGAGGGGAGTGGTGACATATTGCACCCCACCATGGTGTCACATTGGCCTGCTGGCCCACCAGCCTCTATGTGGGCAAGTCTGGTCACACATCGCTTCCCCGATTAGCAGTTCACACCATCGCACCTTGGTGCCTCTTCTGCACCTATAAAAACTGAATTCCACACACTCTCAAAGGAAGCATTTAACTATGGTTATACACTGAGTGCAGGTCTGGATGTTGACTTCCTCAAAGTCTAAGTGTGTTCAGACAGGGTTCAATCACATCCCCAAAACCGAGGTGTAATTGTTAATTCAGTATTAAAAACTGTCTTGGCCCAAAGAGGAATTAAGTTCCATTTTCAAGTAGAAACAAACCATCCGCTTTTCTAAGAAACACCTCCCCCACTCAAAGCTGTCATATTGTTTTTGAACATGTGGAAAATAACATCCAGTACCTTATAGAGGAAAGCTGGTGCAAGGGAGAAGGATTCTCATATGCCAGTAGTTTTTGAAGTGTACTCACATGTTGCTGAAGCCCTTGAGACTCAGAGATGCATATGAGAGGTAAGGGGAGGTCCAAAGCCATGCTATAGAATTAAGAAAATTAAGTCAAAATCCTCACCCTTTTTGCTTGCTGACTACATTCTTGGGAGCCACACAGGGACATTTTCTTTGGCTGAAGGCACAATAAGATAGGGAGAAAAAAAATTATCTCAATGGGGTTTTTTTGTATTTTAAGATACAGATCTCTAAGTTTTGCACCTACCATGCACAGGGTACAGCAGCTGAGCTTGGTAGAACTTCTTATGGTAAGGGTGTTTGCATTCATAAAAATATGCAGACTGAGGAAAAAAGCTTCATTCAGGCGTCTTTTGTTCGCTAACTGATTATTTTACATATGAATTTGCTGAGTGCTTTACAAATGGGAATCAATGGGGAGCAGAGGGTACTCAGCATTCCTGAGAATTAGCCCCAGGATGTATAAGAACTGCATTAAGTCTCCTTAGCATTTTACAGATTTGGCTGATTTTCAAGGTCTTTAAAGCATGACACCGTACATTTGTCCTATTCTTTCCTTTGGTGTGGGTGTGTGCCCATGGTGGGAGTGCTGGTATAGGAATTTACCTCAAAAGCAACCTTTAAATCCAGCTTCTTGTTTTCCCAGGGGTATTTGTTCACATAAAAGGCTTTGTTATGGCAGTAAGTACTAATGTGTTTGAAAATCTGTCACACAGTAATTAATTTATCCTTATTGCACCAAGCTGTTAGATAGGTTAGCATTATCCCCATAATACAGGAAAAGAAGTGAAGAGGAGAGATTAACCCATGAGAGGCCTAAGGAGACTGTAGGAGAGCCAGAAAAGGAACACAAATCTCCTGAATTAACAGGCTAATGCCTTAAGCACATGGATATCCTTTCTAAGGTTTTATTTGTTGCCATATCCTTTTTCTGCTTGATCACTTACGACAAAATGACCTGTCCCTAGATAACATTTTATATGCTGAGACTAAAAATAGGAATTATCTTCTCCTACTCTTAAATTGTAGCATTGTAAGTAGTGCAGCCTGGGAACATGTGTGAAAAAAATTCTAGGGATCAAGAGGAAAAACAGATAAAGACCAATGTGGGAGAAGGTGGCAGTTATGGAGGGAAAGAACCTTTTGAAGTGTCTACAGGGGATCCAGTTCCAAATACTTCTTACAATTCAAGACTTTTCTTGTTGTTTCCCTCCTTGCCCTTTGGAGAAATAAACATGGGATTGTTTTAATCCTCACATGTGATTCATATACGTGGAAAGATTTGCCATGTTTTTTCTTTAACAAGAATTCAGCCGCCTAGTTGGAGAGCCACAGGCCAAAAGCTTCAGGAAAACAAATAGATCTTCTCCATTCATCTCATTAGGTTTTTGTCTTTTCCAAAAAATATAGATTTACTATAGTTTTCAAGTGACCGTAGAACTAAAGAAAGCCTGGGGCTGGTGGTTTCTATGTAGTCTTTGTAAGTACGAGGAATACAAGATTCTTCATACACCCTGCTGTCACCTCAGGCTAGTTTTGAGATAGTTTTGCAGTGCCAATCCCAGACATGTCTTGTCTCCCAGTTTCTGGTTGAAGATTCACTCAGCTGGATCCTTTCTCACAGCCCCTCACTGTAGGGCTGGCACTTCACTTAGCATCACATCACCACTTCCCTCTGGCTCCAGGACCCTCTTATACCAGCTGGAACCAACTGGCCTGCCCACTGTGTAGTCTGAGATCTCAGTTTCCGAATAAGAGGTGATTCATCTACTGAAACTGTGTCCAAGGAATCTGTACAGAGAAAAACCATGTTGGTGCAGGATGCCTTTAGCTGTGACAAGTAAAGCCTCCCCTACCCCTTCGTTTCTGCTGTGCTTTCACTTTGTGGGAAGCTTGGTAATGTTTTGGTGTTTTGTTAAGCTTTGCTTACTGTCAGTGCCTGCTGTCATGAAATCAGGGTTGCACGGAAGAGTGCATACAAGCTGAAGTAACCTTCCATGGAAAAAAATGTGGTCCCAAGTTGCCTTTGGATCTTGAGGAAAAAGGTGTAACATGCCCTAGAGCAAGGGTATCAGAACAGGCAGCAGCTGTCACATATATGCATAAGCAGGAGGAGGAATTTGGCTGCTTGCAGAATAAGAATGTAACAGCTCTTTGAGAACCCAGAACCCAGAGCAAATTCATTGTCATACACCCCACACTTGCTCCTCTCCTAGTGTGGCTCTGGTTGTAAGGATTTTGTACAGCAGCCACAGAACAACTGGTGGCATTTTGCAATAGTGTAACTTGGGTGGAAATTTCTTACTAGTCATCTGACTGAATCAAAACCAGGTGTTAGCTGAGATAAGGTTTTGCATACGAACTCCTTTGGGTGATCTGATGGACTTGCTGTCTTCAGATGGCAAGGATACTGGTTTCAGCCTGTGAGTAGCTGGCAGGGAGCACATCCAGCATAGCACCTGTGCAATGCAGCCTGCTAATTCACTTCCAAAGTTTATCTTAGCATCTGAGCACCAGATACAACAGTTGCCTTTGCTTAGGGAAAAGCACTAACTGTGGTGCTTAGAGGTTATTGCTGTGCTAGCAGCTGTGATGTCATGGCTAAGGGTAGCTACAACACATTTCCTCTTCAAACCAAAGTGCTAATAAAATTATATGTAGAACTGAAGTAAATCCAGTTACAGGGTTCAGCCAAGCCTTTTAATAGGGATTTCTACATTCATCATTAAATTCAAGATAGACCTATCTGTAGCATGCAGAAAGCAAATTTGTAACAAAATTCCTAAATACTTTAGTATCCTTTGATTGTCAGTATGAGGTTTGTTATACACAGAAATTATGGAAAACGCCCCACTCAGGGGCTATTGGGTTCCAGTAGAACTCATATGCCCACAAGCAACAAGTCACTTTACTGTTGTTTGTGAATGTCCCAAGAAGCAGGAGAGATGAGCAGGCCTTGGGGTCATGCTTGTAGCTAAGCCCTTTAAAGAGGAACTAAGAATCCACATCTAGGTCCATGGTTATCTGGGAGAAGTCCAGTCAAAGGACCTTCCACCTTGTTAAAAACAAAACCCCATGAGCTGCTGTGATCGGCAAGTAATCTGGAGGAAGTATGTAATACTGTCCTTCAGCAGGAACAGTTCATGCATAGTTAGCAGGATTGGAAAAATAGAGCATAATGAGTTTTTTGTGTCTAGGTGGATAATGAATGCTTTTTTAATGTCTACAAGGCTTTTACAGGTGAAATTTGAGCCAGCAAATTGGCATTATGCCAAACCCAGCTCAGCTCCCCTCTCAAACTGGCTGCGAGGCACAATCATATTCTCTGTTCCTTCTCTCCTCTTTATCTCTTAAAAGGATAATTCCTGAAAATTTACATTAACAGGCAGACTTGGGGAGGCAGGTGGGGGAGGAGGGTTTGCTTGCTTATTTTCTGGAAAGTGCTTAACTTGAGATCCGCTGTCTCCTCTCAGGAATCATTGAGATCTCATTTACTTGCACAGAGGGAGATGGGAAACAAAATACCCTAATATTCCTTACTCCGTTATCTTTCTAAACAGGCTTAATGCAGAACATCTCCCTCACTCCTCAGCCTCTGCTGTGAGAGGCAGATGTCTGTTTTGCAGAGCTCCTGACTGGCTTCTGAGCAGTGATACCATGGTCAGAGCCAGGGGTGGCAGTGTCAATGTGAAGAAAGAGGGATATTACTTTCTGGTTTCACAGTTTACAACCAGTTAGTGACATTGTTTATTCTCCCTGATGAGGTCACGCTATGTTGTCTGCGGCTCTTGCTGAACATGCAGCCCAGGAGCAGTTTCCTCCTGGGATGGGTGCTCAGAAGAGGCTGCAGGCACACAGTCTTGGTGGAGGGACGGTGCATCTGTGCATGGATGCGTCTTGTAAGCTATGACACATATGGAGTTCAAGTAGTGCCTCAGGTGTTCCCAGGGACTTGCAGGCCATTTAAAAGACTGACCTGGCAAGTGTATGTCTGGAGAAGGCACTGTTCTGTTCTTTGTTTCTCTGGTAGTACATGCATGATGGTGTGAAGGAGGTATTTTCTCTTTCCCAATGAGCAGAGAAGCCTCCTAGAAAACCACCCACTGCCAGTGTTTCACAGTGAATGTTACCCACATTATCCCTCGCACAGAAACACAGCCAACTTGGAAATGGACATTATGAAAGAAAAATAATGACTCATCATTTCAGCCTCAGTGGTACAATGGTTTTATTTTCACTGCGCCATGGAATCAGTAGGAGAGGTAGGGCTGCTGAACTGTACTTCTGGACCTGATCTAGTATCACAGAAAGGCTTTGTGTCATGTGCAAGTGCCAGCTTGACAGGAGTGGCTTGGCGCCTTCTGCCATGTACCGCTCTGCCTGCTACTGACATCCACATTCACTGTTTTGCTTAGTCTCTTCAATACCTCTGCATTTCCACTGCTTCATCAGAGTGGTAGCCTCTACTGGCATAGGAGGAGATAAGAAAGGGGTGCATTGATCTGGTTTCTTTCTTTTGTACCAGCAGTTCTGACATTTGCAAGCCTCTGTCCCAATATTCAACCTCGATTCATTTTTCTCTGTCTTATCGTAGGGTTTAATGACCTGAAAGTTATGTTTTATGAAATGAGTGGTCTCTTTTGTGTTTTTTTTTGTTGGTCTTGGAATGTCACTATAAATGAGACACTGAAGATGGCTGCTTTGAGACTGATTCAATGGCAGACACATGAGCTGAACTTCTACCTCAGGTCAAAAAGTGAAAATAACTAAGTTGCTTTTTTCCTAGCTCCTAGTAGGTTTGTGGTTGTCAGAGAAATTAAACCAGTCAGTAACCTCTGCGTAGAAAAGCTTCAGGCTTCAAACACTACAAGAAAGCTTCTCATGCATTGGCAAGGTTGTGTGTATCTCTGTACACAAACTATGCCAGGATTTTGACTGTTACTCCAACTGTTAATCCTTTACTTTCCTGTCCTAACTAACAAAAATCAGGCAACCCCCGTGTGTGTCCAGATATGAGCAGGATGCTGCCTTTGTGGTCTGAAAGCCGGTCAATTTAATGTCTTGATATGGAAGGCATTTGGCATGGATGAAAACTCTGTTTCTGAACCATGTGTCTGGTTCAGGAAAAAGAAATAATTTTTGAGCCAAATCCCCCAGACAACCTGAAGAGCAGCTCAGAAGTCATTACCTTCTGAACCGTGTCATAAGAACATGGGGCTTTTTTTAAGACTCATTTGGTTTTGATCTCTGTGTCTCCCTACTTGCATCATAAGTTTTGGGGGTTTTCTTTTATCCCCAGAGTAATCAAGAGATATAGAACAAATAAAGGAGCCAACAAAACAGATGAGCATAAATATCTGCTAGCTTATTGTCTCACTATTTCCTGAAATCAAAGGGGAATTTAGAAACCAGAGATGAAAAAGCCTTATTAAGTAATCTTATCTATCTCACTGCCAAAGCAGATTCAAGTATGGAACATTATTAGCCAAGCTACTTCTCAGTTTCCAGTTCAGTCTTCTAAGTAAGTCAATTTTATCTGCATCAGATAGTGTTAGAGGAAAATGGTTTAGCAATGTAAAACCTGAAGCATTTGCTTGGTTCTCCAGAGCCTTGTATACTAAGTTCAGCTGATGAGATGGCTGTGGATGATGAGCACTGCCCTTGAAAACAAATGTCACCCTAAACAGTGATAGTTACTAGTGGTGAGTTTTACAGATAACTGGCTGAGTATGAAAGGTAAAACCACTAACAAAAAATCCCAAGGCAGTGAAGTCGGAAATGGTTTGAGAGAATTGAATAAGAGACAAACAGAACTTGATGACTGAGCAGAAGCCAAATAAGATGCTGTGAGGATTTGTTTATTTCACACTAGCTGACCTTTAGGTTAAGCCAGTCAGTAATTGCATTCATAGAAGCTTCACAGCAAGGAAGATTGTACTAGGGAAACAATTCTGGCTCCAAGGTCTAGGGGTGTTCAGCTGAGTAACTTTGTCCACATGGTTCTCATTGGGTTTGTTCCACTCCTGGTGTTTGCCAACAGGCTTTTGTATTTGACATCATTTTATTTCACATAAATTTAGAGGTGTTGAAAGGTTCTGGCTTTTCTGTCTTAGATGCTGGCTTCTCTTTATACCTATGATCTAGGCAGCAGCTCAGCAAGCTTCCCTCAGCTGTCCTACTAGAACATCCTAGTCCTGAGAACAGAGCTCATTGTCCATTTCATTCATTCTCAAGATACTAAGTCAAAGCAATTGTCTTGCAGATCCTTATATTTTAAGGTCCTAAAATGAACATTCTGAACATTTATTCTTGTCACTTGCAATGCAGTATATGAGATTATAAATGGGATATAAGTAACAACTTCTACAGGGATAGGAAGGCAGGATTTTTCTACCCTTTTCTCCATTCTCCATCCCAGGCAGCAACAACTATAATATAGCGCAGTAGTGTAATACAAGCATTACTGAGAAACTTAATATAAACTCCATTGGTAATTAAAGTAGATCACTACCAACTGTAGCTGAGCTTTATTTTATTAGTGATAATAAAGCAACCATCAGCTACACCAGTGATAGAGGCCTAGCAAGGTATTAGTCTACGTATCTCCAGGAAGAGGAAAGCCTGTTAGGCTGACAGCTTAGTCCAACAGCAAATATAGAGTGAATGTCAGAGAAGCCTATGCAAGAGCCTTTGCATTTCAGAGGCATCTCAGGGATATATGATTTCTCTGTGTTGGCACTTCAAAGGAGGATGGATAGTCCCTGAAGGAAACCTTGAAGGGTTACCTGATTCCACCAGATCATAATAAGGTAAAATGAATGAGAAACAAGTACTCTTTGAAAGTCAGAGATAATTCATAAACAGAATGTCATAAGCCTACTTAGACCTTCTAAGCATTCATAGGACAGAATGTAGAAAGCTCTGGGTGGCATTTTAAGCTCACACATGGAAGGAAATTGACATAAAAAGATCCTTTGGCAAAAAAACCCAAAATCTTTACATGCATGGGAACACCAGAAAGGTTGTTGTATAGTTAGTTACTTATCTGCTTATGTAAAAGCTCTTGAAAAGCACATTTTGAAACTGCCACGTTTCTTTCAAGACCTCACTTTCAAAAACTGTGTGATTTGCCATCCTAGCATTTCTTACCAGCTATATATCAGTATAATTCTCCTGACTTCAAGAAAAAAAAATCCTAAAACTTTTCAATACAAAGATTGAAGCAGCCTAAGTCAGGAGTAGGTTCTGATGGACATCCAGATTAGGCTATTATTAAGCATTTAGCTTAGGTGACTACTGAAATGAAGAAAAGTGGTCTTGGTTTTAAGGGGCAAAGGGAAAACCAGAACAATACTAATTGACTTCATGATTCCCAAATACTTGTTTGCTTGTTTATGCCAAGAAAAATCATATCACATTATTCCTTTGCCATCCATCTCCATTTTCTTCTCACTCCTGAAGAGACACTACCTAAATTATTTCTCTTCCTCATTCTCCTATTTAGCTTTGTCTTCTAGCTGGAAATATAGGTTTGCTTAAAATATATATGCACTTAAATGCACAAATCATTTACGTGCACAAATGTGCTATGAATCCAAACATATTGTATTCACTAACTATTGTCATAACACAGGAATAAGGTATCTTTGAGGTAACTGGCCATCATGCACAACTTCCTATTATGCACCCAACTGAGAAGCTATTGTCACTTATTTGCTTCTGAGCCTGGTGGTGGGGAACAAACACTGTATGGCATAGGTTTTTGTGTAATATACTGCACCCTTGATGATAGCGAATTGCGGAGAATGTCACACACCCAGTATAATCAAGTATATTAAGCTCTGATAAAGGATCTCCTAGGGAGTAAAGCATCTCCAGAGTAGAATTACAGTCTGATACACCGCTGAGTGTTTTTTCTTATTAAAAATACATGGTAAATTATAGGCCACATATGCTCCTGATTTCACTGATTTTAAAAATAGAAAGTGAAAGCTCCCAGCTGGGGGCACAGCTGCTGTTAAACACTAGTAGAAGTCATAGCCAGGAGTTGTCAGTTGTAAATGCAGCAGCCTGCAACTGAAGTGGTGGGAGAGTTTTGTTTCTCCTTAGTCTGCAGCTGGATCTTGGGCGGGCAGGGACCTTCCACAACGCCTGAAGGATCAACTGTCTCTTCTCTGAGGCAGATGCAGACATGTTTAGCTGTAAGATTCTCAAATATTGACAGCGCTTAGCCAAAACTGTACTTCCAGGAACCTGTTGTTATTGTTGCTATCTTCTTTTAAAATCATCCAAGTTTGAGCACTTTAAAAACGCATTCATACAGACAACCAGGGTGGAATTGGGCTACAGGCTTTGTGGCACCAGATCCTGGGGCCAAGAGGAAGGCCAACTATTGAGGACAGTTGAGGGCAATTGATATACATAATCTACAGAAACAGTAAAGGGAAGAATGTAATCGAAAAAAGGAATGCAAAGTGGCTGTGTTATGCCTTTTGCACAAGTGCTGGCATCTTCCCCCGAGTAATGTCCTGCTGCCTTCTAGACAAAAGATTCTGTGGGAAGGGTCTATCTTGGAGCGTTTATTGGAAGGGACAGCTGAGGAGATCAAGCATCTCTTCTTCCAGCAGAGGATAGCTTGCATTGGGTCACTATAGCCAATGTGTCAGTAGGAAAACCTGTCCTGTGCTTGTTTGTGCTTTATCTGGGTTGTTTAAAATGCACCTATTTGTAAAGTCTTATAAATATCAAATTCAGTTTCTTTCCAATCTTCTGTACAAAGTGGAAGGCTTTTATATAAATGGACTTTAAAATGTAAAAGTAAACAGTCCTTTTGCCTCTTCTCTTTTAAAAGAGAGAAAGAATGAAACTGTGAAAAGTGCTTTTAGCCCATTGGTGAGGCTCTGTACAGGGTCTGTGTAATGAGAGACTCCAAGGAGAACATTTTCTACACAGCTGCTGCCTCTTGATCTTTAATGTCTGTAGTGCTCCTGACTTGTACAGCAGGGAAAATAAGTAAAGCTATCTTGTTTAATCATGCTGTCTCCTACCTTGCTTAGCATTTAGTAACTGGACTGGACCACCTAACTTGAAGACCTGCTTTAAAGACAACGCTTTGATTGCAGAAACCCTAGGTTGGGGATTTTTTGAAACAAGAGCACCCTCTAATGGAAACGAGAAAGAGCGAGCAACCACTGGCAGCTACAGTAGTGAGCATACATTTTCTCTTCTTTGACTACTGATGTTAACCTTTATGTAAGAATCAATTCCTCTTCTTTCCTCGAATGAATGGCTGAATATTCTGCCCTTTTTAATGTACTCTTCTGGTCCCAGCTGTAAGCTAGCACAGGAGTTCTGGCTGCTGTGGAGACCAGAGCCCACCTTTAGGTTGCTTCTATTTAGGTTAGCTATTTTTCCTGCTGCAAACTTCATCAGCAGTAAATTGTTTTTTCCTGAGCTGCTGCTGGTGCTCTAAGGGAGCAATAATTGGCAGAAGGCTTGGGAGGACACAGTAATTACTACTCTGTGGGAACTTCTTCTTGCACAATTATTCTAAAGAGTTCTTTCATATGAACCAGTGTAGGTGCTCAGTGTGAGCTTCAATTAAATTGCTAAGGCTATGTTAGCAAGCCTTGTTTTACAAATCTACAGAAGTGTTTCATAGATGGTAAAAAGCAAAAGAGAAAGGCTGTGTCACGCAACTAGGAGGTCTCTCAACGAGTTTGCTGCCTGTCCCTGAAAGCTAGATATCTCCTCATTCTCATACAGAAAATGATGTTGTCCCTGCAGAGAAATGTTATAAATTCCATGAGTGTTTATGAAGTTTCTTGCCGTGGACTTGCTCTTTCTCACTCTCTGTGCTGTCATGCAGTCACAGAAGGCCAAGAACTGTGAGAAATGAGTTTGTCACTGGGGTCCTGATATGTATGTTCCTATAGTATCAGAGGACTTTTTAAGGGTGCTACTGCATGTGCATGCCATTTAATTGTCAGCCAATTTCATTTTGCCCTGAGCACCCACAGGCCTTTGTGATACAAAGGATGTGCAAGCCCTATGAAACCACATCAAACAGAAGAGGTGTGCTGTGTCCAGGCATGCCGGCTGCACCTACTGAATGAAACATGCTCAAGCATTTCCTGAGAAAGCTTGACGAGTCAAATCAGGCCAGTAGTACATCCCAGCTGTGTGCATCTTGTGTTTTTTTTCTTGTGTTGCTCGTCAATAAAACAACTAACGCTGATTGCCTCAGCTTCAAAAATTGCATGTGTAAATGCTATGTTTGTATCATAGTATCCACATGGCTGCTGACGTAATATTGTAGTTAAGGCTGCAAAACAGTTTTTGCTCCAAGTCCAGTGTTTTCCCTTGCTCCTGAGTTTCTGAAAGGTTCTACTTTCTAGGCTGAAATTTTCCATCACTGAGCTCAGCCAATGGCTCCTGGGAGAAAGTCTGAGGAAAATCCATTCAACCATTCTGTGAAAGTGGAAAATAAAACAAAACTTCTCTGAAAAATTATTTAGAAATACATTAACTTGCACATCCAGTGAGGAAAACAGGAGCAGAAAACACAGCTGAGCTTTGATTAGGAAGCTGATTAGAAGGACATTTTTAAGGACATGATTCCTACTTGACTCATACTAGATATACCTTGATGCATCTGTCCTGATTTCACTCTTCACTTGTACTGATTTAGGTGACAATGAAGTTAGATATTATATTACCACAGCTTTAGAGTTATCTTTTGGCATGTGCTGTGAATGTGAATATGTTGTTACTTAGAGGAATGTGAGTACTGTCACTGTGTAAGCAACACATACAATTCTTAGCCATTAGCCTGTGCTGTGAGAAGTACGAGCTGCCTCATTTCATGAAACCACAGATCTGTCTAACAAACTGTCCTGTTGCAAGTGTCATTCAAAATCTGGAAATCCAGAGAAGACAGAAGAAAAATAAGATAATCCCTCTTGGGTGAATTACATCTAATGCAGAGCTCTCACTCATGATTATGATAAAGTAAATATTATTTGGCATGTACTCCCTGGGTTGACCTTTTGTGCACATGCTTATGTTATCACTAAGTAATGAGGGATGCAAGAGGCAAATAGATATTCCTATAAAATACTACTATTTTATTCACATTTCTACAAATCTCAGTAATATAAATACATGGTCCACTTCATGTTACCTGTCTCTGACTCTGAGAAAAAAAATCATATTCAGATGACCCTAAACATAATGGATGAGTTTCCCACACTTTTGTTTTGGTCATGGTGCCCCTAAAGTTAGGAGAGAGAGCAGTGAGTGTCTAGGGTGTAGTCACTTGCTGTGGTGGAGGCCATGGGTCAGGCCTCCAGTGAAACCTGACAAGGTAATGCTGATGAATTGCATCAGCTGGAAGTCTGGCTTGCTGGTATATTTGGGAACTGTGGTGACGGAGGTGACTAATGCATTGCAGTGTTGCTCAAGCTTTGAGGCTGAACATCCTGAGGAAACTCTGATCTCAGAGCAAACCTGAAGGAAGTGCCTTGTGTATGTTGTGGGAGAGGACGGCTAGGAGGATGGATGAGAAGGAAAGGATTTTTAGGGGATTTCTAATGCTCAGGTCTTGGCAAAACCAGATCTTGGGACGAGCTCACATTAATAAACAGAGCTTGTTTTGCTGAGTCTAGAGAAAAACTGACTTAGTGAGAAATAAATTAAAAAGCTGTTGTGTTAGAAGTTTTAAGATGTGCTAGAAGTTTTCATAAAAAAAGGCAAAAGTTCACAATTCCACATCTCTTTTTTCTGCTTTTTGTTTTCTAGTCTTTAAACAAATGGGCCTTTTTTGAATAAGGTATTTAGTATTTACATCTTTGGATGAGAAACTGTTTCATGAAATCACTCTGTGGAGCTAACTCTTACCGTGGGGATCCTGGACCAGAGCCTTTGACGTGGCTGAGGTCTCTAATACTATGGAAAAACTGAGTAGATGAGAGGGCTATGACATTTCTGGAACTCCTGCTTCATTTCTGCTTCATTCAGCCACTTCAGAGTGATTCAGCATGGTTAGTCCTATGTGATGGGGAGGCAGAGGGGGTAAAGCACTAGCATTTGATTTGCCTGACGCAGAGAAATTGCTTGAGCCCGTGAGAGTGAATTAGGCAAACTCATTTTACAGGCCTCCATCATGTGTTTTAAGCACATCATTCAACTTACCTCCCAAGAATTTCAAGCTTGGAAATATCAGGAAATTTTGTAGGTCAGGAGAATGATGGTGAAGAAGAAAAGACATGGAGGGCAACCTTCAGCATGACCTAGCACATTAATTGCTCATAGTAGCCACCATGAGTCATTCAAGGAACAACTGTTTGCCCCCTGACTTGCGTGAGCAAGATGTCACTGATGCTAAAGCGAAGAGTGAGGAAAATAAAGTGTCTTGCATGTACTGCCAATGCACACATTCGTGTCTGGAAAGCTTAAACGTGGGAGCCCTCCTGTGGTAGTTCTTCAGAAGTATGTTTTTCACCAGGATAAGACAGTCACAGGAGATATGTTGAAGTCCAAGTAGAGAGCAACATAGTCATAAATGAAACCTGTTCCTGTGAGTAGTGGGTATTGCGGCGATTAGGAATGACGCATACCAGGACACAGACAGAAATTCACGCAGAGGCAGAGATCTTGTTCAAGAAGGAGCGCAGAGCCTGGCCAAGCAGAGAGCTGACCTAGGCCTAGGCTGCCTTCTTTATTTACCATTGACAATTTATAGGATTTACAGGTACGGGCATGGACTAAGATGTTTACAAAAAGGTGGTTTTCCACTAATTGTTATTAAAAACACAGTAAACTCATGTGACATTTTTCTCACTTGGTTTTCCGCTCATTCACAAACCAGGCCCAAGGACATTCACACATCCCATGCGCTTGGGGGCGGTTATCCGGCCCGAGATACCATTCTCACAAGTCTGGGCTATAACTTTTTACAGTTATGAGAAACGTACTTCAAAGTAATCTGTCCAAGGCCCTTTATATATTATTATGTTAGTGTTATGTCTTTGACCATCCAGATGGTCATGTTAGTATTGATCTTCCTTTATCATCCAGGTGGCTGGAACCGCACATCTTGCTTTCCCACATTTTATTTTATTTTCCAACAGATATGAGTGCACACATATACACAGCTACTAAATGTTAGCAGGCAAGCCAGCCACAAGCTTGTGGTGAGGATCACAACATTAAATTTGACCAACCACCATGACTATTCACCAAATTAAGCTTAACCTTGAACACTGAAGCCATCTGCACCTGCCTGAATCTGATATGCTAACTGCAAGCACAGAGCTGGTTTGAGGGCAAAGCATACTCTCTGTGCACCCAGAGTGTCTAGGTGAACCAGACAGCAGAGGAACATTGAATGCTACACATGAAGTTACCTCCACACAGAAGTCTGGCCCAAAGCTGATGTATGATATACAGGACTTATTTAAAGACTCTGAAGGAGCCAGATAGCCTGACTGAGCCTGAAGCCATCTCACAATGCTGGTGCTGGATTTGCAGATCAGGCTGAGAAGTTACAAGGGAGCACATAAAGCAAGAGCCACCAGCAGTGGTCATGCTGCCAGCTCCCTCACATTCGGTGTTGATGTAGTCGCTTCTAAAAGAGGCTCATCTGGTCATACATGTCAAAAGACTGCAGATACAGTCAAAGCAAAACTTCTTGGTGTTCAGGAATTGCAACCTACCCACCCACACAGTTCACACAACACTCACTGGATCATTACCCGTCAGGCTGCACTGAGCGATCAGATCAGGGTCTCCTGGTTGTTTCGTTCTCTGCTGAATTCACACTGGTTGTTTTTGTCATAGTTCCTGGTGTTCTGGTTTGACTCTGGGGTTTGCACTGGAGACTTAAAGCTCTGGCCACCCCAGGCAGATCATATTTGTCAGCTGTGGGTGTGCAAAAATAATCTCACAATAAATACTGTTTTCTCGGTATTTGTGAGCAGAGGGAGGGCAGGACTGACCCTTTTGGGAGCATCACACATTTCAAACCACACAAGCTGGTCATGAATCTACTCTCTAAGGGTGGTGGCTTCACACCTTCATTGCTATGCAGAAACTAAAGTAATGGCTGTATCCTATTAACAACCATATGTTTTAACTGAAACAGACATTTTTAATTATTGATACTTCACTAAGAGGAAGACTTCAAATGCATCTTTCTCAAGTCAGAAAATACGGGAATTTCAGAATATTTATGTCCAAAGTTACGAAACTGATAAATTTTAATGAACAAACAAAAACACTTTTGAACAAAAGTAACACCTATTGCCACATACTACAAATGTACACACTGGTTAACCAGCACCCACTTTTATGCAGGTTCCAGACCATGTTCTGAAACACATTTGGTTAAGCTAGAGCTTAAACAAACTTGAGTTTGCTTATTCAAGGTGGCAGCATCCAAAGCACTGAACCTCAGTGTAATTATTGCGTAAGAGGCTATGTCCAGGAATTTTAATGTGAAGGAACTGTTTTTATCTTAGGTGCTCAAAATAATAATTCTGCTGTGCAGCACTAAATTATGACAATGAAGTAGAACCTTTTAGGTAATCTCAGGTGCTATATTAAAGGATATCAAATTTAATTCAGCCGTAAATACATGTTTTGGAAGATATTTTAATCTCTCTGCATTAATGAATTTGCACCTTTGGTAAAACTAATTGTGAAAAGCAGTGAAGGTGATGTTTTGCCTGGTGTTGTGGATAAACACATGCACACATATATATGTACAGATACATTAAAAAAAAAACCCTCTTTAATGTTCTTTTCTATTAATTACATTTTGATTTTTCCTCCTTTATGTCTTCTTTTATGCAAACACATCTGGAAGAGAAGTTCATGCATGAGGAGATCACGTGGGAAAGGCCTAGGGATCACTGATGTTTCACTGTCAGAGGCTTCAGTGAAATTTAACTAACGCTTAAGTGTCCACTCCTGAGGAATGAGTCTGACCCATAGTGAACGAATATGGCAGGTCTTGGTATTTTGAGACCAGCAACAGCTGGCAACTTAACAGTCACCTACTGTGCAAACCCAGGACATTTTTTTCCCAAGCAAAGTTTCACAGGGCTTCCTATTCTGAATTCACACATGCTAATAACGCAATTACACATCTTGTTTGTTGCCACTGCCTAATTATAAAATATAATTTTCCTCTCCTAACAGAGAAGAGGAAGTCTAAATATTTTTTATAAACATAAATTTTTATTATACAGATTGATATTAACAAAAGTAGGACTGATGGTGCTGTTGTGTAAGGACAATTCCCCATTACAAAAAAAAGCAGTAAACTAAAGTGGAAGACTGCGATGTGCTATTACATTACGAAAAAAAAAGAAAATCCTTTGAGGAGACTAATGATTCTGAATGGGTTTGGCATAAGTCCGACCACGACTGGTCTTGATTCCCTTGTCCAGGCAAAATTACTTCTGGAAAGTATTTTTGCCATATATGCCACTTCAAAAATCCCTCTAAATCTGTATTTTTTTATGTTTTCAGTTTTTATGATTTCAAAAGGAAAACAAATTAAGAAATGAAAATGCCAAGGCCAAGTCTTTAAAAAAAGTAAGCCAGTTTTTCCTTCCATGCAATATGTTGTAGCGACTGACATTTGACAAATATTGCTTTTAATTTATACAGTATCACCTCCTTCCCACCTTTCATGGATAATTGTAAAATGAAGCCTTGCCTTATAATTTTATCATGGAATAATTATTCCATTGGTATAACTGTGATCAGACATAACCTTGTTAACTGCAGAAAAAAAAACAGAAAAAGTTGTTTGGCTTCCAGGAGAAGGAACTCTGTTGCTCATGCAAGTATCTTTAATAATATTTACTTAGAAATGTACGTACTGGCAAAGAAAAATGTAAAATGTTTTCATTTCTGCATGTTTGTCCCAGCATGAAAGTCCTAATTACTTTGTACAGCTAGCTCCCTGCCAAAAGTGGTGAGGAGGGTGGGGGAGTGGGCACACCGGGAAGATCTATTTTAAGAAATAAGAACTAGTTTTCAAGGCTCTTTTCCTATTGTTGTTTTGCCATGGTTTTGCTCCTTGAGAAATTCCAAAGTTGAGTGGTCTTTTTGCCATTCTTTGTGAGTTGAGTATCAAGTGTGTATGTATAGCAAGCACTGCTGCTGCAGAAAAGAGGTGTCTCACCCCAGTCAGAGCCTTGTATTTGCTTGCTGTTGTGTGCTCCTGAAGACTTCAGAAACCGGAATGTTCTTTCTTCTACAGTCTATGCTAAATTACCAAGGCTGGGCAGACCCCTCAGTGCCACTGAAGTGGCAAGAACGAGGAGCTCCTTGGATCTTTTTGAGTTTCAGTAATGGCCTGTTCCTTTTAACGTGGTTTTGACAGGCTGCATATTGCTTCTCTTTGTACAACCTGTACTTTTAGAAGTAGTAAGGTATTTGTGGGTGTCTGGTGAAGGGATCTCAAAATCCCAGCCAGAATGTAAACAAAATACAGTTCTTCAATAAAATTCAATAAATATTGGCCAATATAAACCTGCAAAAATCAGACTGTGCCATGCAACATTAAACCTTGTGAACTGCTGAAATCTCTCACCTCAATTTTTTTTTTAAAACACCGGAAAAAATACAGTCTAATGTATGTACACAAATTCACAGAGGCTGTTTTAGGATGGTATATAGAGGCCAATTATTATACTTAATCCATACTATAGGGAGCAACTTTTGAATCTGTCTGTGCATTTGCAAGATGAGGTCTCTAAACCCCATTTCTATTGTCAACAGTGTTTTCTTTGGAAAATAAACTGCCTTGGCTGAATTTGAAACTGCTCCCAAATTCAGCTTAGTGCTCACTTCCTGATAAATGGAAGTAGAAAATTTAGACCAGCTAACATAAACATTAGCATCTGTGTCCATAGAGGGAAAGTACATATAGTAATACTGTATGGACACCACTCAAAGAATTGTGTAAGCCACATAACTACTGGAAGTCATTGTCCTTTACTTATACAACACTGACAGATGGCTCATCTGAAAAACCCAGTTAGGCTCTAGGGCAGCGTTGGTCTAACGGCACTTGCCTAAGTCCAGACCAAAAGTGTCTTTTTGCCAGACCCTGTGGAGACCTTATAAATGTGATATATCCCAAGTTTATGTTGGAAATCTTGCACTTCTGATGATACTCATATTTTTTTAAGGAGCAGCCTGTAGTGCACAGCTAAGGTCCGCAGTTGTGAGGGAGGTATGCAGACTCAGACAGAGCAAGAGATGACATAGTCTTTCCTTCTGAGAAAACTTTAACAGCAACTACTGGATACTGATAAGATTACCCAGTGCTAAGATATACCTGAGTAGCTTGGACCCCTGAACAGAAATGTGACTAGACCAATTCTCCCAAGTCACTACTGAAAAAGTTATGAGGGAGCAATCTCTGGGGGAAAAGAAAATTATATATATATATGGTCTTCAGCTGTCAGAAACAAAAAGTTCTTCCTTCAAGTAGTATTTGGATGTCCTTGACAACAGCATCCTCACAATATGCACAACTTGTATCACTATTTTCTTGCAGTTGTTCTTGCACTTTTGTCTATGTCTCTCCCTCTGTGCTCATGATATCACCATCTGGAAGGTGTAGGATGTAGGGGTTGCAGCAGAGGAGAGGAATGTTGCAATGTAGTGTAGAGGCTTGGAGGGTTTGGCCTATGGCAGAAAGGATGGCCCAAAACCTGGATCTGACCTCCATAGCCACTGGGCCCACTTGGACTATTGTGTATATTTTCTCCTTTAGCCATTCTGTACACCTTCCTATGGATACTCTCCGTGAATGAGTTTTATAGAAAAAGCTGCTGTTGTACGAGAAGGAATGTCTGTGATATCTGGTCTTCTAATTGTCGTGACAGAAAGACAAAAAACGCAGGACATATTCATAGAAACTATATGGAATAGTTCCCTTCAGCCTGGAAAAGGGATAATGGGGAAAGAGGTGAAGTTGCTACAGGAAAAATTCCTGTCTATGGTGGCAGAAAAGGAGGTAACTAGAAGTATTTTTTGCTACTTCTCACAGTACAAGATGTAAGAAACATCCAAGGAAATTAGCATGCCCAGGGACCAAAGAAAACAGAAGGAAATGTTTCCTTACGGAGAGCATAAATTGTGGAACACATTAACACAGGCCATGTGGAGGGCAAAAGTATAGTTTGGTTAAAAAGGAAACTAGGTAAGTTCATGGAGAACAGACCCCTAAAGAGTAATTTAATCGGTATGCTCCAGCTTTAACCTTCTACGGAAGAAGCCCTTCAAACCCCTCCTGCTCTAGGCTGCAAAAGTTTGGCAAGGTAAGGGTTATCTCCATCCTTGCTTTGGTCTAAGACTTCTTTCCAAAGCATTTCCTGTGGGACACTGTCAGACACAGAGCAGTGGACTAGCTGGACCTTTGGTTTCAATGTCACAGTTCAGTTTCAAGACACAGTAGATCGAGTTTGGATAGAGGGGCTAGAGATATTTGTACAGGAGAGGATAATTAGAGATTAGAGAGAACCTAGGGTCTGCACTTTCAGGTCAGGGCACTGACTGTGAAGCATTTGCAGCCTCACCACTAGTCTGGTGCTGAGGAGTCTGCTAGAGTGAAATGTAGGCAGTGGTGTGGCAGGAAAACCAGAGCTGGAGTCCAGATCCCCAAATATAAAATAGATGGCTAATTCACATTGACTTCAAAATTAAATAATTGACAAAGTACTAGAGACCCATATCTGGGTTCTGATGTTTATTACTTGCATTTCCTTAATTATCCTTAATTTTTGATATAATTGTATAATAAGGGAAAGAAAAATAAAAGTATTTTTTCTGTCTATTTTTTTTTTCATTTCCTTTTATAACAAAGCAGACATTTTCTCTATTTTTTTAAGGAAGGATCCACACATTAAAATAACTCAATACTTCTCTATAGCCAGATTTTTTTCGCTTAACCACAACTTTCTCATTCCTTGAATGCAGCAGGGATGACACAATGGCAAGCAAAGGTGAAAACAATCTGCAGTGGTATCTCTGCTGACTATTTTCACTGATCTATTTGTGCTTTCATATGGAAATCAAAGATGGGGACAAGCAAGTACACTGGAAATGTTTTAGTTCCCTTGATGTTTTATCATGTCTGAAAGGTATTTGAGAAGTTTTGACATTTATCCAGCATTTCCAGACACCCTGGAGGCTGGTCAGAACTATTCTAGGTGAACTAATGGACATGCCCCTTCCATCAGGTAGACAATATGTACATGGAGCAGAGACCACCCTCACCAAAATTTGCTGAGTTGCACCTCATAATTTTCAAGTCAGAAATGCCTTGGATGCCTTTCAATGCCTGCAGAATGGAATAAAGAGGAAGGGACCAGAGGAATGAGTGGTCCCATAGGGACCTGCAGGATGGACTGTGGCCTCCAGTCTGAGATAGTTAAATGAGACTGCAGGAGTCATCCACACACTGTCTACAGTCAACCAAATTTCGCCACATTGCACACTCTGTTGTGACTCCCTGAGTCTGCTAGGTATTGCTGCTAGCGTTTCAGCTTCTGTGGGAGAGAGAATTCTGTTCATACTCTGTTGTATGTTCTTCTTTAGGTTCAACATATTCCCAGCTGCTATTCCATCCAGTGGGATAAAAACAAAAAAAAAAAACAAAAAAAAACACCAAACAACACTTCATGTGCTAAAGTGTCTGTCAAGAGAAAAGAAATATTTATCAGATGTCAACATTTAGTTCTTCCTTCTTTCAAATCGAAAGACTCCGAGGATTTTTCATGCAAACAATAATAAATAGAATCTGGGAAAGGATGAAATGAGACTGAAACAAGCTAAAGAATATTTCAGAGGCAAATGAAAATACTAATTAGTGTGTTTTCAACACATTCCCTTGGCATGACTGGCTGAAAATATTAAAATTTGCTGTAAATGCTTTCAGTGTTTCCCTCCTGTCTCTTCTTCTAAAAACAACATACATCGGCGTTCAGGAGTTATAATGATGGTTCAAAAGATACAGGCTAGATCCTCAGCTATAGTGAGTCTGAGCACTTAGATTGAACCAAAGATACAGCCATAGAAACCAGCTGAATATCTGGCCTACCATATAGTGCATCAGGGAAGTCAACTGAACTGACAAAACAAGTTCTAGCAAAGTCTCACTAATCAACATCCCAGTGATAAGAATTTTCAATGACAGAGCTCATCCCTGGTCATTGCAACTATTGTTCTGTATTTTCCACTTACGCTGCTCTGTACTGACACAAACGTTAGATGACTTTAGCTCTTTCTTTCATGTAGAATCAATTAATTGCTTACACCAACACTGGTCATGAAATGACCATGGCCCAAGAAATGTTTGTCTGACCTTATTTATTTCATGATATGTCAAAAGTATTTCCAAAACTAATTTGTTCATAAGGATGAGATAGTTATGTAGTTAAAAAGTTTGGGCAAACCTGCCAGGCCTAAGAGTATTTTTGGTGAGTAGTCACCCTCATCTATCATATCAGCAGCAGCAAGAGCAGTGACTGAAGAAGAAAATTGTTTAAGCTTCCTGGAAGCAGTAAGAACTGTGAGTGACCTAGTATGCGGTTGTTCTCCTACTGAAGAGCAGAAAGACACATCCTGTAACATAGGTTTCAAAAGCTGAAATGAAAATATTGTCATTCCCATAATGGTCAGACAAGTCACCATGTGCTAGTAGTCATTGTTTTCACTTGTAATCCAGTCTAGCATTCTCATCTTCTAACTACTCTTCCATTTTTGCAATGGGATATTTATTTGCAATACCATAGAGGTATTACACACAGAGTAGCAAAGCAAATTCCACAAGCAAAAAAAAAAAAAAGACATAATTAATAAGCAGCCACTCCTGAAGCGACAGTGTAGTTAGGTATGTATTTCAGCATAAAAATCTTAGTGATTAGGTTCCTGCCCTGGATTTTACTTAACTGCCATTTGAGGAGGAGGATTGGAGGAGTTGGCTAGAAATGTTCTGTTTATATGGAGCAACAATTCAACAGAAATATAAAAGGGAACAATTGTGTCTGCAAGGAGTGCTTACTTCAAAGACTTTAATCCCAGAAGATCTCATGTTTGTTCTGCTAAAATTTCTAAAGCAGTAAATCCTAAAAGTAAAATACTATGCACAATAAAAATATCATGAGTGGTTCCATTCTTTTTTTCTAACTTTCAACAGGAAAAAAATACATTGCCTCCCTGCTGCAAACAGAATGCTGCCATACACTGAATTTAAAATCTCTCTGCACAAAAACACTCTGTAACATTATGCCTATAAAAATGTGTACCTCTGAAAAATACACTGACGAAGGTGGAGATTTAAAAACAAAAACAAGGAAAACCACACACACCAAAAAAAAACTAAAAAAAACACAAGGAAAATGAGATAATCATATGGTCATGTCAACCAAATCTAATAAAGAACTAAGAGCCTGAAATCTGTGGAAATAAATGGCTGGTAAGACTGAGGACAGCCTCTCAGGAATCCACTGAAAGAACAGCTGCGAGTTCCTACAAGACCTTAGAGAATCAACATGGTGGCGGACACACCTCCAAAAAAGCTTTAAATTTTGCATTCTGTCAACACAAGAGAACCCCACTCTGAAACTAAAGATATAGGAAATAAGATTTCATTAGTTCTGTTGTTCATGAAGGAGCCCATTTTTTGTTTTGGTTTGTTTTTTTTTTTTCAGGGATATTAAAGTTGCAGGTCAGAAAAAAAAGTAGATTTATTTGAAGACAGGCAAGGGAAAAGGCTCCACAAAAGGGGGTCCAGAGGAGTCCTGAAGGAATAGAGCAACTGAGACAAATCAGTATGTCATGACAGCCTGTATGCAGAGGGAGTGTTCTCTGCATGACTGCTCAATAAAATGGAGAAGATGTTCAGAGGGGAAAAGAATAAGTTTGTGAATGTTATGAGTTGACTGATATAGGGTCAGTTTCCGCAGGAAGCTGTGTGGATGACATAGTAAGAACACATGACCCCAAACTAGCCAAAGAGATACGCAATACCAAATAAAGACATGCTCTGTTTAAAATAGAGGCTGGCCAGGGTGAACCTCTCTCTCTTGCTGCTGGAGAGTTGCGGTGGTCCAGTGTGCTCTTTGTTCTCCAGGACCATGCAGTTTGGTGCTATTGCATTTCAAGTGCCAGCTGCTGTCCAGGACAGGGGGCAGGCTTTGGCATGACCTGCAGTCTGGAGTTTGTGATCCCTGCTCAGGAGAAATGCTTCTTGGAAGCAGGCTGCATGTTAGTGTTTCCACTTGGTGAGAGATTGTGTTGTGTATTCCTTGCTTTATATATTCTTTCATTATTATCATTGTTATTTTTTTTTCTTTCCTTTTTGCTGTTCTGTTAAACTGTTCTTATCCCAACCCACAAACATTGCCATTTGATTCCTGATTATCCTGCCATCCCATTAGTAGTGAGAGAGGAGTGAGCGAATGGCACATAGTTCTAGTTCCCAGCTGGAGGGTGACTGGGAGTAAACCACAACAGTCCTTTTTTGGTGCCCAGTGTGGGGCAAGGAAGACTTGGGAGAGCAACAGATCTGACCAGAGCGTATTAAAATGTGCTTTTGTTATATTAATGAAGTAGTGGCTGGTCACAATGTAGCTTTGTTTGTCCACATGGCTGTGTTATGGGAATTCCTACGTGCACTATGTGTTGCCTGCAGTGCTGCTTATCACCTTTGGGAGAAGGATTAGGGTTATCATATAGCTGTCCTGTGTATTATTGACTTATTATACGATAACATCTCTGGCCACATGGCTAGGCTGGTACTTGTTTGTGGCACTGTTATAATTTTCTTACCTCAGGCACCAGCTCTTGGAATTGATTAGTGGCCACACCAATTCTATGGGGAAAATGGGGCGGGGAGGAGCGTCGAGGAACTTTCCTTTGCTCTTTCACCTTCCCTTTCTCCTTGAGGCTAGGTCCACCAACACTTTCTCTTTCAGGTTAGGTGCAACAGTTTCTGAGAATTTTGAACACTCTGTGAATATTCAAGCTAACATGCTCTTATGCTATGTCTCCTGAATGTGTTTCAGTTCATGTCTAGGGTTACAGAAAGATTTTTGCCTGAGGTTTGCCCTGAGGCTGGATGGTCACGGGTGGCATGGCATGTGGGAGAATATGGGCAGGTAGCTAGAGAAATTCTCACCTCCAGTGGTTTGGAGCTTCACTCCTGAACAACTACAGGACACTGATGAAGTGATAGAATATCTAAATGGAAAATGCTGTGGCTTTTCCAAAGAGACACAACTTACTGCTTTGTGCTGGGCACTGGTCAGTATCTTCCAAATACCGCTCAACACCATACAGCACCCTCTGGGGGAAGAGAGGGATAACAAATCAACAGGTACTGTGGCTGCTCCCACCCTCGTGCCAAACACTACAGCTTCTCAAACCCCAGCAACAGGCACTGTGGCTACTCAAATCCAGACGATGGGCGCTGCAGCTGAACCAGAGAAGCATATCATGCCTATATCAGTTGCTGCTATACAGAAAATAAAATAAAATAAATAAAATAAAATAAAATAAAATAAAATAAAATAAAATAAAATAAAATAAAATAAAATAAAATAAAATACCAAAACAAACAAACAGAACAAAACAAAACAGAAAACAAAACAAACAAAAAAAAAAATCACCCCACAACAGTTCACATAGTGAGGAATGATGATGAACGAGGGTGAGGATGAACTAGAACAGGAGGAAGAGGCAGAACCAAAGATAATCACCCAATCCCCATCCCTGAGTGAGCTGCAAGATATACAAAAATTTTCAGCCATCATCCCAGCAAGCACATTGTTGCCTGACTGCCCTGATGCTGAGATAATGGGCCAGTGGTTTGGAATGAGCAGGGAAGCCAAGCAGCTGGGATCTCTGTCTGGGGAGGGGGCAATTAACAAGGAAATTGGGAAAAAGACACAAACCCTCAGCCTGTGGAGGTGACTTCTGTCAGGTGTGAAGGAAAGGTACCCCTTCAAGGAAGATGTTACCTGTCACCCATGCAAATGGACCAACATGGAGAAAGATATCCAGTACTTGAGGGAATTAGCTGTTCTGGACGTGATTTATAATAACCCAAACATAGAGGATTTACCCACAAATCCCGATGAAATCCAATGCACACAACCATGTGACGGAAGTTCCTGCAGAGTGCGCCATTGTCCTATGCCAGCTCATTGGCAGTAATGTCCTGGAAAGAAGGAGCGGAACAAATGGTGGATGAATTGGCTGGCCAGCTCCGGTGACACGAGGGAAGTCTGTCTTCTTCCCTGTGGGCCTGCATCTGGGCTCTGGAGAAACTACCAGACATGTTAACTGAGAAACTACCTGTCCCTAGAGTTCCAGTGATTCAAGGGTAAGTTCTTCTTCCCACCTGTACTGACCAGTATCCCAGGGACATTAGACTAGTTTAGGCTTGAGCATTCCTTGGTTCAAGGGAGAGAATATAAAGGGTATTCAAAAACAGGTCAATCTGAGTTTTTTTCCTGCGTGACCATAGAGAAAATATGAGTAGGTGGGATGGGAAACTTGCCTTAGCCCTAGAGGCACAGGTACGTGAGTTGCAAAGAAAAACAACCAAAAGAGGTGATTCTGCCAGGAAAAATACTGCTCCAGTTTCCAGTGGGCAATTCCCCAGACAGAGCAAAAGGGCTGATCTTACCTCTGATCCTCTTGAAGGGACTTCTGATTTATTTTTGAGAGAAAGAAGCAATTAGTACTATGTCTAGGACTAGAGGGGCCCTGCTTCCAACAAGGTGGAGGAGCGGGACAATCCAGTTTATTGGACTGTGTGTATTAGAAGGCTTGGAAAGAGAGACCCACAGGACCGCAAGCCTCTAGTGGACACCAGTGCACAACGTACCCTAATTCCATCAACTATGAAGGGGCAGAACTTATTTGTACTTCAGAAGTGACTGTGAGATCCCAACAGTTGACTGTATTAGAAGCGGAAGTGAGTCTGACTGGGAAAGACTGGCAATAGCACCCCATCGTGACTTGCCCAGAGGCTCTGTGTATCCTTGGCATAGACTGCCTCAGAACAGGGTGTTTTAAGGACCCAAAAGGATACTGGTGGGCTTTTGGCATACAAGCTGTGGAGACTGAGGACATTAAACAGCTGTCTACCTTGCCCAGTCTCTTGGACAACCTTTCTGTTGCAGGATTGATGAAAGTCAAAGAACAGTAAATGCCAACTGTGTAACAATGGTGCACCAGCAGCAATATCTCACTAACTGAGACTCTTCAATTTCCATCTATAAGTTGATTCATCCACTGGAGAACCAAGGACTGACTGGTAAGGCTCGCTCACCCTTTAACTGTCTCATATAGCCAGTGTAGAAGTCCAATGGACAATGGACACTAACAGTAGTATGCCATGGTCTGAATGAAGTCATACTACCATTAAGTGCTGCCATGCCGGACATGCTAGAGCTGCAATATGAACTTAAGTCAAAGGAAGACAAGTGATATGCCACAACTGACATTGCTAATGTCTTTTTCTCAATTCTGTTGGCAACAGAGTGCAGGCCACTTTTTGCTTTCCTTGGAGGGGAGTCCAGCCTGGCAACATGAAAGTGAAATATTTCTACCTCAATGGATCTGTGATGCCTCAGGTCATTAAGGAAGGGATGCAGCATACAGATGGGCTCATGATCAAGGGTGGACTTGACTATGGACACTATTGCACCGGTTATCCATGAATGTGAAACATGCACTATGATCAAGTGAGCCAAGCAGTTAAAGCCTGTGTGGTATGGAGGGTGATGGCTGCAAACCATGGGCACGAACCATGCCAGGTACACCAGCTACAAGTTCCAGATGCAACATGCAACAGTGCAGCACTCCAACATGACACTCTATCTTTCTTGCCCTAGGAGACCATTTGTATATTCTTTCATGTTTGTTATTGGTATTGGGTTTTTCTTCCCTTTTTGCTCTTCCATTAAACTGTTCTTATCCTAGCCCATGAATGTTGCCTTTTGTTTCCTGATTCTCCCCTCCATTCCATCAGGCGCAGGGGAACGGTGAGTGAGCGCCACGTGGTTCTAGTTGTCAGCTGTGGGAGAAGGGCCTGGGGCTAAACCATGACAGTTAATTGTACTGATTTTTCTAGAAGACAGAAGTTAAAATGAGGTTTGACAGAAAGCCTGTCATAAAGAGAAGCTATTGCTAGCTTTCCACTAATTATTTTATACAAAAGGAATTGTTCTGTGCAATGAAAAAGATGAAGTGTCCCACTGTTTGTAGAACCCAGGAAGCAGAAGTAGGAGCAGTTTCTGTTTTTCATATTCTTGGGTAACCTCAACAAAGCTGACTGAATCTTAGAAGGTGAAGGAGCCGTCAGTGAAGGACTTTTCTCAGTTTAGCCATTCAGAAAATTAATGTGTGTGCCTGACAGATAAAAATGTGCTTTCTTGAGCCTCTTCATCATTTTACCAAACTATCATGTCCAGGTCTCTTTAGTTCCAAAACTCTGACAATAGTTTCAACAAAATCCCCTTGCCATAGAATTACAGAATCGTTTGGGTTGGAAGGAACCTTTGAAGATCATGTGGTCCAAACACCCTGCTGTGGGCAGGGATGTCTTTCCCCAGCTCGAGTTTCTCAAAGTCTGGTGCACCCAGGAATGATGCATGACACTCAGTGAGTAAAAGCTTTGGCTTTGTTGAAAGTGTAGCGTTACCACTGTGGCAGACCCAGGACACCGATGTTAGTAAAAGTGCTGACCCAACACAGCAGAGGCCTTTTTGTGGGTGAAGCTCAAGGTAAAGCACTACAGGGGTGGGTAACAAAACTTGCACTGATTAACATATCATGCATATAAAATATCTTGCTTCGCTCATTAGCAAATTCACTGGTATAACGCAGGTGCTGTTGTCCTAAGATCTACAGCTGGCTGTCACATAGGTGCCTGTGCAAAGGTGTGTGCAGATGGAAGGAAGCAAATTATCCTGCGTTACTGTCACAACAAGATAAGACGCACTTGGAACTCTACATACTACAGGCAGACAGACCAGTCAGTCCCTGAGCTCTCACTTCTGGATGATTATGATCACTTATTGTAAAGGTTGTGGGAGAGATTCACTCCCTGGTGTGCATTTGGGAGAACAATCTTGTATCTAGCGTAAGAGCATCAGGTTTCTTTGGCAAACTGGGTGCTCCTGGTGAGTGCTAGAAGTCAGAATTGAGTCTCTGCTTGCTCGTGCTGTCTTAGGAGCATATCTTCATGAAGCTGGATGCATGCCTCTACCCTGATGCCTCTAAAAATGAAAGGCAACTCCAGAACAAAAAGATCTCTGATGAAGAGCCACTGTCCTGAGGAGCCCCGTACCCCTGAGGCCACAGAGGAAGTCAGCATGGTGCAAGAATTTGCCTTGGTTGATGAGGACGGGATTAAGGAACAATTAGGCAATCTGAACATCCACAAATCCATGGGCCCAGAAGGGATGCACCCACGGGTGCTGAGGGAGCTGGCTGACGTCATTGCTGGACCACTCTCCCTCATCTTTGCCAAGTCTTGGGAGAAGGGAGAGGTGCCTGAGGACTGGAGGAAAGCTAACGTCACCCCAGTCTTCAAAAAGGGCAAGAAGGAAGACATGGGTAATTATAGACCAGTAAGCCTCACCTCCATCCCTGGGAAAGTAATGGAACGACTTATCCTTGGTGCCATCTCAAGGCATATCAAGGATAAGAGGGTCATTAGGGGCAGTCAACATGGCTTCACCAAGGGGAATTCATGCTTGACCAACCTCATAGCCTTTTATGAAGATATAACGAGGTGGATAGATGATGGCAGGGCGGTGGATGTGGTCTACCTTGACTTCAGGAAAACACAGTCTCCCACAGCATTCTCATAGCTCAACTGAGGAAGTGTGGTCTGGACGATCGGGTAGTGAGGTGGACAGCAAACTGGCTGAGGGAAAGAAGCCAGAGAGTCGTGGTCAATGAGGCAGAGTCCGGTTGGAGGCCAGTATCTAGTGGAGTGCCTCAAGGGTTGGTGCTGGGGCCAGTACTGTTCAATATATTAATCAATGACTTGGATGAGGGACTAGAGTGTACTATCAGCAAGTTTGCTGATGACACCAAGCTGGGAGGAGTGGCTGACACGCCAGAAGGCTGTGCTGCCATCCAGCGTGACCTGGACAGGCTGGAGAGCTGGGAGGAGAAAAATTTAATGAAATAGAACAAGGGAAAGTGTAGAGTATTGCATCTGGGCAGGAACAACCCCAGGTTCCAGTATAAGTTGGGGAATGATCCATTAGAGAGCAGTGTAGGGGAGAGGGACCTGGGGATCCTGGTGGACAGCAGGATGACCATCCTGGGGTGTATTAGAAAGGGGGTGGTTAGTAGGTCGAGAAAGGTTCTCCTTCCTCTCTACTCTGCCCTGGTGAGACCACACCTGGAATATTGTGTCCAGTTGTGGGCTCCTCAGTTCAAGAAGGACAGGGAACTGCTGGAGAGAGTCCAGCATAGGGCAACAAAGATGATTAAGGGAGTGGAGCATCTCCCTTATGAGGAAAGGCTGAGGGAGCTGGGTCTCTTTAGTTTGGAGAAGAGAAGACTGAGGGGTCACCTTATTAATGTTTATAAATATACAAAGGGTGAGTGTCACGAGGATGGAGCCAGGCTCTTCTCGGTGACAAACAATGGTAGGACAAGGGGTAATGGGTTTAAACTGGAACATAACAGGTTCCACTTAAATTTGAGAAGAAACTTCTTCTCAGTGAGGGTAACAGAGCACTGGAACAGGCTGCCCAGGGGGGTTGTGGAGTCTACTACTCTGGAGACATTCAAAACCCGCCTGGACACTTTCCTGTATAGCCTCATCTGGGTGTTCCTGCTCCGGCAGGGGGGTTGGACTAGGTGATCTTTCAAGGTCCCTTCCAATCCCTAGCATTCTATGATTCTATGATTCTATGATTAAACATTCAAAGTAAATACAGATACAGGGACCTCTCCTATATCAATATATCTATCTATATCTATATCTATATCTATATCTATATCTATATCTATATCTATATCCATATCTATATCTATATCTATATCTATCTCTCTATATATATTGTTGACAATATATATGTATTGTTGACAACATGGCAGCACTGCCTGTTTGTCATGCGAAGAGACTGTAAAAATATTCTAGCTGAACATATGATTTTCATTGGGTTTTTTTGTGACATCTTGTTCTCTTTCTTCTTTTGCTTCATGTCTTGTCTTTTTCATATTTTTTTTTCCAAGTGTCGTTGCTGGGCCTTCATATAATGACAGATGTACTTGTTTATGCAGATTCTGACTGCTATTTAATATTTAGTAGTTTTGTAGTGCCTCGAGATGTCAGGACCAGAACTCTTCTTCCACTTACAAAAACCTTTAAGAAATAGTATCTCCCACTGATTACATTTTAAGCAATTCTAAAAGGAAGAATTTCATGCTCAAATTAGAATTTCCATCACTTTGTTTTTCCAGGAAATGGCAGCATTTTGCTTAATATTTCATCTGTTTCAGGATGCAGCACCCTGGTTATTTACAATCCTAAAGGATTTAAATTGCCATTTATAGGATTAGTACTTGAATAAATTGACCCTGATTGTCAGTGGCCAGGAAACACTGAAGTGATTTTACAGAGACAAGGATAATTGAAAGAGAAAAGTGGCTTTAGATCACTGTGTTCATTTATCAGCATTTTGTTTAGCCCCACCTCCTTGTTATTTTTTTTCCCTTACTTGTCTGAAAGGGGATTTGTCCAGTCTTCAGCATGACTCTTCTGTGCTCACCCTGGTATTTGCATTTCAGAACTACTTGTCCCTTGCAAGGGAAAGGTTGTTTTGGGGTACCTTTCCGATGAAGCTCCTGCTGAAGCTATGTGGAGAATAGCTGGCACATTTTGGCTTTGAGTGCTATGTCAGGGCTTGTATCTATCAGCATTCACAAGAGATGTGTGAATTTTCGCTGATGTAATTGTGTTGGTTTCACTTCCAGAGTGTTTTAGAAGTGGTTACTGAAAGGTATGGCACCCATTATTCACGTTGTTCACCACTTGTTTTATGGTGGGCTGTATAGGGGGGTGTTATTTAAAAGCAGAGATATATCTGTTGCTGAAGTTTCATTACTTGTCCACTTTCTTTCAACTAATACTGACTCTTGGCCTTTTTATAACAAATAGTAAAAATAAGGTCTGGGTTGTTTTAGTGTACATCTTTTGCTGTACACAAACCCAAGTCAAATGTTTATTTCTGCTGCACATACACCATTTTTCTAATACTCCTAAAAGTATGCAGATAAAAATACAGCCTTCTAATTATGAGACTAATTACTTCAAAACTCACTTTTATCCTCAAATATATTTCTTCCCATACTACTCAGTAGCATAATATTTTCTTTTGTATTCTGTTGTCTATGAACTTAACAGGAGAAGCTAGTACAGTAAATGATGCTACTAATTTCCACCAATAAAGTATATCTGCATTTTGTCGTGGCTCCAAAGGCAATCTTAGCAGTCTCTAAGAGCAAAGTTCCATAGGACCTACACAGATATGGAAATCGTTGTATACTATTAATACTATGTTTCAGTAGCACTTTGTGCTGCTGTAATAGACTGTGCCAAGTAGATGGCAGCAAAGAATCCTTTTAAAAGGAGAGATACAGGCTACCAAAGCATGACAGGGTAAGATGAAAACAGAATAAGAAGGAAGGCATTGGTAACTGTCCTTTCATAGGACTGCGAGGGTGATCTAAGTTTTCACCTGAGAGAGTTAATTCAGCTGATTAAATCTTATATGTTTGTACAGCCTTGAAAATGGAAAACAGTAAATAAGGCTTTCTCACAGCAGCTAACTTTAGATTCACAAGAATGATCTTATTAGCCTGTATCTAGAGCAGTGATTTTCAATTTCTTCTAGTTGTGGTCCTTAACAATTTTTCATTGCAGGTGCAAAATCCTGTAAACTGAATTCAAATACACTGTGAAAAGGTTTGCAGCTCTTAGGTACACCTTGCAGCACCCTTAGAAGTATCTGTGGATCACAGGATGAGATTATTACTTTACAGTCGAGGAAAAACAGTGAAGCTACTCTAGCATGCCATTCAGAACTGAACTGATGCGCTGTGTTAGGCTCTGCAGAAGCCTTCCTGTTTTCATTAGCTGTAGAAGGACTATGTGAAAACAGGTCTGCTCTGTCTGAAACTACCCATTGTGGGAAAAAAAAAAATTAAAAAAAAATCATTTACTATCGTAATCATTCACTCTAATAATGATATGCACTTCACAGAAATTTAATATGCATGCACACCCACCACCCCCCATCTCTTTTACTGAAGAAGAACAACTTGCTCAGAGATTGTCTAAATGCAAATTTTATTTATCTAATGAATGTTGGAGTGAATAAAGGACTCAGCATTCCGATTCAATGTGAATCACGCAAAGCCATTTATTACAGAAACAAGCCTCCTTATATATGCAACTATTCTCTGATCACGCATCCACGCTCCAAGCATGCATTCGCTAATTGGATATCATCTATGTTCACGAGCTGTCCACGCGCCGAAGTCTCACTGCTGATAGGTCCGTTGATTTACACCACATTGGGGCCTTGTTATTTCGGAGTTGCTTCTCTCCCATGACAGGTCCTGTTCCCAGCCTTGAAATTCCTGGCTGGTTCAGTAACAAACCTCCACCTAACAGCAACCCCTCCACAAATGAATAATGTTGGGGAGGGGGTGGCAGGAAAAGGTTATCTTACTTTGCTTTTGTCATTTGTTTTCTCTTTCATTTGGCCTTGCTCAGATCAGACATACAACACCATGATCCCTTGTATAAGATATTATCCTAACTAATCATGTTTTACAACACATATTGAGCATATATGAACTCTGCCTGAACTTTGCATAGTTAAAGATGACCTTTGATATTTTCTCAGTGCTCTGTAGGGTGATAGATTTGTCTCCATACAAAGTCAGTATATTAAGAGACATCAAGAGAAGCTGAATGGAGATTCAGAGATGAGATTAAGTGGCTGCAGACTGAGGATTGGATGACATCTTGGGTTATTACTTTCCTACTTAGAAAGATATATTTGACAATTACATGTGGGAATTTGGATGAGAATGCAATGGACTCCAGCTGGGGAAACTTTCTGAGCAAGGAGAGGATAAGAAGAACAAATGGAGTTGTTCTTAGAGAACTGAGTGAACCAGGTAAAAAGGAAAAGTGTGTATTTCAAAAGAATTGTCTAACATATATAATATTCAGTCCAGAAATAGCTTTGTTCTTTATGCATGGGGTTTTATTTGTACATAGTTTGTATCTTAATGTTGTATGCATCATTTCACTGTCAATATTGGTATATTCCTGTTCTTCACAAGATAATTAAATACAGTAGCTAGTAAGTACCAAGTGAAATACTTTTTTCCCTCTAAACACTTGCACATTTATGCTGTAGTAATACCAGTAACAACTGGTCTAATAGAGTTTTATTTAGAGAAGGAGATATCTCAGTCATCATTAAGAGACATAGTCCAAAATGCTTAAAAAAAATCTGCTGTTCTATTTCACATCAAATTAGGTCATCAGCAGTACTATTTCTCTAATGTTGTTATTGTTACCAATGAAAAGCCATTAAATAATACCTGTTAAAAAATGTAGTATTCTGGTTGACACTTCAGTTTCAAACTGCACTTTTAAAAATGACAAATTCCCTAAAGCAATTTTCTTCAATGACATTTTCTGAGTCTGCAAAACAAAACCAAAGGAAAATTGGTTCCACAGGCTGGTTTTCATTCCCAAGTTGAACAAAGAAAAATTTTAAAACTTAATCAGCAAATTGTAATCCAAATTTCAGTCAGCTCTACTAATGAATCTCTGGAGAGTCCTTTATTGTACAGCTAGTTGATATATTCCCTTCTGGTTTTTTTTTCCTCACAGAAAAGCTGCAATAAACTTATCACTTTTAAAATGCCCTAAGATCTGCACTGGAATTTGGTATGGTAAGATATAAAACACAAGCCAACCTTCTGGAATTTAATAACAACCACTAAACTTGGTATAAATTGCTTTAAATGTTTGAAAGTTTTATCACCCTTTCCCTTTCTGCTGAGGAAATTGAAATAGCAGGGAGTGCTAGAAGGATGACAGAGCTGGTTATAGAAAGCAGGCTTCATGACTTCCAGGTCTTTGTGTTTCTTGGTCTAGTGATTAAAGTACAGGTACTGAAACTAAATGGACTATGAGGAAGCTTTTATTGTAACACAATAGCTCAAGAAATTAATAGGAAACATATTTCAATTCAGAGAACATGCTTTAGAGTTAAATAGATTCAGGAGCGATACACATGAAATCTTTCATCTTTAAAAAGACTTGTGTTCATGGTATTGAGTTTTTAAAACTCATGTCAGTACTAGTAACCCCTACTGTGATCCAAGGCTTTAGTGGCAAATGTTAACTGTGTTCAACACAGTACTATGAAACTATTTGTTAGATAGACAAGGGGGAAAAAAAGGAACAAAATCAAGCAGACATTGATCTGGCATTTCAAGCAGGTCATACAAAGCAATGCATTTTATTTTTATATTTAATTCATGCTACTTCCTTCCCCTCTTCCCATCTCCACTTCGAATATACAAATTAATGAGTCACAAAAACTGTTTCCAGGCAATCTAACTCACAGCAACAAGCAGTACAATTAAAAAAAAAAAAAAAAAAAAAAAAGCTAAAATATTAATCTAGAGAAGCAAATTGCCTTCCTTACAGAATACAGAAGAACATGTTGCCTTAGTCCGTGATATTTGATTTAACACTGAGATTGTGATGCAATTTGTGGTAGCTGGGCCTGTGTGGCAAGGGTTTGGTAGCAGGGCGGCTACAAGGGTGGCTTCTGTGAGAAGCTGCTAGCAGCTTCTCCCATATTCAACAGAGCCAGTGACAGCCTTCTCCAAGACAGACTCACTGATGGCCATGGCTGAGCCCATCAGCAACAGTGGCAGCGCCACTGGGATGACATAGTTAAGAAGCGGGGTGGGGGGGGGCAGGAAATGTGCAACTGCAGCCAGATGGAAGAGTGAGAACATGTGAGAGACACAGCGTTGCAGATGCCCAGGTCAGTGAAGAAGAAGGGGTAGAAGGTGCTCCAGGTAGAGATTCCCCTGCAGCTCATGGTGCAGACCATTGAGAGGCCAGCTGTCCTCCTGCAACCATGGAGGTCCACAGTGGAGCAGATCTCCACCTGCAGCCACAGAGGACCTCACACCAGAACAGGTAGATGCCCAAAGGAGGCTGTGACCCTGTGGGAAGCCCATGCTGGAGCAGGCTTCTGGAAGGACCTGTGGCTCCATAGAGAGAGGAAGCCAGGCTAGAGCAGGTTTGCTGGCAGGACTTTTGACCCCGTGGAAGGGGCCCACGCAGCAGCAGTTCGTGAAGAACTGTAGCCTATGGGAAGTACTTACGTTGGAGAAGTTAAAGGAGAACTGTCTGTCATGGGAGAGACCTCACTATGGAGCAGAGTAAGAGTGAGGAGTTCTTCTCCTTGAGGAGGAACTAGTGGTAGAAACAATGTGTGATGAACCGACCACAACCCCCATTCCCTATCCCCTTGTGCTGCTTGGGGGAAGGAGGTAGAGAAAACTGGAAGAAGGAAGGGACGGGGGGAAGGTGTATTAAGGGTTTTTTTATTATTATTTCTCATTATCCTACTCTGATTCAACTGGTAATGAATTAAATTAATTTTCCCGAAGTTGAGTCTGCTTTGTCCATGACGGTAACTGGTCAGTGACCTCTCCCTGTCCTTATCTCGACCCATGAGCCTTTTGCAATATTTTATCTCCCCTGTTCAGCTGAGGAGGAGGGGGTGATAGAGTGGCTTTGGTGGACACTTGGTCTCCAGCCAGGGTCAACCCACCACATTTATGCTTCAACATCATCACTGACTGTGGTGTATTAACTCGGTCTGCTTCTGTTACCATGAACTCATAATAAAAATTGAAACAACATCTTCATCTGGGCATCTTGAACTCAGTGAAACTTTTTTGTGCTTCATTTTTTTTTCTTGATGTACAGATTTTGTTTTTTCTTAGTCCACTTAATAATGAGTTTTGAGTTCTGTGTTGAGCTGTTTCCTTTCTCAAACTGTCAAAGCTACCACTAGGCAGGATTTTAAAGTCTCGGTTCTAAAAATCATGTCCAAATTTTACCTTTTGTTAATATTTCCACTGAAATCATAAGATAATTTTTACTTAGCTTTCCTTAGAGCCTTGCTGGGACATGGATGTCTATATATGTATACTGTCTCTCCTGTGGCAATTCCTCTGAATTTCAGAAAGAATGATGTAAACAGGATTTTTCACACTTTTTGCAAAACACTGGAAGCTTGTTTGCTTGGGTATATGCACAGATTTTATTCTTACAAAACAGAGGTAGTCTTGCTTATTTATAGCAATGTATGTTTTCAAAAAGAATTTAGACCTTGATCCAACAGACATTTAAATCCACATGAACTTGTACCAAGCTGTACAGTTTTAGCTAGTACACTAGTAAAATTTCACAGCTTTTGTTTGTCAGGAAGATCATATGTCAGTAAAATGTCTGCAAGCCTTCATGTGTATTTTTACATAATTCCCAAAGTGCTCTAGCTTTTGTAAATACAGCTAAGAAAATAAACTTTGAGAGGCTATATTCACACATTGAGAGTGTTTTTAGGATTTTCTCTGCTTTTTTCCTCTGCTTTAAATTATCTGCAGCTTAAAAAAAAAAAGTTTCTTAAAAGCTAGAGCAATATATTTGAAAATGGTAGGCAGCTGAAGAATAAAAATGTTTCTGGAAGAAAACAATTTCAAAAATTCGGATTCTCTCATGTTCCTTTTGATTGATTAGTCCTCCTGTCACATTTATGAGGCTGGTGTATTTTAATGTATTCATTTTCCTGGGACTGAGGCTTGAATAAAACAAAGCAAAGAGATCATAGTAAATGCACAACAATCAAAAAAAAGCAACTAGATACTTTGCCTTCCCACTCACCATATAACAGGTTCTTCTTCTGTGCTCAAGAATGATGAAAGTTGCAGCTATAGTCAGACGAGGTACATTAGAAGCAATTCATTATGTGAGCATGGTAACCCCAAGGGCATATTTTCATCACAGCACAAAGATAATATTACTTTGCAGCCCCAAACACTGACAGCACATCAACAGAAATGTAAGAAATCCTGCTTTGGAAACAGTAGAAAGCCTGAGAAGTACTTCTCCCCCAGTGAACTGACATCAGCAGAATCCTTACTAAACATATTTAATGCTGCATTGTATGTTTATCTAATGTATGCTTGCAAAACACTGTTGTGTATATGTATTTTTGCTTTTCTGTAGTGTGATGTAAAATGATGTTTTTCTCTAAAGATTATATGCAGCAGGTTTTAGATTCCTTTGTCATATAACTTTCAACTTTGTAGTGGTGAACAGGAAGGCACATATTTTCACTGAAGTTTAAAAAATGGCAGGAGTGTTCTTTTTTTTCCTTCCTAAATCCCAGGAACATTATGTTAGATTTTCCTTCCTTTCCTCCTGCAGCATTTCACAGATGTACTCTGAACCCTCACATTTTTACTGAAGCAGTAATGATGATAAGTGTTTAGCATGTGAATCCAATCTTGAAAGTAGCATGACTGAAGAAAGGCACAATTTCAAACATTTTAACAACCTTTCTCGAAGTTACTCATATTTCTTACATTGTCAACATGACACTAATTCTCTGTTCTTCCATATGAAGATTTCAAGTGTAGGATTAAGATGCCATGATAATATTTTAGTATGCTAGTTTTAAATAGAATAAGCTATATTTTTATATAAAATATAGATACATTTTTATTGGTTTGTTGATTTTTTTATTTTATTCCTTTCTAATTACCTCAAGAAGCTTGATTTCTTCTTTTTTTTTTTTCTTTCCCTTTAAGAAAATCTTCTTAACATTCATAAAAGAAACAATAACAAAATACCACATAAATCATATTAAATTCTGCTGAAGAAAATGTCATGCTAGGAATACAGTGAATAATGATGACTTGATATTTCAAAGCCCATGCCAGATGACTGGTAGGGATGAGGATTGTGAGGAGTCCAAGAAAAGACAGGCTGCTGTTGCTAAGTAAATTTCCCCTTCAGAGTGGAAAGCCATCATTCTGCCTCCCTTAGGACTTCCCTTCCTTTCTGCCTAATGATGAGGAACATTCAAACAATACTTTTTAATACTTTGGAGGTCCAATAAATGTAGGACATTTGCCATATTCCCTGTTCTTCACCCCAGTGTGAGAAGGAAGGTTTAAATGATAACCTGTAATTGGTGTGCAAGGCCACTCAGAACCATCTTTTTCTTCTTTTTTCCTTGCCTTCAGGCCCAAACTACTTTCAGCAACTAAACAGGAAAGCTGAATCATGCAATGCATTTTCCTTCTGAGAGGCAGGCAGTTGTTTTCTCATACTTCCTTCAAAGCTGGATGATGAATAACCCTCGCTTTTGCATCAAACCCCATACCTTCAGGAAAGAGAGCTCTTGACCTTTTACACTGTAGATTTTAAGGGAGACAATTCCTGAGCCATATTTTGCAAAGCTAGACCTAGCTGTGATCTGAACAAGAAGGGGTGGATAGAGATGAGGTTCTTTGCGCATATCAGGTAACGCAAAAGTCCACCAGCCATCCTAGGTGAGGCCACAAATTCTACAGGTCTCTTCAGCCTCTCTGCCCCACCAAAATTAAATCTGTACTGGTATCTTGACTCTTGTTAAATTCCAGCTTACATACTGGTCTTTCAAAATCTTCCCCTTGGCCATTAGGCAGAACAAAATTCTTTTGAATGCAGGCTTTCAAAACATCAACTATTTTGCTCTCACAACTGAAAACTACTCACTCCCATTAGCAGCTGTTGGATGTTCAGTGCTAAACTGGGAAGAAAGCTAAAATTATTATGGAAGCATAAATTTAGACCCAAATTCTTAACATTTTTTCAAAATTTTGGAAGGCAGTAGAGAATGGTACTTGAAATCCTCCTGGTACCTTGTTACACATCATTATGCTATTAAAAAATTATCTAACAGAGCACCATATTTCCTGTAATAATAGGTGTTCATATGCTTTACATGAAGCAGTAGCATCAGTTGCTAGTGTTGAACTTCAGTCTCAAATCAGAAACTTCTGCTCCAGTGCTAAATACCCCTGCCTCATGTCAGGACAGATTTACGATGTTGTGATGCTGGATCACTTTCTGCCACTCTGTTCAAAACACCCAATACATAGAGGCTTTTCCTCAATCCGCCACCTTCTCTCGTAAGAGCTCTCCAACAGAAGAAGGTAGCCTTGTCTGCCCTCTCTCAGTAGCAGCAAAGTGGGGTTGTTTAACAGGATCTGTTGCTTTAGATATAGGGAAATTTATAGAAGCGCTCAGTTTGGGGCTAAAGCCAAGAGGAAATGTACGTAACTGACAGGGTCTCAAATGGGGGACCTCTCTGAGGAATAGCTTTAAACATGCTTTCTGGAAGAGGTCCCAAAGAGATACCTGCTCACCAAGGTGCAACAGGCAAGGGTAGAGTATATACTATGCTCTCACATAGAGCTAAGTGTGTTTGGAGTTGGAAATCAAGTTGATGCAAGAGAAGGTTAAACTCTTGCTACCACCCCCCTGGAGAATATCAGTGAAAATCACGGGCCATTTGGGTTTGGCTAGAGCCTGCCAAGGTGAAGGATGCTCCCATCCTGTGGGGAAGAGCAAGGTATCTGAGTGCAGAGTGGGAGCAGGTAAATAAGAGCAGAGAGGCTGAGACAACACAGCTGTGATGAAAATTCCTTCATGTTGTGTCCATCATGGTCACGGTCCATCGGAACCAACTGGTCTCCCCTCACAGAGGCCACCCCCACAGCCCCCATGCTACCACAATCTTGCCACCTACACCAAATAAAATGTCATATAGTTTAAATGCTGTAAACTCTTGTGAATGTCACCATGCCCTGTGCTTGCAATTCACTTCATCATTTTACTTCCACAGAGAGTCTGTCTTCCAGTGGCTATGAGCTTGGTGGAGCAAAAACTCTTCTCTTGCTTTGTCCAGTGCCCCACACAGTAAAGCCTTGATTCCATCATTGATGTCTCTGTCTTTTATTGCAGTAAAAAATCTATAATACACTTGTTTTACCAAAACACACCTGTGCATCTTAAGCCTTTGCCTTTCTAACTTCTCACACAAACAGCATTTCCTGTGTTTTTAGTGATTTTTTTTCCCCAAGCATCCTCTTGTATGTGATGGAATAATTCAGCTCAAGTACTGCCACTCCTCCCAAAATTTGTATATACACTCATCTTTGCTATGAAATCTGACCTTTTTTCCTAGACTTGATTCAGAAATAAGTAATCCTGCAAAAAGCCTGGACTGCTGAAATTGCTTCTATTTCCCAGAATTCACTATATAAGGAATTCTAAACTCAGAAGACCTTCAAACAACAGAAAAACTTCTTAAAGCTTAATTTCAAATATACTTTTTCCTTGCATTTTTTTCCACATCATTAATAGTGAAATCAATGCAAGCTTATTACTTTTTTGGTTTCTTTGCTTTCCATATTTGTCATCAGTAAGTTCTGGAAGTTATTTATCTCTTTGTGTCTTTCTGTATGATGATAGACAAGAAAATTTACTATCGTCTCAAGTTTTTCTTCTTTTGCACATGTACAAACAACTTTTTATGTAAGAAGGATGGGGTGAGCATTCTCAGTAACCAAATCACACATGCAGTTTGGAGTTCTTTTTTGTTTTATTTTGCTTTGATTTTTTTACATTTCTAAGTGCTAAAACTCAATTAAGATTTACACACTCAGAAACCTCCTGTGGCTATGCCTGCACCGTTTGAACAGCAGAGCCTGACAAGCACAACTATCAGTAAATATGTTTCCAGTCCTGTATATGTTCTGCAAGAGCCATGAATCCTGTAGTCCAAAAAGCACTTGGTAAGAAAATATTTATGTATAGGGCACACCAACGCATTTCTCTCCCCTTGCCAAATGAGAATGGCTGTTTAGTGCCTTGCTACATTTCTCACTAAAAACTGACTTCTGTTACCTTACACAGGGTTCAACCCATCTTGACTCAATGTGCCATCCTACCAACTTCTGTTATAGCAGAACATTTTAACAATGTAGTCAAAATGGGGGCTTCAGTAACAAAGTCCATCACAAATCTAACCAGCACTACTTGAAGCTGAAGAGATGGCAGGATTTTGTAGGCAATGGAATTGCTGAAAGTCCTCACATACATGACTTCCTGAGCTATTTTGGTTCCAGTATTCTGTTATTTCATGTGTGCACATGGTGGCCTGAGATGGAAATTAATAACACTACCTTGTCTTGCTTGCTTTATGTCTCAAAATGAGTTTTAATGCCATTGACCAGCATGCTTCAATAAACAGTTACTCTTTATTCCTAATGGAGTACTGACTACTTCCAGGATTTCTCCCCTTTTCCTTCCCCATCCCACTTCCCTAAAATCTGCTTGACTTTGGAAGATAAGAGCTTAACTAGTTTTTGTGCAGTACTAGAAAAATCGCACTCAAGTATAAATAAACAAAATATATGGATATCTGTTGAAGAACAACAACACTTTCTGGAGTTACATTTCATTGTTTAACTAGTTCAAACACAAATGAATTTTTATATACCAAACACTAGATCTTTCATTAATTCATAATACCTGATCATGCTGTAGTAACAAAATACTTTAGTATAGAAGAGAGTGAAGTAGCTGATTTGGAATGGAGCTCCCACTAGTATGCTATCAATGACGTTTTCTGAAGGCGAAATAATGATTCATCAATGTGATACAAAACATTGCTACCAGACTAAGAAAAAAAAAAAAAAGGATCCTGGGTAGCATGTGAGAAAGAAATCTTGATAGCTGTAGCTATTTTCCCATTGAACTTAGAAGGTTGTGCCTGTGATGCAAGGTGTAGGATTGAAACATGTTCACGTAAATATTCTTTCTCTTACTGTGGTGCTGTTGAGTGGTAATTAAAAAGACAAACCAAAACCAACTAGTCATCTTAGCCCACCTGTCCAAATTACCAGCTGGTACTTGAGATTTCTGATCTTTCTCTCAGTTGCACAGTTCATTGAATATGGTTTCTTCTTCTTGTTCTGGTCATCTTATTTGTAATTTGTATTTTTGTCAATTCGAAATCAGAGCACTTTGAAATAGAATAGCCAAAATAGCTGAGATGTCTATTGAATTCTGAAAAAATAAAAACTGAAAAACATTTGACACCCCCCCCTTTTTTTTTTAACACATTATTTCTGCAGTCCTGCAGAAATATATAAAATTAGTAATTTAAGGTTCATTTTTGTTAAACTGTGGCGGTCTTAGTTCAGTTATGTTTACTGTGATCTGCACAGGACTGGATATTTTACTGAACTGAAAACAATGAATGAAAGATGCTCATCCGAGCAATTTAAGCTGCATGAAATTGGACTTCTTAGGTTCAATTATTTGCTACTAAAGGTTTTTATTTAGTTAAATTCTTCAGCCTGTCTAAGGATTTGACTATTGAGAGGTGTAGTGTGTGATTTAAGCTAGCAATTGCCATTGTCACATTAAAGTAAATGAACAGTGCTGCTTCAGGGTGTCCCTTAAAACACATGCACCTTTTCACTGATTTAGATTTTTTTTTTTTTTTGGCCAATAACAAGAGGATGGTGATCTACTTGAAAATGTTCTTTTCTCTGTTTCTTCTTACTGAAGAATTAGATTGGGCAACTGCTGGGAATAAACATCTCCTGGGCCAAAAAAACCCACATAAGTCTTCTTCAGAAGTCTACTTGAGAATCAAGGCCATGAAACTAGAAGCTATTAAATGAGAACAAAGCTTTTCATTTTTCAGTCCTTTATTCATCAAGTTTATTGCCAGTTTTGACCACAGGAAAGAACAAATAATTTGTTTTCCCTGTAACAGAACCCTGCTGTGGCCTTAGCTAACTGGTTGCTTTTATTTGAGCACCTTTTAGTAAGTACAGAATCTCTGCAAGGAGGATTGTACAGTTAGGTACACATCAATCGTTTAGTGGCTAATGCTCATAGTAGGTTGTTAGAACTAATGTGATACTAGGCTAAGCACTAGAAAGTTTCCCGCTTCCATGCAGGCAGTTCTTGAGTTTGCTGGCTGGACAGCTGACAATCCAGTGGGAAACTGCTGGCCTGGGCTATTTAAACAGGATCATCCTTATTCTTGCAGAGTTGCTTTCTGAATTTACAATGTGTTATCTTGACACCTGGCACTTTCCATGTTGATTTGTTTTTCTCTTGAGTTATAGTCACTGTCTCTATTTCACTTCAGTCTTTTCTTATCTTGCATGGAATATTCTTATATAGCTCAAAAGTTCACTAAGAATTCATAACATTTTGCATCCTTTTGCAGAAATGCTGAAACTCCCTAACCATGACAAGACAGTTTATGGCAAGGATCACATCAGGAAGAAATGCCAGAAAGGAAGATAAAATATTTGAAGTAAGGGCTTGTGCTGTCAAACTGGATGAAGATAAAACATCTGCACATGTAAGAAATTAATACTACCAAATGAGACATAGAAATGAAAGCCTGGAAATCAGATCAATAAACATGTTAAGTACTTTCTCTTTTGTATACAAAACTGTAGTAGAATTCTGTATTTCTGATGTGGATCTGGATTCTTTTAATACTAATTTGTATCTTTGCTAGCAGAAGTACTTCAAATGTGCAAGGGCCCTTGAACAATGATCCTACTGACTCACACCCTGGTAGTTCTACCAGACTCGTTTGTCTTGGCAAGCTTTAAACAAGATACCTGCTCTTTTCTTTTTTGCAAGTCACTTTACCTGTCTTTTGTGCTAATATTTCCTCTTGTTTGTCCTTTGTTTTACAATGACATTACAAATATTAAAAGTAAATGAGAAAAGGCTTTTAAATGATCTTGTATGGCCTGCTAGGCCTTGTGGATTTCATGCCATTATGCTTATTGGACTATAATCTACTTGTTCATGCTATTGCACCTTGCTGTTGGCTTCCTTTATTTGATTCTCTGGGTTAGTCACATATCTAGCCTACCTAGATGCCATTGCATTGAATTGGGTGATGGCTCCATCACAGCCAAAGACTTCCCTGTCTAAATATACCACTTATGTACACTTGCCTTCATCTTCATCATTGTTGCGCTTCCAAATCTGGAACTACTAAGCACACCCAGTAAATCACTGCTAGTTAAACCATCTTCTCTTTGCTCTGTGTGGCTTTCTCATAGCTGGGCTTGGTCTTGCTTGCCAGTGCATGGTGGCCTTACACAGTAAGCCCTTTTGTAATGGAATAATGCTTCATCCCTAAGGCTGCGGGCAGAATTATATAATATTCTGTAGTAATTATGAACAAACTGTGTTTGTGTTTTCTTTAGATTAGTTGCCAAGGTATCAGACAAATTTTCTAGTATTGTCAAGGAATATTTGGTAGTCCGTATCATTACCTAAATATCAGTAGGGAATAATGAACAGAATGATCTCATATCTTACTCACATAAAGAACTGGGTGCATTCAGAAAATCTAGTGTACATTTCTGACTTTCTGCAAAATACCACTAGGTGTCCTCTCATAGTAACTTTATTCCTGTAAGATATATCCTCTTGTATTCAGGGATGTGAACATCCAATAAATTGAAAAAGTGTTAGAAATGCATACCCCAGAACTGAGGTTTGGCTTGACTTCTGTAAGGTTTTTGAAGTTCAGTTTCATTTCTGAAACACAAGAAACATTGAAGTGTTGTCAGCTCGTATTTCTGTGCAGCATCAATCTGATTTCCAGATCATACTATTTTGGATAAAGCTCAAAAGAATTTTGGGAAATAATAAAAAATATGCTATAGCAGAAAACTACTGATGTGTCTGTCACCTGGAGATTTACAGATTTACAGATCAGCCAATCAAGGAACAATGTATTCCACCTTTGGACCCCTATTAAAAAAAAAGAATTATTACAATACAAACATTGTAAGTTCTGTGGTTTTAAAAGCAGGATTAAGGCTCATGTGACAAGAAGCCTATTTCTGGCTGGTATCAATCACTTTCTGTGAAGTGGCTTGATAATTTGTGATGTAAGGCACTTCAGACATGTAGAGCATAATTTGACCTGAAAACGTGAGTTATTTCATTCTTTGTAGCACTATGACGTTTTGCTGCTGGTTATTCAGTATTCATTGCTGACACAGAATCGGCAAAAAAATAGCAGCTAATTTCAGTCAAAGAATCATAGAGTCATTTGGGTTGGAAAAGACTTTTAAGATGATCAAGTCCTACTGTTAACCTAACACTAGCTAGTCCACCAATAAACCATGTGTCTAAGTGCCACATCTAGACATTTTTTAAATACCGCCAGGGGTGGTGACACAACCACTTCCTTGGGCAGCCTGTTCCAATGCCTGACAACCCTTCCAATTAAGACATTTTTCCTAAGATCCAATCTGAACCTTCCTTGGTGCAACTTGAGGCCATTTCGTCTCATCTTATTGCCTGTTACTTGGGAGAAGAGACCAATGCCCACCTTGCTACAACCTCATTTCAGGTAGATGTAGATAGTGATAAGGTCTCCCCTCAGCCTCCTTTTCTCCAGGTGAAACAGCCCCAGTTCCCTCAGTCATTCCTAATAAGACCTGTGCTCTAGTCCTCTCACCAGATTCATTGCCCTTCTCTGAACTCTCTCCAGCACCTCAATATCATTATTGCAGAGAGGGGCCCAAAAGCGAACACAGTGCTTGATGTGAGGCCTCATCAGTGCCAAGTACAGGGGGATGATCTAAGTGCTGGCTCCTGCACTTGGGTCACAACAACCCCATGCAATGCTACAGTCTTGGGGAAGAGTGACTGGAAAGCTGCCTGGAGGAGAAGGATCTGGGGGTCTTGATCAATAGCCAGGAGAACATGAGCCAGCAGCATGCCCAGGTGACCAAGAAGGCCAACAGCATCCTCGCCTGTATCAGGAATAGCGTGGCCAGCAGGAATGTACCATGGCACATTCGTCTGACCTTCTCAAATTTCTGATTTCCTCAAAACTTTGTAACCTTTAAATTTCTGTTCTTGTACTAGTAGGATTCTTTTTGAAAACCAACATTTGTCTTTTTTTTTTTTTTATTTTACTCAACAACTTGATGTTTTCTCTGTCTACTCAGGTATTATGACCACATGACGAAGTTGTAAGTGGGTTAGATTACTATTTTTCAGGAAATCAACCTGTTCACAGTGTCTTGGCAGCTTTCTATTGCATAGCTATGATTTTCCTTCATCATAAATACCAGGCCTGAACTAAATTCAATCAGGCTGACAGGTGACAAGATCTGTTAATATCATATTCTTACTTTCAAACATAAATTGTAAGCTTAATTTTTAAGTTTCTTCTCAGAGTCCCTAATCTTCACCTGTAACTTGGAGAAGGCTAATACATTACTGGGGGGGGAGGCAAAATATAGATGCTTTGTATTAAGAAAATAGAACTAACATTAATTAATCCTATCTCTGTCCAAAGGAAAAAAATGTGCTAAATGTGTATCAGTAGCAAAATTACCTAAAAAACCTTGTTTGTAATATGCGACAATTAGTCTTCTGTTTGGAGTTTGACTCATTTATTCATTTATTGCTTTTTAAATGTCTGTTACTTCATTGATCAGAATTTTAGGATTTGTCTAAAAGTTTATTTAAAAAACACATCTCCCATTACGTTTCAGTTTGCTTCACTCACTTGATGTACCTTATGAAATCATATAATCATTTCATTTTGAAAAGACCTTTGAGATCATCAAGTGGAACTGCAAAGGTGGGCTGGGGTATAGTGCTGGGTGTGCAAACTTTGAAGATTAGCTGACATATCCTGGCTCAGCGTGGGTAGGAAAGAAGGGACGTGCATCTGTGTGACTGCTGTCACATACGCAGAGCTGGGACACCCAGCAACACAGATCACAACTCTAACCTAATAAAAGTGGTATTAGAAGCACTCTGAAAACTGATGGGATGATAGGTTTGTGTAACGTGTGCGCTTACTAGCAATGTTGTAACCGTGGGTCTTATAAAATTTGCAGAAGATATAACCTTTCCAAATCCAGAGTAACAATCATATTGGAAAAAAGATTAGAGGGCAACTGACCTGCTAAGTCAGAAATATCACAACTGTGTACTGGAACCCATAGAGATAGCAGGTGTTCATTTAGTATTTGGTTGCTAAATAAGCATTACGTAAAAGAAATGTCAATCTAGTATCTCAGATCAATGAAGCTGGGCAGCCATAAGTAGGAGTGAGGTGGCTGGTTAAAATTATTTTAATAAAGACATTATTTTCTGGCATCATCACACAGGGCTTAGAATAAACTTAACAATTAATGGTTTGATTTTTACTTTTGTTTTTTTTTTTTCTTTCATTCCCATAGGCCTCCACCCACCATTAGGATTTTCATGACAGCTTAACTATCTTTGTGTTGCTCTGCAGTTGGTTTTATAAATGTGGTCTTGAAGCAAGCGATCCTGCTAGCTGCATTTCAGAATCATCGTCTGGATAAACCATATATTATCAAAATGCAAGTGAAAGAAAAGTGTATGACCATATTTTACCTAAAATCAGCTCCTCTCAGAAATTCCCATCCAGTGTTGCAATGATAACAGGGCAACTTCAGACTTGAAGCAACATAAATATCATAGCTCCAGCTGCAACTTTTTAAAGCTTCAGGTAGAAATTTCTGGAGGGAAAAGCAAGGTTAATTTGTTTTTTATGTTTTCTGTTATACAGGGTGTTTCAAAATGATGGACTCAATTGCAAAACAGTAGTGATTTCAAACTGGCTCCATCTTTTTGAAACACCCTGTGTTTCTTTTCCCCTCTGGATGCTTAACAAAAAATGGTTTCTTTGCTCGGAGAACCTCACAAAGATTGAATTGCCCTCATTGGCAATAATTCAGAGGAACACTGACATCTGGGAAAGAGTCAAAGCAAGCTTATATTTTAATAAAATAAAAACAAAACAACAAAAGCTTTGATGCTCAAGAGTGAGTTTTGAAGACCTGTAGCATGAGTTTCCCACTGTATCAAAGTATTTGCAGTCCTCTTCAGAGTGAACTGCAGATGTTTTGAATCTATACTGTCCTGACACTGTTCATCTTTGTCCATCTTATCCTAAAAAAAAGCACTTATTTTCTGAACACTTTCACAAGACTTCAGACAGATTATTATTGCATCTGGATAGTGCATGTGAAGCAACCCTATTGGAGACCTTGACATGCTCTCTTGGTGTTCTTCTCTCTAGTCAGAAATATAGGCTGTTTCAAAAAGATGGACCCAGTTTGAAATCTCTGTATCTCTGCAACCATGAACCACCCATGAATGAAACTCTTACCTCTTGAAAGGGCAGGGCTTAGAGTTTCAAATGATTACTGCTAGATGCCTCTTCCAGTGCACAAACAGCCCCTTGCCTCAGTCATTCGCAAGGTGGTGGCGCTGCAAAACAAGGTGTTTTGCATTCTGCAATTCAGAAAAACTAATTGCCATGCCTCGTGTATTTCAACGTCATTTCGGCATTGATCTGCCAGTGTCAAAGAACATTCACCATTGGTACTGACAATTTGAGGAAACAGGGTGTTTATGAGCAAGAGCACAGGGCAACCACACACATCAGAGGAAAACATGAGAAGAAATCTGTATCAAACATGACCAGAAAATTGAGTTTGAAATAATTATTTCAGGCATGGCCTTTTAAGCTTTTGGTTAAAAAGATTCTCCACAGTCAGATGGGAAAGCTCATTCATGAACCTAACGAGCTCATGCTGAAAGGTGGTACATGAGGGAATGCACATGTGCATTGCATTTAACATCTCCCGGATGTTCCTGCAGGAGATGGTCTTGCTTGGTATAAGTGTATGACTATGACAGCAGCACCAGCCTCTGTAAATTGTTTTTTTATACTGCAAATTTCTTGCTGGCTGCCTTTCTTCCTTCTCTCCATATTGCACCAGTAAAAGGGAATCAGCAGAGCTGTATCAGTTAGGATTGGGTAAAGGCCTGGCCTAAAAAGGGAATAGGCAACCTTCCTTAAGCAGTTTTACATCAAATTGTTTAATGGTAGTTTGGTGTAAATATTAACTTTCCTACTTTTATGTCTTCCTTATACTGTTTTAGAAGGAAGTTCAGGTGTATGCATTCTCTAGCAAGGTCAAACTCACGCCTCATCATTGTGATATTGTCTAAAGTCCAAGCCTGGAAACAGCTGTTTCTCCAATTCAATTAGTGATGGAATTAAGAGGGTTGTTCAAGAAAGAACGATGCAGGCTGATCTCATTTCTCCCTGAGGGCAGAGGACCCTGGAGAGTCTACATTTTTTGTGATGTGCTTCTTTATCTAGCTAAAAGGCATTTTTTCAGCCAAGCCTCTGGACTTCCCCCAGCCCTTGACACATTCGAGAGCTGCAGTACTACCTTCATTTCATCAGTTCAAAGGGTAGCCTGCTCAGGTTGGCACTGTTTTAATGATTCTTGTGTCTTCATTTCCTTAATCAAATTGTCCTTCCAAGTTTTTTCTAGAGATTTCTGGGAAGCTATCATGAACTGTCTCTGATAGGCTACCTGTTTAATATCCTAATTGGCTTTGTTATTGAACTGTTCTTCAGGTCTGCCTGCTTTTTCAAAACTTCACAAAGGAATTTCTGTGGGCTCCTTTATTTGAATGTAGTTTTGTCTCCCGTCCAATGTCTTTTGAAAGAGTTTCTGCAAAACCTGATGCTTATCAAGCTCTCTATTCAATGTCCTGAAAGATAATGCCATCAATAGTTTTCTCTGATTCTGTGCTTCCCAGAAATTTTCCTTCTGGTTCTTTTTCAGACTTTGAACAAAGCTACCCCAGATTTTGTGTTCTGTTAACTCACACCTTTGTCTACTTGTTCCCCATTTTGGTGCCAAGTAGTCACCTTCAGCTGACAGTTTTGAGGTAGGTTTTTTTCAGGTTAGACAGAGGCCTGGCCAGTCTGTCAAGGCAGGTGTCTATGTTAAAGAATATAACTTTTATGGTCTACGTTGATCTTAGACCCCTATAATCACGTTAACAGTAGTAGAACTTGTACTGTAAGGACACTACCTAGAATGAGGTAAATATGCAAAGTTTTTGGAGACTCCTAGGCTTTGGAGTCTAGTCTTAGGCTTTAATTACTGGCACCCAGGTGTGCAGACAGAGGCAGGCGCCTGTAGCCTTTAAGCTTCTCAAGAAAGGAGCTAGAGGCTGGGGAACAGTAACCATGTGTGTGGTACCTGATCCCTTTGTGTGTGAGGTTCTGTTGACAGCTCTGATACCATTTCAGTCATCAGTGAAATTCTTACCCATCCTGTCTGGGGCTGGCTTTTTTTCAGTTCTAATGAACTGAAGACAGTAATTAGATGAACGTAACCTTGCAAAATTAATACTTGTACATACTCTAAGTGTAATAAGAGGATACAAAAGCACCACATCTTGCTGATTCTCATGTTGGCTTGAGAAGATCTTTCTAAGGGTGTATCTTTGACAGCTGAAGTGACAAAATTCATATTCATAGCAAAGGCAGGTATTTGTGGTTGAGTAGGAATGCTGCACATCTCTTTTATTTTTTTCCTAATGTTCCTAAGACAATTTATGTAATTAATATGCCGATTTTATAACTGTTTCTGTGCACAACATTCTTCCTGATCATTTTCAACACACATATAATTTCTGCTTTAAGCTGAAGAGAGAAGGAGGTGTAGTAACCTTGGAGGACACCCGAGGGACCACTTGCCCTGCCCCTTCGTCACGGATTTAGAAAGCTTTCGATTCCCCCGTTCCCCGGCCGCCTCCTTTCACCTCCAGGACGCTTGCAGGGGCTACAGCCCAGCTCTGTTTCCCGCAGCCCCCGGCTGCCCGCTCACGCCCAGCGCTGCCGCTCTCCCTGGCAGGCGGAGGAGGCGGGGGGGACGAGGGCAGGGAACGGACTCGGGGAGGTGCTGAGGAGCCGCCGCCGCTCGTCCCCAGCGCCCCGGGAGCCTGGAGGCGGCCGTGCCGCCGGGAGAGGAGCCCCGCCACCCCGGTAAGGAGAGGACAACTCCGGGAAGGAACCTTTTCTCTCCTGCTCTTCTGACTTCCTCCGAGGGCTGCTGCGGCGTGCCTGGGCAGCCTGCGGCACAGCTAACGGGGGGAGCAGGGGCGGCAGGCTGCGCAAGGAGGGGGCAGCGAAAAGTGGCTTTGCCTCACTGCTGCTTGGGCGATGCCGGCAGTGGTGGGGACCGGCGAAGAAGGGGCGGCTTGAGGCGGGGCAGAGACGGGGCCCAGTTCTGCCGGGAATGGCCACTCTCCCCCACCCCCGGTGTGCTTGGCGTGCCTAGCGGCTTCTGCTGCAGAGCTACGCCGCTTGCTATTTAGCCTGAGCTCGGCCCAACGGAAGCAGGGCCGGGCAAGGCGGAGGAGAGGAGCCGAGCCTGGGAAGCCTGAGCTGCTCTGCATCCCCAGCCAGGCAGCCTCCTCTCTGAGTAGGTGCGGCTGCAGCCGCTCGGTGAGAGAGGCGGCAGTGGGGAAGGCAGAGCAGAGCTGCTGCGTCTCCTTCCCCCGGCCGGATATATAGTATCAGATCCAGAGAGGGAAGAGAGGTTTGTAATTTTTTTTTCTTTTTTTTTTTTTTTTTTTAATTTTCTTTCTTTCCCCCTCCCCCTTTTCTTTGCCGGGAGTTGCTTGTCTGCTAGGGAAGGTGGGGGCAGCTTTTTGAAACAAGAATTGGTCGGAAAAGCGGTAATTGAAGGTAACAACTCTCTGGGAGACACTGAGGGGAAGCGAAAAAAAAACCCCAAAACCCATAAATGTGGGTGAGGAGGAGGAAGCGATGCTGTGGGATGATGTTGCTCTGGAAGGGAGGAAGGCGGCATGGGGAGCCGGCCGAGGGCGGCGGGGCCGGGCCAGCTGCAACGCCCGCGGCTGCCGCGGTGGCGGGAGGCTCCGCCGGGGCTGGGCCGGGTCGTGCAGGGCAGGCACCGCGACCCGGGGACAAGCAGCCCCGACCCAGCGCGGCGGGGCAACGGGGAGCCGTGCAGAGCCGGCCCGGGGCGGACGAACAGCGCTGGGCCAGACCCCCGGCGCTGGGCGGTGCCCCAGGGGGAGCGCAGCCGGGGATTCGGCTTCTCCTTGGGAAAGTTCAAGCCGGAGTGCAACCCTGGAAATGAGAAGGGGAGTGTGGTGACCGGCTCTTGCTGTGTTTGACAGCAGGGTTTGCTGCGGGTACTCCGGGTAGGGGTAATCTTCAGTTCGATGCTATAAAGAAAAAAAGAAAAAAAAAAGAAGGAAGATCTGATATAATTATATAATTTTAGGGGAGGCTTTCCTTTTTGTTTTCCCTGCTATTAGGCCTATATGTTTTGGTGTTTGTTTGTTTTTTTTTTTTTTTCCTTAGAGTGTAGTATTAGACAGCAATAGAGTTTTAGTTATATGAGAAGGGCTCCTTGTTCTGTTTCCTGACTGGGAAATTACCAGATAGCCCTGCTACCCACTCACCTACATGGAATCACAAAGATTTAACCCACATTTCATTGCATGATCCTGTAAGGTTATCCTCGATTTTCTAGATATTAAAGACACGTGACCTTGTCTTGTCTTATACAGTCCTTTACAGTAATGTTGGTACTCAGAACATTTTGCTTGTATATGTTTGCATTGGAGCCTTTTAAGAGCATAACTAGAGAGGAATAACTAACGGCAGACTAATCTTGCAGTGGGAAGCAGTGTAACTAAATGGGAGCTACTTTATCCAGATGTATTTCACTCTAAATTCAGTCAAAAGATTAGTTTTGCTTTTTTTTTTTTTTTTGACTGAAATTTTGCTTTCTGTGAAGGTCATTGTTAGGTTAGAAAAATGTACTCAGAAATCCCCATCTGCTCTAATTCTGTTTTGTTTGAATTTGTATTAAAATAATTGTAAAATTGAAATATTAGGTGATCCCAAAGATGTAATAAAATGTGTGGCCTTTCGGAAGCTTTTAATACCATAGATCACATTGCTTTGGCATGTTACTTCAGAGTGTAACTTTCTGTGTGTGCTGGCATTGTGGGTACCTTCATCTCCACTTGAGAAGCTGATGGCAGTTCAAAGATCTGCTACTGTAGTTTGCTTTCATTTACATCTACTGTATAAAAACATCATCATTTCCTGCTTACCTATAATGTTCTTGAATAGGAAAATGCAAGTTCTGCTCATTACTGTATACTGTACTCATCTTCTCTTTAAAATAACCACATAGTTTAAAAATGGCACTGGTAGTTGCTATAGAGAAGTTGTAAAATCACTGTTATAATGTACCGCTTCAATCTCCAGTCCTATTGTGGTCTCTCCCAAACTACCATTTTGTAGAAGCAATGTTTTAAACCATTTCCTCTGTGTTTTGGGGTGTTTGTCTAAGTGAAAGTCACTATGAACTTCAATACATAGGTGATGAGAATAGAAAATTTTGGGGAGGAGAGATGCATTCACTCAAAGGTATCTGCATTAAATGTGAAGCAATAGCAGATTTAGGCCAGCCTTTTGCTATATTTAGAGGATGTTTGAGGCTGCATCTGATACTGTAACAAAGCTGCAAATTCCTCAGTTCTGCCAACTTGGGTTTCAATTCCAGTCCCTATTAAGGCTTGTTTAGATTAGTGGTGGGTAAATGTAGTTATAAAACATCTTGAACACTATGTAAGAAAAGCGTGAGTAAACAAAACCCATAGGATGTCAGCTGGCAAAACAAACAGATATAACTAGAGAGAGACTGACAGAAAAGTAGTAGGCAATGGGCTGTTAACAGAGGCACAGTTTGCAGCTCTGTTAGAGAGGCTGCTTTCACTGATAAACTTCCCATACTTTCCTGAAAGTCAGTTCAGATCTGAAAGACCTGGATCCCAGGTCAGGTGGAGGAGTTTGAGGAGTTGAGTAGGGGTGTTGGCATGGAGAACATAGGTAATGATGGGGCAGTAGGATTGTGGCAGGCAATAAAGGTAATATGACAGAAGGCACAGAGATTGCCATTTGGTCTGCATGGTACAGTAGAGGAACACGAATGAGCAGCCTATGTCTTCATAAAGACATCCACTCCTTCTGATTTCAAGTCCTGTGGCAAAGTGTAGATCCTTGCTACCCGGGTGCAATCTGCAGCACTAGACTGTCACTGTAATAAACTTTCTTTATTTTTCTCCCTTACATTCTACGTAGGAAGCTCCTACTTCTGATCAATATGCCAGTTTTATTTTTCCCCAATAACAGGTAATTTGGGTCTATACAAGGGGCAGATCATGTGAATGAGGGCGTAGGGAAGAAGAAAAAAAAATACATGTTTTGAAATGGGAAAGGGAAGAGAGACCCATTTTAATGTGGTGATACCACAGATCTGAGTAGTTCATGGAAGCTGAAGGGCCATGGGAAGTAACATAGTGGGGTTGGGGAAACTGTACTGATGAGTGCTCAACTCATCTGGGGAATATTGCTTATTATATTGTTTGGTTTTGTTGTGTTTGTAATAAAATGTTTGGGATAATTGCTGCAGGCGATAATGTTAGCATTGTTTTGTAGATGCATTATTATCTCATTATTACTACTAAAAAGTGTAGCATTCTTATTCCCTAAGGGTTCTGGGTCCACAAAGGAGGCTTAAGGAATGAAAGTTTGAATGTTGCAATGCTCTCCAATTAAATTAGCACTAAGTTGTTAGTGGTAGGTCATGGAAAGAGTTAGGCATCTCCAGACATAACTAGAAATAAGTAAAATGTGAAGCACGTTTCCTTCCCACAAGCTCTTACACAATAGCGGTCCGGGAGCTGTTTATCTGTATTAACGTGAATCTGTGCTGGGTATAACCAAAACTTGCATCTCTGCGTGGAGCTATTCAGCAGTCATTTTAATTTGCCACAGATGTGGGCCCCTGCCAAAGATCAGCCTGTCTGCCTCACCTCTGGCTACATATTCCTGACCTCTTGCTTGTGCTGGTACTAAAACTTGTGGCCAAATGCAAATCCAGTCTTGTTGTTGCTGTTGGCCTGGTTTTCAGTTGGATGAGTTCCTGGGTCTGACTCAATGCATGACTAAAATGCACTGAGGAGTCGGCAGAGATGTACAGTTCAGGGAAGAGCAGGCTGGTCCTCATCACACTCATTTGGAGTCCCATTTGGACCAGATTAAAATTATGATGAACCTGCAGCCTAATGAGCTTGCTTAGTGCCATGTTAAAGCTTCTGCATGGCTTCCAGATTGGCTTTGGCTTGTATCCGTCTGATTTGGAGAGTGAGGAGGGGTACCTGTCTTTCACCAGTCACGTGTAGACATACTCTTCAAGGGTCCGATGAACTGAGTGAAAGAAGAAACTTGGAGGTCGAAAGGTTTTTTAAATTCCTGCATTCTTGAAAGAGATGATGCTTTACTCTGGCATGCTATAAAATTACCTCCCTCTGCTCAGGATGTAGAGCTCTTAATTTAGGTTTGGGATCAACTCTGCCACTGACCTGATAACCTCACCGCCACTGCTTCTAAGTCTGCCTATCCTGTATTTAAGTTGTAGACAGCTTCACCTGCAGTCTCCGTTTTTTTGCTCTGTGTTTGCCCATGGCCTGTGCTGACAAAGCCCAGGTTTGTGCTGCAAGTTCTTTATTGCAATGATGATACTGGCAACAGTAATTTCTCAGCACAGGATGTTCATAGCCATAGGGAGCGCTCATGGGGGAGCATTTCTCTAGTTTGCCCTCTCTTGTGAGGTCTACTGGACTTCTGTGAATTAGTCCCTGTGGACTGCTGTGTAGTGCCACCATGGGTCACCATGCACTAGCAGCATCTCATCCCTCTTTATATACAGCCACGTCTGGCAAAAGTTTGGCTTCATTTGTTATAAGAGCAAAGAGTATACTACAGTGGATGCTATGTCTTTTATTATATTTTTTCCATGCTATTTTTGAATGGTAAGCCTATAACTCATGGGTTTTTTAGTACCATCTGAGGAAGACATTTTATCTTTTTTTGTTTGTTTGTTTATGGTGTTGTTTTTTTTGTTTGTTTGTTTGGGGTTTTTGTTGTTGTTGTCTTAATTGTCATCTAAATAGTGCTTTCAGGCTTTCTTTGGAAAATGTAGTTGTCTTTGAGTAATACACAGTGTTAAAATATTAGCTAATTAGGTCTTTACACAGTGAAATAGTCAATAGTAGAATCTTGTGTGTAGGCAAATAAATAATGTTCTATTGGTAATCATTAGAATCTGGAAATCCCCTCTTCCTCAAATCTGTCTGCATTTGTTTTTGTTAAAGCATGAGGCATACTGAAGGTTTAGCAAAATAGCTGTAATTTGACCGTAATTGTGTTCAGTTCTAAGCTGTCTTTTACAAGAGTTGCTTGTATGTCTGTTTCTCTTTGTGTGTACCCATGCTGAGGCAGTTTCTAGAGACGGCAAATTACGTAGGACTCTGTTCTTTCACCCATGCTTGCAGAAAAACATACCTTAAGCCACAAAAACACCCAATTGTGTTTAACTCCAATGTTTTCTCCTTGCTTAAAGTAATTGTGGAACAGCTGTGTCCATAAGAGATGCATATTATAGTTTTTCCTCATACTTCATTTCATTTTTAACCCATTATGCCAGTATTCATCAGCTGTACCAGCTTTAGGAAGGTGTAAGTTGCCCTGTGGTGTTAATAGAACCAATACAAAATTTAATGACTGATTAATGCATGCATGTAAGAATTGTCACAAATCTGGATGCTTACAATTTGATTTCTAAGGATTTCTTTCACCCTGCCATTTCAGCAGTGTAATTCCTACAATAGACCTTAGTAAATCCTGAGTGAGGGATTCTTAATTTAGTCACAAAATACCTAGGTATGAACAGAGCATAGCAATCTTCTAAAAGGCTCTTTTACATTGCGGTACCATGGAGTTAACAATGGGCTATACAAATGGGCTTGATAGTAGCCAAAGGTGGTACCATTTAATGATTCATTGGTGGTATTTGAAATTGCTTCCATCATCTTTACAGGTGTACTGTGATATCTCAAAAGGCAGTTACAACTGATTTAACCAGTGATGTGCTGTTGCAGTGTACAGAAAGCAACAGCCTGAAGCTCGCACTGTTTTATTAGTAGTGGGTCTTTGCTTCCTAAGTGCAAATAACAGTAACATGGAGAAGGTTGTAGCTGTAGCAATCTGCACCGTTTTGGCCACGTTCTTTCGAAATACACTTTTCAGTTATTACTCTCATTGACATGAAATTTTTTTTTTTTTTTGCCTGCTGTCTCTGTTTTGAGTAATTGTGCTTGTCTGAGATTTGCTCTACATTGCAGTATCACCCTATGACTAAGGACACAACGTTATTCACCACTTGTGAAAGTTTCTCTGGTTATGCAGGGTTGAAGCATCTGAGATGCCTCCTTCAGCACCAAGGCCTTCAGAAACAAGAGCTCGTACTTTTAGCAGAGGTCTAAGGGAAGGCAGATGTTTGTGTCTGGCTTTAGCACTGAGGCATTCAGTGATACTCTCTGTTAGATATCCTTAGATATCCCTACTTATGTCAGGAGTAACATGTTCAGAAGCAACTACCAGAAGCAAAGTGGTCATAATCTGTGGTGAACAACCACAGAGCTAGACTAATGAAACCAGGAGCTCTACCAGTCTTGTTCCTGGTTGGGACCAGCTAAGACAGAAGTGTTTTTGTTGCTCCTGTCAGATGACCACCAGCTGGTTAGCCAGTATCAATGGCTTGTGATGGGCTGGGCTTTTGCAGTGAGGCAGAAGCAGTTTAGAGTTGGGATGAAGGATGTAAGCATGTGAGCTTTGTCAGTCCTATCCTGGCTTTGTGGCAGCCAGGGAGGTCAGCTGCTGCTGGCTTTCTCAAGTGAGGCAAAGAAAGAAGAGGAGGAGAACCACTTTCTCTGCCAGTATCCTGTGGAGCAGCTAGGATGGCAGAGCCAGGGACTGCTGCAAATCTTTTCAAAACCATCTGCTTTTACCAGCTGTCATTGCTTATTCACAAACACACAGTCTTATTAGGCATTAGTATTAAAAGTCTTTCTCTTTAAGTAGAAAAATAAATAAATTTATTCTGAAATTTCTCCATTATATGCCCACACCTCAATTAGGGGACTATAAAAGTGCTCTGTCATGAGAGAAAGGAGAGGAGAGGAGAAAGAGAGAGGGAAAAGGGCTTGTCTGCCCAACATAAAACACTTTCTGATGTTGTAGGCATTCACAGTGCTGTCAATGGGACTTATTTTTGTTATCAGCTCGTCTGAAATGGATGACATGATTCTGTTAAAACCTAATTCTAAGGACAATCTTGAGGGTGAAATTTTGTCATAGAAGGAGCCCTTAGCAAAACTTCTATTGCATACACTGACATCAGCTTATTCATTGCTTCTAGCTTTAAGTCAAGAGGAATGTCACAGTCCAGGACTGCTTCTGGATTTCCTTTGGCTATTGAACTGAATGTCACTGCTGTGAAGCACCCAACTCCTTTGGCCCAAAATTTTATGAAGAGATTGAGACTGTTGGTCCCCAGGCAATTAATAAGACACTCAAAGTCTCATGTATTCACATTTCTAAACTGAATGTGACAGACAGAATTACACCCTTAGTTAACCCTTGCTTCATCTAACTGCAGCCTCAGTGCTTTACTTCTGATCCTGCAGACTGCAAAGAAACAATTTGCTTGCTTTTCTGATGAAAGATCTGTTTATGCAAACCTGTAGCTCTGATAGCCATGTAGTCTAACGTTGCATGCAGTAAATTCCACTTTATTCCTGTGACTGCAGCTGGAACATCTCAGCCTTGCTCTTTATGTGTCCTATGATCCTTTCTCTAGTAATGTACATTATTGTTTTGATGTGGTTCTGCTTGTACTTGCCTATGGAGTCCTTCAGTTTGCAATCTGCAGGAATAAATGAAATCCCAGATCAAGACGTTACAGGCATTGAATGACACTGTCTTCTACTGGTGACCTCCTTCAAGCCCCCATTGCTTCTGTCTTTATTAGATACTCCAAAGCAAACTGACTAAGCTAGTATGCTCCTAGCATGGAACAAAATGTCTTCGATCCCTTCTGGACTTTTTTTGTGCCTTTATTTGTATCTGAAACAAACTTGGTGACACTGTTGCAGAGGAGAGGGCAAGGAGCCCAGAGGTACCAGGGTGTTTATGCCATGCTCTGTCATATGTATCAAAAGAACCACCAAATCTTGCACCTAGGGGCAGTAGTCAAACCTGTCAACCCTGGAAAACCTTCAGGTTTCTGCAGGTAACCAGGAACTTTTGCCATAACACTGTCTAGCATAACACTGTTTATGCTTAGTGACTGCTGCCTTGTTCCATGTCACCTGAAAGCAGCCTGTGGGTTTCTGCTATACTTGAATTCAAGGCTTCAGGGCATCCTAAATACTGTATTGATTTGGTGGGAAATGTTGGATCTTGATGTGTTTCTCAGCTAATATTTTTTTCATCTCCCCTATTTACTAATCCTTGTGTTTTCTCTTAGGCATTTTGTTTTGTTTCTTTGCCTAGTTCTGTTGCTACTAAACTGAGAGAGACGATAAGAAGACTGTCCATAAAGACTGATTTCATGCCTGGGATGTGTCACTTCACCTTCATTTTTGCCTTTCACTAACCCTTCATTGCTGCACAGCACCAGGCAAACTGCTAGCTGTGTGTTAATCCCTGTGGCTCAGAAAATAATTTAACCCATTTCTACCATGTTCTGAAGCTGTCTTGTATTTATGCTTAAAGGAGTGCTTTACAGGCAGCTGGCTCAAATCCTGCACGCTGCTGTTTGCCACAGGGTCCAAGGCAGTCGAATGCAGAGAAGAGATGTTCTGTTGCTGATATTGGAGTGCTCCATACATGGAGGATCGAGTGTTTTGGTCCAGCATTTTTTTCTGATGAATATTTGTATTGGACCATATACAACTCCAATGGAAGCAGTTGTTCATCTGCAGAGGGTAACACTGTATTCTCTACCAATTGAAAGCCTATTGCTTTGGCTAGCTCAAGGTTTTCAAGAGCTGATTAGGCATCGCTTACTGCTGTCGAACTCACTCACAAAGAATTTCCAGCAAGCAATTCAGGGGTCAGATGAAATTGTATGCTTCCAAGATGATGTGATAACATCCCATATTTAAAGATGCGGTCTCTGAAATTTACCAACAGAGCTATGCTGTTGAACCAACTGCATATGCAAAACTAAACTCTGATCTGACAGCAAGGCAATAACAGCATACAGATGCATTAGCTTGGAGGGAGGGCCTTATTTCTCTGGTTCATCTCAGTAAACCTTTGCCTGTTACATTTATCACAGCTTTGCTTTCCATGTAATAAATGGTTGTATGTCAATAGCCACCTTTCTGCTGGTGAATCATAAACAGGCTGAAGGTGTATTATTACAGAACATTTTTCTGAAAGGCTGGATTTCCCCCAGACCAGGATGGTGGCATCTGTGGGAGGACAGGCTGGTTTGTGACTGCCTGTGCTTTGCTCTTGAAGTTATATATGATTTTAAATGTTAAATTTTCAATTCTACAGGTTATAGACTGGCACATCTAACTATCAGTAGTTCACCTTAAAAATTGGGTAGTCATATTGAAAAATGAGAAAATAACATTTACTGCCAGAGTTTCCATCGCTGACCGTAAATTGTATTCTTCAAGGTGGGGAAGTTCTTGCCTTCTGAAGCAACACAATCTGCATTTATCAAAAAACAAGTACTCTACTTGTCACTAACATTTAATTTCCATGGCAACCTACGTAACTCTTGTTCTGGGAGATGAAGTAAGGTGATCTGGAGCCCTTCATAGGAATTCATCTTTGATCTAAGGTTCATGTGTTCAAAATGTTAAAACAGTCACCGTACTGTAAAAGTAAAGCTGTATTTCATTAAATGACAAGCTGCCTTCAAAGGGAGTAGTTCTGTTGTTTTCCACATACACCTACATCTAATGTGACTAATGCAATTGTGACTGTGAGCCCTTAAAGTGCTATACAAACAAAAAAGTAGAATTACAGAAGTAGGTCTCACAGCATTCCTAGATATATAGCAGGAAATTTGTGTCTTGTCTTGTGGGTAACAAGAGTAAGCAAAATTTATTATGCCTGAGAGTTGGAAGTAATAAAGATAATAGGATTCTTTTTCATGTGGTATGTGCAAGTCCTTATAGGTTATTTTTTCAGAGCTCAGATATCACCCCATATTGCTGAGTCATTTCTAAACTAAAATGGGCACCTTTGTGCACTCTTTTTTCCTCTTATCTGTTTTTCTGTCTTTGTGCAACCTTGTATCCTGTCCATTCAAAATACAGTGTCCAAAATAACCTGTCTGGGATACTTTTAATCTGAAGTGCTCGTGATTGCCAGGAGCAGCTTCCTTTAAATTAATGTACACAAAGGGCCTAAATTTTCATGTAGGTGTCCCATAGGTAGTTGTTTTTAATTCTGTATAGTTTCGTGCAAAAAATCCTGCCAAACCAGAACTTTCCACTTACACCAGTAGAAGTATTGCATGTATATGACACTTGTTTTTAAGGTTCAGGAAGATTAAGGCCAGGAACGTACATTAAGGATAACTATAATTCTGTGACAAAAAGGTAATATTTCATTGCCTCATCTTTTTAAAATGCCATGTTTTCCATACTTTCTCCTTCTGCCCTTTCACTAGGAGCATTAGCTCTCCAGTCAAGTTCATTACTTTGTCCAGTTTGAAAATTTACCTTATTTTTTTTAAAAGGCAAATTCTGAAAGAATCTGACTGAAAAAAAAAAGATAAAATAAGTCAGCTTTCTCTTTTCTTTGTCCTCCTATCCATAAATTGTAAACCTATGACTGTAGAAGCCATTTCTTTGTGTTGAGCGTTTCTTGATTGTTCAAATCAGTCCTTTAAAATATTGCAAATATCTGGTGTAGTGTTAGCAAGGGAACTTATGTTTTGATGTCTTAGGGTAAACATAAAAATTATATTAATATATCTCCACCAGAACCGCAAGGTATGAGAACAAAATATGCTGGACCAGAAGGTGAAGTGGTCTCAATCATCTTGAGAATATATTCTGCCAGAACATGTTGATTTTATTGGTATAGTAAGTCTCTTGCATTTGTACTTTGTGTTTACTCATATGGTTATTGCAGGTGTGCATTTTCTCTGTAATATTGTGGTATTAGTACTTGAAAACAAAAGGAGCATAGCAAAGGACACGAGCGATATGCTGTGGTGCAAGGACATGGGGAAGTTAGGTAAATGTGTTGGATTTGAAGTCACAGATAAAGCATATGGCTGGTGTGCCATATGCTGAATGAAGAGGAGCGAGACAGTGCTCTGCATTTCTATTTCCCACTTCACTGTGAACAATGAATATGAGATTAACACAGTACAAATGCAATGTATTAACACATAATGTAGCGAGTAGTGTTTAAAATGATGCATATGGTGGAAATGACTTGCCTTCTTTTGTTCTAACTTAGCGCTGAAAGTTGGCAACAGCATAGTGGCATTTGTCTGAAGACCCCTGGAAGGAGTCCCCTACATAAAGTTTGGGTCCTCTTGTTTTTTAACTCAGAAACAAGTTGCAACAAGTCTGCAGCAAACTGTAGGTCCCTGGTAAATTCAGAGGAAAGGGTGTGTAGCAGTATTCCACTGAGCATTCAGAAAGGTAACCTCACAGGTTTGTCAAGACAGCAGTGAGATCTCTAATGCCAGGGAAGGAAACTCTACTGGCCCTCTCTCTTTTCCCCAGAGGAACCACAGCCTAGCAGAATCCAAACGGAATCTAGTAATTTTAGTCCTGTTAAGCAAGTATAAGATCATGTGTCAGAACAGTGATCGATTATTTTTCTTCATTCCTCCCGTTATTTTGAAGATGCTCTTAAGGGTATGGCCAAAAGTTTCCTCTTTGTGCTATGGGCATTTCTCAGCTTTTTCCTGTTTCTTAATCAGTATTTAGAGGTCAAGTTTTCCAGAGATTTGGATTCTCTTCTTTCTAATGTTGCTGGCTATTTGTGAGAAGTACATTTTGCTGAACGGCTGGTCATTAAGATTAAGGGGTAGAGCACTTTCCTATTTTATAAGGGTGAAGTGAGGATAAATACTGTGTTCTCAGAGCTCAAGCAGTGTGGAATTGAGTGTGTTGGCAAGAGGTGTCTCACACTGTTTTACAGTGTGGCGCACTGAGCAAGAGGCATGGTAACTCTCTATTGCCTAGGAGAACATAATTAAGCACTGCTGCACAGGAAACAAATAATATTTTACTCTTCAGAACTACATAGATATTCAAATCCATCAGGCTGAATGGGATTTATGCTAGGATACTGAAGGACATAGGTGATGCAATTGCAGTACTGTTATCTATGAAAAAAGATGACAGACAGGTCCCCAAAGGGTAGGAAAAGGCTATCATTACACTCATCTTTAAAAACAGTAAGAACGAGAGTTCAGGCAACTATAGGCCAGTCAAGCATACCACAATCCCTGGAAATATTATTAATCATGTCCTTGGGTAATTTCTTTCTAAATGTGAAGAGGAACAGAAGGTAATGAAGAACAGTTGGCCCAGATGTACCACAGACATGTTGTACTTGACCAACCCGAGTGCCTTTTGCAATTAAATGACTAATTATGTAGATGAGAGTGCATCAGTGGACATAGCATTTCCTAACTTTGACTTCAATGAGGTTTATGTTAACCCCTCTCACTGAGGAAGCTGTGGAAGTATGGGCTGGAGATATAGACTGTTAGATTGGTTAAAAATTGCCTGGATATCTGGGTTCAAAGGGTAGTTTCAATAGCTCAGTGTCTCATTAGAGTCAAATAAGAAGCAACCCGTAAGGCATTGGACCAGTAGTATTACATCTCTGGTAATTACTTAGATGGTGAAACAGAATATGCCCTGAGAAAGTTGTACAGGGTGTTTCAAAAAGATGAACTCAATTTGAAATCACTATATCTCTGCAACTACGAACCATCCATGAATGAAACTCTTATCACTTGAAAGCGTGGGACATAGAGTTTCAAATGATTACTGTTACATGCCTCATTAAACGATGTGTAAATTTTTGTGTAATTGTAATAGTGTTGCCATCGTGAAATATACTGCTTTGAAACTGGGTCCATCTTTTTGAAGCACCTGTAGATAACTTTCATTTGACAGGAAAGAGAGTTTAATACATGAAATGGTAGAAATTCAGTCCAGCTGGACCTTGAGAAACCTGAGATTTGGGTCAACGGAAATCTCATGAAGTTCTGTAAGAACAATTGTGAAGTTCTGTGCCTGTGCAGATTAACTCTGTGCATCAATACAGGCTGGGAAACAACTAGCTGAACAGAACATCTGTGGGAAAGCAATGAAATATTATGGTGGTTGTCAAGTTGAAAATGAGCCAATGATTCATTTTCATTGGAAATAAGGCAAATGGCATAGGGGTCTACATTAAAAGCACAGCCAGCAGATCACGTAGTTGTTATCCTCCTCAGCACTGCTGAGTACTGTGCTTCTCCAGTTGGTTTCTAGGTTCCTCAAATGAAAAGGAAGATGTTAAAAAAATGGAGAGAGGATTCAGCAGAAAACTACTGAGGTGACTGGGGCCATGGAATCCATAAGCCATGAGGAGACGTTGAGGGAGGTGGGCTGATTTAGTCAGGAAAAAAAAAAAGAGGTCAAGGGGCAATCTCACTGCTTGTCACTGCTTGAAGAGGAGTTGTAATACAGTGGCTATGGAGCTGAACTCCTCTCATTGGCAGCAGGTAGCATAAACAAGGCGCAACTGTCACAAGTTCTAGCTTGAGAAGTTCAGACTGGCCATTAGGAAAATGTTTTTCACCAGGGACAAGCCCATATTAAAATGTCACCCAAAGAGTTGTTGGAATCTCTGCTTGGAGGTTTTCAAGATTCAGCTGGACCAAGCTGTGGATGACCTGATCATCTAGCATTGTTGGCAAGTGAGAGTTGAACTGCTGATCTGCAGCAGTCCATTTCAACAAGCTTTTCTGTGATTTTAACTTCAAAGAAGTTAGATTCTACCCAGAACAACAGGGCTGTGCAATGTGGACAAATAATTTTGTAAGGTTGTGAAATTTGTGTGTCAACAATGATGGACAAGGAATGGTGGACAATGGTTTTTCTCCCTGTCCTCAGCTTGAATTGTATTCATGTACAATGCATCCTTAACTCTATATGATATTATGTGGTTTTATATTGCTTAGCCATTTTCAAATTTTCTTCACTTTCAACATATGTTTGGGAAAACAAGTGTTCATGTGACCATAGGAATCTGAGTAATTTTTATTTAAGTTGAATTAAGATTAATCATTAAGAATTACATCTCTTTTTAGCAATTTCTTCTCTCTTCGTGGTATGCCAGGAGCTGTAGAAATATACAGAAATATTTTGTTCAAACTAATTTGTCAAAAATAAACAATGAAAAATATGTGAGGAAATCAGCTGTCAGGATCATACTATATTTGTTTTCACAGATCAGTGTTGATGACTGTCTGTTTTCAATTGAGTTGATTCCTTATTTTAAACCTGATTGCTATTATGAGTGCTGCAAGATTTAACTGAAGGAGCCAACTCATGGGAAGGTGAAAAAATAATAAACTAAAAGCCAGGACAACTGGGAGTATGATTTTATCAGTAATTCAAGGTAGGAGTAGAGACAGACAGAATTAGGTCAACCTTTGCAAGAAAAAGAAACACCTTAAGTCCCGTTGACAGAAGCCTGTGGGTTGGAATGTTACAGTACATCCTGGGCACCAGCCCTACCTTGGGGCTGGCCAGGAAAAGGTACTGCAGTCACATGTTGGTCATCCTTTGTCATTTGTCTGGGTTCTGGATTAACACCAATGCCAGCTGCATCAGGGGTAGGGCCATGCAAATTTGACTATACCATTTCAGGGCTAATTCCAGTGCCAAACCAGTTTTATTTCTTTCATTTAATGACTGAGCCAAGAAACCCTGCAGATCTGAAATTGCTGGAAGTCAAACCAGTTTAGGGGTATCAGATCTCATTTAGGTTGCTTGTGATTATGTAGAGAACCAGAGAAAAAATAAAAATATTTTAAAAAATATTAAGAAAAGAGGAAAACAAACCCAAAAGAGGAAAACAAACCCAACTAACCAAAAAAACAAAACAAAACACCATTTTGTGTTCTGAATCTATGAGTCATTTTGGAAAAGCCTAGATTTAAACTCTTGACTTCAGCTGATTCTGGGAAAAATGCTCCAGTAACTAAAACAAACAAAACCTCACTTAACATGTGGTCATGTACCATAAAAAATAATGATATGTAGAAATAATGCTCTGAGTAGATGTGGATTTCCTTCCTATGGTTGGTATTGCTATAGCAACACTTCCCTCCAGACCATGACTGTCATTACAAAAGTTGCTTTTGATCTTATATGTGGTAGATTATATCTGTATTCATCTAGAAACTGAACATGCTAATGTCAAATGAAATATTTGCTTTTTGTGTTCATCCCCCCTCGATTTTTTTCATTTCAACAAAATAGTTTTGTTTTTAGGAAATTTCCTTTATCAGTTTTTCAGGAAGTTATTGGTAGATGTGAACAGTGTTTTTCACTCTCAGGGTTTAATACATTTGGTACAGCTTAATTTAAGCATCAGCATTTGCTACAGCAGTTTTACTGGAAAGATTTCTGGTAGGAATGTCTCTGCTTTTGCTGTCTGAATTTTCACAAGAAGATAATCAAGATCCAGCCTAGATCTCTGAGGAGGCAAATCTGAAAAAAAAAAAAAAAAAAAAAAAAAAAAAGAAATAATTTATATGTGGAATATTTTGAAAATAGATTTCAAAGAGAATATATCCCTGACAAACATTTATTGTGTAAACTTAAATCTCATTATTCATGTAATGGGGGAATGTGTATATTCATATTTGTTTCCAATCCAGCAGCAAAAGCGGCAGCCAGGGAGTAAGTGTATACACAAGTCTTGTCTAAATAGAGAGTGTAGAAAGCAAATTGCCACCATTAGATTTGTTCTGGTGATCTTCACCAGGGCTTCCAGATGTATGACTGAGACCTTGGTGGTGAGAACTTTACTGAGAAATATCAGTTTTCTGGTAAGCTTCAGTATTGCACAGGCAACACCAATAGTACAGTGAAACAACCCTCTCAGCAGAATGCCTTACTCAGCTTGCAGTTCCAGGTGCCCCATGACACAGCGGTGTGAGGGCTCCCCTATGTGCCAGCTTATTGCAGTGCCATCCTGATGCATCTCTTCAACCCATGGGGCCAGTGCTGGCCCAAAAGCTGCTCGGCAGCTTTCCCCTGCAGTCTGATTCAAGAGCTTTCTGCCAGATGGGGCGTTTCTGGACTATGAGGCATGAGAACCAAGAGCATGGGGGCAAAATGCAAGAGATCTCCAGTTGTTTTGTATTGATCCACTAGCTCAATGTTGTCAGCCTTTAGTAGGCACTATTAAGTTCAACTAGCAAAATACAGGTTCTCGTGTGCTCTGGGTCCTGAGGCTGTAATAGCTCAGTCATGGTATGGCTTGGATCTTTATCTGGTCTGGCACTACATCTAGGCAGGAGTTTTTTCAGCAAGTCAGAGCTTGGAGCAGCTCGGTCACTTCAGCAGGCAGCAAACAACTGTGTTCAGTTGAGTTTGCTAATTCATCTGTGTTGTGTCTCCTGCTTTCTGGTTGACTCTGCACTGTTGTCCCTAATATGCCTTTTACCTATTGTCTGCCTGAATGTGAACTGTATTTGACCAGAGTCAACGAATCTGAACGTGGTTGTTAGACCACACATATAAACCCTCAAGTCCCTAGAAATTAGCATATATAAACCTAATTCTGATTAAACGCCATTATGAAATGAACTTAAAAAAAAAAAAAAAAATGAAGTGACAGCAGCTAAGGTAGGAGTGCAATAGCATGTAATTACAATTTAACTCAGAAGCTGAGGGGTCGTCGTTATGAAAATAAATGTGCAAATCTGTTCGAGGCTTTGTAGTTCTCTTTTGAATTCCTTGGATATGATCTCCTATTTCTCCAAACCTCTGAGTGGCCCAGCTGATAAATCCCACCAGGGTTTGCAGTAACAAATGATAGGCATGTAGCTTTGAAATAAATTGTAATGTTACCTGGATTTCTTGTTCCTGTTTTCTTGTAATATATGGCTTGTTTGGGGCTGTTTTAAATTCCACTTTGTGCTTAGAATTTGGATTGTGTTTTACTTGAAAGATTCAAGGCTCTCAAGCTGGGACACAGGTACAGTTTACTGAAGGACCTTTGACTACGTAGTATAGGTAAGAAGAATTGTTTCTGGCCCCCTTGTATAACACCAGAGGAACACCTAGTACAATCCCACCCCTTCTCTTTCTTTCAATGAGTTACTGAGAAAAGACTTGTCTAAACCTCAGGCTGTAACTTAGTTGCTCCTCTCCTGAAATGCCTTCCGCAGAAGGCCCCCAGTAACACCCCTGTCTCCATGTGCTTGGCGTCCTAGATCATGAGGAAAAAAGAGACTGTTGTTATTCCACAAAAACATGTAGAATAGAAGTAGAATTGCTTGTGTCTCTGGAGGAAAGAAGAGGGAGTGCCACATATGGCTGATGGTTTATCATCACATTTTACTGATGTTTTTTGGAACTTGAAAATGTTTAAAACAAAGCTGGTTGCTGTGTGAGTAGTAGCAGCACCACATGGCCATCTGAGAGTAATCAGAACCAGAAACACACCAATGCCTCCAAATCTTGTAGTTAAGCTGGTTACAAGCTAGTTATCACAGGAGTCATCATGGACTTTATATATATAAGTGGACAGTCAGCTGCATATTTGGAACACTGTTCATAATGGAAATTTTATGTAAATACCAGCATGGGATTATAAAGTCTAATGTGGCAAAATTTGTAGGCAAAACTTTTTATGTGCAAAAACGTACCTAAAAGTGGGTCCCAAAGGCAGTGAACCGCTTATCACACAGGTCTGTGAAGTCTCGTGCATCCAGTGTTAAGAGTCATTCCATTGGTCTTTCTTCCCCAAAATTCCATCTTTGTGGCTGGCCTCTCCTCAGCTTCAGGCTATACCTGATGGCGAGAGCTGGTGGAGTTGGAGACACATCATTAGGCTGGACTGTGCTGCAAGCCAAGTTTTGCCTCCCAGCAAAGCCTACCTGAGTGATGTTGGACATTGAATGCTTGCTTTCTTCATGATCTGAAAACTTAACATATGCATCAGAGGACCCTGATGTATCCCATCTTTTCTCTATGCTAGTGCAGTGTCTGTCTTTCACACTGGTGTTGGAATAATCGGGATCATGTTATGTAATATTTTATTATTTTTAGGAGTAATAAATTAGATCTGTAGTGAAATTTCAGCAGAATGAATGACATATGTCTTTTTGTGGTGACTGACGATTTCTGTTTTACTTTTTTCATGTGGTTAAAAAAAAGTGTTAAGGAAACGACAGTTGCAGAGAGCTTGATAACCAGGCTACAGAAATCTCTGTTGTGCAAAAATGGAGGATGTTTTAGGGAAACAAATAAGTATCAATGTTTGTTCTGGTTTCCTACTAGAGAACACAGTATTTCTAGCTTGAATATCATGACTATGGCAACATCCTTTCTAAGCCCTTAGCTCACACTTCAAAAGACAGGGCTGTATATGTGGCTTTTGCTCTGCTCACCACATTTCTTGGTCATGAATTCTGACCTTGTCAAGTGGATTGTTTTCATAACTGCTAAGCAACAGCAAAAGCCCAAACCACAAAGCATTAGTAGACCAGCAAGCTAAATTTCCGCCGCCTCCTACCATGAAATGGAGTCAGTCTGTATGTTGCAAGTGCAGTGAACTGTAGAAACACAATTTGGCAAAGTTTGAAGGCAAAACTTTGTTTGCTTCTTTTTATTGGAGTCTACTGTCTTATTAAATCTCATAATTGTGAAGGCAGATGGCTTTTTTTATGACCCAGAATAATTCAAAACCTCAGTAAAAAGGGAACGTACTGTTGTACCTGTCAGTTAAATGGATACATTCAATACATCAAAACTGCTTTGCATTTCCTCCAAATACCAGTGGGTAATAGTTCCCGTATGCTGAAAACTGGAAGGGAAATGCGTTACAATGCTGGATGCAGTTTTTTTAAGAGAACCAAGTCAGTGGTTTTCATTCAGGTATTAAGTTTGTCAACTGTAGTAGTTTAGAGTTTTTTAAAGTTGTTGCAAATGCTTCGTTTTCTAGCTTAAAGAAGCGTATTGAACGCTGTGTAAATACAAATGGGCAGTAGTGTCACTTTTCTTTTTAAATTTGATCACTGTAAATTTTACTTTGTCTAATGAAGCCTGTAAACTAAGCAGATGAGTTGGGAGCATATAACCTTGGATCCCTTCCCCTGTGCCTGACTCATAGACACTTTGAGCTTCAGGGTGATTCTCCTTGGATTCTGTTATCCTCAAGGGGTATCAGTTTTGCCAGGCTTGACTATTCAGGAAACATAAGTCATGTCTTCAAAAACCATGAGAAAGTACTGAATAAGAAAACAATAGGACAAACGAGCAAATCTGTTTGAATTCATGATCTTTACTCTTATCTTGCTGCAGTAATTGAGGCTACAAAAGCAGAATTCATATGTAATCAGGGAGTCCAGGAACTGGCTATTCAACTAAAACACTACTGCAAGGATTGTTCTGGTATTGCTAAGGACAGGAATACTGTAATTTGGGCACAGTCTGTATGTAACAGATACTTAGCTATAACTAAAACCAATCTATCTTGTGTTGGATGATGTCTGCTGGTTTTTGAATACTATGCCACTTTCTCCATGCATAAGCTATCGGTTCATTTCACTTATAAGCAAGGCAAAGTTTGTTTTTTTTTATTTAGTTGAGGGAAGAAGCCACTGAAATCACATAACAATCCATTTATTGAAAACATTGTTAGGTGATAGGTACAAAACATGCCAGAAAATGTAGCTTATTTCATCTTCTGGGTTATTCCTTGTTGCAAAATAAAATCAAAGCTGCCCCAAGAAGATCATTACTTGGAACAGTTGAACTCTGTATAGTTTTCATTTTGATCTGTTTGGTTTATATTGTTTAAGGAAACTTAAGCACCTTGTTTCCTTTTAGCACAATGTACTTTGCCTTGTTGGTGTTAGCTCAAAGCTAAGACTATAAATAACACTGAATTTTTGTCGGTATGCAGCCAAATGCTCTTTTGCACCCTAGACTTTGGTTTCTTATATGTTACAAGTAGAAGGGAATGAGAGATGCGATTTTTGCCAACTGGCTCACACATGAGCAAGAATTTTAACTTATCACTCTTCTCACAACCACTTGTTTTCCTCAGTTTTCATTTTGAACTTGTCTTTTGCATGTTGCCACATATGGTAAGTGAAATTGAACAAGTTTTACTCAGGTTCAAGTGACAGTTAATTGTCTGTACACTTCAGATTTAAGATATATAGGTTTAAACACCTTTTAGCAAATTTGGTCTGGTTAGTTATCCTTTGAAACCAGATTAACTTTATGTGGCTTTGAGTGTGTAATTATAGGCATTGCGCAATTTTATTTTCTCATAAACACTGTTTAGCTGCCACTGATTTAATCTTAATTAAACTTACAGCTTCTAGGATCATGTATTTCAACTTCAGCTTTAAAGTTAAGATCTAGCAATTCTATATGTAAACATCTCCTGAGGGATTTGTTTTGTTGGTTTTTGGTTTGTTTGGTTTTTCTTTTTTGAAAAGGGAATGTTTATTGTCTCTGTTCCAAGAACTTCCACATCTAATATGTAGTGTTTTGATTTACAAAACAATTTATTTGCATTTTCTATTTCATTAAAAACATCATTGAGTATAGTCATTTTTAGTTGCAAATTTGTGTTGGCGTGTAGTGTTGTAATCTTTGTTTTGACTATTTGCTACAGGCCAAGTGAAATGAAAGGCTTTTCTATCTGATAAGTTTCCTCTGCTAGAAAGTAGGCATGGGTTCATCAACGTGAAAAGAAAGGAGTAAAGGGGCCAATGCATGACAAACATCCATTTAGAATATAAACATTGTTAATTTTCATGCAAACTTGTGCAGGTACCTGTGGTCTATATCTGATTGCAAAGTGCAAAGATGCTGAAGTTCATTCAAGGTGTGACTTGCGGGAGTTAAAGACAGGATTATATTTCATTTATTAATATTCTATGATTAAGCATCTTGGGCTTTTGAATATCCCATGTCTTCTGTCAGCACCTGTGATTCATATAGAGGTACAGTCTTATAGTCTAAACAGGTACATGTACTTTTAATTCTCTTTGAAGTTATAACCTTTTAGAACTTCATAATGTGTTTCCGTTTGAAAGATGTGCTTTGGATACTCTTCTGAACAGGAATATGTTTCAAAATCATGGATTTAATGAGGTCATCCTGACTTATTCCTTGCTATGTTAAGGCACATATTATGTCCTTGTAATTCTCTTACTAGCTCATTCATTCTCAAATTCTAACAATGATTTTTTAATATATGCGGTCAATGAAATTAAACCAATTTGTAGTCTGTGAAATGTAGTCAAGTGAAGAGAAAGTGTATGTCAAAAAAGAATGTTATGTCTCTAATTGTTTTGAAGAGGTTTCCTAACAACAGAGTCTTTTCTGTAATTATTTTTTTTAACTCTTTATGGTCATAGTAAGCTTAAAAATTTCAGATGTAAGAAAATCAAGTTAATTATTTCATTTAAGATAAATGACTGCAGAAAATAACATTTGAAGCTGTGTATAATGTCACCTGTCTTAAAGATGATTGGCAGTCTGCTCAAAAATAATTCAAAGACATCTATTTGTAGGAGAAAGAAGGTAGTACCAAGCTCACTAAGAGATGCTACGATTTTGGTACAGCAGTTGAACCTGTGGGAATTCAGTACTACCCTAACCGTAGACCACCAGAACCTATTTCAACAAACGTAGGGCTTTCTCCCCACAGGAATTGCCTTTTGTTGTTGTCATAGTAATTTTTTGCTTTCTTATCTTTTGCTTGTGTGACCTGTTATTAGTGCTAAGCTTAGAGGTTGAAGATGAACTTGGAAACATCCTTGTCCTTCATGCCTCAAGGCCTTCACCAGCCTCGCTGAGATAAGGTTGCTGCTGCTCACCCTTGGCTTCTGCTGCATTCTTCCAGTTGAAACAGAGTTAACCTCATCATGAGGATTTTCTGGTTAGGTTCGGTTTGACTCTAGTAGTGGCATGCTACTACATAATTTACAGACTATAGCATGCTTGAATTCCTTACACTGCTTGATTTGTTAACTTTGGGAAGTTTGGAATACTTCTCAAAAAGTTACTTTAGAGGCAATATTTATGCATAATTTCTTGTCCTTTAATTGCTGTTAACAGTGTGCCTAAATAAAACCACAATCCAAAAGCTGTGGTCACTCCAGGAAGAGCAATGTACACTGTGCCCTGAAATTCAGAAAACCACTTCATTAATTACAAAATTATGTGTCTTGGATGAGTCTCTGGTGGACCATAGAGACTGGTTCCTTGAATTGTGGCAGCACTAATTGCTACTCACTGTCCTTGCTATTATAATTTGCAATTAAGCCTAGTTTCAGATGCGGTTTGCTTTGGGGTTTTTCTTACTTGCCAAGCAGTGCATTAAAGCCAAACCACTTTTATCCCGAACTTTTATACGTGCATGCAAAGCATGCTTCAGGGTGTTCCGAGCCAAACAAATGCTTGACAACAGAGAGGAATTCTTGTTGAGTTAGTAAACTTTGGGTACCACAGGCAATGTTGTGGAACAGGTGTTAAAAGCAAACAGCTTACACTGAGTGCTTCCCTCCAAGGCAAAAGTGAAGGAACTGCAAGAAGATGCCTTCCAGTTGATCAAAGCCCTAAAAATCCTACTGGAGTCTGAGTTGCTCTTCTCCTAGGTCACTGCAGATCTTTATAGCCATTTCTGGATACAGCTCTGAGACAAGAGGGGAAATGGAAGGGTTAAGAGCATTGGTTGTGCCTCCTGTTGGCAGCATCTTCTGTCACCAAGTGCTGGAGGCTGAGGCTCAGCCAAAAGTGGTTGGCAGGAAGCAGAGCACACTTGGAGGAGCTGCCAGTGCCAAGGAATGATTCTTTCTTTTGAGCTTTGGCTAGAAATGCAATTATGGGAGGGCAGTTCTGCTGATATGGCAAATACCGAACTGCTATTCCAAGCTGAACAACTGATATAGATTGAAGATGAGAGCACAGTGCTTTGCAAAATCCATGTGCTTAGCTCTCAAAGCTGTTTTTGAGAAGATAAGAAAACAGAGGGAGACTGAAGATGCCATTTCCACTAAGCTTTATGTCTGTATCTTTCAGAATTAAAACTTCACTAGGCTGTAGAAGACCCACAAGATCTGGTAAAAGTGAATTTGGAAATTGTAAAGAGCAGCACCCTCTGCATAATTGCTGAGTTTGAAGCTGAGCACTACTGTAGCTAAAACCTAATAATGTTATGGAACATAGTCATATCTTTTGCAGGCTTCCTTTCAGACAACCGAACAGTTCTTTACAGCTGCTTTTAAAAATTAATTTCAGAAGTTGGACTCTGAATAGAGATAGAAAAGTTAGGATTTTGTATTTTACTAGTTCTAAGTGGAACTATGGAGATGGAAAGTTTCCTTAAGAAGGTCAGTTTTCAGTTTGGCTTGAAGAAAATGCAGTAACTTGGTTTGTCGTGCTGTCTTTCTTTTATTTAACTCTGAACAATTTCTGAAATTATAAACATCAGATGATTCCTTGTCATACATTTCATTTGACCAAGACCCATTTCCCCATGAGTGCCAGGGAAGTATTAGTATTAATGGCTATTGGAATTAGGGAGAAATGTACCACTTAACCACAGTGCAAGCATGACTATGTATTCAGGCTCTTACTAGTTTTGTCTGTTCTTTAACAACGATCATGATATTTGGGGCATACTGCTTTGTCTCTATTTTTTAAAAATCCTGACAAAACTTTAGTTGTCTCATTCTCCCACACATTTGGCTCTCCAGCAGGTCTCAGGGATGTAAATGTACTTGCTAAAACGTCAAAGGTGAATAAGCTAGGAAGAGTATAGGCAAATTTTTTCACTTGGGAATGTTGTCATCTTTGTTACACATCTTGTGTTTCCTGAGATGTTTTTATTTATTAAGGGATTTTGTTTTGAACTAGTGAACCTAAGAGATCATCAACAAGGATGTCCTGTTTTACTGGTTTTTGAATAATTTTCACCATAGAAAGAAGGAAGGAAGGAAGAGAAGGAATATTTTACTTTTTTTTTGGCCCCAAGCATTATGCAGTAAAAATTGTCTCAGCTTTTGCCCAACATGGTATTTTACCATTCTGGGGAAAAGCTGTAGTTCTGCATGTGTATGCAGCATCCTAGAATGACAGGCTCAACATAAGCAAACTGCATGTAACAACAGGCACACCATGGGAACATCATCTTTTGTCTTGGCAGTGACCTCCATCTCAGAGATCCTGAAGTTATAACTTTTTTTTTTTTTTTTTTTAATCTTGGACTCTCGTTTTATTTTATATTTTTCTCTAAACTGCGCATCTACCAAAATAAGAAAATTAGAATATTTTCATTTGTATTTATTAATAAATTCTGCCACAAAAACGTCAGGAGCTTTATGTTTAGATAGATTATGTAGGAATGATAACATGAGAGCAATCCTGAATTACAACATCAAACCTAAGGGCAAAGACATGGGAAGTTGAAATCAGTGCCAAGACTTGTCATCTACTCAATTTGCTGAGCTTTTTAGGTGTTTCGTGTTGCCCCAAGCTAGGATGACACAGAAAAGAGCAGGAGGTACCAGCATCTATAAAATCTTCAGATTGGTACCTGATGTTCAGATTGGTATCTCTCCCTGCCTTCCAGTCTCAACAACTAGTGTGGTACATGGTAGGAACCCACTTCTTTCCCAAGAAATAAATTGATCAAATTGGCATAAACAGTGTTTCTGAAACTTTTTGGATTTGTGAAAATTAAAACATTTACATCTCTATATATTCTTTCTACCTCTAGATTTTGGTAGTCTTTCATAGACCCCCTTAGTCGTCTTTGGCCACAGTCTAGGCCATCTGGATCAGTCGCAGAAAACCAGGAAAGAGATATCATGGAAGAAGGCTGTTTGTTGCCTGTTAACTTGATAGTGTCCAGCTGAGAACGTCTTTATTGTAAGGTGTACAAAGAGTGATTTCCAGCAGAGAAGACTGAGCAGCTGCTTCTTTCCTGGCTTGTCCTTCAGAGCCACTGGTTTCACAGATCAAAGGCTACTACCTAGAGTTTTATTGTCACTGATGTGCACGTAACGAATCTAGTTGCTGGAGATGGTAAGAAATGAACAGTTTCAGTCACCTTTTATATCTCCTCACCAGGTGGGAGGCAAATTGAGTGATTGCTTCTTTAAACTTGAGAGTTAAGCTTCAGGAAGTTACTTTCCATTGTAGCTGGAGTACCTCTATGAAAGAGGAAACCTAAAAAGCAGCCAAACAGGGACAGCTGGAGGCATTAGTTGGATGCTGCTTTAAGATGGTTTCATAGCAATACCATAGAAGAGTGGGAGGCTTAATTAGAAGTTGATAACAAGTTGTAAATCTTTCTTAAAAATAACTCTTAATGTGATTTCCTAATTCTGCCTATCTAGGTACAAGGAGTTTTGTGGTATGTGACAAATGGAAGGAATAGTGCTGTGATTGGCTTTTCGTGTAATGCCACATTTTTCACAAATGAGATGTACAGAAAGCTTTTCCTTTGCTTCCCTCTCCCTCTCAATGTCTTAAAATAAGTGGAAGTGTATGTATTGTAGATAGATATCTTGTGGCTCTTTTTTAAAAAAAAAAAAAATTGAATAGCAGGTATTAAGCAGATTTTTCATTTCTGTTCATGTTTCCCTGCTAGCAAAAGATGATTACAAATACATAATATTTACAGGTATGATAGTTTTTTCCAGGTAGCTATTACAAAAGCTCATGCAATACTATGTCACACTGGGTATATGAAATAGGTACACACAATTATTTGCAAAAGCTGCCACACAGAAATCATTGTTCTTGCTATAAGATGTCAAGTAGAGCTAAATAGAATATATTTTATGATTCTGTTCTAGTCTATTCTATATTTTTTTCAAGATATGCATGCTTTCAGTGTCAAAACATCCTTCCAGCTACTGCTTTAAACAGTCAAGCTCTTCTGGTCAAGAACTGTCTTCTTGCTTTATGCTGATTCAGTCTTAAGTGATGGGTTCTAGGCTCGTGGCTACAGTTTAGCAACACTAAAATTTAGCAAGGCTTTTTTAATCAACTTTCTGCACCAAGCAAATAAACTTTGCAGAACAGGTGAAGAGAATGAAAAACACTGTTCCTCTGGAGAAAAAAAAAAAAAAAAGAGGTTTAATTTTTTAAAATTTGTGTGGATTATTAGCTGGGCTGAGAACTGCACCTTTTCACCACGGAAGGGATAGTTTCACTCCTGTAAATGTGTCTACAAAGAAATCACAGTCCTAAATCATCTGGTTCATAGTTATCTACATTTGTTAGGTACCGAGGCAACAATGTACACAGAATACCATACTGTCAGAAAGCAAGTTTCTTAAATCACCGAAAAAAACTATTGGCACCAAAGTTGGAGTTGTAAGTTGTTTCTCTTTCCTCCAAGAAAAGGCTACATGTTAAAGGCCTTCCTTTGGAAAAAGTACATTTATGGTTAACGAACACTATGTGCTCTTAGCCATTGTAACTTTCCATTATTTTCTTTGTCATTTTTTTTTGTAAAATGCTGGTAGATACGTGTTTGTATAAAAGCTCTGCTTGCCAATTATTTTTCTTCTACCTTTCCCAACTGATCAATCTACTAGTAAGGCTTTAATTAAGAATTAAGTTGCAGAAGGTGTAAAGTGGGAGAGACTATCCATCATCTATCAGAAATCTATAGTATATTCTTCCACCAACTTTTTTCTCCTGATGTCAGACCACAGCAATGAAGTGATAAACCTTCATCTTGTCATCCTCCACCCTCCCATATGCGTCACTATCTGTCATGCAAGGCCTTATTGCTCTATCCCTTTATCAACCCCTATAATTACACCTATTATATAAACCTCAAAATGTTAATCTGCAGATTTGATACTATCACACTGGTTGCTTGCATCTTTCCTTGGCATGCTGCCTTCCTTTTGCGAAGTGTATGACATGGTGTCACGCTTCAGTACAGAGGCATGCTAGTGTAGATGATGTTAATAGCTGTGCCTTGAGGCAAGAGCTTCAAGGCAGCTCTTGGAACAGCAACCACCAGCCTTATATGATGCAACGGTTTGTTATCCTGCTTTTCCACAAAGGGACAAAGTGATATAGAGGACACAGAGGTCACTGCTAGGAAACAACTGCTCATCATTGCATCCCAGCAAGACAAGTCTATAATAAAACCTACCTTACAATGACATTGATGTGTGGATTCATTCCATCCATCTTGGGATTGCCTGGAGAAAAGTTGCTTTTCCATCTGTCCACTTTTGGTGGGTGCATCAGCATACATCCATGATAAGGTGAAGTTCCTAACATAATTTGGGGCACTTGTGAACCTCTGGAAGGTGTAACAAATACCGTAAGATATGTGCAGATGAAACAAGTTTTATACACTGTATGTGAGCTCTGAATTAATATCTGTGCCTCACTAGTATTTTTTCAGGGCAGTACCACAAACATTCTCTTACTCCATGTTTCCACATGTGACATGAAGGATTCAACGTGGTCTGGTATTTTTCCACCAGCTGTGTTTCAGGCATGATGACGTGGTAAAGCAATGCAACTAGGGAACCTGCTTCCAGCATTTTCTTCTTTCTGCAGCCTCCTGTGGTGATGCTTCTCCTGGTACCTTATCTAGGTTGTGGAGACCTGTATGCCAAGTGAGGAAAACATTGTTGGGAGACCTGTATTCTGGCGGTCTGTAGCCAGCCAACCAGTTTGCTCAGCAGGTGCTCCCCAGATGCTGTGTATAGCATTTGGGAGTGGGTACTTTATATTTCAACAATCTTCTTGTCAGTGAAAGATACACTGAAAATGAGTTTCTCCTGTGGTGCGCTAAGGCACAGACAGTGGTGTAAAAGTAAAATGAGTGTCTGTGGATGGGTACCTGTAATGCTTTACCTTGCTTCAGTGGACATGATTCTCATCTTTGTTTTGTCTTATTACTTGAGAAAACTGCTTATGTTCCATAGTCAACTGCTTCAGTTTCTATCCCTTTATATTTTTCTTTTATCTGCTCTGTCCATCCTTTTTGCATTTAGCTGGCAAGATTGCCATCACTGCCATTTCTTTGCTGAAGGCCTTGAGACTGCTGCCTTGGCTAATGAAGCCTGACAAAAATGGCCAAGACCACTGGGAGCTTCTCAGGTGGCTATGCACTGGGCTTCCCACCTCCCTGCTTTTGGGAAGTGTTGGCACATGGTCAACAGAGGTCCTTCTGAATGGGAATCTGCTGCACACCATACTGGGAGCATCCTCATGCTGCATGAGTGAGGCTGTCTTTACCCAGAGAGACCACCTAGTCTGTGCAAAAATACCCACACAAATAAAGTAATCTAAGCAGTTACACCTGGCATATTGTTAGAGGGGCTGGGTGATGGGTGGGGGTGTAAAAATATTGCCAGCAAAGTTGTGTGCAACTGGTGCCTATTTAGTCACTATGTAAATACATGCTGGAGGATCCTAAAACTGTGTGTGTTTGGTGAACATTCTCTTTATAGTTCAGTCATTTCAGAGATGATCAGCAGTCAGGAATGCTAAGAAGGAAGGATTTTGGATATTAGATAATTGAGCACAAGGTGTAACAGACAAGGAAGGTTCAGGTGAGTTGTACCATCACAGCTTTCACTTCAGACCAATAAAGCATGCAGCTGGTTGTACAGGAGCAGAAAAATTGCATAGCTCCCCGTGCAACACGAGATAGAGTGCACTGATGCCCTGTTAATAATATTTAAGGATAATATCCTTGGAGTCAAGACTAGCAGAGCTGTACTTTATACGAATTGTTGCATCTTTAGAGTCTCCACAATCTTAAACTACAGTTGAAGGCACATATATATTAATAGCATAAGCCTATTACTTCAAGAAGCTAAAAGAGCAGAAGCAACAGTATACAGTTTGTAAATTCTCTGTTGGCTAAAGGAATGTTTCATTAATGCAGGAGATACAGAAAGGGAGAATCTCAGCTCTTAATAGCATTTTTCAGAGATTGCAGCTTATTATAGCATATCTAGTAAATGTCCTCCACCTTTTTACACCATGATACACCGGCAAATAACAAAAGCCTGGAGATAATGAAGAGGCTGCATTCCTATGTGGATGGGCTGGGAGAAGCCAGAACCCAAGCAGTTCTTCTATGTTTTGATTTTTCACAGCCGCCTGGGGAGGACGAGGGAACGCATTGCAACTCGGATGCTGATGGCTGTGGTACAGGATGGAAATGTTTCCACCCCTCCTTCTGGGCCAGCACTCCCAGTTCTGGTCCTCATAATGACTATGTGTACAGGTGGGGCAGAACAAAAAGGAGCTACTTCTACATGGCCTCTTGTTCTTTTCCTTTGTTAAGCAAGCATTAGACATGGTGGTTTTTTAGAGTTTTTTGAAACATGAAAGAATATCTCTAAGCACTTTATACAGGCAAATGTGCAGTTGTTGGATAAGGACTATTTGCTGCTCTTGATAAGCAATTCAGACTAATCAATGTTTGGTTCAGTGCTAGCACTGGAAAATCAGAGAGGAAAAAACACTGGCCTACGAATTTGAGGGAGAAAACTGTTCTGGTTAAAATAAACTGTTCAGGTTGATGACCCACCTCCTGCCAAGCAGTAAACAAAAGTGATAAATGTTAAAGCAAAGCTGTTTCATTTTTATAATTTTGAAATAAAATATTTTGGGTTTGGGGGCCTTTTTTTATCCCCTCTTCCCTAAGTAATTATATGAAACTGACGCCAAAAGTGATGTATTAATAACTCTAAAATCATTGATGTCACCAAGATCTTAATTTTTTACCAAGAGACTTTCAGCCAAAAGTTCTTGCATGCCTCTAATTCTGACTTCCCTACCATAACAACACATGGGTAGAAGTCAGTGGATGCATCAGATTACTCTTAAGTGTAAGATGCCTGAGCTCAGTGCCAATGATGATGTTCCAAGGTGTGTATATATTGTGCTCTCTCCAACATATCATGTCTGACACTTAGTTAATATACCATAAGGAAACAATACTGCATGAGCAGCTTGTTTCACACAATGAAAGCGTATTCTGATGAGCACATCAGGGGGCTAAATCAGGTGCACAAAGACTGAAGACTATGGATGTAGTTCCATGTTGCAGCCCTTTGTCTGCCACATCCATCTGTCACCAGTAGTCCAAGAGGGGTCTCTTCCAACACAACATTTTAGGATCATCTGCTTAGTAAGATCTTCTGCCTCACTAGCCATTGAGCTTCTTTTCATCATGTTGGAGTACTTAACCTACAGCACATAATTAATGTATTTTTGAGAATATCTGTTTATTTTACAGAAGTTGCAGTGACAATTTAGATGCTTCTCTGTCTTGGCTTTGCAAGTGAAATTGTGGCTCTCTGAAATCTACTCCATAATCTACTCTGGTTTGATTTTTCAATTTCTGCTTGAGGTGCAGATAGAAAATCTTGTGGGAGCATCACAGTTTGGTCTGTCTTCCTTCTGCAACAGGACAGTGCCATAGCTGTATTATCCAGGTTTTTCAATAAATCAAGCCTGTAGATCTGATTCATCCCAGAAGATGCTAAGGAGCACCAATTCTGTTGTTTGGTCAGTCCTTGGAAAATTCTCCTCATTGTAGGTAACCTTCCTGTATAGCCAGCCAACTGTTTTTGAAACACAGTTCTAACCCTCAGGACTGGAAATGTATTTGCCAACTGAGAATCAGATTGTATGGCTCACTTCCTGCACCTTAAAGATGTTTCATTACAGAGTGCATCACAGCTGTCTTCCTGCTCCTACACCTTTTGTCTTGCGAAACTTAATTATATATTCATCTCCCCCTCCCTTTGCTTGCGATATCTCCTGCTATATTTTCAGAAGGGCACTGATTCCTGAGAGCAGTCCATTAAAGTCCTGTATGGACCAAACTAGAAAACAGGTCATAGTTTGATTTTGGTAAAATATTGGTTTGGAATGTTAAAACACTCTGATTTCTGTAGCTGAAATCAGATCATATCCATCTAGGTTTGACTCAATAGCTGAGATACCTCTTTCCAGGTGAATCAAGTTAGGGAGAGCCCTCAACATGAGGGCTGACGTGTAGTGACAAGTTTTAACATTCCTGTCACCATGCCCTAGATATGACTGTGAAGAGACATTGTCTTAGGCTTAAGACACTGATACCACTCACACTGCTGCCAACTGGAATGCAGCCTTCAGGATGGGAGAACTTCCCCCCTAATAGATATTCCAGAAATGAAATGAAACTTCTGCCTTTCATTTTGTTATGAGAAAATCCTCAAAATTCTAATAGTTTTATCTAAAAATATCATAAACTTTGAGAAAGATAATGGACAGGTTTTCCAACATCCTCTAAATACCAGGAGCACTGAATAAAACTGGGTTGTTTGAAAATCTCTTCTAGTATTAGTGTTATTATATTTGCATCTTTTATCCCAACCGCATTTTTCCTAACTGAGCTGAATTTGTTTTCCTTGTGAGAATCTTTAGTTCCCACCCTGTTGCCACTGCAAACACTGGTACCCATGTGCGTAGAACTTACCTGTGTAGTTACACACTTTTCCTCATCAAAACGTTTACTGGCTTCAAATAAAGCCATGACTAAACAAGAAGAAGTTTTGTTATTTAAACTTTGCCTGAATTGCAGACAAAATCTATCCTGACAATGCAAAGAGAAGGAAACACCACCACTGCTTCTGCCCCAAATTCCTTGGCATACTCCTGGCAGAATCTGAGAAGATTTGGAATTTGTGTGTGTTGGTGGTTTTTTATATTATCTTTATGAAACTTTGCTCCTTGGTGTTGCTGGTGAATAGGGCATGCTGACATTCGACAGGCAGGCCTAGGAAACGGAAGAGGCATGGAGCTTGCTTTGATACCTTCATTGGGTAACATAGTTTCATCTAGTCAAAGGATGGTTTGACTAAAATAAGAATTAAAAATTTAAAGTCTTCCTGGTCAGGAAGAGAAATTCTCTCCCTGTTACAAAAACCCGTTTCCCTAAATGTAAATTTCTTAAAGTAGTATGGTGCTGCACACAGCTCTAGGTCTTTTGCAGCCCTGAAAGCTGCACGTATTCGCATTTATGTTGTCTCTCTCAAATCACATCTATTTTCATTCCCAGACATGGTATCCATTGTTCTGCTTGTCTTCAGGCAAGCAGGAGGATCAGTTTGCTCCAGGTCTATTACTTCTGTGGTGCTTGCTGAGGTGCTCTGTCCCTTGTTCAAGGACATGGCTATTAGATCAAGATGGCAAAAAAACAAACAAAAAAAGACAGGTAAGAGGTTATGTCTGTTGAGGGTATGTCTGTGCTGACCTGTGAGAAGAGCAGTCATTGAGCTGATGCTTCTGCCTGTGTCACAGCAGTGCCATGGGACATTATGAGCTTAGATCTTCAAAGGTACATTCAAAAGTGTCATCTGGCAGCTCTGTATGTTGATTGAGGAGCAGCAGTGCCTGGACCTGATTTTATAACTCCAAGTGCTGGAAGCAGTTGTTCACAGCTACACCAGGACATGGCTGCAGCTCTCTGCTACAAGGTGCAGGTCTGCTCTGTGGTAATTTCAGCAGGATGTAACCTTGGCTGGTGATTCTGGGGCTACAGATGAAAGGATTTGGTAAACACAGTTCTACAGAAAGGCAATTGTCTTGCGTTGCTGAGTGTTTCATGTCTTTAGAATACTGACAATATTGGGATAGCCTTCCAGCATTTTTGTTGTTTTGTGGGGAGAATGGATTGTCTTTTTAGCTTGGTTTGTTGTTTTCTTACACTGGTGTTTTGTTCTGGGTTATTTGTTTGTGGGATTTTTTGTTAAAAAAAAAAATCTGTTTTTTGTACATAACACAAGAGCATTGTGTGAGGAATGCTGTTAAGGGTGGTAGATGTGGAATGATGTGTGCTGGTCATATTTTGTTGTTTTGAAAACAAATGTGCCCCTCCTCTCCTGTTGCAATCTGCTGATTCAGCTGAAGAAGCAAGGTCAGCTTTCATCCCTCTTCTCCATTCCTTTCTTCCCTTATTCTGGAAATATTTTAGAATATTCCTTGCTCACTACCAGAGAGGTTCATGCTTTCCTTCTTAGCTCTGCAGTCACCCAGGGCTCCTGGCTGCTTCCTGATACTTCTGCTCTACACCCCACTGGATTTTGAGCTGGGGTGGATCAAAAAACCTTATAGCTGGGAAAGGAGGAAGGTTACAGGTATATTATTGGAGGAGGCAGGGTCGATAGAAGCAAGAGAGCAGATTAAATGGTCTCATTTCTTTTTGCGTGAAAGATTTTAAAACTGGCCAGTGACCCAACGGTTAACATGGTGGTTGCTCACATGCAGTTACACAGGACGTGCCATATCTCAGTGTTGCAAGGGATCTCAGCTGGTTCACTGCAGAGAATTACAGCAATTCAGCCACTTTTGGTGACATCAGATTTCTGAAGAAGGCATCTGGTTCTCAGCAAAATGAGTGTGTCCGCTGCATGACAAGAGTCAAAAATGTGCACTGACAGAAGAACACTTCACAGTGGAGAAAGGAGGGCCTCGATGAAGAGAAGAAAGTAACAAATTCAGTTCTACATAAGCTGTCTCGGGCAACAAAGGTTTTAAGTCACCTCCTAATTAGATGACTGTTGCAACTGAAAACAGGCAACTCTACACCTCCTTTCCCAAGCTATTGCAAAACACTGAAGAGGAGTTTGTGATGGTGACAAAGGTCAGGTGGCTTGGCGATCTGACATGAACCCTTGGTTGTGTTGAAAGGAGAGATCCTTCACCACTCACTGCATCAGAGCCTGGATTTTTCTGTCTTTATGTATTTCACCATCTGATAATTTCAGGAAGGGACTGGGAGAGAAAGCGTTGCTAATATTTTCAGTTACAGTTGAACATTGTCCTTGGGCAACTGTAAGATAAGACCATTTTTTTTTGTATAAACTTCCTGGTCATTTGCAGCTTTGGTGGCAGGTGACGGATATATCTGTTAGGGCAGCCAGACAAATGAGCAAATCTGGAAAGCTGCCTTGCCTGAACAGATGTTTCTTTGCACAAACAAATTTGGAAAGCCCCTTTGAACAGATAGTATGACCAAATCACCATGTTTAATGGCTTTAACTTTCATGTCAGAGAAATCAAGAATTTTGAGGATGGAAAACTTCGTAAAGTACCTTTGGTACTCCAATTTTATAAATGAGAAATATAGTAAGCACCTAATTGTGAAATAAGTAAAAGTGACAGGCTTGTCATAGGATTTTATCTTACTTCTATCCCTTTCTAAGCACAGCAAGACGATTATTTTAATCAGGTAATTAATATTTTATCTTGTAGTCATATTTGGAGTAGAGAAATTCAAGCAAAGATTGAGAATCCATGCTCAGATGAAATGGTAAATATTGTACCATTATGAAGTAGGTCAATTTTTTTTAAACTTTCCAGCATTTGAAGTATTTCTTTAAAAGCAGACGTATGCTGTCTATCTCTGAAAGTACTAGTAAAATCAATACCTCATTGGCTTAAATATGCTGCTGCTGGCCAAAACTTTGCAGCGAATTTTGAGCAGCAGATGTTATCCCCTGCATCCCACGGATGTCCGTGTTTGTGTGTAACCTTTGCTGATGTGTATGGAGAGTCCTGGACTCAAAATCTCCCATGTGTATTGCTGTCTGCAACTGTGCTGGATGCACACCTGGCCTGTGGAGGAGTTCCTTTTGTGTCTTAGCAATGGGTATAGAACTTTATAACTCTTGTTGTTGCATTTCTATGAACTTACATGGTAGATGCTACGTTTGAGAATAGTGGAATGAGGTTTGAATGATGTACTGAAGGATTAAATATTTATGTTGTATGGGGTTTTTCTAAGAGGTCCCTACTTAACCTTAATTTAATCTGGCCATTATGAAAAAACATTCTCTTAATACTAGCAAAAGATTAAAAACAGAATTTTTAAAATATACTTGGTGACAGAGAAAAAAACTGGTTTCTCCAGTCCTACCTTCAGTCCACATGTGAAGGCAGTCTGAGGCTTTTCACAGATTCTGCCAGGTGTGGTTATCCAGCAAATTCTTATTGCTAAATATATACATTTCTCAGTTCTGAAAACAAACTTAAGCCTGGGCTTGGACTTGTTAGAGCATTGACTCGGGAGTGTTCCCAGGCCTGCCTAGAGCTCAGCTCTGGATGGGGGACAGGCCACGTGAGGGAGTTTGGGATCAGCACCTCCAGAGCAGCTTTACTGGCAGTCAGTGTCAGGTTTTCAACCTTCTTGAGTTTCCAGGTGCATGCTGTTGAATCACTCTTATTTTCTTTCTGTCATGTATCTCCACACCTTGCACCCTGCTCTCCTTATCCTTCCATGCTTCCTTCCCCTCACCAGCCTTAATGTAATATCAGTGCTTAAAGCTGCATTGCAGAGCAAGCTTCCCTTCCCGATGATGGGCTAAATTAATCTTGTTCCTCACTGAAGAGAAGGGGCACTCTAAGAACAAGTTTAATGCTACAAATGGTCTGAAGAAAACATCACTATGGTGTCACTGTGCCTTAATGTAATTTTTAAATTTTTTTAGTATCTATGGAATTTTCCTTTGTCACAGCCGAGTTTGATGAAATCTGTTGTATGCTAAGTATTTGGGAGTACCATCAGCCTGGCCAGATAGGAAGAGATGCAGATGCAATGTTATTTTAGATGACTGTGTTTAAATGTGTGTAATGCTGTCTAAGTGTGGCATGTTAACCAGGAGGACAGGTGAGGAAATCGTGTTTCAGGTTGTAATTATTCAGTGTAGGTTGCAGCTGAACACTGATCTCTGTTGCAACCGTTCCAAACTAAGTGTGGCTTTGGGGAAAGAATGGACAAACCAGTAGGAACCCCATCCAGCTACACTGGCAATTTTGGCTATCTTAGTTTCAGAGTTAAAAGAAGTAGGGTTCACAAGTCTCAGCCTCTACCACTACAGAACTGTGGTACCTAATACTGGAAAATCATGAGTCATGTTATCATCCTGTTCCAGTTTTTGTCCCTTCAAAAAGATCTAAAATGATAAGAAACTGCATGCTTAATGATGTCATTTGAGCTTATTATCTTTGCAGGACAGGGTCTTTAACTGGCCTTTGTATAAATAGAAAATCACTATTTCAGAACTCAGAGCTTCATTTAGTCCCCAGCAACCTCTGTCTGTAGTCATAGTCACCCTTTCTTTTCCTCTCCTTTCCTCTCTGCTCTGTAGCCTTCTGCTGTCTCTATTCTTGGGTCCCTGAAGTACACAACTGGTGGGTTAAACTCTCTGCCAGGTTAACACTTTCTTGTTCCCTGCTTCTCACTCCAGATTTTTACCTCCTCCAGCTTACTCTGGAATCCCTCCTAAAACCCACATTTCTTGAACACCAGGCTCGTTTTCTGTCCAAAGGCTCCCAGTTTCACACTACATCCTCTTCAGTAGGATATTTTTCTCAGTTTTTGTCCACAAATTTATGTTTCTGCAGTATCATTTCCTACTGCTGCATATTCACAGATCCACTTTCTATCTTCTGTCTGGGCTGTAAACAGATAAACATAAGCCTGGATTTACAGCAATTGGAAATGTGTGTAAAGATTTTTCTTAGTAGGGCAAGTTCCATCCTCTTACAGAAGCTGTAAGGGAATCAAAGCCCATTTAGCCTTTTGACCAAAGGTGGCCTTCTTCAGTCATATACAGAAAAAAAAGATACAGAAGGTACAGTGAGCATTTGGGTTATTTATGGGAAGAAATATCACAAATAATAACAAAAAAACACTGCCTAAGTTCAGAGAAGTGTGAAGGGTCACTGTGAGGGGTCAATGTGGAGCTGATTCTACAGCCAGTTTTGGGAACTTTTATCTTTTCTGATCTCAAATGTCATCTGTGGATCCCATTTACAGCTGTAGTTTGGGAATAAAAATGTGGAGGGGCACATTTACCCCGACTATCATTTTGTATGAGTCTTTCTGCACTTTTTCCCCTGGCTTCCTTCTGTTGCGTGTGCAGGATGTAGCCCAATTTTATTAATTCTCATCAGAATTTTACTGAAAAATTCCTCGGTATCTTCAACAACTTTGGCAGCTGTCTTCATTTTCTCTATTTTCTCTGAACAGTTGGGCAGCAACTAAAAAAAGGTTTTGCATATGTTTTGCAGGAGTTTCTTGATTTACAGTGTTCCTAATATTATCAAAGGGAATGCACCCAAAACAAGGTACATCCTCATTCCAGTCTGAATTACGAGGCACTGAACAGATTCTATAGAAGAATGAAATTCTACGTAGCAGATCTTTTCAGCTCCATTTTCTCCCATTTGGTTTACAACTGTCTCCTGGACTATTTCTGTGCATCTTTGATCAGATCTCTTAATATCCCAGTGTGTCAATCTAGGTTAAGTATAGCACTACTTCTCTACCTTGCAATGATGCAGTGAGCTGGAATCTGCTTTGTATTGCTTGGATTAGAAAAGAACGAAATACGGGAGAAGTTAGTAATAATCTCAGACTTTTTTGGATTAGGCTTTGTGTAAGGTTGCCAGAAGTGTGCAATGAATAGAATTAGGGCCTAGTTGCTGTAGGGTCTAGTGTAGCAGAGGCCATTCTTGAAGTAAAAGCCCATGTAATGAGGTTGAATTAATTATTACAGTGTATATTGTAGCAAATATAGCCAGCTATCTTGCACCTTTAATCGTTCTGCAAGTAGATGAATATGTCTTCTCTTATTAATTAATTATGAAATACCTCAGAATATGTGGGAAAGACAGGGTGAAAATTTGAAGCTATGGAGCAATAAGAAATATTTTTGATGTAAACTTATTCCAGTGTATACTATTGTACTTAACAACAAAGTCTACCAAAGCTTTTCAGGCTACCTGGAAATTCAGCTTTCATAATTATAGTAATTATTTCTCTGCACTTGCTTTTTGCTGAAAATCAAAGAGTTCTGAGTTTCAGTCATGCAGGTTTCCCACTTTACAGGACTTTTAAATTTTACATCTTTTCTGGTTTGACTTTATGAAGAAAAGCAAAAATGAGAAACAAAACAAAACATCCCTCAGGTCAGGCTGATGACACAGGAAGCAGCATTACATTGAAACCCCTCTGTAGCTGCCCCTGGGGTTGCCCTAGGGAAGCTTCAGTTTCTATATATATTTTAAAAGTGGAATATTACAGAGCTAAGGGAAAGAGCACTCAGGAGAGAAGGTAAAAGATCTGCAGAAAATTAGAGAGAAGCCCAGAGTAGCAGAAGTGTGAATGGCTTGTAGAAAGAGAGAGAAAAACCGAGACAACTAGTAAATATTTCACAAAGTAAAGTCAAAATATATTTTTATTTATCTTTTACTGGTCAGTAAAATATTTTCCCTTAAAAAAACTTCTCTGGTCTACCTAGAAAATAACTTGCGCACCAGTACCTTTTTGATTTTGTTGTTTTAGAATCATAAAATAATTTAGGTTGGAAGGGACCTTCAAAGGTCATCTAGTCCAACCCCCCTGCAATGAGCAGGGACACCTTCAACTCAATCAGGTTGCTCAGAGCCCCATTCAGCCTGGTCTTATGTGTTTCCAGGGATGGGGCATCTACAAACCCTCTAAGCAACCTGTTCCATTGTTTCACCACTATTATTGTAAAAAAATTCTTCCTCATGTCTAGCCTTAATTGCTTCCCATTTAGTTTAAAACCGTTACCCCTTATCTTGTCATAACAGGCTCTGCTGAAAAGTCTGTCTTCATCTTTCTTATAGGCCCCTTTTAAGTACTGAAAGGCTGCAAAAATGTTTCCCCGGAGCCTTCTCTTCTCCAGGCTGAACAACCCCAACTCTCTCAGCCTGTCCTCACAGCAGAGCTGTTCCAGCCCTCTGATCATCTTGGTGGCCTCCTCTGGCCCAACAGGTCCATGTCTTTCCTGTCTGAGGGCTCCAGAGCTGGATGCAGGACTCCAGATGAGGTCTCATTAGAGCAGACTACAGGGGCAGAATCACCTCCCTTAACCTGCTGGCCATGCTCCTTTTGATCTTTTGACACTTCTCCACTGGAAGATTCATTTTGAATCCTCTCTCTGCTCTAGGTTAGACAAAAAGTGATTTATTTCTTCTGTGAGCAGTTAGAAGCCAGTGTTGCCTGGAAAGTTTTTTACATAGTATTATCTTTATGGAAAAGATTTCCTTCCTGCTGAATCCCTTTTGTTCTTTTTCCATTTCAGTGAAAGATCTTTGTTTTTTAACGTACATGTTGAGTGAGGAGCAAACATGGTCCATCGTTCCCAGCTCCTAGTGAGAAGCTCAGGCAGAAATGGGGAAAACAAACCTCCTTGAATGTCCTTCAGCTGAAACTGTCTTTCACCAGTGGACTTTGGGATGGTTTCCAACCTGGAAGCCCTGGTGTCTTACTTTTTGTAGTCTTTCCTTCTCACTTTTGGGCCCTTTGTGGGTCAGTGTCAGTATTAGTAAAATTGTATAATGTGGTTACTCTGTCCATACTTCTGACACACCTCAGAGTTAAGGGTCAAATAGTTCTAGCTCCTCATATATTCAATGAGAAGAGAGAGGAGTATCCAACAAGGAGAGTCAGAGTCTCTTTCCATTGTTTTTTGCTGTCTTTTTTTTGTATTTTGGGGGCTGTCCCTATTACTAATGTTGAAGGAGCAAGCAGAGCTCTTGGCACAGGCAACCAGAAGAAAGAGCATTGGCTGTGCGTGCAAAGGAGCCACTGCTTATCCCAGCTTCCCTCTGTAACCGGCATGGAAATATGACTAGACTACTAAGAGTACAGGTTGGGTTATCGTTCTGATAAAACAGCACTTCAGAAAGATGTAAAAATCTGCTCCCAGGGTGAAAGAAATAGAAGAAGCCACATTATAGGCTGTAGCTTCCAAAGAATGAAGACAAAGCCTTTTTCTTTCTGAATCAATCTCCCTGCTCAGACACTCGCTGAGTTTAGTCATTTGGTAGCTACTTAGAGGCTTTACCAGGGCTGGAAAGATAAAAATAGTCTTTCGGGTTTTCATAAACCTGTCATTAAGAAAGAAGTGGTCCCTTGACAAAACGGAATGGTTTTCTGAGGAGCAGGTTGAGACAGAAGACTAAGATGTCTCAGGAAAGCCTCTCTGGCCAAAATAGTTATTAGGCTTCAAGGTAATCTATTGTCTAAAACCAAGATTTGTTGTACTAGGAAGCGAGTTTTTTGATCACTAGTGCACTAAGAAAAAAAAATGTATAGAGAAGTTGCATAACTGTGTGAAACTTGGCATTCTTGAAGGTATTTTTATTTGTGTCTGGGAAGTGCTTTTATGTAGCTTGGAAAAATTAGCTGCATATATGTCCATCTATAATGCTAAGTTGCTTTTGCCTGAACCAGAAGATAATTTGTATTTAGCTTTTGTTTGGTTGGTTTTTTTTTCGTCATCTTCACAATGTTACTGAATGCTGTTTCTGAGGCCCACACTCAGGGATATTTGCCAGAGATCAGCATAACATTTACAGCATGCAAAACTAAATGCCAGTACAGCAAAGAAACTAATTTTCAGCTCCCCTCTCCCCTTTTGTGTGTTTGTATTCTTCTTCCTTGTCATTTTTGAAGAAAAAAAATATATTAAATGTGCATATAATCATAGTAATAATTACAGAAACACAGAATGGTTTGTCTTGCACCTCTGGAAGTTTCTTTCTTCTTGCCCATCCTGGAGATGGTCTCAACAGTTGCCTTTTACTGTCCATTGGTCTGTTCTCAGCCTCTATGACCTTCCCAAAACAGTAGACTGTCAGCCCCATTGGATGCATCCCCTCCAGCCCCACAGAACTGTGTAGATCTGCTATGCCGGGGTCATTCCCTCCATCTTCCTCTACCAGGGGTAACACTTTCCTTCCCCAGACTCTGCTATGAGACACAGGCACCTGGGAGGTCTGAGTGCAGAGCTTGCAAGTGAAGACCATAAATATATATTCTCTACACAGAATTAGTGGAAGTTTGGAATATTTCCTCTACTGAAGTTATGGTTTACTATCCAAATATCCGTGTATTGTCATGAGATTTTCAGTAATTAAGCAAGAAATGAAAGAATAAATTGATGGAACCCCAATTTTGCAGATCACATGCATTAGGGTTTGGCATTTTTTGCAAATAACCTGAGTTATTCTCCTCAAACTGGACATGATTAGCTGTCACTTCCTTAGATTTTTGAGAGATTGTCATCATACTGGAACGTAATGTGTGAGTTGCCAAAGTGCATAAACAAAGGGGAATGTGAAGAGAGAATTGGAAATGGGACAACAAGAAAAGAAGGTAGTTTAAAAAGCCTCTTACGTTAAGCGTATTTTAATATATTGTATAAAATATGGAACTTAAAATATTGTATATTAAATGTAAACACTTCCATGTGAAGCTGGTCTAAAGAAGCTTGCAAAATGAAGGATTTTAATTGACATTTAAGCTGCAGGAAATCTGAAGCGGTTTTAAAAGGCGTGTGAAGCTTTTTTTCTTTATTTCTTATTTTACTTCTGAGGTGAAGACTTTTAGATTAATTTCTGCAGTTCTGGCTAATTTTACTTCTGTGACTGCATTATGCAAGGAAAGTGCAATGTTCAACGCCTGTGTAATTTGTACATTATCTGCCATGAGAGAGGAGACACTGCTCTGAGAGAATGCGCAGTGGATTTTGTGAACAACCAAAGCCATTTTAACTTCCTACACAAGCACTCCAAACAAGTCAAGGGTTGACAGTGAGTAATAAAATGTAGCTTGGCTTTGTGGCATGGTGGTGAGAGAAAGGGAGGAGGGATGAGAGAAAGGCGAATGCATATCGGTGATAAATGGGCAAGAGGAGTGCCCAGGCTACTGTGAGCAAATGGTGTAATGGAGATGAACTCAACATAGTTTCATCTGTTTAGGCAAAGACATTGTGCTGCTTTCCCATGAGGGAGAGCTGTGATGCTCTGTCTTATCTGTCTTATAACAGTCAGCAAACCAGAGGGAGTTTTTAAAGACCAGCTTAAATAAAAGATTTGGCTAGGAAAGATATGTGAGGAAAAAAATTAATAGTAGAGTACATAGCAAGCACTGATTGAGAAGAAATGAGGAGGAGGAATAACCAGGCCTGATTTAAAACTCAGTATTTCCTTCCCTCAGGGAATTCTGCTAACTTCAGCATTTATCTTTATGCTGGAGAGAAATAAAAAAAAAATCTCAATTTTGTGGTTGAATAGGGGGTTATGAAAAATGTTGGTTTTCAAAAGGATAATGTGGGTTTTCTTTAAAAGACCAGTTTGACATTATGTCTTCCTATTCTGATTTTAATGAGTCCTAGGAATGGCGGTTTGGAAATGTCCTCATTGATCACTACAAGCTGGGGTCACTGGCCAACCACTTCTGTCCTGGTGAATCACATTTTTGTGCCTCCTGCTCTGCATCCAAAGATGCTCTAGCAGAATGGAGGTCACAGCATATGCCAGGATTTGCATGAGTGTGTGTCTCTTGGGAAATATAGTCCATCAATTGGTCCAGCTTATAGTGATAATGAGGCCCAGACCTACGTGAGCTAGAATCGTAATTTGGCATAGTGGCAATACAGGTGGATGCAGATCAATGTCAAAATGAGACAACATTTGGCAAAATGACAGATTCTACTTGATTCTGAGTGACCTTGCCTCCAGGAGAAACGTTTTGCTTCAGCATTCTTTCTGGAAATAATCTAAATACTTCAGTAAAATGACTGAAAATATGCTTGTAAAAAAAAAAAAAAAAAAAAAAAAATTTAAAATTACCCATCAATTCCCGAACTGGCTTTCCCATGTAAATGTAGCATCAGCAAAGTTATTGTATGTTCTGGCAAGGCGGGGTATTTGTATGTTGTGTATAATAAGTTGAGGAAGCTATGTGTGCTCTCAAAGCAAGACCACAGCATGTGTGGTAGTCTAGGGAGAAAAAGGAAAGTAAAATCAGTAGTTTATTGAAGGTTATTGAGATTAAAAGTGGCTTTTATAGAGAGAGAAGCAGGACATTCGTGCAACAGTTTAAAAAAATACAGGTTTAATTTAGCGGCATCATAAAGATCTCCAGATCAGCATGTGTACTCCATCCAGCCAAAGGCTGTTACCCTGCAATGAATATTTCTGTGAAAGGAACATTTATTCCTGTAGAAGAGTATTTAATCAGGATGATCTTTATGTAATTTTGAGGGAGAAAAGGCCTCCATAATAGCTTACGCAAATTCTCTTCATTGGCAATTTGTAAAACACCTGCTCTAGGAGCCACAATAACAGGAAATAAAACAAATAGCTCATTTCAGGTGTCATGCTGCAAAAATATGAAGCTGGTATTTGATTATTTCTTTTAGCTTGTGCTCAGGTGGCCAAAAAGGCCAACAGCACCCTGGCTTGTAGCAGGAACAGTGTGGCCAGCAGGACTAGGGAAGTGATTGTGCCACTTTGCTCAGTGCTGGTGAGGCTCCACCTCAAATCCTGTGTTCAGTTTTGGGCCCATCACTACAGGAAAGACATTGAGGTGCTGGAGAGAGTTCAGAGGAGGGAGATGAGGCTGGTGAGGGGTCTGGAGCACAAGTCTGATGGGGAGCAGCTGAGGGAACTGGGTTTGTTTAGCTTGGAGAAAAGGAAGTTGAGGAGAGACCTTACTGCTGTCTACAACTACCTGAAAAGAAGCTGTAGCGTGGAGGATGTTGGTCTCTTCTCCCAAGTAGCAAGTGATACAATGAGAGCAAATGGCCTCAAGTTGTGCCAGGGAAGGTTCAGATTGGATATTAGGAAAAAATTCTTCACGGAAAGGGTTGTCAAGCACTGGAACAGGCTGCCCAGGGAAGTGGTTGAGTCACCATCCCTGGACGTGTTTAAACAATGTATAGATGAGGTTCTTAGGGACGTGGTTTAGTGCCAGAGTTAGGTGAATGTTTGGACTTGATGATCTTGAGGTTCTCTTCCAACCAAAATGATTCTATGATTCTAAAGTGAGTCCTAACATGAGAAATTGAAGTTACAGTAGACACAGAATAATGAAGTACAAACTGGGCAGAGTTGTTCCCTTGATGCACAGCTTTTGCTTGGGTGGACCAGCATTCAACCAGGTGTTGGGAGCCTCACAGGAAACAAAGGCCCTTCCTTGGGCTGTGAGCTGGGAGGGTCTCCACAAGGATGGGTAGAGCCAGGGTGGAGATCATTGAACTCCTTTCTTTTTGAGGTGGTCATGCCTTTCTCCTCCCATCTTCTTCACTACAATCATTTCCCCTGTGAGTCATGGGAGACTTGTTTCAATAGGAGGCTTACGGCTACTTAGTCTGTTTGTTTAGGATTGTGGTTTAAGGTGCTTATATGAAAAAGAGCTTGTCATGTTTGTTTTTTTTTTTTCATCTTTACTGTGTCAATATTGTCCTTCGTAAGTGGGAGGACAAGCTGTACGAGTAAAACGGAAGTGTTTTCACTTATAGTTTACCAAGCTTTTCAAGAAAAAAATATTGGATACAGCTGAGTCACATGTATCCTCTGTGGGGAGAGAAAGTACTTTTTGGTTTTATTCTGAGTTTCTTCTTTCTTGCTGAACTGACTGGTTTTGCTTTAGGATAGGGCACGAGGAAGAACTACAGCCTGAAATCTGTTTGCTCTGATATGTGGAGAAAAATATGAAAGCATTATATTAATCTATTTCAGTGAAAATGAAGATATAATGAACTCTGCAATAGGGGGCTCTTTTTTCTAGGTATTAGGAAAGGAGCGCTAAATTGTCTTAATAGTGTTCTGTGCACAGCAGTTCTCTCATAGACTGAAACGTGAGTTACAATGAAGTTGTTTTGTGATAAAGTGACTCATCTATCCATTCAACAGCTATTTAACAAAAATGCTAAGCCCGTTGCGCAAAGAACAGGCTATATCTTCCAGAAAGAGTTGTCAAATAAAGAACTGGTCATATTGCCTCATGTTGGCTATTGTGTCAGCTTGTTTATAGCTGTTGCAATTCTCCTCTTGTGTTTTATAGTATGCCATGACTGTGTGTGTCCAATGCACCTTAGAGCTGTTTTATTTCCTAACAACTAATGGCTTCTCTGCTTCCTGAAAACCTTTCAATACCTCCCTTATAGCAAATAGAAAGGAGGAACCAGCTGATCCCTGTCCTATGCTATAAAGTCTCCTGTGTTGCAAGAGAGTTTGGCTGACTTTCCTGACTAACCCAACTGCATGCAGACAGACTTCTCTAAGAGCTGATTTTTTCAGGTAAGCCATGCTCCTAAATCCTTGCTCTGTCAGTGATGATAGACCTTCTCTCCCACACTCCCTCTCAAGTGATTTCCCCACTTCTCACTTCTCCATTCCCATCTCCTCAGCTGGGGACTTCCACACAGAAATGGTGGATTAAGGCTAATGGTAGCTACTGGGGTTTTGTGTTACTCCTCCTTGCTTGATGGCCATGGAGGATCTGTTCCTATTATTATATAAGCTTCCCAGTTTGGAAGACAGCACTGCAGGTTGGACCGAAGCATTAAAAAGGAGAAAGAAAAGAAGGGATTTGAAGTGGAATAGAACTGGCAAAGCACCCATGAGGAGCTGGAAAGACTGGCCTGAAATTATTCATGTGAGACTTAATGCAAATCCTGGGGAAAGTTGCTTGTAACTGTTCTGATTGATAAATTTTAAAATTGGGGTACTTCCTAAAAAAGGTAGATTAAGTGTTCCTACCGAGAGGCCAGAGTTTTACTGTGTGAAGGCCTTGGCAATAAAATGGGACAAACGAATTCTTGCTTTTTCCTGCCTCTCATCCCACCACTGTCTCACAGCACCCTCAGCGTTGCTGACAAAACTCTTTCTCAAGCCACATTGTAAACCAATCCAGTGAATTTGTTTAACTCACAACTTGATCACACAAGAATTCTTCCTGCTCAAGTGAAGAGGCAAGAAAAATGTCATGAGTTTCTAAAGAATTTCTGAAAAAAACTAAATGTGCTGCCAAAACCTCTGTGTTTAGCCACAGTGAAACTCCAGAGATTGATGAAAGAGAGAAGCTGAGGATTAGCAATGGTTTTCCCCTGTGAAATGCAGTGCATTGATTGTTTCAGTCTTCCTGTCAGAACTGAAGAATGTTGCAATTAAGGCTTATGATTGTACACATTCTGCAAATTATTGGCCCAGGCTCTGCCTCAGAGTTAAACTTCAGGTGTTGTAAATTTGCAAGGATCAGCCTGCTACAAAAAAATTGTTCCTGTAATGTAAAAATGATCTAAGAGCTTCGACATCACCCATGGGCATCTCTGTGCTCTATAGTGATTAGTGGTGCTAATAGCTTTATGGAGCATTTGACAGTTGGCTAACCTGACATCTTGCAGCCAACTGGGAAGCCTGGCAGTGCAGAGATGCCTTTCTTCTCCTTTCCCTTGCCATTCATAATTTATCTTTTAGGTTGTAGATAGTTGCTTTTATTTTCTGTCACTGTTTCTAAGGATGAGCTACTTGTTCTATGAAATACCTGATTTAAGTTCTCTCTCTCCTGCTCAACACTGTGACTTCCTAACCTGAATTTGAATGTTGAAGTTTTCTAACTTCTTGAAAATCTAAAAAATGCCTGATTTTTATTTGTAAGAAACTGATCCTCGAGTCTCTTTAGAAATGACCTCTTTATGCTGTTCAAGTTTTGGTTACACAAGATCACAACATTGCATTCATTCTTCAGCCCCTCAACTTGAATGTGAAATGTGTGTCTTGACAGCAACCTCTTTACCCTCTGTGGTATTAGAAGATTTCAACTAGATCAAATAATTTGCAAGTTAGTATCATCTAAATTAATTATTTTTTCCAAGCATGAATCACCTACCATGTCCCTGCTGTACCTATGGTTCAGTTTCCTTCTGTCAGAATACTCATACAATATTCACAGGCCCCTCTGGTTATTTAGGACTGCATCCTTTGCAGGACATCTCTGCCATTTGGTTGTTAAGATCCAGATTTCTTGGCATGTGTTCAGTATAAGATCAAAGAGGATGGATATGGTGGCAAAACTACTAAATCTCCCAAAACCTACATTGCCTTTCCGTGTAAATTTAGGCCATCTCAGTGTGTTGTTTTCTGTGGTTTCAATCATCCTTCTGAGAAAACTGGGATCCTTGGGTCATGCCATTTCTTTATCTGCCACCACTTTTTCTCTGGTCATCCCATTGGGAAGGGGTCAAGAAAGGGCACTGGCAAAAATTATAAGAGAGACAGGAAAAGTTCTCAGGAAGCCAAATTTGCTGACTTTTGTGCTGTTTTGCACTGCCAGGGAAAAAAAAAAAAAGTTTCTTCTAAAATAGTTTTTTGTGCTACAGATAGTTCAAGATATAAAATTTTGAGCAGAGTGAAGCACCTTCCCTGTTAGTTTTTTTTTTTTTTTTTTGCTTTCCTTTCACAAGCAACAGAATGATACCACTTTTCTGCTATTAAACTGAGAGGAAAAAATGGTTGCTTCTACCTGTAGGCATGTTTGTTCCCTTCTACTCCTTTCCCTAAGAGGTGTAATTGAGCAGAAGCATTACTCTGTGTGCTTATTTTGGTAAAAATCCCTGTATTGCAGGAAGTGTCCTGTCTCAAAGACTACTTTTTGGCAAGGTCAATGCATGTTTTGGCAGTTATTAATACATTTTTTTTTTCTTTCTTGTGGCAAACCTAGAGTAGATACATGCTACATGTTATGTCCCGCCCAATCAAGCTGTGTGTTTTGGCAGTGAATTTCCAGCCTGGCAATCTGCATGTAACTCACTTCAGCTCTTTTTAATAGGACTCTTATCTGGCCTAAAGATTAGTAGTAAAAAAATCCAAGATGGGGGATATCCAACAAACATTGTAAGACTTAGAGATGAATAATTTGTGTCTGACGAATCTGGACAATAATGCAATCAGTGATACCTTGAAGGGGACATCGCACCTTTTGGCTACTGTTTAGAGAAACAGGGACGGATAACAGTTTATTTATTGAGAGGTAGCCTTCCACGCACAGATGTTGTTACTCCAAGTCAGTTGACATTTATTATCATGGTGTCTCTAGGCTTTGGTTTGAGGACAGGCTCTGAACCCACGTGAGACTTCAAATGAATTGCAAAGATCCAGGGCCTGAGAGACCAGACTTAAGACGTGAATCTTTTGTGGTTTTTGGCACAAAATAATTAAGAGAGGGTGGTTGAGCTTATTCGATCTCAAAATTTTAAGTACACAATATAGGGAGAGCGTGCTGTGAGGGTCTAGTGCAACAGAGCTAAAAGCACTGAAGCACCTTGCTAGTGTTTCAGTTTCATAACTAGTAACATTTGCTTGATATTTATAATCTCTGACTGTGAACTTTGTCTCTGAGATCTTGAGGTCATAAGAGATTCAAAAAGAGCATATTTTCTTGGGAAAAAATAATAATAAAAAATAAACAGTAATTGAGTCTTAAATTATTTTTTCTTAAATGATATGGACAAATCCTTCCTTTTATTGTTATGTTTGATCAAACATCCATGCTTATGTAGTCACAACACAGCTAAATACCTTTACCTTGGAACATAACAATTTCCTGTCTCTACAACAGAGGAAAGACTTTAAACAAATTCTTAAAAAATAATAATCAGAATTCATCAACACTCTGTACTTGTACCTGAGCTTGAAATCACTGGTGCACAATAGCACAGCATTTACTGCAGTGTTTTATACTAGCAAAATGCAGCTAATTAAGTGACTAATATCTCTTTTGAGATATTGCATCACATGTGTATTTTGTTACTAACTTTCTGAAACTTCAATAGTTTCATCTATATTAACAGAAGACTGTTGTCAGAGAAAAAGCTGCTGCATTTTGATGAGCTGAGGCTCAGCACATTTGTTGATTAGATGCTGCAGGGAAAAATCTGGGACTATACCTGACTTCGTCTGACACCTGTCATATGCCTTTGCGTATTTATTTCTATACTTCTCTGTGCTACATGAAACCATGCTAATATATCAAATTTGTGTCGTCTTGTGCATTTTGAGGGCAGGAACATTAATCAATCCAGGGGCACTAACCACTAATTTGGCTGTACAGCTTGATATCTTGCTGCTGGAGGGGCAAAGATCACATTATTGGAAGGAGGTTTGCTGGGTGCTGGTCCACAGGGTTGTACTTCATAAGCTTTGTGAGGTCAGCATAAATATGTCATTTTCAAGTTGTGTTCCTGGGCCTTAACCTTATTTAAAATTATTCCAACATTTAAACTGTTGTTTGACTTTAAGAGGACTATCTTGGATTTCCTGGAAATAGGATGAATTTCATTTTATAGATCATGGTAGGATGAGATCTAGGGGAACTGAATCCAGCCTTGCAAAATTTGTGGATATTTTTCTTTACCAGATAATTGCGATTTTAATTTAAGAAAGAAAAAGTAATGAAAAAACTTTATTCAGTATAGGAGCATGTAAATTTTGAATGCAAAGGTTCTTAAGGATGAGGAAGTAATTTGTGATTCAGGAAAACACGTGCACTAATTTGAGCCTGGCACTGATTACAATGGGTTTATTCAGGTACTTTAAACTTAAACTTCTCTTGAATGTTTAGAACCATTTTTCCCTTCCCTTCTTGCATTTCAGTGCATAGAGGATGTATTAGATGACATTAGTTTGGCCTGACCATCCTTTTCTAATGCTGCACTTATGTTTTATTCAAAGCTGGATTTTTTTGAATTTCTATAAATGTGCCTTGTCATCTCTCATCAGCTTGTCTTCTAAGTATTGGAGAAAGAGAGAAGAAAAAAAAAATGGTCCTTATATGTGGGAAAGGAGGAAAAAAGTTCTCTGGACCAGTATGTGCCAGCCAAGAAGAATTTTCTGTTTACATCTTATTGTTTTTTCTTCTGAAGAAGTGTGTTGCAGAGGCTCCCAGTGCTGTAAGGCACTCTGCTGCCTCATTATTGAGAGCCACTGGTTTGCTGAGCAAAGCTCCTTAATGCAGCTTTCTGTAACTCCAGGGAATTCTCTTTAGTGTCTTCTTCCTGCTCTTTTTCCTTTATCTGAAGAGTAAATGTTTGTGTTTCTTGGAGAACTTTGGGGAGAGAAATCTGCAGACTGTGCTGCCTATCTTCCACAGAAACCAATAGAGGAGATATAAGGAGTATATTTTCCTTGCACTTTGTGAGAAAATCTATTTTAGAAGAGTATTATTTTGATCTTCTAATTTAGTTGTTTCTGCACATAATCATAATTTCCCTCCTGAATCCACAGTTTGGTCTGTGTGCTCTTGAGAGAGGAATCTGTCTGCAGTGGATCTACAGCCAAACAGCCAAAAACTCCCGCACCGGCACACACAGAACGGAGCAGGGACAGTAATGCAAAGGAATGGAAGCTGGTAACAGCAAGGACCATCAGGAGGAAAAGATTCCCCTCAAAGCCTCAGGTGCCCTTGCAGAACCACTTCACCACTATACAGACTGAAGAGGAAAGACTCAATGATTTTATTGCCTCAGTCTTTACTGGCAAGTGCTGTAGCCACACTGCTCAAGTTGCAGAAGGCAAAGGCAAGGACTGAGACAATGAAGAGCCACCCACTGTAGGAGAGGATCAGGTGTGAGACTATCTAAGGGACCTGAAGGTACCCAAGCCTGTGGGACACAATGAGATGCATCCATGGGTCCTGAGGGAACTGGCAGATGAAGTTGCTAAGCCACTATCCATCATATTTGAGAAGTTGTGGCAGTCCAGTGAAGTTTCCACTGACATAACCCCCAATTTTAAAAAAGCAAAAAAAGGTAGATCCAGGGACCTACAGGCCAGTCAGTCTCACCTCTGTACCCAGTAAGATCATGGAGCAGATCCTCCTGGAAACTATACTGAGGCATATGGAAAATAAGGAGATGATTGGTGACAGCCAACATGGCTTCACTAAGGGCAAATCATGGCTGATAAATCTGGTGGCCTTCTACGACAGGTTTACAGCATTACTGATGTAATTTAACTGGGCTTGTGCAAGGCATTTGACACTGTTCCATACAGCATCCTTGTTTCTGAATTGGAGAGACATGGATTTCACCGATGGACCACCTGATGGCTAAAGAATTGGGTGCATGGTTTCAGTCAACAGCTTGATGTCCAAGTGGAGAACAGCAAAGAGTACCATTCCTCAGAGGTCAGTTTAACTCTGCTTAACATCTTTGTCAATGAAAGGAGTAATGGGATTAAATGCACCCTTAGCAAATTTGACGATGACACCAGGCTGTGTGGTGTGGTTGACATTCTGGAGGGAAGGGATGCCATTCAGAAGGACCTGGACAGTCTTGAGAGGTAGGCCCATGCGAATCTCATGAAGTACAAGGCCAAATACAAGGTCCTGCACATGAGTCAGGGCAATCCCAAGCACAAATACAGGCTGGGCAGAGAATGGACTGTGAGCAGTCCTGAAGAAAAGGACTTGGGGGTGCTGGTTGATGAGAAGCTCAACATGAGCCAGCATCGTGCATTTGCAGCCCAGAAACCCAGCTGGATCCTGGGCTACGTTGAAAGAACTGTGACAGGTCGAAGGCAGTGATTGTCCCCCTCTACTCTGTTCTTGTGAGACCTCACCTGGAGTACTGTTTCAGCTCTATGGAATACAACATAAGAAAGGAATGGACCTATTGGAGTCCAAAGGAGGGCCATGAAGATGATCAGAGGGATGGAATATCCTATGAAGACAGGCTTAGAGAGTTGGGGTTGTTCAGGCTGGTGAAGAGAAGTCTCTAGGGAGACCTTGTAGCAGCCTGCTACTACCTAAAGGGGACGTACAAGGTAGTTGGAGAGAGGGACTTTTTACAAGAGCATGTAGTGATAGGACAAGGGTTAGTGACTTTAAACTGAGAGTAGATTGAGATTAGATATAAAGAAGAAATTCTTCACTATGAGGGTGGTGAGGCACAGGAACAGGATGCACAGAGAAGTTGTGGATGACTCATCTCTGGAAGTGTTCAAGGCCAGGCTGGATGGGGCTTTGAGCAACCCGGTCTAGTCAAAGGTTTCCCTGCCTATGGCAGGTGGGTTGGAACTAGATGATCTTTAATGTCCCTTCCAAGAGAAACCAAAAAAAAAAAAATTTTTTTTTTAGATTTACATATGTACATGATAGCAATGAAATGTCAATACTGCAACAACTATTTTGATAAAATCAATGCATCTTACAGCATATAAGGTCTTTCTTGCTGTTATGCTCTTTGGCTTGTCAAAGGGAGGTTACTTCTGATTCTTGTTATAGTACAACCTAAACAGTTTCAAAGACTTAAACATAACTCACAAAAAGAGAAGAAAAAGTGGCTGCTTGGCACTGCATCATTAGCTCTAATTCATTAACAGCCTCTGTGAATTGCCTTGCTTCTAATCATGGGAATAGTAAAATACACATATACTTTGTTTCTCTGGGGTATTTCAGAGATCATTAGTTAATGTGTATAAAGGAGGCTATGAGCAAATACACTAATACAATAAAAGATTTTTTAGCAGTGTAAGGGAGAGACAAACATTGCTATGCTGTCTTTGCTGTGACTGGCTCTGCTATATTACTGATTTACATACAGAATTTGAAAGAAAATATTTCCACTCTGGTGACTTCTTGGTGACCCAGCTGTAATCAGAGACCTGTTCTGACTGATGTTATTGCACTTGCATAGTTCCCATCCCAAAGGGCTAGGAATGGAGCAAATCTGTAGTCTCCACTGGAGACATATATGTTTCAGAATATTGCCTCTATCTTTATACTTTAAAACGGCATACTTAGAGTCACTTCACATTTGCGTTTTAGTTTTATTTCTATTTTCTCAGTCTGTTTATCCTAGTAGAAAAGGGAGAGATGTACTAATTAGAAGAGTCGGAATTCCTTAAAGCCATCTGGTGAGCATCAGAAGGTAGCAAAACTACCTCCTGAGAGGAGCTATACTCTTCAGAAATTAAGTAAAGATAATATTTAGTATCAAAAGTGCAATCGGTTGAATTATGAAAGATTTTGTGAACATGTTCTCAGTTAGTAGAATGAGTTCTGCTTCTTCATAGCTGGATTTCAAGTAAGGGAAGAGCTGATATGGGTAAAAGAAAAAGAATTTTGAATATATTTACAAGAGCAAATGAGACCATAGTTTCTGTGTTTTGTTGATACCTTCTTATGAACTGCACCTTTAAACTATATCTCAAAATATTATGGCAGTGGCTGTTAGATGTCAAGAAATGAGAGGCTCTCAGTCTGTTTCCTACTGAACTAGCTCCTGCTTGACAAAAGCCTACCTTCTCTGCAACCTTTGATTGGCATCCACGTTAGCAGTCTCCATTGCCAGCTAGCCACAGCATACCAGTTGGCAAATTCTATGAGAAATATAAATTTTCCAAGGCAAATGAGGTGACCCTTGTAAGTTGTTTTTCTTTCATTTCAGCTATTGGTCTCAGTCTTAAGGAAACTATTTTTTGGAAGAGTTCAGTTTCCATGTCATCAGTGTTGAAGATCACTAAGATATCACCCAGGAGTGATCTGGCTCAGTGCATTTAGAGATCACAGAACTATTCTAAGTTTTAAGCTGCTGTGAGTAATTCTGGACATAGCATGGTGAGGAAGTCTCTTGGATTTGTACACTCAGTTCACTGTGAGATGTGGGCCTACTGGTAGAAGCTGAATAAGAAGTTCTCCATAAACAGACTGACTCAGATACTAATCACAGAGTCCTACAAACTCTTCTATTTTCTGGTCTTTTGTTTTCTTTTATATATATATGTATATTTCTTTTTTTTTAGAGAAGCTACATTTTGCAGTCTCATCTTTCTGTTGGTAGAAGTTATCATCCAAGATATGTTCACCTGCAGCCTAACCATGTTCAGTAGATTTCCTTCAGTTTTTCATTTTGATCAAACACTGGTTTACTCCATCTGTTGAAAATCCTAGCACTTACCTTGGAGCTACTGATTAATACACACCACTTGTTTTCATATGGCTAGTGAATCTTCTGGCTTAGCTGGGCTTCTTCCGTATTCATCATCCAGATTTCCAGAGAAGGAGGCCTTCTTGCTCACACTGCCTACATGCTGTCTTTGTTGATCGTAAAGAAAAAAAACTTCCAAACTCTCAGGATGACATTTGCTGTTGGAAGGGGCAGAGGCAATACCAGTAATCTTGCTATGCCCATGTAGCCTTTGAAGCTTTCATTCCCTAGCCTCAAGCTATCCTACAGCCTTGGGAGGAGCAGAAGGAATTAGCTGTGAGTTCCAATTCCATGCTTCCCTTTTCTTACTAGAAACAATAGATTAAGGATTAAAGAAATTTGGAGTGCATCCCCACAGAGATAGTCAGGGAAAGTCTACCCAGAAGAGTCTACCCTCAAAGCAGAGGAAAAGTCTACCCAGAAGTAGACCCACCCTAGTACTGAGGTATAATGGGAGGCAGAAAGGTATCTGAATCTCTCTGAAGTGCCTTCTAGCTCACTGACTTCTGTTTTAAGAACTAGTATGCTTTATATTTTTTGCACATTATACCTATAAAACCTAAATTATTTTACTGTTGCGTTTCTTCAGCCTCTCTTCAGAAGTATGCAAGCTCCATACCGGTGTCTCTATGTCCCCCTCCCAATGCTCTATGTGTGGGTCCTTGTAGGAGAAAGTAGCCTCCTAGATTCTCCTTGCTGTGGTTTCTGTGCATTTTCAAAGGGAGAATGAGATGTTTATCAGTCCATCACATTTGCACAATGAGAGCCATGACATGGCAGCAACCTGCCAAACTGTGCAAGAGCAGGAGTTCTGCTATAGCTGCCTTAGCACATACTCTTACGCTGCCTGTGCAAGGTCATTATTTTAGTGCTAAGGACTGTGACAGCAAAATATGTCAGCGTATTGCGGTTCTGATTCAGGTAGTGCCAGAACTGTTTTCAGCAAAGCAGGGAATGCAGGGAATTACTGGAGAGCTGGTCACTGATTCTGATTTTCTCTCTTGCTGCAGAATAAGCCTGGTAGCAGCATGCAGTAAGCAGTGTAAAATTCCCTGTGAACTTCCTGGAACAAAATATGCTTTGGCTGCTCTTGATCCTGCTCTGTCTGCTGAGAACTTCACTTGACAGGAAAATTTTGCAGAGCAGAAGCCTCAACGGCTTCTGTCCTGTGTCAGTAGCTGGACAGAACAAATGAGACTGCTGCTGTTGTCTGATGGATTGCAAGGTGCCATCAAATGCTCTAAGCCTGAGCAATAGAGAGAAGTGGGAGAAAAAGAAAAAAAAAAATTGTATTTAGCCTGAGTTTTGATGCAATGATGAGGTAAAAGGCAAAACTATGTTATTCTTATTGATAATGCTCTCTTTTAGGTTTCATATAAAAAGAAGACTTTATGGTATCTTAAATCTTTGTTTTTGAAAACATCTGCCTGTGTTTATATATGCTTTCCTATGAAGTTGATAGTGTAAACTCTCACATCTTTCTGGTCATTCTTTTAAGAAGATTCATCTTGGAGGGAAATTTGCAAGCATTTTTGTGTTTCAGCCCCAACCAAGGCAAGTATAGGGTTCTAGGCTGAGCTTCTTAATAAAACCTGAATAAAAAATGCTCAGACTGCTGAGCTTAGCTTTCTATTGGAAAGAAAAATAATTACAGTTATTTAATTATCCTTAAATCTAAGTCCAAACACAGCAGGTATTTTTTTCCACTCTGTTAGATCTGAGATCTAAAGTGTGAAATTTCATTTTTAGCTTGCTGTCACAGGACTGCTAGAATAGTCACCACATTTTTCTCTTAAGCAGCATACACCATTCTACTGTATTATCTGGGGTTATCAAGAGGTTTCACTGACATGTGAAGAGCTTCTCAGCTGATAAGTAGTTTCTTCTGTCTTATAGGGAAGGTATTAGCAGATTTATCTGTTATGGAGGGCTGGAGGAAAAGGAATATTTGTTCTGTTACAACTTGTAAAAGTTTACAGTAAGAGGTATTCTTTAGCTACTATCATGTAAAAGATAGATGTGGTGTGATGACCCCCAAATGGTTGTAACTCAGGGAAAAAAGCAGTTAACAGATTGTTGCATCTACAATCTAAAAATGGTTTTCTATGCATGTATGTGTGTGTGCATGCACAAGTATATGCATACACAAGTATATGCATAGACATTACTAAAGAAAAGTCTGCTTCAGTGATAGCCTGTATGTTTGGGAAATCCAGACAGATTGGATGGGGACTCCCTCCCTCCCTCCCTTCCTCCCTTCCTCTCTCCCTCCTTTCCTTCCTCCCTCTCTCCCTCTCCCTCTCTCCCTCTCCCTCCCTCCCTCCCTCCGTCTCCTTCTTTCCTGTTATTCAGTCAATCTCGAACTATTTTGCATTTGGTTTGAAACTTATCTGCACTGGAGTACAAAGCTATTTATCTTTTCTATTTAGAGTTTCCACTGCAGTTAACTGTAAAAGAGTAGTAACACTAAGAAGGTAGCATGGCTTAGATAAGCATTTGTTTATCAAAAACATGGTCATTAAGGGGCCATCACTTTTACCACATTTCTGGTACATTGTACTCAGTTTCTTCACAGAATCACAGAATGTTAGGGATTGGAAGGGATAGGTTTTGTTATGAATACATATAAGTGCAGTTGCATTTTATTTCATTAAGACTTTTAAACTTTGTGTTTCTGTATTTACCTGGCAAGAGAGCTGAATGGAGTAGAAGAGGGAGAATTAGTGGTAAAGGAGGAATCAATCCCTCAGGAAGATAGTCTCTCCATCATTACATGACATAGATTTACTTACTGGATAATGCTCTACTTGGATCAATATTGCTTCTGACTCAAAATCTTGAATGAAGACCATTATGTTGTGACAGTGCCTTAAGAACATGGTTAACATGTATAATCACATGAATATTTGCATTGCTACTATCAATCACCGTTTGTTTTTGTTTGTTTGTTTAATTTGTTACAGAAATGCAGGCAGTTTTTAAATACTTTCAGTTTTACTTACCCAGTCTATTTTGGAGACATTAAGGGATGGTTTTCTATGAGTGCTGGAATGTGGAAATTGTCAGGGAGGTAGCAGTCCTGCTGCTGCTGCCCTTCACAACAGCTGTGCTAATTGGACTGTTCCAAAAATGAGGCTTGAAAAAAAAACACCAAAACACTTCAGCCTCCTATTAAACTCAAACTGTATGGAGGTATTGTTTAACTCAATCAATCATAGAACCATTTCAGTTGGAAAAGACCTTTAAGGTCATACAGTCCAACCAATAAACCTGAAGTTATTTAAAGGACTTTTAGATCTGGCACTTAAGGACATGGTTTAGTGGTGGACCTGGCAGTGTTAGGTTTAACGGTTGGACTTGATCTTAAAGGTCTTTTCAGCCACTCTTCCTCGAGCCTGTAGCACTGCCTGGGGTGGTTGTGACCCAAATGCAGGACCTGGCACTTGGCCTTCTTGAAACTTATATAACTGGCCTCAGGACATCGACCCAGCCGGTCCAGATCCTTCTGTAGAACCTTCCCATCCTCCAGCAGATCAACACTTTCACACAACTTGGTATCTCCAAATCCAACTCTTCCTACAAGTGCCATGAATTATAGTGCAACTATTTTTGATGAGGGGGAAGAACAAGTCATGGAAAAGGAGATAAAGTCTTTGAATACTGTGCTAAGACATGCTGGATGCTAATACAGAGTTATCAGCTGAGATCTCTAAAAGAAAACAATTGTGCCAGGCCACCCAGATATTGTAGAGAGATTTATAGACCTTTGACTTAATAACCAAGAAACTTGCCTTTTGCAATGGTAAGGTCCAGTGTGATTGGTGTACAACAGGTTTTGACTTAGAGGTTTGGGAGAGAGCTGCTGGTTGTAGAAATCCCAGTCACAGCTAAAAGAGAAAGAGCAAGGTGGTAAGAGCTATGAAGAGTGAACTGGTAGAAAGAGAAGGGGAAGGATTGCCTGCAGAAATGCTCTGATGTAGGATGTCTGCATTTATTTATGCTGAGACAAAGCAAAAACTCTTCTCGTCCTGATCTATGCACCCAAGCTTTGATTCTGTAACTTGCTCAATGTCTTTGCAACAACTAGATCTAAGTGAGTGCTGTTAAAAAGGGAGAGTCGGTACAGATGCTGACCCACGAGCCTGCAGAAGCTGCTCCTTTGATGTCTCTGGGAGCTGCTGTTCTTACCAGTAATTTAATTAAATAGGAGTGAGGCCAAATACATCCAGATTTGAGCTACTGAGAAATATTTGTTATTTAAAATCATGTATCATGCATATAGGCATATCCTTACCACAATTGCCCTGTCTTAGCTGTAAAATGCCTTATAGGCTTGGTTTCATCACTCGTAGAGAGAACATAGTGAGACTGAGAGAGACTAACAGGTTTCACTAAAAAATCGTAAGTCTTCTCCTGGGTTGTGTTACATCAGTGGCCCTTATGCTTCCTTCGTTCTTCTCTAATTCTTAACAGTGATCAGATGGTTTGGATTACGTAGGAGAGTCAGATGATTTGTGAAACTGTACAGATAATGCTTAAGCAATGACCAAATCTTGAAATGCAAGCTTTTGCCCTACATCTGACTCTTGTTCTGTGGGTAGATCTCTAGTCCAGAAGCCACAGCTCTCAGCGGTTTCCAAAGGATCGACAGCCTCTGTCCGCATGTCATGTAACGTTCAGTAGTTCACAGGATCTGAATGTGCACATTGCTCGTTGTCTCTAGGTCTTAATTATGCTGTCACACTGCACTGTCTCTTTAGATTTAACTGTCATAAATTGAAATGGGTTGAAAAACTGGTGTCATTTTTGAAGTCACGAAGGGTTTCTGGGAGTAACAGTTTCTCCTTGCTTGTCGCTACTTGGGTATGCTGTTATGGAATTGAGTCCCTACTGTTAGCAAACAAAAAATGATTTGAAATATATTAGCTGGAGAAAAGTGATTGAACCTTCAGGCTTCTAGCAACAACATTTATATTTGGTGTAAATTGCTTGGAGCAAAATCTCGTTTGTAAAGAGGATTATCATCAGGAGCTCATTCTGGCTGTAAATGTGCCCATCTTTGAATCACAAGATTTTATTTCTTTTTGCTGTATTAGCATCTATAGTGCCTATACAAAGGATGGATTATGACCTTCCTTTTAACTCTGTAGCTAAGTGAGAGAAGGTTTATCTTTGCCAGTTTGTTATTGTTGTTAGGTTGTTAGTGCTATTAAATAACTGCGGAAGTTTAGCAAACCATAAGGATCTTTTAATTTGTCCCTAGATTAGCCATTTTAGCATCCTCTTTGCTTCATCTTCTGCCATCGGTAAAATCTCCCCAATTTTTCCCAAACATAATGTACTACACAAATCTTGATGTGCCTAAAGTGCTTTGAAAATATGTTATGTAACTTCAGTGCACCGTTGTTAGTACTATATACTTGCTCATGTTAACAGTGCCATTGCCAAAAATGTTGTGTAGTGCTAAACTACAGCCCTTTTCCATTCTGAGTCACTGTTATTTGTTACTGAAAATGCAGAAAATACTTCAAATATAAAGGCTCCAGTCGAAGATAATTCATGTTAATCCCAGCTGAAACATTGGTCATTGCAGTGGAACCACCCTGACTGTGAGTTTGACCCAGTAAATCAAATAAATGGAGCTAAGTGTTGCTGAGGAGGCAGGAGTTAAGTCACTGTGATGAAAAGCAAGTCACTACTTCAACTATTGCTAGCGTGCATGGTGTGGGACTTTGCTCTGTGACTCTAAGACCATGGCATGCTCTATTACTTCCAAATGTCTTGGGGCTAAAAATAATCTGTGAAATCTCTGAAGCAAAGCCTGGTGCTCAACAAAACCTGACATCCATATAAAATGGCAGAGCATCCATCTCAAATGACAGAGCATGCACAACTAATGCACCTGCATATGCCCAAGATTTCACAGTGAATTGATGGATGCTGCTATATCCCATGTTTCTACTGCCAGCACATAAATGAAATACGTAGATGCTTATTGCATTTTCTTTTGTCGTTTTATACTTTAAGCATGGAATGGAGCATTTTGTTATTCCAGGAATCAGAAGGTTGGAAGTTGCTTTGTTTCAGACTGGACCTTGCTCCATAGGAGGTGGTGTGCAGATGTTGAACTTCCATCACTATTCCTGCCTCTTCAACCATGTACACACTCTCCCTGGATTATACTGATGTGCTTAAACCATACAATTGTTGTGTCTACATTAGCACTGGAGGAAAACTGCACTTTGTTCAAGTGTCCACCTCTATGGCCACCAAAGTAAAAAGATCAGGTTTTTGCTGCTACAGTCATAGTTGTGGAATTATCTACTTGCTGGTGGTTAACCAACAAGAAATTATCCACAAATGTTTTCAGGCAAAGAGCACATATTAGAAATAATTGCTTTTATATATTGTAATTACATGCATAGTTTGTGGAGTTTCAGTCACGCATTCGGGGGGGGGCGGATGGGGTGGTAAGAAAATAATTATATGAAGATACATTGTTCAGGCATCCCCAGTGTTCAATCCATTTTAAACTCCTAAAATAATTAACAGATTGAGGAGGCAAATGGATGAGATGGAGATTGAAATAGTCTGTGATTGCTTCTTCCAACCTGTACGAGTTCTCTGAAATGACAGAGGAATTTTTCTTTCTCTGCATGTCCCAGGTTAATTATGACTCTTCCAGAATCCTGATTAAAGAAACTGTCATATGTATGATTGGATATTTGTACCCAAGATTAAAAATTTATATTCAGAAAGTGGCCAAAAATTATTTTGTCTCTTGCTATGTATAGCTCTGTTCCAAAAAGCTATTTGTCATTAATCGTAATTTTAGTTGAAGCTGGTTCATTACATTTAATATGACGTCTAAATGGCTGACCCTCCTGTTTACAGGAATTAAATGCCTGCATAAAGTTGTGAAAACACATTAGATGTGAGGAAACTCATCAAAACCAGACTAAGCAGGAGATGCCAGAGAGGCCATTTGTGATCTAAATGTATAGTTACAGGCATAGGGTCCTTTACTCTTGCACAAAACTAAATCTCTTTTCCTTTTTGCTTTTTTTCTTTCTTTTTCATTTTGTGCTGTTGAATTGGAAAGGCAAATAACAGATAAGCTTTTGCAATGGCCACTGTTCCAGTTGAACAGAGCATGGTAATCTTATTAGTGGTCCAAACTGTAGTGAAATATTAACCTGCTATAGTGTACCCATCCTTCAGTGCTCATGTTGCATTTTGGCATTTCTTGTTAACACCCTGCAGCCATGGAGCTGTTCTGGGCAGCAGCAGTAGCAACAGTCAGTGAGGTTCAGATGTATATTTCCCCTTCCATTGCTATTGGCTTTGATAGCAGTCTAACTCTAGGCATTGCACCATTGTAGTCTGAAGGCAGATTTGGGATCATTGAAGTATGTGGAAATTGAGCACAGTGTATTAGTTGTTGTATTAGTATTAGTGTATTAGTGTGTTAGTTGTTGTCAGGTCAATTGTGTCTGCTCTCCGTGGGGGAAGGCCCTGCTTTACTCTTCTCTTCGGGCTATGAAGGTTTTCTTTTGCAGGAGCAAAACATTAGGTTGGTAGCATTCCTACCCTTCCGTTTGTCCTTTGGCACAAACTGTGACTTTGTAACACAGCGCTGCAGATCGTCCTTTATAACTGATCCAGAGGAGACTGTCACAGGTGCCAGTAACAGAGCTTTACCCTTAAAACATCATGTGTACTTGTGTCTGCAGAGATACTCAGTCTGATTCCTGGCTGGCTGTCCAAAAGGTGGGTTTTTTTTTCACAGTATGGTTAGAGATGAGTCAGCATCAGTGAGACATATGCTGCTGCAAAGATGCTGTGTTCAGTAATTCAGATGGCATCAGCGATTACTTTCCTGCTCTGATTAGTGCCTAAACCATCAGATTTCCATGTAATTACTCACTTGAATTGGGCTTCAAGAAGCCCTTGTGTGAGCTTTTCTCCACCGTTCAGTGGCTTTTTCTCCTACAGTCAGTTTTGGAAGAGACAGAAACCTCAGGCTCTGAAATAACCATTGTCCTTCTTCATCTCAATAAGGGTCAACTCACTACAACTGCTGACCATAGTTCAGACTTTGAATAGTTTTCTCTTACCATACATTGCAGCTTAGTTGACTGGGAAATAGTTAATGTTTGGTATTGCCTCTTTATTCCTTGAAATGAAAAGCCAAATATAAGTTTCTGCAGGAAACATTTTTTTTTTCATTTGACTAGGTGTAAAAGGTCAAAAAGGAATGTATACTTCTTTGTATTTTGAGGTGGATATCCAAAGGGGCATTACTCAGCAGGCATCACTTGGATGACACCCTTTGACTGCAGAAATCCTCTTGTTCCTTAAAATCTCCATAACTTCTTCAGTGTTTTCTCTACAAAGGCCATGCAAAATCAATTAAAACAGAGAAAAATAAATTCTGTTATCCCACTCTTAAAACTATAAAAGCCAAAGAGGGTTCTGAAAAATAAAGAAGTCAATATTCCCTAAGTTGAAAAGAAAATATCTTGGCAATCCTGAATATAAACTGGAATCTACTTTTTAATTTGGAAGGTAGTAAAAGCCTCTTTAAATTTACTTGTGGAGATTCAGGGATCTGTCTGAATACAGCAGATTGAAGCATTGTGGCTTTTGTATCATGATCTCAAAACATCAATTTGTTTGTGCACATTAAACAAATAAACAGATTTTCATTAGCATGGCATCAAATGGGTACAAGGTTATTGTATTTTCTTAAAAAGCTGACTTAGGAAAGGACAAAAAGAAATACTGCAAGGACACACAAATCTGATCCTGTAATAAGAAAAACCCATCTCATTCCTCATGGCCTTTCATTGTGGATGGGGCCCTGAGCAACCTGATCCAACACTGAAACTGGCCTTATGAACTATATGCTGCCTGAGCTGGAGTGCCTTATTATAGAAAAGAGAAAGTACGTGGCTTTCTTTACCTTTTCTTTTAACCCTATAGGGTTAGGTCAGTAATTAAGAGGAACAGCAGATTGCCTTTGAAGTTCAGTTTTCTGTTTCTGTATTTCATGTTTCCATTGTTTCCATTCTGATATAATCAGAATTGTTTGAGAGGTGCAATTGTTTTCCTGACTTCTCTTGGAGTCAAATGTTCAAAATGGTCTCGGACTACATGGGGGAAAGCTATCAGTTATATATGTGTGGTCCTTACCAGGATTACTTAATGAAATCTGGGCTGCATGGCCAATCTTTGGGACACTATAAAGTAGTGTGTCATGTATTGTTTGGTTTTGTTTTGGTTTTGTGGTTTTTACTGTTCTAGTAGGCATCGAATATCTGGCCAAAACAAATGAAGCCCCATATGGATAACCTAAACAGAGAACCCAAATAAAACAACATGATAAACTGATGTCCACATTTTGAAATCTTAACAGTTATTTTTGAAGTAGTCTACAACTATAATGCAAAGCACTAATGTTTAGTGGTGCAGGTTGGAAATATGGTGTACTACTGAAGTGTGAGAAGGAGAGTAATGCCCATTAAACACTATGGGTAACCTCCAAGTCTGTGGTGGAAAGTACTTTATAAAGATACGATTTTTCTAGCAGAATATTAGGTGAATTTAGGTAGATATGATCTTCTAAATACAAGTTCAAAGCAAGTAACCAGTGACTGGAAGGAGTCTTATATTTAGTCTTTTTGTTTCCTTATAATTTGTATGGCCTTTAGTGACTAAGGATTTCTCTTATTAATTTTTCTGCTTTGCAGAGCATGTGTTGTACCAAAATACTTAAGTTTTTTGTCACCTCCATCTTCATCTGACCAAACTAGTATCTACTTTTGGACTCACACACCTTTTCACACACTTCCAGATTCTGCAAGTTCCCATCTTCTGATACCACTCAGGTTTTCCGAAGCTGAATGAGATGTAACATTTTATTATAAATAAGTGAATTATCTAATAGTTTAACCTGTTTGTTTAACTTCCCAAGTGGCCGGTTCTTTGATAAGAACAGGTTTTTAATAGTCTTAAATGAGCCTCTTACAGTCATTTAAATTGTGATGTAGGTCATATCTGAAAGTAGGCTAATACCTGAATTCACTGAGCCAGAATACCCACAGCTATTAATTTATAAAATACTGTCCTTCAGAAGTTATCCTGCTTGACCCACTTTCTAAATTGCATGGCACACCTAATGATTCATTACAGATAAAGAAATTTTGGAGTTTTAATTTGCTTGATGCAATGTACTGCATTGCAGTCCCAGGCAGCACTGAGAAAGAACAACAACATTCTGTTGGGCATGAGTCTCTTGTTTATGTGTCTGGGCTATAGCCCTTTAGAAATATACATTCAATGTTTCCATGCATCAGTACAATGATTGTGAAAACTGCCAGATTGGTAGAAATGAAAAGCGAGTTCTGGATAGATGTATCAGCTGTAGACCCACATAATAACAGCACATGAACACAGACTGTGGATTACTTTTCACTGTTGTGAGTGGCATTGCCTTGGGGATCGCAGTCCACCTAAGCACATTGCTGACCGTGGTCAATTTTCTGGAGTAAGATATCTCACTACACCCTGAGGAGGACGTGCACTGTAGTACAAGCTGTATTTCTCTCGTGATCCCATGTGGTGGAAGGAATTTTAGCTGCCATCACATGTAGCCAGGGCTCTTATAGTACTTTAAACTCTTTGTTGCTGTTCCTTTGTGTTGGTCCAAACCAAGGACTCATTATATGATTCTGTATGAAGGCTTGCAGTTTTTGCTCTAGCTTAGGCTGCTTCACTGTCCCTGAATGGTTTATTAGGTTTCAGAAATACAAAAGGTTTGGTGACAACAGGGGATCTTGGCAGACTGCAAAAATGCAGCAAATGCTGTGTTTCTGTTTTGGTGTATTTGCATTTTATTAGTATGCAGTTGACTCATGTTGAGAAACTGGAAATGGCCAACAGTGTCTCTGAAGCTTCTGCAAGAAGAGAAGTTTTTTTGGAGTACCTGACAGTATTCCACTATTTTTGTTTCTTTTTGTCTCAAATTTAGTAGGCTTTTTTTCCAAGACATCTATTTGTATTTTACATGAGCATTTCCCTTGCAATAGAAGTGGTCTATGTATGATTGGATCTGCAGCATTCCAAGATAGGAGGGTACTTTTCCTTCAGTTTGTCTGAGAGAAGAACTATTCTAGAAGCATTCATTCCAGCCTTGTTTGTTATTTAAAAAACTTAGGAGTTTGAACTAGGATGGCTGGGGACATGTAGGCCTGAAACCATTGTATCTAATTAAAATACTTAACTGGGACACTTCATATGGGAACCTAGTAATGTCAGCCCCCTTGTATAGTAAATGGATCTCCAAAGGTTCAAACCTAAACTCTCCAGAGAAACCATGTGACATCTATGCTCCTTTGAGTTAAGTGGGATGAATTTTGGCCTTAACAGCCAAAATGGTGGTGACCTACACAGAGGACCATGGTATTGCAGTCTTGCAGAGCAATGTCATTGCACTGTATCTTCCATGATGAGGAGCTTTCTTCATGGATTTATTCCAAGCCAAGACAACAGGAAAAGATTGAGTACGCTGCTGAGTGATGGCAGACAAGATCTTGAACTGCTTGGCATGGTGGAATTAAGGTGCAAACCACAGCATTTGTATCTGTAGCGTCTGTGAGAAGATCTGTTTCTACTTTGTCTTGTAGGGATAACTGCTTATCATCATGGTTACCAATTCACAGTGTATGAGATAAATGCTGTTCAACACAGCAGTGAGCATCTACTGGTAGGAGTCTTGGACAGCAAAAGCTTTGTTCTAAACTGTGACTGCTGGGTGCAGCCGTGTTAAAATACGGAGGATAAGGCTGAGCTCAATTTTTTTTAAGCTTCTCAGGTTAACATTTTTAATTTTGGGGGTTATTTTTGTAATGAAGGTTTTAAAAAGAAATCATCCTTAGAATTAGCATTGACTGAACTAATGTGAGCTGACATAGCAGATTGGGAAATGTTATCTCAGTTACCAAATAACTGATCCATGTCTTGACTCAAAGGCCTTCAAAGCTTTATTTCTGCATCTTCTCAGGTACATGCTGCAGGAAGTTAAAGGAAAGGAAGAACAAGAAAGCACCATGTCTTCAGTCTCAGCTTATTACAATGGAAAGACGGTACTTATCACGGGAGCTACAGGTTTCATGGGCAAAGTACTGGTGGAAAAGCTTCTGCGCTCCAGCCCTGAGGTGAAAGCAGTTTATATACTTGTCAGGCCAAAGGCTGGACAATCAATGCAAGAGAGAGTGGCCAATATGTTGAAATGCAAGGTAAGTTTCTAAACTTTATCCTAGAGTTTAATCTGAAATCCATTTAGTGGGGTGAAGAAGAGGACTTCCGTTATACTCAATTCATGAAGAACAAAATACCATCTTCTGCTGTAACTGTTGTATATTTTTGTTGTGTCTAATACAAACAAAACATGGTACATGAATGAACCTGAATTTGTCTGATGTTGATAGGTGATGCAGGATATTGCACTGTGGTGATGTGATCCTTTTTCTTCATTTCTGCATTGTTGTTTGTTGAGAATTATTTTTTTCCAAAAACATGTTACCCTAGCAAATTTCCTCTTTTCAAGAAGAGAAGCATTTTGCTTTCCTGAACTCTTTTCCTTCCCTCACTTTCGAAAGTTAATGTTCAAACATTAGCCTTCAAAAATAAAACTGAGTGTGAGACCATCACACTCATCCTTGCTCTTTTTGGGGCCTTAAATTCATTTCATAAGACAAAGTGTAGTAGCAAGGTATAGTGGGCTGTGTTTTACTATAGTACAACTGGGCATCTGCCATCTTCTTATGTTAGCTCCAGTTAGAACAGACTAGGCTAGACTAGACTAGAATAGTTGCAGTTGAAAGGCACTTAAAGCAATCATCTGGTCCAACTGCCTAACAAATTCAGGGCTGACCAAAAGTTAAAGCATGTTATTAAGTGTATTGTCCAAATGCCTCTTAAACACTGACAGGTTTGGGACATCACCCACCTCTCTAAGAAGCCTGTTGCAGTGTTTGACCAGCCTCTCAGTAAAGAAATGCTTCCTAATGTCCAGTGTAAACCTCCCTTGGTGCAGCTTTGAACCATTCCTACATGTCCTGTCACACCAGGGAGAAGAATTCAGTACCTCCTCTCCGCATCCCCTCCTCAGGATTCTCTGGAGAGCCATGAAGTTGCCCCTCAGCCTCCTTTTCTCCAAACTAGACAAGCCCAAAGTCTTTGGCTGCTCCTAATGGCAAATGGCTTCCCGGCCTTCCACCAGCTTTGTTGCCCTCCTCTGGACGCATTCAGAGACCTTTGCATCCTTTTTAAATTGTAGGCCCCAGACCTGTCCATGCTCAAGGTGAGGTCACACCAGTGCTGAATACAGCAGGATAATCACCTCTTTTTAGCAGCTTGTTATGCTGTGTTTGGTGCACCCCAGGGTGCCATTTGCTCTCTTGGCTGCCAGGGACACTGCTGACTCATATTGAGCCTCCTATCAACCAGCACCCCCAGGTCCTTTTCTGTAGGGCTGCTCTCCAGCTGCTCCTCTCCCAGTTTATACTTATGCCTGGCATTACTCTATCCTAGGCACAGAATCCAGCATTTCAACTTGTTAAATTTCATCCCATTAATCATTGTCAAGTGCTCCAATCTATCTGGATCCCTCTGCAAATCCTCTTGTCTCTCAGGAGAGTCAACAGAACCTCCCAGTTTGGTGTCATCAGCAACCTGGCTAATGGTACCTTCAACTCCTGCATCCAGATTATTGATAAATATATTAAATAGTACTGGCCCTAGAATTGAACCTGAAAGAACACTGCCTTAGTTATGAAATTATAAAATACTGTTGTATTTGGAAAATATGTTTTCCAAAGTTACTTGCAGGAGAACAGAAAAGCTAAGTCAGCTCTGTGAGTTGAAGAACAGACCTATATGAACTCCACCTGTGTTACTTGTTTCTATTGAGCTTTTAGCTTGCTGTTCCGGTGAGGAAAATCTGATCTTCAGTGTCAAGAAGGATGTCAAAGCCCTTGACTGTACTGAATGTAAAGACTTGTATGGAGACACTGCTATATATAGTGGATTTGGTTTGAGGACCTCTAGGTCCTTGGGAGCTTAGGGCAGTGGTGAACACATTAACTTGATCAGACTCCACCAGTACCAGAGTTCAAGAGAATGCTTCCTGCTAGTGGGAATTAGTACATAGCTGATGTGAAATGAGGGGAGGGGACAGAGCTGGCCCTAGTAGACAAGGAATTACTTGGAATTAATCAGAGAATGGTCAACACTTCTTTAGAGTATCAGTCTAAAACTTTGAAGAAGACTTGACTGGAAAAGTACTCCTATTTCTAGTGGAGCAAAGGTAGAATAGGGCTATATATAACTGAGGGACAAGCTGGTGTGAGAGAAGGCATGCATTTTTTCTTCCTAAAAGTTTTAAGGCACCAAGCTAGAAAAATCTTAAGTATGTCCAACAACAGAGTTTGATTTTTTGGTGTGTTTTCAACAGAGAGTAGGTTATTTTCCTGTTCAGAAAAAAATTGTAAGTGATATAAAAGGGAACCATGACATTGGCTGCTTTTTGTATGTCTGTCAAGTGTAAATTTTTTCATTACTTTTTCTTTCAATTAACATTTTTTTTTATATTTCTACAGCTTGCATAATTGAAAACTGTGGGTATGGTTTTCATCATCAAAAAACAAAATTCCAAATGTGGTGTGTTTGCATGGGTTTTTTGTTTTTAAAAACAAGCAAACAACAAAACAAAACAACTATTTATGGATCTTTTTATTCCGTGCTTCAGAACACGACAAACTGAGCTGCTTTTTGAGGCTTCTATAAGCTTTGTTTGCACTTTCTCTATAAATATTACTGACTTATCTCTTCAGTTGGCCAGCACAGTTTGGTGTTGTTAGCTCTAGGTGAGGTTCCCTGGCACCTATTTTATTGTGGCAACTGTACTGGATGTACTCTTTATTTCCTACTATGTGTCAACAGTTTTAGACATGCCAACAGCAAACAGGACTTGGTCACCTCTCCTTGAACTTTTGGCAGCCTGCTTCAATGTGTTTCAAGTGAACAAAAGAAGGAGGCAAGTCTCTAAGTTAGGTTTCTGCAGCCTTGAAAGGAAAAAAAAATAGGGGTATTCTCACAGTTCACTCAGGTGCCTCAAGGAAGTAGGTGCTTTTTTGATGCTGTTCTTTTAAAAATAAAGCAAAAATATTTCTCTAAGGCAGAAACCTAACTCTTCAAAGGTGCCCAGGGGAGTGGTTGAGTCACCAACCCTAGAGGTATTTAGAAAATGTGTAGATGTGGTGCTTAGGGGTATGGTTTATTGGTACACTTGGCAGTGTTGCGTTAATGGTTGGAGTCAATGATCTGAAAGTTCTTTTTCAACTGAAATGATTCTATGATTTGCATTTGACAATCCTGATCATAATAGCTGATGAAGCATGCATATATTTGAGTAAGCACAAGAAACTTCAGAATAAAATCCCTTATGTTCCTTACATGTACATATATAGTTTCTAATCTCTACTGCATAATTATTCTTTTCCCCCATGGACTGTTGGATTTAATGCAATACAGTATTTGTATCTGATTTTAGGAGAAAATACTTTATTTCTACTTTTGTATTATACCCGATACAATCTTCATTATTGACAAATCATATATTCACTTTGAAAGTAGCTCTTTCTTCTTTTACATTATTCCTTGACACAGTATTATCCTCTGGAATTTCTCATTTTCACATCTAGAAGGGCAGTTTCCCAAGAACGAGGGAAATAGAGAAAAACAGGTTAGCAGCTTTTAAATATTCTAAACAAACCCATAAAAATAGTATTTGGGATGAAATAAAATGAAAGCAGAGAAGTAGAGGGACAGGAATTAGTTATACTGCATAATGCTTAGGTTCTTCAAGTCAGGTCATCTAGGGACTCTGATTTTTGGTAGTACTTAATATTTTGAAGGAAATTGCCTAACATTTTTGAACTCTCTTTATATATCTCCGTGAAATTTTTGTGATTTCTGTCATATCTACAGGGGTTTAAACTGAGATGTCACATTTGTGAACTGTCTTGTTCACAATGTGTATATGTGAATACTCTGGGAGATGACTACTGCTAAACAAAAAGGCAATTTTAAGCCATGAAAGGGTGATGAAGTGTGAAGGAGCAAAATGTCTTTGTTTGCACTTTAAAAATATTTCTTATCTGGAATTTTTAAAGTTCTGAATCCAATAGAAAGAGTAAAATGTAAAAAACAATGTGGGCATAAATTAGAATTCTTCCACTGCATTCTGGAGCAGCTGTCATTGAAGTGTAATATAATGCTGCTTTTTCTCAGATCTCGTAAGATTAGTTTTACATGAAGATGACTTATTGTATTAATATAGAACATATAATGAACAGATACACAATTATTTCAGCATCAACTCCAAAATGAATTTGTGCATTTAGGAATGTGTGGCTCATGGTGACCTTGCCTATTTATGAAAGGAGATGTTCTATTTTCCAGCAGCTGATCCCTAAGGAAATCAACCTATTACCCTGTGCTTAATGAAATGCCATGTCTGCATGGGACAGAGCGCAGGTCTTACAAAAAAAAACCTCATGTATTGGTATTTGCTTCACCCTGGATGTGTCCATAAGTGTGGATCACAAGGCAAAGCTTGACAGTGCTGTTTACTGATTAGTGGATGGGAGGTAGGGAATTTTTTTCAAGTATTTTTTGTTGTCTGATTTCCCTGTGTGCAGAAATAAACAGAAATGCTTGGAGGGGTTGTCTCAGATTCCCTGGAGAGCAGTTACTGGGCTAACGCTGAGTCACTGGTTGTAGCTTTCGCATTGTGCCTGGGAGAGCAGAGCTTTCTCCATGCCCTGTATGAAGTGAACCAAGGCTGCTTGCTGCTGCCAGGCTGTTTCACAGATCTGTTTGTTCAGTGCTCCTAATTAGAAAGATCAGTCAAAGTGGGGAGTGAAAAGGATTCTCATTAAAGTCTCTGATAATTCAGAGAGAAAATGGGGAGGCTGTGAGGCTACAGAAAATGGGGAGGCTGTGAGGCTACAGAAAATGGGGAGTAGATATTGCTGTGTATGACCAGAAGTTCTGTAAAATGCTATTGCATTTTCATATCCACACAAAGTTAACTCTTATGGTTAAGTGGATGGTACAGATAGACCTTCTTCTCTCCCCTGCAAAGCTTTGTCTGGAACTACATATGATGATGGAACTGACCACTGAAAACAACAGAATTCCAATATTATCAGACACCTTTGCCTCTTCAGTATTTCTTTGCCAAGTGTGCTATGCACATCAGCAAATATACAGAAAGACGCTCTGTCTGCCTCATAAATTTCACTAAATCATGCCAGGTATCTCTTTTTCCACTACCCTTGACTATCCCTTTCTCCGCTCCCTCACTCATGGGTCTTGCTTATCACCACGAGCAGTAAACGTTCTCCATGCCAAACCAGTGCAGTGACACTCCCTCTGGAACAGTGTTCCCTAAATCTGCTGTGCCCACTGTCATAGTGCATGGATCACTGCCTGGATCAGAGTTATGAGGTTTTTTTGGTTGATGGAACAGGACCCCACTCATTCATTAAGACATCTGGAAATGGCTAATTGAAGAGAAATAGAACTGATGTTTTCTGGTTTGTTATTTATTTAGATATTCCTCACTTTTGTCAGTAGATTATCAGAAATAATTCTGGTATTTGTGTACCAAAGGAACAAGTCTGTCATTAAAAAAAGAAAACGTTTCTTACTTGACCCCATGATTTGTAAACCATGTGGTAGAGAAGAGCTAAATCTTAAGGGCAGTAACATAATTGACACGAATGCAGGCAACTGGCTCGAAACATTCTGTACCTCTTTCTGAAGTTAACACCATCTGTTGCCTTGTTCCATTTCACTTCTTTCGCTTCTCCAATTTGTGTTTCTGTTTGAAGAAGTCTGGTAAGGTTTTGCTTTATATATTAGCAGCTAATAGCCTGCTTCCTACAGCAGAAGGCAGGGCCAAAAAGACAGCTGATGCTTCTAGCAAGATAATCTTCCACAGTAGATGGGAAAGAAGCCACCATTAGTCCTGAGCACAAGACTCACTCACATGCCCCTGGTGTCACTTTCTGCTGTTGGAGGTTTGCAGCCCTGCTGTTGCTGCTCCTTGGCTCTAGGCTCTGCTGGAACATGGGCATTTGGAACAAGCTACTTGCAATGTCCTTGTCTTTTCTGGGTGCTGCGCCAAAGCTTCAGCCTTATATGTCAACAACTCCTCCTTATTTGATAGACATCCAACCCATGACTCAGGGTGCAGAATCTCACCAGGCTTTCAGCTAAGCTGGGAGACCTGGCAACCCTACCTACTCTTTTGTCTGTTCTGCATGCAAAGGCATGCCTACCAGAAGGCTAATGGAGAAGCTGAAATGGAGAGCTGAAGAGCACCAAGGCCCATCAGTTAGCATCACCAGAACTTTGTTTCCTACACCTCCTTTCTCCTTTGCATTTGCAGGGTTGTCAGCACAGACTGCATTCTGCAGAAGACCTGGAAGTGCAGCTAGGTGGAAATGGCAGGGATTTTTTTTTTAATGCATACTCAGATGTTAGAGGAGAAACCACGGTAAGAGGAATGGGGAAGAAAAGGTGGTGGCTGAAATTGTGTCCTCCATTGCATGTCAAATAAATTCAAGCCGCAACCTGCTGAGGAAGAAAGAATGTCTTTACGTGACTGAGGCAATTTCCAGAGAAAATGGGCTCATTGCAGAGTTTCATAGTCATAATGCAGTTTCAGTCAGTACTTAGAATACATGGATGCTGCACAGTAATTTGGAATTTCTCCACACACTGAGTAAGTTGATTATTGATGCATTCAGAGTTATGGATTTAGAACAACACTAAATCTCCTTTGCTGTGTGTGTTTATTTACATTTATATATGACTAATGGCAGTATTAGAAATAATAACTGTACTTTTCTGTATATAATGTATTTCTTTGCTAAAAATTTCCAATGTGTCTGGTGAGCCTGATTCATCTTTGCAGACTGATTCCCTTTGGGATACTTTAATTTAGAAATGTTAGAAATGGAGCACCTCAGATCAACAGTCATTTTGAAAACACTTGCATATTTGAAAATGCTTTGCTGTGTCTATACCCCACTTTTTAGGACCATAAATTGGTTCTGTAATATTCTATGTACACATAAAAGCAGGCATGAAAAAAATGTGGGGACGTATCTGTACACCGTTCACACAAGATGAGCCATCATTTTTTTACTGAAGCTGGAGAGAAAATGTGGGTGACTGGATTGTCATGCAAATTAGACATCCAGAGACAGAGAGAAGAAGCAGTTAAATAATGAGTTAGTGATATTACTGAATAAAGGACTAATGTTTTGGCTATCAGATGTTACAATGAACTTCAAGACAATCAAAAGGAGAGACGTCAGCTAAGTTCAAAGATGGCAGAGAGAGAGAGTGAAATGGGTCAGGAACAGCAGAGTAAGGAAATAAGTTTATGACAGAATGGTGACAACAGTGGAAATCTTAGTAATGGAGGATAAACTGTGCCGACTCAGAAGATAAAAGGACTAATAAAAGGCTGCAGTAATGTGAAAACAGGAAGAGATCCTGAAGAAAAAAATAGAGGAAAAAAAAAAAAAGAAGACAGCAGATATGCAGAGGCTATCAGAGATAACATTTGGAAACCGTCTTTTCTGGTATTGATATATGATAAATTTTATTTGCCTTCTGTTGGCATTCAGGAGCCATAGCTATGCAAGCACAGATCTTTGTCCAAAAAGTCTTTCAAACTGAATGAAAAGCCTGGTAAGATCATGAGCAGAAAGGACAGAAGTAGTCCAGGTGATCAAAGAGCCCATCCGAATGTATCAACACCATGACTTTCGAATTATAAAAAGGATTATGCCTGATTTACAGTCAAAACCCTTGTGTCTGTCATATAGCCCTGTTGAATTCTTCATTTCTCCTGTATCAAGGTGATCAGATGATGTTTTCCTGCTTATCCCAAATTTTGCTAAATATATTAATCTTCATTAAGCTTTTAGGAGCATGGGAGAGGAGTTGTTAGGCCTCATTTAAGACAGTCTGTAACAGAAGTCTTTAATCTTTCACTTAGATATTACTCTTTTTTTTTTTTTTTCCCCACATGGTCATTTATTTAAATGGCAAAGTAATTTGTTGATCACTATCTGTTGAACTACACAGAGGTTATTCTCTACCCCTCAGTCCTAACTGTGTTGCAGAACAGAAGAGGTTAAGTATGAAAACTGCCCATCCTGTTCTCTCTTCTGTGCAGTTCCTTGAAGGCATGCAGCACTAATTTTTTATTTTGCAGAACAAGCTCTAAACTCTTTCTTCTTCCTTTGGCCAGTTGAATTGTTCATTTCCCTCTTGCTCTCTGCCTGTGTCATGACATCATGTAGACATCCCTGTGGCCTGAGTAATTCTTTGTTCCTCCCAGCCACCAATATCAAGAGTCTGAAAGAGGTACTGTTCTCCATTTTCAGGGAAAATAAAGTCTCTTTCTTGTCTTCTAATTAAGATCAGTCTTAGATACTGTCAGAGTACAGTAGCTATTCCCAGGAATTTCATCTGTTATTTTAATCAATAGGGAATATGACAAAACCTCTGTAGTGTCCTTTATTACATAAAAAATAATTCAATTCACTGCAGTTTCAGCTAGTTTTTAATAAGCTTGAAAATGCAAATCTCTTTCCTTTCTAACTTGTTTACACATTCCTATCTTTGCCCCTTTTTGCAGCATCACAGAATTGCTGAGGTTGGCATGGACCTCTGGAGATTGTCTAGTCCAACCTCCTGCTCAGAGCAGGTCAGGTAGAGCCATTTGCCCAGGACCATGTCCAGCTGGGTTTTGAACCCCAGAGGAGGGAGACTCAACTGTTCTTCATAAGACTTGTGCTCCAGACCCTTCACAAAGGCATTTCCCACTGGGAGAAGCTGGGTCCCTTATTACATGGCTTCTTCTTGTACTCCTGCTTTAATCTCTCTGTGAAGCGTCACGCTCTAGGCACTTGCAGATGCAGTTCTCTGACGTTATCGAAATGTTTCCTGCTGATGTTGTCCCTTAAAAGCAGAATTCACAGTACCTAGAAGCTCTAGGAAGGATTATGACCTGATTGTGTGGTGCATTGTCTTTTTTTTACAAGTGATACTGCTGAAATACAGACGAGCTTTGAGGTCTGCCGTTTGTCTACTGGTCACAAGCTCTGCTAGGTGGTGCAGAATACAAACCTCAGTTTTGTCACTGCCAAGGAGTGTTCACAGCTTAATGCTCCAGCTATACAAACTGTCTTTGGTACTTCAGCTCCTGGGGGTATTTGCAGTAGTAAAGTCAACTTGTGTTTCTTTATTTTTTAAATTAGACTGCAATTCTCAGTTTACTCCAGTTATACATTACTTGGAATAGTTACACAATAAATCACAATGAAATTAAGATTGTTTAATTGACATAAAATACTAAATGAAAAACAAGGAGATAGTGTTAAATGAAAATATAGAAGCAAGGTGAATTATTCTCAAATGAGCAATTTATTGAAGGCAAAAGAGCTTCAGATATCATTTCAAGAGTGCTTCTTTCATTTTATGAACTAAAATGTTTTGGTGTCAAAACCCGACACATAAGATTCCTCATCTTTCATTCTAAACAGCTCTTAGAGGTGTTGATGTGGCACATTCACTGGGACCAGCAGAATTACAGTAACACCGATGCTTGTCCAGGCACTCAAGCACTTGCAAGACAAACCCAGCATGAAGTATGGTGGCCCATCATCATTGCCTGACCCGAGGCCACCTGCTTGGCAGCAGCTGCCATCTCAGCAGAGTGCTGCTTTGCCACCCTACTGTGCAGGAACTCTATTTCTCTCACCAGTCTCTTATCACAAGCTGCGTGTGATCTTTGCTGGGTGCATACACAGAAAATATGTCTTGTGCAAAGGGTCAAGCAAGATCTCTGCCTGAAGGTCAGCTTTCTATACACCTACTTGCTCAGCTGCAAGAGGGAGTTAATGGTTTCTGTCTTGCATGTCATTCTACACAAATACCCACCACCCGCAGAATGATATGTAAAGTTGGCCTTCATTTGTATTTTTATTTCTTGGTTTCATACGGCTGTTCCTTGGCGTGGACTGGAATCACAATAAATCATTAGATTTCAAAAGGATTTTTCGGTTGGTTGGTTTTTCTACTTCAAATCACTTCATGATGTTAAGTAGATCATGATCTAAACAATGATACTTCCAGAGCAGAATACAGTGCCTCAAATATAAACATTCCGGAAAAATCCCTTTAGCCAATTATATACTAATGCATATGTTGCTAATGAAATAAAGGAAAAAAAAAATAAAAAGAAAGGATAAATCTCTCAGTTTCACATTAGATATCTGATGAGACTTACACACAAGTTTAAATAAAAATATTCAAGTATTCTGCTAAATTTGTAAAAATATCATAGTCAATTTTATGCAGTTCTTTGAGAATTCTGATGGTCAGAGACATTATTTTATACAAGGAACACTAGGGACAAGCTTCATATGTAGTAGACACAAAACTGAGCTCTGCAGTCCAATTACTATATGCACATTTGTATACACACAAATGCACATATGGACAAAGGTACTCTCTTTCAAGCTAGCCATTTTTGTGTTATTTAATGATGGATATGCCAAGGGATTTATGTGTTAATGCTGATGTCTGCAATGATGAATTCTGCCAGCTGATAAATGACAAAATAAAGAAAGTTTGGCCCTTGAAGCAAATGAGCAGGCGGTACATTTAGAATGATGCAATTTGAAAAAACATCAAAAGTAAGATTTTTCTCTTGTCAGTAACAGCTTAGAGGTTGCAGTCAGGCTGCATTTGCTACCATATGTAAAATAGAATGCATTTTTAGTTCTCCATAAGCAGTGATATTTTGGGCACTTGTAGCCTGTATCTACTTCACAATATTTTTTCTTTAATGCGCAAGGATGGCTTACAGAAGAAAGAGGCAATCTGATGGAGTTAGCAAACTCAGACTGCAGTTGAGTCACAACTTTAAAGGATCTTCATAACATTGTTTGAATTTGCATTCATGCATACATGCTTTCTGGCTTGCAGCCAATGCCTGGTTCCTGAAATCAGTAGAATTTCTCTTGGTATCTTCTTCTAGCTTTGGTTGAGTATTTCATGAAGGATGGATTTAAAAAATGTGATGGACCCAAATAAGTAATTCATGGTTGTGATTTCAATTATATGTCATTGTGTTGGATTTTATTTTTGCTCTGGATAATTTTGGTTCTTATAGAAAAAAAATGCCCGTATGAGTTTGATTTGACTGCCAATATTTCAGCTTCAGGTGATAGTGATTTAAACATGGCCAGAAGACATGGCTTGATACAGGAATGCAAATGCAGTTAATCACTCTTCTATATGTGGGAAACCAATACTGTCTGAGTCTATCCTAAAAGCCTTGGAGAATAAGCAAAGTAGACAGTTTCTGGGTTTGGAAGCTACGAAAACCAAGAAACAATGGTTTTATTGGTACTGCTGACTCATCCACTTCTTTTGCCTCTTCAGACTGCATCTGAACTTGACCTTGTGCATCAAGCTGGAAATAGAAATTGCATCCTAAATTAGATTTTTGCAAGTGAGTAAAAGGAAGATTTAGATTCTCTAATCCACAAAATTCACTTTTATGCTAGTCAGACTTCTCTCCATCTGCAAAATTGTCCCTTTTTGGATGTTGATCTCCTTGCCAACAGAAAGCTTTCAGCATCACCACCACTGCTGTCTGCATATCCCAAGTGGCTAAAGTCAAGGGAGTGAGAGAGTGTGCATTAGAGGTATGGAAGAAACGTGACACAGAGGAGAGTGGTGGTGAATAGTTCAGCATTACATTTTCAAAGAGGACATGAAAAGTACAAAGAGCATTAAAGAGAAAAGTTCCACTCCACGAGCTCAAGATTTTACATCAGTAGCAGAAATCAGGGCTATTTCCCAGCAGCTTTTGCTGGCACCAAGGCCATGGAACAACATCATTAGAGAAGTCCTGTTGGGCATCTATGTAACCCTCTGATTTCTCCTGTATCCCAGTTTTGCTCAGGCACTCAGGACAGCTGAGCTTTTAGGCAGCTGCACAGCATGCTTTGTGTTCACAATTTTGCCAAGTGACCCGTTCACCAACAAGGCCTTCAGCAAACATGTTTTTAAACAATGTTTGTCATTTTGCTGGAGCCTATGACTTGGCTCTTGACGTGTGCGAGTTGGCACAATTCATTTTTGGGCTGTTGCACTTCAGAACCGCTCTGGACACCGACAGAGCTGCTTGTGTACAAGAGCTCCTACACAGGCTTGGGTTCTTTGCTTTGAATTGGGGCTGAAAAAGGACACCTAACCTCAGGTAACCTCTGTTGGTCTGCAAGCCACAGTTAAGAATGGAGTCTTATCCTTTTCTTAAATGAGTCAGTAATGGAGCTGTCAGTCAACACCCAAAGAGCAGAACTTGCTATTTGGTCATTCAACAATATATAAAGTTAATTCACATTTCATCCTTCATGTCTGATTTTATTACATTCCATCCTCAGCTGTTTCTTCCATTTTTTCTTAAAGCAAGCTCTTCTGTTTTCCAAAATCTAACCCTAGACTTCCTTACCTATGTTTTTTTCTTACCTGGCAGCTGACTATTTGTTTTGATTTCCCAGTCAAAATCCTTAGACCTGATGATTGACTAATACCCTCTACAATGTTGCTAAAATATTGGGGAGATGGGGGAGAATACTCTGAGCCTTAGGACCTCTAATAGAGAGCTCCCACTTGTGACACGGTGGTACATCTTGGTATGCACAGTTCAGAGCATTAGATCTTCTAGGTGACCTGCCTGCAAAGAGGAGTCCCTGGCTCATGCATCTTCCTTCTCCCAGTCCCTGGCATTGAGTTATGACTGGAAGAGTGAAAACAAATTCAAGGTATCCCTGGATAGCAGAATGCCATGATTGCCAGAAGGCGCTCATAAGGCCATTTGTACAGATACTGACTGCTACATTAGATACCAGAAAATTGACCCTAAAATTGATCTTCCAGGAGAACAGACAGCTTAAAGGTTGGCTGAAGATCACCTTTGAGGGCAGTTTACCCTAGCAAATCCAGTTTATTGTTTTTATTTCATTTACCAAACCCATTAGGACTTCCAAATATATTAGAGACAATGCTTAAAAAACAGTCAAGTTCTCAGTCAATCATTGCTTACACAAATCAAAATGTCTGAATTGTGCCAAGAAACCCAAGTGTGAAAATCGGGTTTTGGTAATTTTCTGGGGACCAGTATTAGGCCTTTTGTTTTCTTCTAAGGGACCTGAGGGTGGGAGTATTACTAGTGTTAGCCTGTTGTAAATTAATTTTGCTTCTTGAAATAAAATCTGCTGTGGCAAAGTAGCTCTTCCATTCATAGTTAAATGTGAATGATTATGTGATTAGAAACAGCAACTGACTGAATGCAGCCAAACATTCAGACTGAGCTGGTCTGATTTTGCGGAGGGGAACTCTGTTAATTCTGTGAACAGGAATGATTCACTGCCATACTCTGGAATACGGAGGTGGCTGTCCAGAGCCTGTTGTTTGTGACCAGTTTGATCTGGAGTTGGCACAGGAAAAGGGTTATTGGTCTAGATAAATGTTTTTAAAATCAAAGCATGCTCATACACTCTGTTGAACACTATTATTAGACTGATTTTTGATCCTATATTTGTTTAGTTACTATAAGCTTCCACTTTAAAAATCCTAACTGTAAGTTGACTGCTTCCAAGGTGTACCTTTGGGACTGAACGTTTTCCTATGTGGCAACACCTGGTGTCACACCATGCCAAGTGGCACCCCCTGTCAGTTTGAGAGGGTTTCATGCATCTTCGTTCCTGCCTGGCGGTCACAGCCTGTGCCTGTACTTCTATTGAGAAGGAGTTATGTGATTTCCTGTGTTTTTATGGTCCTGTGTGTTTATGTCACCTAACCAAAGGAAGTTAAAATACCTGCAAATCGGCAGCAAGCAAAGTAACAGTGGCTTATAAGTGAGTCTACAATGACCGGACAGCTACTGTGGTTACTAATGTGGATTGAGCTGGTGGAGGCTGTGATAGGACAAGGGGTAATGGGTACAAACTGGAACACAAAAGGTTCCACTTAAATTTGAGAAGAAACTTCTTCTCAGTGAGGGTGACAGAGCACTGGAACAGGCTGCCCAGGGGGTTCTCCTACTCTGGAGACATTCAAAACCTGCCTGGATGCCTTCCTGTGTAACCTCATCCAGGTGTTCCTGCTCCGGCAGGGGGATTGGACTAGATGATCTTTTGAGGTCCCTTCCAATCCCTAACATTCTGTGATCCTGAGGTACCTGAAGAAGAATCTTGATCTTGAGATGCCAAATATTTTATAAGCCTTGTATTATTCTTTTTTTTCTCTTTTTTTTTTGAAGAAAGTTGGTGCTTCTTTCACTGTTATGTTAGTCTTGTGCTGTAGTTTGGGTCTGTGTTATCCTAAACTCAAGGAGGCTACATCGAAGCAGGTGCCACTGAAGAGTTGACAGAATCTTGCCTTGCATTGATACAGACTGAACTGAGTTTTGCCAAGTGTTTGATATGAAAGAGAAAATTTAGAATGATTAAACTTTGGGATTAAGTAACTTGTTTGCCCATCAGTTCCTAAAATATCCCAGCAGGCATGTGATGAGCAGTGGTAGTGGAAGAGTTCAGGTGTGCCAAAAAATAAATCGGTAAGGTCAAAAACTTGAGCTTGGAGAACTGGTAACCCATTCAGCATTAGGTACTTACTGGAAAAGTCAGAGCTGGGAAGGCAGCTGATGCCAGTGTTAATCTGACCCCCACAATGTCAGCACACTGAAATACTTAAAAGAGCACAAAATTATAAAAACATAGAACTGGAGAACAGCAGAGCAACAGAGGATGCACAAGGGGAAATAACAAAGGATAAAGGTCCTGGACTGAGACCAAGATAGATGCATCACTGCAACACACAGCAAGTTATTAATGTGGTAAAAAGAAACATGTTTGGTCACTAGAATGGCAGAATTTACCAAAAATCTATTGTTATCATATGGTTATCATTTTTCTCCCAGTTTGCTGGAGGTGTGCATTTGAGAAGATAAATTACTGATTCTAGTAACTTGCATTTGTCCATGTTTGCTTGCACCAAGGTTTAAAGGCAGGGACTGAGCTTGCTGTGTCCAGATGGAACTTCTGGGCACTGCTGCAGTATAAGTAGCAATTAATAATAACATAAACAAACAATGACATGTTGCTTGTTTAAAAACCAAACAAACCTTTGATGCTTGTTAACTATGTGTGTACATTTAATCTGCATTATCATGTGTTTTCATCTCATCTCTCCTGTCTACTCTGCTAGTTGTCTCTTTTTGTTGCCATTTTGTCTTAAAAGTGGGGTTCAAGAGCTTAGTTTAGCGGCATAGTCACTTATTTTGATTTGGTCTCTGCAAACCCCTAAACTCTGTTTTCAAGCCTTCTTACTGCTCCTGAGCTCACCAAAACAGGAGCCTCGATCTGGCTCCTAGCTGAGCATTACAGGCATTATGTTTGTGTAATACTACAAGCATTTCATATTTATAATCAAATTTTTATGATGAACAGTCAAAATCTTCCTATTAGGGAAGGAAAAAAATCCTACCAGAATGTTTTTTGTCAAAGAAAACATGGATAAGGACAAACAAAATGCACTTTTGTATTGAATTAACTGGTTTGCTTTGGTAAAGCTCCCTGCACAAGGACCCTAAAAAGGAAAACAAAACAAAACAAGCACACATACACACACACACACACACACACAAACCCAACAAACAAACAGAAACAAACAAACAAAACCCCTCAAAACCCAAACCAAACTAAAACAACACCACCAAAAAAACCCCATCCTGAAATATTTTGGGATGATCTCTTCTAAAATTCTCTTCTAAAATAGCAATTCACATTTTTTATTCAGAAGGATATATTTATTTTGAAAATTATTTCAGATTTTTATTTTTTAAATCGCAGAACCAGAACTCAAAATTACAGTGAAAATTTCTATTCTGGTGATAATTTTTTTTCTTAATTTCATTGAAAATTTCCCCTTCAGATCAAGCAAGAATTAAGTTATACAGGTTCTCTTTGATAGTCAAAGCATTTTGAAAAATCAGGTGCCCAGAGGGCTCTGTACTCATCTCAGGTTTAAACTGGCATTTTTTTAATGACAGATACATCAAAAACTGGTAGCACAGACTGTAAGCATGTAGTTAGATTCCTCACTTGAAAGCTTCATAATCCTGCCTGTAACACATCTCAGTCTGACCTCTTTAAACCTTTTTAAAAGAGCTTCACTTACTGTTGAAGGTATTCAAGTGTAAACTAGGCTGTAAAAACACACTATAGGGGTGCAGTAAGGTAACAGAAGGTTATATCATATTGCTTTCTGCAGTGACTACCCCTTAACCAAGTGATAAGGTCATGTTTCAGAAGACCAGGTGAATACAGCTGTACTAATTCTGGCATTACATGTGCACCCACACCCAAGGAATTAACCACCTGAGTTATTCACCTACAAATAATTTGAGTGCTGTCTGAAAAAGGCATTTCAATACAAAATGTGACAAAATTTCCAACAGTGGAGCAGGAAAAAACACTTTTATGTGATTTCTTTTTGAGGATAATGCTTTCATAAAGGACATAACCTTTTAAAAAACTTGCTCTGTTACTTACTGTGTTGTATCCATGCTTAAAGACACACTGTCTCCCTAATGTTTGACTCCCTGTTGTGTGTGGGCAGTTCCCAAGCTGTTGTTCTTACTATGATCTCCAGGAAGGTGACTTCATTAAAGCTGTGTGTTTTACAGCAAATTTCTTTGCCAGAGGGGCAAAGAGAATATGAAAACCTATGTATTTCATTTATTTGAGAAGCCTCCAGGCTTTCTAGAGATTCTAGAGAACACTTATGGCTGGAGAAAGGTAAATGTTGCACCCATCATCAGATCAAGAGAGACAATTCAGGTAGCTGAAGACCAGGCAGTTTCCCTTCTGTCCTTGGAAAAGTCATGGTTTCTTGGAACTCATTTCTCATACAAGAAGAAGAAGGTGACTGAGAATGGTCAGCATGGATTTACCCATGCTATCCTTGGCACCTGGTCGTGCTCTGTGATAAAGTGTCAGAATTCATGGATGAGGGGAAAGCCATGGATATAATTTACATTAGCAAAGCTTTCAGCGTAGTCTCCAACAGTACTCCAGCATCCAGATTGGCGTGTTACAGTCAAGACGGGGAAAAGATATCTGGCTGGACAGACAGACTGCAAGGGTTAAATGGTTCAAACTCTGCTTGGAGGCCAGTTATAAGTAGAATTCCCTAGGGGTTTGTCAAGAGACCCGTCCTGTTTAATACGTAAAAAACAACAAAAAAAATATCTCCAGGTTATACTGCATTCTTTATGCTACACTACTGATAACTGGCAGTGCTTTGATAAATAATATCTGACTTAGGAAGCTGGAGAAGGGAAACAGAAGAGCAACCCTATTATGTATCTGTGTTCCTGAGGCCTGGTAGCTTTCCCTGGTCTTTTTATACATCTCTTGGCTTTTACTCTCTTGACGCTGATGGGCAGTGCTCAGTGCAAAGATGTTTCTAGGTCACTCACTAACCAAATCTTAGATAAGCACTTCCAAGTGCATCAGGCACATCCTGGAGGGGTCCCTTAGGCTGTAGGAATTACTGCAATTCATGATAGTGAAGACACTAAGCGATTGGCAGCAAAGGGATTAAAAAAGTTGCAGTGCTGTAAACAATACTAACAGGTAGCTTCCAACCAAAGGTGTCAATGGCATAGTGGAGGCCTGATGTGATTAAAGGTCTGATTCAGTGAAGGAGATATGCACCTGCTTTAATTTAGAGATGTGAAAGATACATATCAGAACTTCATATACTTTCTTCAGGACAATGAATCATAATTTCAGTCTACCCCTTCTGTTGAATAAATTAATATTATATTCCATATTTTAATGAAGGACAAAACAGTTTTACAGCTTCCAGACCCAGTGTGTCAAAAGCCGACCTAAAATGAAACTTGGCAGTGAGTTCCGCTCACAACAAACATTCTTTAAATAAAATACCTGCTTAGGGATTTTCCTGAAGCAAGATTTAATTGACCTGTGTCAAGCTTCACAGCCTGTCAGCAGAAAGCAAGCAAAGAAGCTTCTGTCTCATGAGTTCTGATTTGTGGCTTTAACCCAAAGACATTTAAGAGCAGGGTTAATCTTCCCTAGCTTTAGCTTCTAAAAGAGGCATTTACTTAAAGGGTGCAGTTTCATGATTGACCTGAGCCAATCAAAGTTGCTGCTGACTCTGCTGAAAAGGATGGTTTCTCTAGGTGCCACATGATCTGATGATTTCCCATATGCTACTGTTAGCCCTTATATGTAGCTACATATAAGCAACTGGTCTGACTGAAAACCCACAGGCAACTGTCACCATTCCCTGCACAAAAAACAGCCCCCAAATCTGGCAGCAATAACCAGAAAAACACACCTTCTGGCTGAAAATGTCACTCCTTCTTGTAGCAGTTCAGCTCGTGATGTGGCCGTCAAACGCTGGTAGAAGCAGACAGGAAGGCAGGGAAGAGGCTTGGACTGTCTGTGGGAATGTGTAGTTGAATTTAAGCATTCATAAGGAATGAGGGTACTTTAAGCACATATGCATTTACTCTTAAGTCTTTAGCCTAATCTGGGCAGCATTTTAGACTGAATGTCTTGCTTTTGAATGCCTAAAGCTAAAAAAGGTGTTACAAGTGTGTGAGACATGGAGAAGAAAACACCAATGAAAGAATACTAAGCCATGACATCTTTTTCTACGCTGAGGGTAGAAGCTCTTACCCAGCCACAGAATTCCACGTTGCACAGTCAAAGATAACCAGGATGTGTTTTAGAACTCATTCATGTGGCTGCTTATTCAACTATGCTCTTGCCAGGTGGTTTCTCTCTCAAACTTCCTGCCCAAGATGCAGCTCAGCTTTCTAGGTACACTATTCAAGTTACTCAGGTTTCTAAGAACCTTGAGATGGAGCTAGTAACTTCTTGTAAAATATTACTGTCATTATCACTTGACTACCTACCGCGTCACACACTCTACACATGCATGATATTAGGAGAATGGTGCGTCTTTTTGAGGCCTAAGTCCTAAACCCACAACATGGCTTCTCTGAGATACCCAGAGCTTCCTCTGTGAAAACAGGGCTTGTTATTTTGAAAAGAGGGGGTGGGTTTGGGTTGGTTTTGGCTTTGTTTTTTGGCAAAAAGGGCAGAGAACCATAAATACATATACATGTAACTGTTAATGTTTCTTGTCATAAAGAGTGTGAGAAAATACAAAAATAACCTGTGGAGACAATTTGTATTATAGATAAGAATTATAATGGGGATGTGTAACTTGACTAGGCATATCCAGAAAAATAAGCAGAGAAAATACAGACTTGTTCAAAGGATTGAGAGACAAGAGTCTCTTCTTCATCTCCATCCTTTTTGTTTCATCCATCTGCTGTATGTTGTCACTATACAAGTTCTTCAAGTAAGGAATTTTCTCTGAACACGTCTTATGCTATGTTCATTAAGGAAAGGACAATCAGGTTTTGATTCCTCTCTTTACACTGATGTAAAGTAATAGTCTTCACCATTTCGTATCAATTATCAAAATACATTACCACCTTTTGTTTTAATCTGTGTGGAATAAATAAAGATTTTAATAACTCTATAAATATGTGCCAAAATATTGCTTTAGCATCTCTTCCAAGCATCAAATAAGTAGTTCTTTAAATGTAATCCATTTGAAGGATTTACACTAAGAAAGGACGCATGAGAGATCAATGCATGGAAGTTCAGAGGAGGAAAAAACTCCTATATGTGAAGACACATGTACTAAAAATATATTGTGGCATGTTCTCGGTAGATATTACTCTCATTCTAATATTTTTAATCCTGTATATTTGATCCTTTAAAAGCTTGATGTCTGCTGCAAATCCCAAGTGCTGATTTTGCTTATCTCTCTTTCAGCATGAGCAGAAATACAAACTGTGATCAAAGTCAACGTGTCAGTTTTGGTAGTGATGTCTGTTACGGAAGTGCACCAAAACTAATCCAAACCAAGGATAAGATGAAACAAACTTTATTTCATGATAGCACCAAACCAAACAGCAGAAACAAATGAAAACACTGACAATCCAAAATCATTCAGCACTCCAACATTTCACACACCCTACAAGTCTGTTGTACCAGTCAGGGTATTAATACTACATGATGACACATAAGAATGATGATCCAAAGCACGCACATGCTCACTCACAAAAGGGGAAACTCTCTCGAGGGTACCCAGTCGATATAATAGCTCGTCCAGGGGTGGGGATGAGGGCTCGCTCAAGGATATATCCAGAAGAAATAATCACTCACCACAGGGGGAGGTGAGGGCACTCAGTGCTGGGAAGTTTCCTTAAATGGCGTCCCAGTCTAAGTGGGGAGGTTGTGATCACAGTCCCACTGCTCTGAGAAGACCACTCAAAGGGGGTCTCCAGCAGAGACCCCGTTTATAGCCTGGTCGGATCTGACTGTGGTCATATGTGGGCATAGTCCAGAAGCTTTTCTGGTTCAAGGTGCCGCATTGACCAGGGATCCTGCCTGTTGACCAAGTGATCCTGCCTCTCTTGCTCCCCTGCCAAAGGGGTATACATGACTTGGGTCATTGTACCCTGGTGGGTATGTGATGGTTGGCACATAACCAAGGTATGTACATGATGGCCGCCACGGTGGGGTGCAAAAGGAGTGAAAATAAGAATGCAAAAGAGCCAGTGGCTGTGGTGTGTGAAAGCCCTCGGCCTTAGTGAGGTGGGTGCACCTGCCACAACACCCAAAGTACATCAGGACTCTGTACAATGTAGGCTGAATACCAAAGAAATAAGGAATAAGTCAAGTTTACTGCACTTAAAAATTGTTAATGTAGTACCTGTATGATTTTGGTGGAATTTTGTCAATGGAGAGCCTCTGAGCCTTTAGGGAATGGTAATTAGATTCTTCTCTGTCACTTTTTTCCATGTGCACGGTACATTGAGTGAGAGGACAGTAGCCATTCTTAGCAGCACAGAGACCGTGAGATTCAATAGGGCATGGACGCAGTAAATCATTTTGTCATTCTTCCAAAATTATTCTTTTCAGCCCTTCCTTTTGAAGCCTGGAAGACTACTATTCTTTCTGCCTTTCCCCTATTACTTCTTCCATTTCTTTCTGACAGGCAGCGTTTCCTGCTTTGGGCCTGGCAACTCCTATTTTCCACTAGCCCCAGAAATATCCAGGGAAGGTTTTGATCACAGATCACTATAATATCAGCAATTCTAGCTGTGCCATTACATTTTCAAGTCAACTCTGACCCAAATCCTATGCCCAGCTGTACTTCTGTTTCCTGTTTAATGATCTGTAGAACCTTATAGACATCATATGCTTAGTTCCTTCTTCATGTATCTCCTTCAGCTCCCAGCATTGTCGGGTCACATGTCCCTCCCATATACATCAGCGATTATAGTCAACAGTACATCAATTCTTTACGGTTTTAGGACATCATTGCAGATGCAAAAAGGGGAAAAATTAGAGGTGAATTTTATGAGATTGAGGCCCTTCTGACTGTGTTCCTGTTGAGAATGCGCCATCACCACATTCAGGTGATAGCCAACCATGTTTCCCGATTCTCTTTCCTCACCAATCTACACTTCCACAGCTAATTTTACCCTCTTTCAGAGGTCACACTTTAAACAGGGTGGTAGAGCTGCATGCTTTCCTGTCAGCAACCTAGAGTTTTAAGTGCAGTGTTTGTGAAAGTTGGAAGAAATGAGCGTACATCCTGTACGCTCATCCGGTACGTACATCTTGGATTTGGGCTGGAGCGTGCTGTTCATCATACACAGCTGGTAGTTTGCACTGCTTTTTCACTTGTATGCAGAATCTGGAGAACCAAAATAAAGCAACTTGCCTGCAGCACTTACAGCTAGACAACCTTCACAGCCACTGTTGATTAATTTAGGGCTAGCCACTCTGATTGTGCCTGCCCAGAGGGTTGCCTGAATTGCTTTCCTGACTATTTGATTTGCTGGAACAGCTGCTGGCCAAGTATGTTCAGAAGGAGAATGTTTGGTTATATCTTAGCTTGACAGTTATCTCAAATGGTGTGCTCTGCACATATGGCTGGACATATGTCAAGCTTGAAATGAGAAGACTGAGCAATCACACTAAACGTGCTGCTGGGCAGTGTTCTGTCCCCTGGTCCATACACATTACACTGTCCATCTTGCTGAGAGACTGTTGTACTGCTTTCTTTGGCTGGGTCCCCATGCCCTGGCAAGTGCTGGATTTTTTAATAGCCTACTTTGCAAAGCGAAGCAAGAGGCAGCCGTTATCTTCCTTGCTATCTTTTGAGCTTTGAGTAAGGCAACACTTTTAGTAGAGGGGGAGAATTGTCTCAATTGTTCACATCAGTCCCTTGTTAGAAAAAAAGTCTTAAAATAGCGTTTTTACAGCGGTATCAACCACCTTCTATAAGGCATTGCTAACTCATCTAATGTTTACTCTCATGGATACTGGTCAAATTTGTACCCAGTAAAAGGATGTCCAGGAGGACCTAGCCAGCTCACTTGAAAGGCCTTCTCCCTTTAGGAAGCAAGTCCTTTATTCCATACCCCTTTGTATGCCTTTTCTCCCCCTTGGCATAATATGCATCCCTTATTCCTGACTGCTTGCCCTTTTTCCAAATGGGATTAACTGTTTGCTCTCTTTTCTCCCTCCCTCAGGCAAAGAATTTTCTGTATGCCTCCCTCCCTGGCACCTGGGCAACCATGCTGGAAACTTATTTCTTGCCTTTCCATCCTTCTCTCTTAGTTTCTATTTTAATTGCTATTGTTTGGGTCTGCCTAACCTGTATAAACTGGTTATCTCCTATGTTTATGTATTTCACTACGGACTATGAGCACTGAAATTGTTGTTTCAGAGTAGAATAAGATTTCAACTAGCACTCTAATCTGAACAAATCAACCAGTTTAAGTACATTTGTGTCTTCCAACTACAGCTGTAACATGAACCCCATATTACACAGGGTCGGAGTTTGATATCTCACTTGGACAGAGGATGATCTCATGAGGTCACTTCCGACCCTGTTTTTCTTTGTCTCTACCTGTGAATGATAAAAAAGATGCTATATATTTTTAGGAGAACACATGCACACTGAGGCCACAGTCTGCTCATGTAAAATACTGTGTCACTTACCTGAATGCCCTAATATTAGCCTAAGAGCCCTTAGCAGTTCCGGGGGATAAAAAGAGAAATAGAACTTGTAAAATTTATTGCCTCATAGAAAGGAAAACAACAAATCAGCAAGTCAAATACTAAGCTGAAGTACACTGCAGGTATAGTTGTCATGCAGCCCATAGATACTAACCAAAGCAATGCTATGTGTTTCAGGTTTTGTCCAGGTGGGAAGACTTCCCAGCAGAACTACATCAATGTCTTGATATGCTAAGCTAACCCAACATAGGGGCCTAGAATAACTTTGTCACTTTTGCTTGTGTCTTTCTGGAAGTGGTTTAGGTGGTATATATCTCTATAACGAGAACTTGCAGTCATAAAGTTATAGATCAGTATAGATCAGTTGTTAAATTGCGTGATGGAGATGGTTCTTCATTTTTACATTGGGCAGCCGACACGTTTCAAAGGTTATCATTTTATTGGAAGCCTTGAAAGATAAGGTGGTGCCTTCAGATTGTTATCTTATCAAAGAAGAGTGTATTTAATGCTAATTTGCTGTAAAATATTAACCATAATAAACTACAATGGAATTCATTGATGGACATGCTCCATTCTCCTGAGATACACTGCAAATACACTCACATGTCTGGATAGAAAGCATGTCACACTGAGAACCAAAATGCTTAAAATAAATAAAGCCATGTAATGTTCACTTTACTATCAACCAAGCAAATTTTGCTGCAGGCTTTAAGCAAAATGATGTCTTCTTATTTCTCTAGCAATTTCAGTGTTGATTAATATCAAATGATTATACTGGTTTTATGCTTTCCACATTTTTTTCATAATATTGGAATATCTCCACTTAGTTTAGTTCAGGAGAGAAAGGTGAGCTCTTATGATGTTCTGACATTCTGTTTTGGATGACGTGATTGGAAAAGTTTCAACGTTATCCCAAGTGATCTAAATTGAATTAGTCTAGGTGGATTCACACTACAATAAATTAAAGCAATGTTAGAGTTTATAAGGACCTCCATTTTTAATTATGCTGCCATAATTTGATAAATCAGCCCCCAGACCCACATTAATTACTTAAAATTCATTGTGCAAACGGAAGCAAATCAAGCTTTGAGTACTGCCAGTGATAACATTAAGATGCCAGTTAAACTAAAAAGTTTCTAAGCAACATCTCAGCAATCCATAGACCATCCTGTCCATCCGAGATTTTCCCTTGCCTTTGTCTCCCTCAAGATCAAGTGCCTTTAAGTCCTGGGAGCAATGTCCAACCCCACATCATTGCTCTGGTCCAGCCCTCCAGCATCTGTGCCTGTTGTGCTTTTCCAGCACCATCACACACCTGCTGCAATGGAAACGGGTAATAAAATAGTGTTTATTACAACCGAAGCAAAACAGTAACAAGGACGGTAAGGGAGGAGTATCCTGGAACAATTAAAAAAAAGCGATAACTACCCACAAGTGAGGGTGTGGGGTACCTTGGCATGCTGTGTTGTGGGAGCTGCTGCAGGTAAGGACCTGTCTGCGTGGCACTGGGGAAGTGCCAGGGGTGGGACTGGTCAACTCCCAGTCTCCTGAGTCCATGAAGGTCAGGAGGGTAAGAGGTGGGAACAGTGCTGCCATGAAGTTGTCCCCATACAGGTCACAAGGAGCCTTACTTGAGCACTGCCTCTGAACGTGGGCTCTCTCTGCTGTCAAAGCTACAGTGATGTGTTAACTCTGTCAGCATCCTGTGAAACAAGGTGCCAACATCGGGTGCCAACATCGGGTACCAACTTGGCACCTCCAGCCTGTGCTCCTTCTCAGACATCCTCCTGAGAACATCCCTCATTTCTATTTGCATTTCCTTCAGCAATTAATGGGAGGAGAGGAGAGCACTAGAGAATGCATGAGCTGGGGCAATCACAGTGCAAGGCACTTAAAGAGAAGAGCATATTGTAGTCCAGGGAAAGATGAAATATTACTGTTGGAAAAAAAAACCCATACCCTCCTGTACGTCACTATTTTATGATTGACATGGCTTAGAAGGGAGACTGAGTATTAACTGGACAGAGAGGGAATACTTCCTAGAAATCTTCTCTGGTGTCCAAAGCATATTATTAATGGTGGCCTTAAAAAGAGCCATACTAGCCTTCTGGCACTACAGAGCTTTTGGAAAAGGTAAAAGAGGAGAAAAAATAACTGCAGTCTGGGCTTATGTGAATGTTCGGGGAAGAAGTGGGGGGTCCAACCCCCTTCCACCTTGGAAGAAGAGGGGAACCACCAGAATTCCCCATGTTTTTCTTTGCAAAGGCACAAATTAAAAGCAAGGAGGAACATGAGTAAGTCCAAAAGTAGCAATAGCAGCAGTGATTTATCTTTGAATCTGTATAATTCCATTAGCATTATGAGTAAGGCCTCATTTCTGCGTGCATGAAAGTATTCAGATACCTCTTTTCCTCTGAAACAACTACTTTTTTGGCCAGAAACAAAGCCAGGAAGGGACCAGTCCAAGGCAGCAAGCTTCCCACCCGGGTCAGTGCCTGCCTGTGGGGCTGGGATCTGTTTTCTCTCCTATATATGTGCTCCAGTGTGTATTGCTCCTTGCCTTCAAAAGGTAATGATGTCGGTGATTGATTTTCTGCAGTGTTCATCATCTCCTAATGCTGTAGTTATAGAAAATGGTGTCCTAAAGGATTATAAAATCTCACCTTAGTAATGGCACATTTGGTTCAAAACCTACACATGTATTCTTAAGCTTTTCCTTGTTTTGTTTTTGTTTTCAGAATGTGTTTGTACTCCTGAAAATGGCAATGTGGGAGCCCATCTGCTTGTTAGGGATAAATAGTAAAATTGTAGATTATCTCCAGTAGATATTTATCAACATTGTGCAGACTTTTACATATACAAATCTGGATATCACGTTTGAAATTAATTCAAATATATTCATTTAATGTATTTTCCTTTAATCACTGCTACTACTCTTTTAGTGTCTCTCTTTTGGGGAGGCTGTTTAGGAAATAGTGATTATTTTGCCCATATTAAGAAACCCTTCCCCCTATATTAGTGTGTATTTCAATAGGGAAGACCAGATGATGAAAGAAATCAAAATGATGGACCAGGAACAAAGGAAATTGTGGGCTTGACAGTCAACCTGTAACCTCTACCAATAGTAGCTGGAAGTGTTTCCTTGGAAACCAGGCTGAAAACCAAATTGTCTCCAATTAAATTTTCAGTTTAACTCAAAAGGCAATTCTATGTGATATTAACTCTCCATGTGTGTTATTGTGTATTTTAAATAGCAGTGAGTAACCTGAAGTAGGTGCACGTAAATGGGGACATGTTTCTGTGAATCTGTACATTGTCTTTGATTCAAAGGTGAACATTTCCCCAGTGACAGTAGAAGAAAGCATATAATTTAAGTAGAAGTCACAACTTGACAGACATACATGCTGTTAAATTACCCTTTGTGCTGGACTGAATCAGTTGCAGAAGAAATGCATCCATGTGTAATTTGTCAAAATAAAATGTATAGTTACCTTCCTTGGGAAGTTCCAAAAAGATATTTTATAGAAGGTGCTTGATTCACTATTTAACGTAAGAGTGGGGGACTGAGCAATTCCTGCAAGCATGAGCAAATATTTTTGATGCTAGAGGCCCAAAGGTATGGCTAAACTGAAGCCTTTTTTATATCTTTAATAAAGTGCAAAGATTAACCTCCTGCTGAAGGGGACATGAAAAACAAGCTCTAGCAATCCTAAGGCATTGGTTCCCTGCTGCTGTTTATAGCAGTGACATACATTTAGCCTAATCCATTTACACAAAATGGGCAATATGAAAAGCTCTTGAAGAGTTGCTTTTGAGATCTGAGATTGTTTCTGTAAACGACTTTTGTGTACCATTACGCTTCTTACTTCAGCTCTGATTTGGGATCCATAGTGTATCAAATGGGAGTGGACACAACTGCCTCTGTGTTGAACTGTGCATTGCCGAGAAGGTTCCTTTGATTTTCTGGCTTAGTTGCTATACATATATTTATTTCATTTGCCGGTGTCTGCCTCAGTCACACATCAGTCACTCTTTGGTCCCTCTCAGATGTGTCCTCTGAGGAAAGTTTTCACTGCTTTCCTTTTCTTTAGATGAAACCAAGTGGCAGTTTCCACTTTTCCTAACTATCTTAACTCCGCAGGACGCATTAAGATTGCTGCCTGTAGGCAGTTTTCCTCCAGATAAATGTTAGCTTCTGATTAGAAAGTGTCAAAAACAGTTTATGGAGGGGTGGAAAGGCATGAAGAGCCTTCTTTCTTTGTAAGCTTAGAGTTGGAAAGAGTGTTCTTCCCAGCCTGCTTGGAGGTGAGGAGAGGCATCCTCAAGCATAACTCCACCTTTAATTATTTCCCCAAGGGCTGATACTCTCTGGAGCTGGCATTACTCTGCTTCACCCTTCCTTCTCCCTGGAGGCCTGTAGTCTCCTGGAGGTCGGGCAGAAAATCAATGTACCGTGACAGAGGAGACCACATGGTTCCTACAAAAAGAATAGATTCTTTCACAGGCCTGTCACCCAAGTTTGTTACCATTCACCCCAATGTATCCTGCCTTTGTTAAGCACAATTTCTTATGCTCCAGTTACAAAGAGATAATACTCTTAAGCTTAACATGTGTGTGCTGTATTTTATTTTCAGCATAAGTTTAGCTTTTAGTCAGTGTCATGATTTTAATGTTAATTTGGTGCTGAAATAGCTGCTCTCAGAAAAGAAACAGTTAAGGATGGAGTATTGCCTCTTAAAGGGATTTAAAATAGCTAAGTTTTCCTCCTGGTTCTTCCGTTGCTTAGTTATGTGACCTTGGATAAGTCACTTCAAATGTCTGTGTCTGTTTCCTCACCTGAAAATTATATGGCTCTTCTTTATAACTTACTGAAGTAAAAGGCTATGTAATGGTTAGGTATTAATGGAATATTTAATCAAAAACTATTTGCAATCCAGAAGGTATTCTGGAGACCTTTAGTTACCCTTCTGTCCCTTCTGCTTCAAATCTGATCTGGAAGGTTCAGGGACATTTAATCAGTGTCATTCCCTAGCCACTCATATAACTATGAGACCATCTTCCTCAAATTTGCTTTCCATGGCCATGTACCTCTGGAAACAGTGAGTTCCTTGGGACGTAGATGCTCTCTAGAAAAGCAGTTAGCTTTGTATGCCTGACTACAGGTTGTTTATGTACTAATAGATGTTCAAATCCCTGGCATCAGAAGAGTCAGCAGAACATGAAACCAGACCGGTCAAAAATATCTATGCTAAAAATAAATAAAACTAAAATAAGGTAAACTCAGTGTCCAGAAAATGGGAGATTCAGTGAAAATGAAAGCAAGTTCAACGTTGAAGAAGGAAAGACTATGTTACTAAAGAGTAACTAGATTTTGAGATTAATAGTGTATGTTGTTATTGAGGCAATGAAATGAGTCTTCAAGCTGTTCTAAACATTTGTATGCATAAAAAAAAATATTACAAGTGGAACATTTATAGAAAGATAGTATTGTACTTAATCACAGAAACCAGTTCCTTCCTCCTGTAAACCAAGATGAGACCTAACTGGGAAGATGTGATTTCCCAGATGCCTGATGCAGGCTACTTACATCTTTCTTTGAAACATCCCTTAAAGCTCTTGTTAGGCGGGGACTGCTGCTACACGGTAGCTCTTGTTTCCCTGGATAATTTCTCTGCCTAGACCTGGTTTTGTGCTCCTGTCCTCAGACAGGCATTGCATTTAATTTAGTCAGCACTCCTTTTCCCTTATTTTCATGAGTTTTCCTTCTAAGAGCAAAGCTAGATGGATTTCAGCTCCAAAGGCATAGCCAAGCCCATGCACTGGTAAGATGCCAGGGCTTCTGAGCTGCAACACTGGAAAGATTTAATGCCAAGAAATGCCACTTCTATTCTGAAAACTTAAATATTTTGTTAAAAGAGATTAGATTTTCTCTAGGGCCAGTGGCACACCCCCAAGGGGATGGTTCAGCAGATTGCTTTAGAGACTGAATGGAAATAGTCTATAGGTAAAATGGAAGAGAAGCGCTAATCTGAAAACAGCAGTTGGTTTTCTCATCCTTCCTGATTTGTTTTCTATTGAAGGCATGGCATGTATTTACTCCCTCACTTCTCCACTGCAATTTGTCTTCTTGCTTGAGTGACTAAGTGAAGGTGACAGCTACCCAGGGTACACTTGATCCTGGAATCTGGTAAGCGTGAACGTGTAGCGCAGGCTGCAGTCTAGCTTTTTGTCGTCTGCATCCTGCGCTTTGGATAAGGACCCCAAGATGAGGCCCACATTTTATTTTTGTTTCTTGGCAGGTGTAATGTATTTGATGTGAGATGATACCTTTATAATAGATCTATTAGCTCTTTCAGTTTAATCTGATTAGACTCTCCCAAACACTTACTTAGGTGAGGTAAATGGGATGAGTCTGAGTCAGAAAGATTAAGTCACTTCTGCGTGATCACAAAAATGTCAGAGGCAGAATAAAGAATTTGTGGGGAATTACCTTTAAGTCATACATAAATGCACTCAGTCAAATCAGGGTCCAGGCTGTGGAAGGGGAAGGAGGACTGGCACAGCATTGTTCAGTAGCTCCCCATCCTTACTTCTTGCACAGGTACTGTAGCAAGGTACTGTAGCAAGAGAGTGGAGATCAGCAACGAGTGTGGAGCAGGGAGCTGAAGATGATAAATATATCTAAATCCCAGTTCAGTGTGTTAACCTCTGAGCCAGCTGCCCTCCTTTACTAAGTGTGGATATTGTACTGCAGAGAAACCTTCAATATGAACTTCCACATAAAGAAAAATAAGAGCTGTATCCTCAGCTGAAGTACGTGATGTCAATAGAGCTATTCTCCTTTGCCCTGACCAAATGTTGACACAGGCTTTGTGATCAGACTGTCTCCCTTATGCTTGAAGGGGAAGACAATCAAAACACAGTATTTCCTCTCCAAAATGTTTCTCAGGTGACTGACAAACAGAAGTTGGACAGATTTCGTCATTTGTTGCTTGTGATCATACCACCGTGGCTTAGAGCATCATTTCTAGAATTTAATTCTGATTCTTGGAGGGAAGAGTAGACAGGTTAACTTACCCTCTAGAGTCAGTCCTTGAGTAATGGGTATTGCATATAAATGCTTTATAATAATTATGAACAAAGACATGAGTACTTGTGTTGTCTCCCTAGGGACTCGTGTCACCTAGCTTGTTATAGTTGTTTCTTTCCTAATAGAAGAAACTCATTGTAGGCGTAATTCTACCATGGTGTGTGGGAGGGAAATCTTGGGGAACAGATGGTTCTTGGTGAGCAGACTCTAGTGACTAAGACTGCCTCTCAAAAAAGAATGAATCTATCAAGCTGATTTGCTGAAGAATAGAAATACGAAAGACAACCATAATATAAACACAAAAATGAACTATGCCTGATGTATACTTAACAGTAGTATTTCTCCCTGGTAAACAAATTGCTTTTTAATAGCTCTCCTATGAGAAGAATTCTCTGAGCTGTTTCTTTTTAAAATGCAGATGTATTTAGCATTGAGCACAGGAAGGCAGAAAACCAGGCACTTGAAACTCAGAATGAAAATAAAGAATCGTGTGCTATCAGAAACTTTGCCTCTATGGATTTGCGTCTATGTACTTGAAGGTGATGTAGGAAACCATTGAGAATTTCTGATGCAGGTCAACGTAAGTCTAATTTTCATATGGTATCTCCAAAGGCCTTAAGAAAAAACAGTGTGATAAACCATACCTGGGATGATCAGTAGGTACCTTTGAGCCATTTGCAATGATTCAAATGTAGTTGCCTTGCCTGGACTGCCTTCTACAACCAGCAAAACAGATCTATTCACTAGGCAAATGCCCTTTTATGTGGATCCTCAGAGATAGGAGTAATTGAAGCAGCAGGACACTGTGCTGCATGTCTGTCCCAGATGTGTCCTGCTGCCAAGTGGTGGGAACTGTGAAGTGCTATAGAAAGTGCCTGTCTAAAGCTAGAAGTGCCCCTCTCTGCAGCTCCCCAGGGAGATGGTAGTTTGCATAAAGAAAGATTTAAAATGGACAAATTCTCTGGTTAGGCTTATTTCAGTCCACTAGTGTTGATAAAAAAGTACCTTGTGTTAAAGGTCATAGTTTAATTATTGGTGCTGACACTGATTTTCATGACCAATAAAGAGTGATTTAAGACTACCAGGTTGCTGAGTGGGTGGATTTAAGTCTCTCCCCATGAAAGCGATTTTTCCTTACAGAAGAAGTACCCAGTACTGTGAGCTATTTTCACAGTCATAAGTAATCTCTTAAGAGCTCCTTGCCAGCCATTTGATAGGTTGGTGCTTCATTTTCAGGGTGTTTAACCATCCCACCATCTGGGAATTAGATAAACAGCCTCTCAATTTTTCCAGTGCAAGAACTGAAAGCAGTTAAATAAGTAGCCCCTTCTTACTTGGCAGTATTTTTTCAGGACTCATTTGATCGCTATGTTGACTGAAATGCAATTTTACGTCTATTATGCCTGCCTGCAGACCCAGCACAGCTCAGGGGAAGATTATTTTAAAGTCTGTATCTACAGAAAACTTTTTAATTTAGACCTGGCCAGAGTGTAGTGGGAAAATCTCAAGCAGACCTATAAACCAGTTGTCCAAGATACTGTGCTACTGCTACTAAATATGAAGCAGAAAAGACAGAGTTTTATTTGGGTTTAATAGAAGCAGTACTAAGCAGTCTGAGACTTAAATCTGTTTCCCTTTGGCATTACAGTAAAAATGTCAATTTTTTAAATAAAAGACTATATGGGCTCTGAACTATTCTTAGCTACAATAACTGATACTTAACTGCAGAGCTGAAGGCTACCCATACAAAACATCCTGCAGTAATGTTTCAGAACTGGCATCTGTCCTCATAAAGTCCTATTCTAAACTGGCAAGGTCTTTTGAGCAACATGCAAGGAAATGCATATCTGCATGGCTGCGACCCAAAATGTAGATTAGCATCTCTTCAGAAGTGGACTTTAGTCTTGGAGATGATCTCCTGACCTTCTTTTCCTGTAATGGCACAGCACTGATCTGCATACCTCATAGGACATAGATGGCTCCAGCATTGTCAGTGTCGTTGTTCATTAGTTGTTATTTCTCTTGGTTCAGAGACTGATGATCAGACACTATTATATAATCTGAGCCTCATCAGGAGATGCTTTTAGGCATGTGGGAGGGAAGGAAACACAGTGTTTTGGAGAGTCATTTCTTCCAGTGTAAAAGAGAAGAAGATATTCTTGGTGTAGTACATTTTTACTCTCTCTGAATTAAATAAAATTGCAATGCTCTGAGTGATGTATTGAGCAAATGATGGGGAGATAATAGCTGTGCTATTATCCCTGGTGAAAAGGTGCCAAAACTGAACGCTTTTCATTTGAAAGGAGTGAGCTGCCATTAAATGTTCAATGTAAGAAAAATTGCATGGACTAGGATTTTTCCTCCAGATACTTCTTTCCCCACTAATCTGGTAAGTTAAACACTTTTGCTGCAAAAATTAGTCTGAAAACAGCATATGGTCTGAAGTTAGAAGAATCCATGCATTAGATGCTTGGCCATTAGCCTGCACACTACTGGAGAATCCAAGACACAAGTTCACTATTAGGGCTTCTTCCACCTCAGAGATCATTTTTCACAGCTGTAGCACAGCAGTACTTCCATTTTCCTGCTTGGGCACCCCATAAAGCTGCTCAGGGGATCTCATGTGTTACTTGAGGTCCCAAAGAGGTGGAAAGTACGTTAAATTGCAGTACCAGAAAAAGATACTGCAAAAGGAAAGCACAGGGGAAGGCAGGGGACCAAGAGAGTATGAGAGTCCCTCCAGCATAGTTATGAGTTCAGTGGGGAAGATCTGTTCATGCTGTCATGGTTTCCTCAGGCTGACAGGGATGACACTGTGAGGCAATTCCAGAAACTCTTTAAGATCATAATATGCCAGTGGGATTGCCATTTTCCTATATAAATGTAAGAAACAGAAGTGTCATGAGCTGAGCACAGAAAATCAGAGAACACAAAGATCAGTGCCTTCTCATTCTGTTATAAGTGCTTTGGAGCCTGTGAATTACAGGTGTCATTTGGTGAGTGGATGGCGACAGACAGGATGGGAGTCTGAGCATCCATCTGGAGGTGGGGTGAAGGCTGCCCCTGTTGTGGTCAATGGCACAATGTCTGGATGGACACCAGTGACAAGTGATGTCCCTTGGGGTCCATACTGGGATCAGTGGTGTTTGATATCTTCATCTGTGACATAGATGGTGGGATCAAGTGCACTCTCAGGAAGTTTGCAGATGACACCAAGCTGAGTAGTGTAGTTGACACACCTCATGGATGGAATACCATCCAAAGGGACATGGACAAGCTCGAGAAGTGGGTCAATGCAAACCTCATGAGGTTCAACAAGGCCAAGTGCAAGGTCCTTGCACGCGAGTCAGTCGGGGCAATCCCTCGTATCAGTACAGGTTGGGGGATGAAGGGACTTAGAGCAGCCCTGTGGAGAAGGACTTGGGGGTACTGGTGGATGAAAGATTGGACATGAGCTGGCAATGTGTGCTTGCAGCCCAGAAGGCCAATCATGTCTTGGGCTGCATCAAGAGGGGCATGGCCAGCAGGTTAAGGGAGGTGATTCTGCCCCTCTACTCCACCCTAGTGAGAATCCACCTGGAGTCCTGCATCCAGCTCTGGAGCCTCAGCACAGGAAAGACATGAACCTGTTGGAGAGGGGCTCCTTCTTATTGTGGCCTTTCAGTACTTAAAAGGGGCCTATAAGAAAGATGGGGACAGACTTTTTAGCACGGCCTGTTACAATGGCACAAGGAGTGATGGTTTTAAACTAAAAGAAGGGAGATTCAGGGTAGACATGAGCAAGACATTTTTTACAATGAGGGCAGTGAAACACTGGCACATATTGCCCAGAGAGGTGGTAGAAGCCCCATCCCTGGAGACATTCAAGGCCAGGCTGGATGGGGCTCTGAGCAACCTGATCTAGTTGAAGGTATCCCTGCTCATTGCAGGGGGTTGGACTAGATGACCTTTGAAGGTCCCTTTCAACCCAAACTATTCTGTGATCCTGTGATAAATGGATAGAACTGGTCTGTCAGGCTGGTGAGCCAAAGGTACTAGCTGTATGTTGCTTTATGAGTCTGACAAGCCCCTTCAGGTTGCAGGCTTGAGGCCAACTAAATTAAGAGACTATGATGTTTCTAAATTAAGCAATACACTACTAAGAGACTAATAAAGTAATTACATGATAATTAATCTAAAAGCACACACAGCTATAAAGCTACTAATTATCATTCTTAAGCCTTATGAATCACACCCAACTACTACTGAATAACAGTTCTATCTCCTTTCCCTTCCCACTATTTAGAAGTAGGGTGCAAGTCTATCCCTCCCTTTTTCACTCTCGCACACCAAGTCATTCATGTAAAGACATGATGAAGACTCCAGAAGGTTGTCCAGTGGGGGCTCACTCTGGCATCCTTGCGGATTTGGGTTCAAAGATCAGCCTCATCACCGTCTGTAAGCGCTCACAGTCCTAGTGACAGAAAATCTTCTCCTTCCTTTTTCTGTACCTGATTTTATACCTTATCTCCTGGTTTTCTATTGCTAAATGTGTCTTTTCAGCACCCTTGTACCTGTCTCCATCCAAGCTCCTCTCAAATAAACAATCTCTCCCCAGTTACTTTTTTCCTGGTTGGTCCCATTTCTGCTGTATATATACCCAAGTTTAGGGTTTTGTCAGTGCTGTTATTATACTTTGGCAATCTCGACTTTGTGTGGTATTACTTATATGGTTGCCTGGAGACCTTACCTCATTATGAGGTTGGGTACTCCATCAGGGCCTCCTGCTCACACCTTATCACTCTGTAGTAGTGTCTACAGAAAGCTGTATGCCCTAAAGATGCTAGCTTTACAGGCCATGTAGTCTGGGGCAGATCTTTAAGCATTGGGGGTTTTTGCCCCAAGGAATCTGGAAAATTGATGGGCTGCCTCTACTGAATATAGCAGTATAGGTGGAGACTTAATGTAGAGGTGAATTGTACTTTCCTCAGTTAAATATACAGTTAGGATGTATAGCCTTATGCCAGTAGTCCTTTTCAGAACATTGGGTATTTCTTAATTGTGAAACCATTATGTGGGATGAGAGGTGTATTTTATTTCAGTACACATAGTTGTTTGTGGTATGTTCTGCTTGTTTCTTCTCTACTCCTTCAGCCAGTTTTTTTCACTGGTAGATTAAAGCCTTAAAGTAATTTATAACCTCGAAGGACTAGGGCCAAGGACACGGGCTCATTGACAGTAATCCCTATTCAGAAAGGCAGGGAGACTTTTGTATACAAACAACTTTTTGTTATCCAACCTAGTTGAAAAAGTTGCTGATTCTGGTGACACCATGGACAAGTGATTTGTTACACTGGAAGCATAATTAGCCCAAGTGCTCATTTTTCTGCCCTGTATGAACTGAGTAGCTTAAAACTAATTAGTGAAATCTAGATCAAGAAGCCAGAGCAGGGGATGCAGAAAACATGAATGCCATTTCAGCTTACATGAATTCTCATTTTTGGTCTCCATTGGAAGGAGTATGAGCTGAAAATATGCTTGCAGAGAGAACTAACTTTTCTATTAATAAATTTATAGTATTTGGGGTATTTTGTGAGTGTCAGTGTGAAAGATGTCTCAAGTCATGGATCCTCTGATGAGAAAGTTTTAACAGTATGGCCTCAGCTGGAACAATTAATAGCAGTTCCAGAGATGGTAAATCAGCCTTGTAATGATTGATTACCCTTTAACAAATCTCTGAGAGATGCCAGAGCTCGACAAAATCTGAAGCTGGATTAGGAACACTTGGACACTTGGTATGGCTTTCCTGATCCTCCTTAAAATGCTTGGTTTTCCTTCCATATTAAAGTATCTGGATTTCTCTAAAAAAAGAAAAAAAAAAAAAAAGGAAAAGTCTTGCACAGCATGTGAAACATCAGCTGGATTGGATTGTCTCTTACCAATGACAGTGTCAGAGCATTCTAGTCAGGTACAACTGCAAATTTTCACATGGTGTAACTGAGCCATCTGTGGCAACACTCTGATCTTTGTACCGGGAAGTAAGCGACATCTGCTCCTGGGAGAAGTGTTACTATCACAAGCTGACGTTAAACGGCCCTCCTAGCAACAGGTATCTTTATTCTGAAACAAGACCACACCTGCTTGGTGAGAGCCAATCTAGTGGAAAAGGGAGTGGAGTACACACGCCAAAAAGTTTGTGTGAACTTCATGAGCCAAATTTACGTTTGCTTTACATCAGGATAATTTGATACGGTTCAGTGGGACTGCTTGTATTTTACTTACATTCATGCCAGGAAGAGGTGAATTTTAAGAATGCTTGTTATGGGAAGAACCAATTGGTCCAAGAACTGTCAAAAGAGGTCTCAAATACAGAAAGGGGTCTGTATTTTGTATTGCATGCAAAGAGGTTGGATTAAGAGAGAAGTTCAGAGTCATGAATCCAGCTGTCAGGCTTGCATGTGGGCTTCTGCAACAGTGTCTAAAGGGTTTCCATGGATTTTTCTGAGAACTGACCGTAATCAGAGTCATTAATTACAACTGGTCTCCAGTAAGAGCAGTACTCTCAGAGCCACACTGCGTTGTAAGTAGCTGGACACTGTTTGGACAGATGGTTCTATCTTCTTAAAGAAGTCTTAAATTCTCTAAGCTGAAGGCTCCTTGGATGGAAATCAAGGATTACTTGTAACTCTCCACTTCCTTGCTTGCTTGGAATAGTGACACTACAGAAAATCGGTTTATAATGGTTAAGTCACCCTGTCTTAGAATCTCAACTGTTTTCTTCTTCACTGGATTCACTCTCTTTTTTACAAGTGCCTTTACTTCTTGTAGTGTCCCCGCTCTTCTTATTAGTCTCATAGATTGCATTACCTGCTGACTAACTCCCAGTAATTTTCCAGTTTATTTACTTACTGTGTGTGCTGAATGTAGTCTTACCATGAGAATATGATTATAGTTAAGTAACAGCAAGGATAAGAAGGAGATATTTGACAGGATGAGGTACCTGGGATTAATGCTTTTCTTTTAAGCACCAAACAAAACACTACATTGCCATGATGAACGTAACAAAAATGTATGTGGAATAGCATAGGAAGGCTGAAGTATTTGTATCAGACTTAATTACAGAGGAAACAAACTGAGATTCCACGATCTGTGTTATACAGATGTACAGGGAAACAATCTCTTGAGGTTTAGGATTGTGGAAAGCAGCTCTACAGCCAGCAACTTGAAGGCCATGTGGCTTGAGCTCTTTGGGTCGGCTTGCTCAAATAGCTGGTGGTCCCATGGAATCTTTGCAGACAAAGTTGCTACTTCTATGTATGATTTGGTTGGTGGGAGTAGGTACCACCGTACAGTGGACGGTGAGAAATGAGAAATTGGCCTGGCTAAATCAAAAACTTCCATGTTTTAACAATTGTACTGTTTGACAAGGTCCATAAATTGAATATTGTTGGGATAAATTTTAGGCACTAAGACCAGCTGTCATGAAACGGCCTGCACTCAAGGCATTAAACTTTCTTACTTTCCAAAACATCATGGCCACATGAGAGATCTCTGTTGGAAAAAGCCCTTGTGCTGACTTGTGACAAGGGATTTGTTCATCTTTCTCATAGTTTGTTCAGGTCAAAGTTGTGCTAAGACCCTTCTAACAGTTGACCAATATAGATGATTACATTCCCGGGCCCAGGGCATAACCTGGCAGAGTTTAGTTTACAAGTATAGATATTTCCACAGAATTCATTGGTGCTCTTGGGTGTTGTCTGTGACATCAAAGTTTTTTTTTCCTCTCTTCTACTTTTAATCAAAGTGAACTTTGGTGCCCACATTACCTGTGATTCTCTTCACAATGGCTTTCCCTTCTTTATGCCTCAGAAAGAGGTCAAAGATCTTAAAGTGAGTGTGGAAGGGCAGAGCATCCACCCTAGGTTGCCACAACTGCTGCAGTCATTTGTTTAGAACAGCTCTTTGGAGGGGCCCAAGTTCAGAATGGAGTGAAGTGGAACAGAATGGAATGCAACAGAACGGAACGGAATGGAATGGAATGGAATGGAATGGAATGGAATGGAATGGAATGGAATGGAACGGAACAGAATAGAATAGAATAAAATAGAACAGAATATTTCAGTTGGAAGAGACCTACAACAGTCATCTGGTCCAACTGCCTGAGCACTTCAGGGCTGACCAAAAGTTGAAGCAAATTATTAAGGGCATTGTCCAAATGCCTCTTGAACACTGGCAGGCTTGGTTCATCACCCACTTCTTTATAAAGCTTTTTCCAGTATTTGACCACCCTTTCAGTAAAGAAATGGTTCCTAATGTCCAGTCTAAACCTCTCATGGTGCAGCTTTGAACCATTCCCTTGTGTCCTGTTGCTGGATAACAAGGAGAAGAGCTCAGCACCTCCCTCTCCTCTTCCCCTCCTTAGGAAGCTCTAGAGGTTCCATGAGGTTGTCCTTCAGTCTTGAGTACCTCAAGATTATCTCAGAAGTACTTACAAGAGTCATAGGGCTCAGAGGTACCCACAGAGTTGTCCTTAAAACAAAATGTTGAATCATGTGGCAGCACTGTGTATGTATACAGATTATGTGCTAGCTGTCTCAGCAGCATCTGTGTGACAAGCAGGGTGCCTGGGTATCCTCTTTGGAAACAGCATGGTAGCAGAAGAAGTACCCTCAGTGTCTGGCTGAGATAAGGTTGCCTGAATGTCTTTAGTCATGGGGCTCCCTCTGTGACGTTTCAGCAGAGCTCTGTTTTCACCAAAAACTGAGATTGTGAGTTACTGCATAGAGAGACACCACCAGGCAGACCCCAAGACTTCTGTGGGGCTCAACCAGTTCCAACCATCAGAGGATATGATTGTTCATATAAACAGGGACTGCCATGCAGAGCTGATGCTGACTGCATTGTTCTGGGTCAGCTCTTTTTACAGCCGGCTGAGGATGCCATTGTGCTGTATTTAGTCTGTGATGGCCACTTCTTTTTCACATCATTCCATCCTACGAAGCTTCACAACTGAGTGTGACTGTTCTACAGTCAGGACTGCATCTCACTCATTTGCAGGGCTGCACTGTGTCTCCTTTCCTTCTGTGTGATCCAATGAGCCAGGCATGCCTGGTCAGCCAGATGTGTAGCTGTGGGCAGCTGTATCTGGCCTGTCTCTCCCTAGTAAGGCTCCATGTGAAAGGGAGTCTTATCTGAAAACATACTTTGCAGCTGCTGCCTACATGTGACCCCCACACACACTTCCCCAAAACCCCACTCCATATCATCTGTATCACTATATACATGAAACTTATCTTTTTAGAGGGGAGAAACCTCAGAGCTCTGCACCTGTGATACATAACTTGTTTTAATGTAATTATAAGTGAGAATGCATTAGAGATCACACTGTCTAGCTGCCAAGTACTCCAATCTCCATATACTCCTAAAAATCAACCTGTTTTTTTTAGGTACTTTCAAATGGGAAACTCATTTTTGGTCATTTCTTTAAATGTCTCCAAGAAGTAGGCTTCTGTGTTTGGCACAAGCTTTAGTCCTGGCCTGCTCCTGAAGTTGTCTGGTGCCCAAGCAAATTTGGCAGTTAAACATCAGATCTGTAATTAAGCAATGAATATGGAAAAGCCGATTCAGATCCTGTGTCTAGATAACTGTACTAATTGACATTTCCAAGTACATACAATGATTGTCTAAGTAATCTGTACGGAATACTGCGTGGCAGAATTGAGGAAGGGGAGATGGACGGGGCTCTGGTCATTGAAAAGTGCTTCTGCTGTCCTTCGGCTACTAACTCCCCTTGAACCTATGCGCACATTGAAGCAAAGCTATGGAGGAGGGATGAGAAGGAAAACAGTTCTGGAAAATGCATGGGAAAAAAACAAGTTAAATGGTTCCTTGTAGGAAAAGCTCCAAGTCTTACCATCCTCCTTCCCTGCACTTGAATTCTTCCCTTGTTTTAAATGTCAAGCATACCATCAAATACTGATATCGATATCTGTCTAAATACCACACAGGGGCACAAGAAATGTCTGTGATGAATGTCAAAAAGCTCCATATTCTGTCTGTGACTTGTCCACCCACCTATATGATGGTACTAGAGACCACAGAAAGCTTTTCCATGTCTGTCAAGTCCCTTATGACTCTGTATACAATGCTGACTCTGAAAGAGATCCTTCTGCTCTTCCAGATTAACTGACATGTAACCCAAGAATTGTTGCTAGAAAACAGCAGGCTTTGTCAGCAGCCAATTTTCAAGGAAATTGGCTCTTTGAAACCACATCCTAAGTAGCTGGCTATACATATTAGCCTTAGCTGACCTATACTGAAATTTACTGTCTGTCATCTCTTTGTTTCTGTAGTTTACATCTTTAAATAATCAGCTGTTTTGTTTACTAGATGTTGGTCATGGGTAACTGTATTTCCACTACATTAGCTCTATTCAGGGGAAAGTAATAGCTCTAGATTGAAGCATAAGCCATTTGTTTTCCTATAATGAGGAACACTCTGCTACATGCTTTCTAACTGATTAGATGAATTATACTTTATTTGCCTTGAGAAGAACCACAGTTAAAAGCAACTTTCTAAAGAGGAAATGAGGCAGAGAGCACACAAAAGGGAAAAAAAAAGGGTCTATCCCCATTAATGCTGCCTGATCTGCATTTTCACACATTTCTTGACTGAGCAACCCTGATGCTTATTACTGGAAATGTACCAAGCTGAAAATTAATTGCCGGCTAATTACTTTATGTCAAAAAGCTCCCCAATTATTTCTCAGATTGCTAGAGTGGCAATTCTAAAAGTAGCTATGTACCTTCCTTCCTTCAAGACTGTATTGGAGGATTTTATCAGTGGCAAACACAACTGGGATAAGCCCTTTCATCAGAATAAAACTGCAGACATCAAGTGGTTTTTTTTTAAAGAGTTATTTTGATGACTTTGGTACCTTCAGTAGTTTAGATTTGTGCTGGTTGCTCATGTCCATTTATGATACTGCCATTGAAATGACAGAAAGATGGATATAAGTGCCAGGGTATTAGTCTGTGTATCTATATATAGTCTGTTCCCTAGCATTTATACACCAATAATCTGTTCAGAAGAGGGATTTCAAACACCACATTTTTTAAATTATTCCACACACCAAATGAACACCTTGTTCTTTAAAGGAATGGTTGCCACAGAGTTTTATCCATTGGCCCGTGTCTTGCTTAGAATCAATTATTCATGTTTATATTCTCCTGAATTGCATTAATAAATCCCTTCAGTTTCTTTATCTGAAAAGGTGGAAGCTTTCTTCCTTTTTTTAAATTTTTAATTGAACTCTCTCAACCTTTATCTTTTTGGCAGTTCTTCATATATGAGATGTGTTTTATGGGAATTCTCTCATTTTTCTCCATTTTAATTATTCTCATACAGTAATGCCTTGAAGTGTGCATACTACAATGTAAGTTATAATACCAACTTTTGCTAATCCTCCTAGAGAAACCTGATATCCCAGTTCCTATTAAACACACCTGGCCTCACTTTGCACCAGAGAAGACCATTTTTAATTACTCTTATGAAAAAAGTTGGCAACATTTGGTTAAAATGGTGTAATTTGGATGCCTTGATTGACTGTTGGTTTTGTACCACAGGAGAGAAAAAAGTTATCTTTCTAGGCCACACTTAAAAACTTGATTTTTTCTGGGTCAGTCACCAAAGTGTTTGGCCCTGTTCTGGCAGAGGGAGAGCTGTGTGTGCTCTTGCTGAAGAGGCAGCTTGTTGCAGAAAGGAGCCACAGCAAGTTACAGACTGTCAATAACGTGGTGAAGAGCAGTAGCCCACCTTCACTATGGCTTGCATTGCTGAGACATGTTTATTCAGCACTTTGGAAGATGAACCCTTCGCATCAGGGGAGAGCACAAGAGATAGCATTAAATAATGTCACCAAGCAAACAGGAGAACTGCTTTCTCTCAATTTCTCAGTGAAATGCCATCCTGCATAGTGCCTCTCACATAAGTTGGGTTTTGAGGAGTGAGGACCGATACATCTAAAAAACGAAGGACTGCCCAGACTTCTTCGGAAGGCAGCTATAAGACCAAATACATGCAAGTTCCTTTTTAAAGCAGACCATGTCTTAGGCACTCTGTTTTTCATTACTTCACATTTGCTTCACTGAAAATGCCTCCCGAGGAAGAAGCAAAGCCTTTGGCATTTTACATTGTTCAGTGGTTCCTTCATTTTTCAGCTGTGCTGTCCCAACAATGTGTAATTTGCCCTTTCTTTGATGTTTTTGTATCTTTGTGATATGGAAAAATATCTAATTGAAAGATTGATGGGCAGAAATCTGTCTGAACTACTACACACTTTAAGGCAAGAGCAGAGAAAACAGGGAGTTAGAGGTGCCCTTTGGGAAGGGAGGTCAAACCTTAAGTGGGCAGGAATAGGGAAAGAGATGTCCATCAAACATATTCAGATACAATGTTGGGAGATATTCTAGATGTCCTGTTTTCATAATAAGTGCTTGATTATGTAAACTGAAATCACAAGATATTAGATGATCATTACTATAAATGAGAATTACCTGATTATAAAATTAGAAAATTTCAGCAAATTTCACAGTGAAATTCTCACCTCTGTTGAGGGACAGCACAGCCTATGCAGAACTTACATCCTATTTTGAGGATTAAAATGGGAATAGCAGTTATTAGGTTCATTTATTCTGTTTTGGCCAAGGCAGCAGTGTTGCCCCTGGAATGCATTAGGATACTCAAAAAGACACTGAAAGAAGGATATGTTATTACTGATTTCCTTCAGTTTAATTAATATTGGACATGGTTGATCAATTTGAAATCAAACATCTTGCCCTTCTCTTCACTATAATTCTGTGGCAATTCATGTATCACTTTTGGGGTATTGCTGACTTGGCCAGAGTCTTCATGTGGTTCCAACAGTACAGCATCACAGCCCATTTCTGTCCATTTAATATATTTTGTATTGACAGATGGCTTCCAAAAAGAAAAGACAGAACAATCCTTAGGCCTCATGCAGTTATTGGGGATTTATTATATATGCTGTGGGTGACTTAGTTGGAATTTAGAAATGCAATTATTGTTAACCTACAGTTGAAGCATTATCTTTATGTGAAACACTCCTTGAGCTATAGGAAACAGTATAGAATAAGCTGCGTTTGTTTTGTCTTTGAATCTTCTTGCACTTTCCTGCAAAGCACTGACAATTCTGAAATTTTCAGATGTGATAAAAGAGGCAGCAGACTTTGATTAAACAGCTGCTCCTGTTATCTGATTTAATGGTGCCGATGAACTGAACGTTCTTGGGATCCAGAAGGCTTCCAAAGCAGTATGCTGATTTGCGACCTTGCTTCTAGAAATTGCCTTCATCCTTTAGAGAAACACAGTGAAAATCAGAGGGAGTGAAAAACTACAGCTGCTGAGTGGCGTATGGTACTAGGCAATACCTAGCAGTAGGCACAGAAACTGAAGAGGACATTGCCTGCAGTGGGAATGTCAGGAGATGGCATGTAGGCAGAATGTAGCTGTCCAAGTTTGAGCATAGCTGGCACTGCAGAAATACTACTTTTCTTTTTATATGCCATGACTAAAATGGGGAAAGGGCTGATTCATTCTTTCTCTGCCCTTGCATTATTTATGCCAAAGTAAAACAAGTATAAATTAACTCTTATTGGGTGGAGTTTTACACTCTCTCTGCAATAGAACAAACAAATGCAGAATTGTTCCTAAAACTCTTGAAAGATTGCTTTGGTCTTACATGGGTTCTCTGAGAAACCTTTCCATTTTGTGTCTCATCAGGGTTTGCTCATGTGCAATCTCTTGGACAGCCCATCTAGCATCCTCTTGTTAGAAGATAAGCTTTTAACAGACAGTAATGTTGGCAGTACCCAGTTCTGTACATAAGTCATTGGGAATTCAATTACTACAGTCCAGCTGTCTCTCACCAACATTTTCGACCACAGTTAGCTTTCTCTGTCTAGAAATCCATTCTCTGGGCTATGCTACATTGCTGAAATATTCATGTAGTTGGATGCAACAGAGAGAAATGAAATAACATTTTCATGTGCTAACTTTTGGTAACTTGCTCAAGTTTATGAAGGATGCACAGCTATGTGTTAAAGAAAAACACATGAAGTCAAGTAAACAGTGTGCAGCATAGTGGGGAAGGCTGATTATTTTCTTATCACTTCTTAATCTCTAAGAACATCAAGGTTTATCCAGATTTGGTTGTCAGATGAACAGAAAGATGCTAATCACTTAAACAAGAAACTATTGCTGGTAGTATCAATGTAATCTTTCCTATGTGTTTTTCTCTTAATATGTTTGATTTTTGTCACACAATTTCCACTCTTACGTAAGCACTGGGCAAATTAAAGACAGAACAGCCTCTAGAAAAACAAGAGGTCGTGATAGTAAACAGATTTACAAACTCAGTGTTGCTGGTGAGTAAAATACACAGTAGAGGAAACACCCAAAAACCACAGAGCTCCTGAGAAGCCAGCTGCCCCATCTGCACCAAGGCAGGTTCAGCTATTCCCTGACTTTCCTGGCAACACTTATTTAGACAGTTCTTAAATGCGTCCGAAGGCGGTGGCCCAGAACATCTACCAGTAATCTGTCCCAATACTTAGTCATTCCTGTCAGTAGGTTAGTTACCTTTGAGGTGTGGTTATCTTTTGAAATCTAGATTATACCTCTTCAGATCGCATAGCCTCTCTATTACATTTATTATTTCTACCCTTCTTGTTATCACCTGCCCCCAAAAGCGAGAAGTTTTTTGGACTTAACTGTTACTATTATTTCAGTTGGTGCTGCTCAAATATAATAATGCTGGCCAGCAATACAAAACCCTTAGATCAAATGCTTCTAAAACTTAACATGATTTTTTCAAATCCTGCTCCAGCAAACTCGCACGGTGTTTTGAAATTTAGGCTTCATCTTCTTTGCCTGTGAGATTTACCAAATAAAAGGTCTCCAGGTGGAACCTGCAGTAGCTGTCTGCTTTCGTGGCACAAGCAGACCTGCACCTAGCCCTGCTGGACTGTTATCAGTACCTCTGAGCTACTCACAGGGTAAAAGTGGGAACTGAGGAAACTGACGTTTTTACATGGGCACTTTACAGGGTTGGTGCAGAGTTGTCTTGCTGTTCAGGTTATCTGTTTTCTCAGATCTTAGGCAAAGCAGCGTGCCAGATGCTGGTTTCAGACAAGTCATCAGACAGAACAATATATGGAAATGCAGGGATCTTTTTACTGGGTAGATGCACAGTCTTGTCATTCTGCAGAAGACTGGGCAGAAAAGATGTACTGGAAAGAGCTATGCTTCATAGTCATAGGAAAAAAAAAGGCTGGAAGACAGCTTGAGAGGTCAAATAGCTACACACTTGTCCAGTCATGCAAAATTGTTAGTGGCAGTCAGCAGCTTACCCAGTATGAATTATTGAGATTCCCTGTCTTTCCATCTCAAAGGCAGTTCCACCACAGGACCCATCTGACAGGAGCAGAGTGACAGTATGCCGGGAGCAGCATGAGGAAGAGGAAGAGCAAGAGCCAGAATGTGCCCTGCTCCCTTTCTCTCCCCAAGTTCTTTGTAGAAGCATCAAGAAAATTGCTGAAGTCTGATGCTTCCCAGGCTTTCCCATTCCGTACTCTGCCTTCCTCTTTAGCTTCGATTATGATCCTGCAAGCAGTCCTGGAGAGTGGTTGCAGGAGATGTGTAGATACAGGAATTTCAATTGCTGTCCTGGGAAATGAGTGGTGCACAGCAGGTTAATTCATCTCTTCAGGGCAATGCATTATCTGCTATATTTTTGTTCTCTTTCCCCTGTGAGGTTTTCCCATGGGAGGGAAAAAGTGAATTAATAACTACTTTATCATCTCACCTGTGTGTCCTCTCTGAAAGAACCAGGCATTCTCTTTCATGCCAATTTCATTGATTGATGTAATCAGACTGGCCACTAATCAAAGTGGTCTCTGTAGCCTAATTCTGTACCTGATCTCTCTCTCTGTGCTTCAAGGTCTTTGACAGGGTCCGAGAAGATTGCCCTAATTTCCACGAGAAGATTAAGCCTATTAATGCTGAACTCACTCAACCCAAGCTGGCCATCAGTGCTGAAGATGAGGAGGAGCTTCTGACCCGGGTCAATATTGTCTTCCACTGTGCAGCAACAGTACGCTTTGATGAACCCTTGAAGTATGTCCTGCTTTCTGCTTTCTGTATTTGCTAAGTGTGATTCAGAACGCGCAACAGCCCATAACACACCCTTCAGTGCACCACTCGTGTAGCTGCCGTAATAATTCTCCATGCACGTTTTCATGCTACATGTGGTTCTGTGCTGAATGTGCAATGTAAATGCTCTGAAAATGTCATGTGCATATGCACATCAAAAGTGAAGTATCCTGGCAGATTTCCATGGGAACAGAAGGAAGTACTGCAAGCTTGGGTTGTAATATAGTAAGGGAGTTAAGTCTGACCTAAAACTGGGATAGGGAAGAGTGTGGTTTAGGTGAAGAAAGAGATGTTTTGGCAGAACTAGCTGGAGACAGCTTGAAGTGGAACTGTGTTGTGTCTGTCTCTAAAGCTAGTGTTAATGGCCTTTCTTTGTTGCTGAGTAACTGAAGAGAGATGTGAGATGTTGTGTAAGAAAATAGCCTATCATAAGCTTTAAAATACCAGGGACTTGGTGTAATTAGTTGTTTAAAGTAAATGCTCAATTTCTGAAAGAGCTCCCTTGGGAGTGCCTGTCCAGGCAGGCTTTCAATTAAGAAAGAACAGCAAAAATAACAACTAAACCAAGATTAGATGTGTAAGTGCTTCTATGTAAATTGCGAAGGTCAACAGATAGATAGAGGTGGATGATCTGGATTGTCAGATCTTCACAGTTTTTTGCAAAATGCTAAAGCTATGAGAGTAGAAAACACAATTATTAATGTCAGTCTTCATTAGCTCATACACAGGCTGATAGATATCCACTGTGTTCAACATAAATAATTTCTTTTTGCAACAACTGATTAGAGAACCTACCAGAAAGGAAGCAGGTCTTGATTTAATATTGAGCCATGTGTAAAACCTGGCTCAAGGCATAAGTAGCAAAGCACTGCACTGCATTAACAGCCACAAATGTTCTTAAGTCAATAAACAAATGGACATGCTACAAAAGTACATTGTAGTGGCACGTAACATCAAAGGGAAACTATGTTTTCCATAAGGAAGGTAGCTATAAAGAAGTTAAAAGAAAAAGTTAAAATGGTCATCTGCTTGCAGGCAGTGTAGAAAATATTTAAAGGCTGATTGCATGTGATATGTCCAAGTATCTCAAACAGAACAAGGAAAATCCAGTACTATTAAACAACAAGGTATGAGAAGTTCTTAAAATAAAATTATTCCTGTCTGAATAATAAAATATATCATATGGGTAGAAGGCCTAGCAAGTTAAATGTGAAAGCATAATATTGCTGCTCAAATAAGAATTTTAAGCAGCAACTTGCTAACAGCACACATACAAAAAAAAAAAAAAGAAATTCAAATTCAAAGCTTACCACAGAATATGCAGAGCTGATAGGTAAGGGAGGTGCAAAAACAGTGCTATCAAGATACTAGAAAAGCAGCAACAGAGAAACTAAATAAATTCTTGGCATCAACATGCAGCACAGTTAGGGAATTCTCCAGCTAGAACTCTTGAGGGCAGAAATCTGAGAAACTGTGTTATACGGAAATATTAGTAGATAAAGCTTTAATATAAATAGAAAAATAGAGGGTAACAAATCATCACAGTTAGATGATATTGCCCTAGAAGGCTAAAGGAACTCTGAACATCTCACCAGAAATCCATGCTAGGCCTGTATTCTGGGTGCATTCTATTCATTCCCTATCAAAAGAGATACAATCGAGTAGAAATGTGCACAGAAGAGTAACTTTCATATGTATTCAACCTGCTAGAAGGGCAGAAGGAAGTAGAAATCTACAGAAAATGCTTTTCTTTAATAGAAGCATGCTAAAAAAATTAGCATCTCTGGCTTTAGATATTGTGATCTAAGCATTAATCATAGTCTTAGCTTCTGTTTTCATTCATCTGGACTATTTACAATTTCTCTTCACCATTGGTGTAATTAGTTTCTTTAGTGTATACTTGATAGCATCATTAATAATCTTGTACATGTTGTTGACAGCTTCTACTCTGAGGGTGAACAGATTGCATATTCCTTAGCTGCTTCCCTTCTGTGCAGGAAAGTGTCTTTCTTCCAGTACAAAGTGTGCAACAAAGTTTATCATCTGTTCACTGAGATTCACTGCAGATAGTCTCTAGGACAACTTCTAGATACGCTGGATGCTTCAAGGTCAATCTTGCTAACCAGGACTCTTTTATGCTTATCAGTCCTCAATTTCCCTGGGAATTTAAGCTGTTATCTCTAATTGTGTCTTCTTTCAGTGTGAATCTGTTTTTCTGGGCCCAAGGACCTTTCACTCTTCATGGAAACCATGTATTTTTCTGGTTTAGCAGTGGCCCCTTAAGGAGAAAGTTGAATGGGGACTGTAGGAACCATAGTGCCTCAGTGATCATGTGTGCTGGAAATACTTGTTTCAAGAAGGGATAGCAAATACGTCAGATGTAGAGATGCTAATGAAATGTTACCTCTGATCCTTCAAATTGAGTAAAAATATTTGAGAGACATGCTGTGGCCAAAACAGTGAATACAGCATCACTCTGAAAGCTGGTTTAGACCTTGCATTTCATTGAAGCTCCTTACTCTGCTGTGACTCCTTCCCTTACTTGCTTTTTGATTATCTGAGGTTTGGATAGTGCTCAGCTTTGATATATTCTTTCCAGTGAAATGTGTTTTGTGTCTTTCCCTTGCCCTGTTTAGACATGCCCTGCAACTGAACGCAATGGGTACGCAGCGGCTCCTAGAGCTGGCCCGGCAGATGCAGAACCTCGAGGCCTTCATCCACATTTCCACCGCCTATGCAAACTGTGTCCGGAAATGCATAGATGAAGTCATCTACCCACCCCCAGCGGAACCCAAGAAGCTCTTCGATTTAGTAGAGTAAGTAGGAACATGATCTTTCGAGGTCCCTTCCAATCCCTAACATTCTGTGATTCTGTGAACTGCACCAGCTCTTCTGACGTTGGTTTTGCTTCATTCTGCAGAAGATGTCCAAAGTGTTCACATAACCTGTCCTGTGGGATTTTTGTTCATAGTTGTTGTTATTGTTTTATGGCCTTGTCTGCACACACCTGCGCCAGCAAGAACTGCTGGCCATGATAGTGAGACCAAGGGAAGAAAGAGATTTCATTCTACGTGGTTTTGAGGGGTGCTGTCTACAGAATGTCATCCAGTAATTATATCCTTTCTAGATTTTGTCTTGATACTAGGTTTACTGAAGTTTTTATGAAAACAGAGGAAATAGAGACACTGCTTTGGGGCCAGTTTATATGGAGACCTGCTGAAATCATGCTTTATAAACATTTGGTTGAGCTTAACAATGTTTTTCCAAATATAAAAGTATTAGAGAATAACATAAACCACACTTAATAACCCTGTGATTTCAGCTACCTCTAAATTTTTCTCTGCACCATAGAAACACAAGTGTTTGCTATCAGGAATGAAGTTCTGATGCTTCCTTCTGCAAGATTCAGTTCTGTTTCTACCTTAGTAAGAACTGAAATTTTTATATACCTTATGTGAATTTGTTTCTCTCTTCAGTTACATGGGGATGAGTGAGAAACTGGCTGTTTTAGAAAGAGTTCAGTGTGAGAATCCAGGACTTTGTGGGAACAACAAAAGGGCTTGTTTAATTTAATTTACCAAAATGAAGAATAATTAGAAAGAATAATAAAATTCTTAGGCCCCTACAGACCTTGCCCTGGGACAAATTTTCCCACAGCTGTAACTTTGTTTTCGTTTATTTTCTAGTGGTATTCCACTTGTGTGACATAAACAACTGATCTGTGAACTAATAACACAAAGAGCTGCTATAAAATCTCTCTGCTCCTTGATTTAGGGTGTTAGGAAATGAGATGAATTAATGTTCACTAGCTGAGCTATTGGGTTTTTATTTCAAAAAGTTATTTGTCTAAAGAAGTAATTTCACTAAGCACTACTCCAGAAAATTTAGTACAAATCAATGTTTTCTATTTGAATTTCTCCAGTAGCTCATATTCTTGGTTGTATTTACTTACAGCTAACAGTCGTCTATCATTTACTATTTATTCAGCAAGTGGAGCATGGTAAGAACACGAGAATTGCCCTAATGTGTTAGAGCAATGGACTGCCTGGCCCAGTATCTTGCTCTCAACAGTGGCAATGGGAAATGCCATTTACAGTAACTACACCAGCCTGTATAGTTTTTGCAATCTATTCCCCTTTTTGAATTTCCTGGTACTCTGCGTTTGCAATGCCTGTGACAGCAAGATCCAGAAGTTTGTTAACTGCTGCATAAAGATGCACTTTCTTTTACTCAAACTGTCATGCTGGTCATTTCGTTGCGTGTCTCATACCTACAGCATTGCAGTATCTGCAGTAATTCCCTGTTCCCTGCCTCTGCAGTTCTGTAATTCTGAGTTGCATTCACCCTGGACCTTCTTTTCTACAGCCTGAAGAGTCCCAGGAATTTTACTATCTCCTCATATGCCAACAGATCTGTCTTGATGATCTTAGTTGCCCTTCTTCTTCCTTTTCTTACCTCCATTCTCCCCCTGAGGTACAGGGACCAGACAGAACTGCTCACAGTATGCAAGGTGTGGACACTATGCCATCAGCTTCAAAATGACAACATTGGTCTTGTTCTCAGTACCTGCTGGTATCCAATATTTCATTGAATTTTGACTGCTGCTACTCATTGACTTGTAGATTTTATAGAACTGTCAGCTGTGCTTCCAAGAGCTCTTGCTGAGCTACAACTGCCAGGTCTGAGTTCAGCAACCTCTAAAACCAGGTTAGACTGTTTTTCCCTAAAAGCATTAACTTACCTTTATTTTCAGTGAACCTAATCTACCACCTTTTGCCCACTGACTCAGATCTACAATTCCTTTGTGGTTCATTGCTATCAATATTTGGATTAGATGTAGATTTAGACTAGATATAAGGAAGAAATTTTTTACCATGAGGGTGGCGAAAGACTGGAACAGGTTGCCCAGAAAGGTGGTAGATGCCCCATCCCTGGAGACATTCAAGGTGAGGTTGGATGGGGCTCTGAGCAACCTGATCTAGTTGAGAAGTCCTTGTACATTGGAGGGGAGTTGCACTAGATGACCTTTGAAGGTCCTTTCCAACACAAATCATTCTATGATTCTATGAATATTACATTTCACTGCCCCAAAAAACTTTCCACCATTTACAACTCTGGAAACAATTAGTACTGATGGCTCAGACAGAAGAGACTCCAGCAAAGGACTGAATGTTAATTCAAAAAATGCACAGGTACATAGCTACCCCAGGGGTTGCTACTTCAGCTGCTTCATATAAGACACTAAGAATTTATTTATCATAGTTTGTATGTGCAGCGAAGAGAATGAAAGAAAGGTTGAGTGACAGAGGATGGGCTTTCAGATGTGTTCTTCGATGAGTTCATCTTGGTTCATGTTTGGTTGTTGTTTCTTAGTCACTTAATTAGAGATAGGTTTTCTTGCTTTTTTACTACATTTTTCAATTTGTTTTTCTGTTTTTCCTCTGCAACATACTCCGGAAGTTCACCTCCTTCCAGTACCTTTAGTGAAACTGAAATCTCAGCCTGCTCTCAGCCAGGATAGCATCTGTTTCTTTACAGTCATTGCAGGTAGCATTATAATTGCTCACAGCAAAGACAACCACAGCTTTCAAAGGCATTGAAATCAGGTGGGCTTTGTTGAAAATCACTGTCTTCAGGGTCATTGCTTTGGAAAGTGTCCTGCAAATCAAAGGCAATATATGGAAGACAGGCAGGGGGCTGCAGAGCATGTGGAGGAGCAGGATGAGGAAAGTCCCTGGGATGATATGACACATGTAGAATGGAATAGAGAAAATTCTGAGAGATGATAAAGGGTGGGGGATTTCTTGAAGGGAGAGAGAGAGATAAGACAAAAATTGGAAGGAGACAGGAGAGATGCACCTTTTATTATTCACTATGTAAGTAGAAGAAATAATATGTGAATATCTGAGTACCAAAGGTTTCAGAGAAAGGAGATTAACATATATCAGAATATTACCTTTAATCAAAAAGCAGGGAGCAGGGGGGACTGGCGGCAGGGGAGCAGACAAGGAAATATAAACTCTTTTCTAAAAAGCAGAAGAAATACAGGCCATGTTTTGCATGAGCCAGCTGTGAAAGCTTCCCTTAACAAACAATCCTGTCTTAAAGTGCTCTTCTGCAAGTGCATTAAGAGGTATGATGGCACAACTGGATGCAGTAACAGACCCATTTAGTGATGCTTTTGACTGTGCATTTGATATATGCTTAAGTTTCTTTGTTTGGCTGAAATCTCAAGTAGGACTTCCAGCTGTTCCATTTTATGTTCTTATCTTCTTGTTGTATCCCTGCTTTCCAGTATTTTGATATTTAACCTGCAAGTAAAGCCTTAGGCTTAATCTGTGTAAACTAAAAGTCACGCTTCTAAGTGCTGCCAGGCTAATAAAGGAAACATATCATCAAGCAAGGTTTGCTTTAATCTAAAGCTGAGGAAAATCAGCTTTGAAGGGTGTGCTGAGGTAAGGAGCACAGGGCACAGCAAAGTGTGGGCTGAAGCAGAACTGTTTTCATTATTGCAGAAAATGTAGATCCGTCATCACTTACAAAAACTCAAGTGTCTTATTAATGCAAAGTGATTAACACAGAAAGTTATGTTTTCCTATGGTAATGTGGCACATATATGTGGTGAAAGAAGAGGTTACTAATTGTTTAATTTGCATCTCTTGTTTCGACAGGGCAATTGTAGCAGTGAGCAAAAGCAGTAGCTTTGTGATTTAGCATTTAAAAGTCTTCAAAGTAGGTCGCAGAGGAGTAGCAACAATTCGCCTCACTGAACTGTCAGCTCGGTGCTCCAGTGATGGTAATGCTGGTAGATCAAATCACCTGGTGGCATGGTACCCTTGAGACAGGCATAAGCATGGTCCTGGTGCTCTTGATGACCACTTAAAGTAATGCAGAGGCCTGTCTGGAAGGACGAGGACAAATTGCTGCTTCTTGTACTTCTACACCTGTCTCTGCTTTGTGAGAAATCCTAACCTGTAAGACCCCAGCTCCTATTAAAGAAAAAAAGAAAGAGAGAGAGGGAGGGGGAGGGAAAAGAGACTATGTAACTGAATCTGGGCTCCCAAATGAACTTAGTCTTCCTCTAGGTGCACAGAAATAGACATCTCCTTTTGGTAGGCTGGTAATTAACTACTTGACAGATTCAAGCAATGGCAATTTAGCTGAGATTCTGAGGAGCCTGGGTTCAATGGCTGCCTAAACAGGCTTCACAGATTAAGTCCATATTGTGTACTGCGTGTAGCCTCTGTGTCGTTCAACTTCGTATTTTACACTTAAACAATTTTCCTGCCCTGTTTCTGAAGCATGGGACTAAGATTGCAAAGATATTTGTGCCTGCATAAGGCTTTTCATAATTAAAAAAAAATAGTTCCTATATACTAAAAACTGTTGGATTCTTTTTAGCTTGTTCCAAAACTGAGAGATTCACTGAATTCAACCTTCCCCTGAGAACTGTTTGGCAGTTTCAGTGAATCAATGTTTTCTTATACAACAGCTTTCCTGTAATATTTCCACCTGTGTCTAAAGAGAGCCATCAGGTGTTTGCACATTTAAGTTGATATGATCAAGTAATTCTCCAGGTGTGACATTCTCCACCTTGTTCCTCTCCCCTTGAGCTGAAATTCAAGATAAAGAGGGGTGAAGTGAGGATCCACAGGAAAGAATATCCTCACAGTGCTCCTGGGAAGAGCACACCCGTTCAGTCTGAACTATAAGACCATTGACTTAATTGCAAATTGGATTATGGGAAGTAATCTTTGATTCCGTGGTGTAACACCAGACTGCTGAAAGCCCGTCGGGGATTGGCAGCAATGTGCAAGGGCTCTGGAAGTACAGCCAGTTCCTGTCCTTTAGACCCAAATGCTGGCATGACTAGTGAAGACTTGATGGTGTGCCAGGGGAAAGCCTTTGAGCCTTGGGCCCTCTACAGCACCATGGTGGTAAGGGCCGCTTTTTTAAAAGGTATAAGCATAACTACTTCTGATGGATTAGATACCTGAATATCTTAAAACAGAACAAAAACACCTCCACAAAAAAAACCCAACACATTAACTTGGTGGGGTTGGTTTGTTTGTTTGGTTTTGGTGTGGAGTTTTTTTGTGTTTAGCAGGTAGCACTGACAGTTTCCTAGTTTTCCATGTGAACAAGCCAGTGGAAAAACAGTAGGAACAAGCGCCTAACATTGCAAATAATGCTACTTAAATAATATCTCTGTATGGCATTGTTCTGGCTTTTGAGACCTTTGCAATGCCACTTGACTCAGTAACTGGGGGTTACCAAGAATCTCCTGGAATGTACTAGGGAGTATACATGGTCTGTGTTGGCTAAGGGTGAGTGCTACCTACTGAGAGTGCTGTTAGAAAGCTCCATTAGACTGCAGACCACAGGTGTATCTACATTATAGATTGCAGTGAAACATATAACACACAAGTGATTCCTTACAGTCATATTGTTTTGGTTAGAAAAGAGTTTTAAGATCATCGAGTCCCACAATGAGATGGCATAGACAGCTGAAGTTGAGCTGGACATCATAGCATAAAGCTCACAAGGGTTATTTTGCACTTCTTGTAACCTTTTTCACACAGAGCTGTTCTAAATCCAAACCAGTTGCTCCTTGCTTTGTCTTAAATGGCTATGACTTGCTTATCATTTGTTTCAGGTGAGGATTCTTGTCTCACTGGTCTTTCTTGCCTCAGTCTTTTCTCTCTTTGTGTGGCAGATAATGACATTCTTCTTGTTTCCTGTATGTAGGTGGCTGGATGAATCTATCATTCAAGACATCACACCCAAGCTGCTCGGGGACTGGCCCAACACTTACACCTACACCAAAGCCTTGTCAGAATACCTGATCCAGCAAGAGAAAGGAAATTTGAACATTGCTATCATCAGGCCATCCATCGTGGGAGCTAGCTGGCATGAGCCTTTCCCAGTAAGCATGAATACATAGCAGTTTCCTACTGAGAGCCCTTTGATATAGCAGTACTGTCAGGAATCTCTTCCCGCTTGTAGCAGTGTCTGCTTGGGAAACAAGCTCTCTAGTTAATAGGAAAGCAGGTGCAAGAGGTAGAAGACCTGTACTAGAGTAGAACAGCAAGCCATCTTCAGGAAAGACTCTTGCCTGCAAGTGAAAACAACATATTTAAGCAATAATAAGAAAAGATGGGATAACAATGGTGCAAAATGTTGGACTTGCAACCAGCAGCCTTACAGGCAGAGGATTGTGCCCAGGCAAACATGCAGGGGAGTTTCTGGACTAGTTGGGGAAACAGAGGTCTAAAGCTTGGTCACAGTCCTGATGCATTCTGGTTCAAGTCTTTCCATGGTCTAGTGAGCATATTAATGAGGTCCTGATGAGGACGCTAGACTTCACACGATCCTTAAAAGCATTTGATAATATCGTGTGCAGTTACCTAGTATCTTTGTCTTATGTTGGTAGTTGTTGTGTTCACTGGATTGACACTTGTGTGAGCCTGTTGCAGATACAAATGTTAGCCATGAAGTAATTAAATGCACCTGGACTTTTGGACTGAAGTAATTCACTAAGCTAAATGCGCTAGTGGGAATAATGTGCCCTAACATTGCAGCCAAATTGGAAAGGCAACATAAAGTCACCTCTGGCCTTCATGCAGGTTCAAGTGTGCCAAAGATGGCTGAGATAGGGCTGAGACTCTGGGCCAAGCTCCCCATCCTGGAAAGACAGTGTGAACTCTATTAGGTGTCATAACTTGTTTCAGGTCAGACAGCTCTTCACTGCTCTTATCTCCAGTTCCCACAAGTGGCAGTTTCCCTGACCTGAAGTAGGATGGACTCAAAAGTGGAGTGGGTTTTTTTCTTTGGTTGTTTTTGTTTGTTTGTTTGTTTTTAACTCCTTGCCTTAGAAATTAGCTGGAGTAACCAAATCACTCTCAGTGGCATCTGCATGTTGTATGTCAGTGGGTATATAACACGCTGACTTGTTTTCAGCAAGTGCAACAGCACCAAGACACTGTAGTGTTTAAAGCCAGAGTTTATTCCTGTAGTCAAGTTATTATAAGAAAGAAGTGGTTTCTAAAGACAAAATTAGATTCTGTTGTCAATGGCCAAATTGCAGACAGAATAAGGTATCATACAATGCACCACCTATTTAAAATCAATTAGGTACTTCGTACTGTTTAGCTTCCTGGCAGCTGTCCCAGATAGGCTGGCATCCACCTCAACTGGTGTCTCATTGTTTCTTTGTCTACACCACAGCATCACAGGCCTTTCACCATTCCAAAGCCCAGGTAAGCAACATGTCACTGAAAGAAATAGTAATCATTCTTCTTTTTTGCAGGGTTGGATTGACAGCTTCAATGGGACAAGTGGAATATTTGTTGCGGTATGTTTGTGTCTATTTATGTTCCCCGTAGAGTTAGAATTATTAAAATAGCAACTCTAAAGTTACTCTACAGCTCCACTCAGAAATCGTGTGCAGAAAATGATCATAGCAATTTTCTGAATCTGGTAGAAAGATGTCAGATGCTTGCCTTACATTTATATGCCTGCAGAACCCTAAAGATTGTCTATTTATGCTGCACTCAAAAAAGGACATTGAAAGAGTATTGATGTTTTTGGTTCACTAGATGTGCATTGCAGTTTCTAAAAACTCTGAAAAACCTCTAAAATTGTGGACAAATTTGGCCAATTTTTCATAAGAAGGGCAAAAGATTAATCCTGGGAACTAGGATAATTCACAGATGTCAAAGCTTGAATCTTATCACAGAACTTAATGTTGATTACTTAAAACTTAATGTTGATTACCATATCATCAACAAAAGGCAACATTATTTTTCCTTTCAATTACTTTCATATGTATTGTTGCTAAGTACACTGCTATAGTTTGTGACCACTCCACAATAACAAAGATTCTGAGTCTCTGCTGCCATTGCTTTATACAGGATTTGTCCGTGTGCAGAGTATACCTGAATACTGTACATAACTATCAATTCAGACTCTGCCTGTCACATGGATAATTCACTATATTCTTACTTAACACTGATGTAAATAACTGTTGTGCAAAATAGCAAGGAAAAAAAAAGTAAGATAAATAATGAATAACTTGATAAAATATTTCCCATAATATGAGACAATCATTACAATTTAACACGTGAAAACAGTAAAGTTACATACCTTTTCTCCAGGTTATATTTTCTTTTTCTGAATTAAAGTAGTTGCCTTAGGTCTGTTTCTCAATTCATATTCTGTATAGCTATGGGACGATATTTTTGTTCATGTATTTTTTGTCCAACTTGATTATTTTGTAAAACCTATATTGTAATCAGTCTGATGCAGTGTATGAAAGGATTAGTAGTCTACAATCATAGGAGAGCAGAATACAATCCAAATATCATTTGGTAAAAAAAAGCTCATTTATACCTGAAGTAGTGCATAAATAGAAAATGTTACAGTTACTTCTGAAATCCCAGCTAAGGCTTTTATCTGAAACCTCAGTTACACAGTTCAGAGACATTCAAAAGCCCCCAGAAGCATCATTTGTGTTCACAAAGTGTTATTAGCTCCTATTCATATCACAGTTCCTTAAAAATCACTATCAGCCCTTTACTCATTTCTGACTGCTCATAAAGCTCATACTGCCGCTCTGCTCTACTCCCAGTATCTTGTGCTGTTTTCTGTGTTCTTTCATGACGTCTTGTTGTCATCACGAAAAAGAAAGGTTTTGCAGTTCCTTAATTTTGCAGATCCGCTCCTTACATTTTCATTTGACAGGTTCTAACTTTTGCAATGATATCTGTGAGTTTCATTTTTTTTTTTGTGATTACTTTTGAGCATTAAAGATGTCTGTCACAAAATTTTTTCTAGAATTGGTTTGCAAGAAAGATATTCTGCAAAAATTTCTATTGTGTTGCTCTTTATTCCTCATGAGTAAATCACCTAAGTAACAAATTACTGTCATATGTGTATCACATGCTGTGAAACACAAGCCAAAATCATATGCTTTCAGCCATATAAAAACATGACAATCAAATCTTTTGTCATCTAGAAAGCATTTTTCCCCTCCTTTTTTATTTTCTTTTAATCTGACAACAAGTGAAAAACACCTAATGGTGAAGTATTTGGAAATTTTGTCCATATACCTGTCTTTTTTTAATAGTGTCCATTTTAGGAACTTACACTAGATCTTGCAGGTATTTTATATGCTTATCCTTTGCCACTCATACCATTAACTAATATTTTCTATTCCTCAATGCAAAAAATTTCTAGCCTTACTGGATGCAACAGCAAATCTAGTGGTGGTTTCACTTAGGCCAGGTTTCACACATAGATGCCAGCCTGTATCTTTATCTCAAAATTAACTCTATGGAAAGTAAAGATTTTGAGATTCCAGGATCACTGTAGTAAATAACTTCCCTTCCCCTGTATGTAAAAGCTTTGACTTGTACTGAAATAGTTTTGAAATAGAGATGGTATTTTTTGGTTCAGGATTGAAGCTCTGAGGTCCTTCAATACAGGAAATAAAGAAAGAATAAAATTTATGTAATCTGCACTAAACTCTTCAGTGATGAAATATGATGATGTGTAATTATATCAAGACTTAACTAAGAAAAAGGACAAAGAGCAATGACAGTAGGTGCAACGTTTAGAGACGAGGTTGTTGTCCATGTCCAATGGCTCTTTGGCCCCTCAGGCAATGATGTTGGCTGGCATCAGTCAGGAGCAGAGACTCCGCAATTTGGAAAAGTGATGAGAGGGTTGCCAGTGTTGACAGAGAGTATTTGTCTTGTATCACCTCCAGTTGCTGCTGAGCCTAGTTGGACTGGTACTAGTTTTCTGGAAGTGAAAGGTGTTTATTATCAGGGACCCCAAGAGACTTCTTCTCAGTGGGAGAAGAAAAAGAAATACATGTTTTGAATTAATGTGCCTGGATATGGTGAACTGCTAAATCCCGTTCGGTAGCTGAAAATTAACCTTTCAGCATGTGAGTTACATGTTAGTTTGATTACCTGAATGTGTGTGATTACAACCAGCTGTCTCAGACATCTGTATTACAAAGTGTATTTATTATTAGTCAAGTAGCTTTATTAGCCTCAGTTAAGGATGGAAAAAGCAAAAGGGAAGTATTTTGGTGTTTGTTTATTTTTTTTAAATTTCCCCTCATGCTAAAATACTCCATTACCAATTCTAACCTAAGCTCATCCTATATGGAGAACAACCTCCATATTCAGATTTGGTTCAAATGATTTTTGGGATCATCTGGGCAGAATTAGAACTCTAAAGCTTGCAAGTTGTTGTGGGTTTTTTGTTTGTTGTTGTTTTGTTTTGTTTTTTCCTCAGTCATCACTACATTATTTGAGTCTGGTTATTTCATTCCACAAATAGATATATTTCTTTTTAATATTCATGAAATATGGGAGTTCAAGTTGTTCCTGATAGTCTAATTAAGTTTCTTTTGCCTACAGTTGCTCCAGCTACTGCAGGGAGAAGCTTTGTTGGCTGAAAAGCAAAATGAAATTAATTACATTTCCGTTGGACTGTAATTGAAGCATTTTGTCTTGCTGTTCCGTATGACATGTAAAGACCTTCTTCCCTGCAAGGCAGCAAAGCTGCAGGGCAGAGCTGTGGTTTAATGTATATTCTGTGCAGTGGCTGGCCCCAAAGGGCTTCAGCTGGGATGCTGTCCAGAAACATCAAACTCGGACTGGGAAATTGTTTTGGAGGCTTCAGCTACAGTAGCTTCTGTTTCACTGAAGAGAAAAAAAGTCAGCAACCATAAACAGAAATCAAGCCATACCTGATAAAGAAGCACTAAACCATTTCCAGTGTAAAAAATAACTTAAAACATTTAAACCTGAAGTCTTTCTTAAATACACAGTGTATGAAATGTCTGATTTATCCATGTTTATATGACCATTGCATGCTGCTCTAAATACAGGCATGTTTGCAGCAGACCCATCAAAACTTCCTAGTTTTGAAGACCTCAAACAGGCCTTTAGTGTACCTGTGAAAACGTGATAGCTGGTCACACAGTGGTCTCTAGTGGGCATGTGTTCACAGCAGTGGAAAATTCATAGCTGAGCTTGAGTTGCTGCTTTGGTTCTTTTTGCTATTTTTCCCTTGCAAAATAAGTAGTAGGAAGAATAGAAAAAAAAAATCATAGTCATGTTGCAAGTTAAGGTTTTAGTGTCTAAGCATAACTGTAGTTCAGCTTAGGACAGCAGAGGGGAACTGCACACCATGGGTTTGAGGAGGATGCTTGGAGACTTGTGGGGAAGTTGAACGTGGTTCCCTGTGTCTGAGTCTCTCTCTATGATCCCTCTGCCAGCTGCATCTAGGGTGAGATGTGACTGCTCAGGAGGCTTAGGTGATGAAAATTACATTGGTTGTAGGTGGTGTTTGGTTACTTGCAAGCTGTGAAATGTTACAAACCATCCAATTATAGGAAAAAGGAGGGAGAGAGAGACAGAACAAAGCAAACAAAAAAAACAAACAGTTAATCTCACAAACAGGGGATGCTTTGTCCCTTAAAATCCACCAATGACCAACAGACAATGGCATATGCTTTACAAGTTCATACAAGTCTTAAATGCTTTTATCAGTACATATTTCTTCAACCCAGACTTTCCCTGCAAGAGTTTTTGCACAACTAGGCACTTCCTGTCTGCTTGTTGCAATAAAACTTGCATCTTTCACACCTGGAGAGCTGTTTCATCATGAAATGGGAGTCTCAGGTTGGAAGAAAAGAAGAAATGCTGTAACATTTCCTTTGCCCTAACTTTTAAATATTCATGGATCTGTAGAGCACATTCCTTTGCCCCTTCACCTAGTCCTTTCGTCTGGTTTTACATGGATCTAAATTATAACAGCTTTTTTCCTTCACTAACACTTTTATCCTTCCAGTTCTTTCACTGGGTGCTCTGCTTCTACATCAAACTCAAATTCATTGCATTTTATTTCCCACATGTTATACAACTCTACTGCAACTTTGCCACTGGGGTTTTCTTTTTTTATTTACTCTGTTCTGCCCTCATACCTGACACACTAGGTGAAGTTCCTCCACCCCATTTCACCTCCAAATTTCTATATTACTGAATTGTCCTCTCTGATTCAGTCTTCCATGTTGTTGCTATGTCTCTCCTGTGGAACTTCCAAAGACTAATTGGTCATCTGGAAAACCCCTCGATAAGTATTCCAATTAGATATATGTATTTTGAGGAGCCTGACTCCCTGACAAATGCACTTTCAGCCAGAGCAAAATTAAAATCTTCTGCTCTTCCCTCCTTTCTTCTTTCGTTGTCAGTACTTTGTATTGTCAGTCATTCATTTCCTGAGCTTTGCTGGGTGGTGAACTCTTCAAGGCAAGGGCTGTGTCTTGACTGTATCTTTGTGCTTAACAGACACAGATTTGGAAAGGAAGAGGGTGTGAATACTTCCAAAGGAAAGGGAGTAAACTTTTTGAAAAGCCTATTGGTGCCATTTCCAAAGTGACTACTGTCTCTGAGGGACACTCAGACCTCTGTCTGCCTGTGTCATTTTAAAAAATGTAACTTCAGGTATCACTGGGAATTTTATTTGAGTAAATTCAAATATATTTCTTTCCTAAGGTATTTCTTAAAGGTTGAGTTAAATAAGAATCACAGCTTTTCTTATACATGGCACAGACAGCATGTTTCAGACTTCCTATGAAAATGCAGAACAGTGGGATCCATGTGTGATCAATCTTTATTTTCACAGAAACCAAATAATCTTCTGCAGCAGGTGCCACGTTTGAAAAGTGCTAATGTGACAGTCTGTCCTCAATCCCAGACAATGAAATCTTACCATGGCCTTACATCAGTGACTGTTTTCCTTTGTCCCACAGGCAGGCAAAGGGATTCTGAGGACTGTCATCGCCAACAACGAAGCTGTGGCAGATATGATTCCAGTAGACGTTGCCATCAACCTCACCCTTGCAGCTGGATGGTACACGGCTGTGCACAGGTGGGAAAGCACTCTTGTTTGCCAGACCTGGGCACTTACTGTCTACACCAGGACTTTAAAGGGAACCAGAAGCTAACAGAAAATCTGTGCAAGAGCCTCATTGATTTGTTTTCTGGTTCATGTTTTCTCACCTGGGTTGGCAAAGATTAAGAGTGTAGCAAAAGTAATAAAGGCAGGCTTTAGAGTGAGGAAATCTCTAAAGCTACAGGTGAGACCTATTTCTCAGTACAACATAGGCTCAGCTGACAAGCCCGCCCCTCAGAAATCACTTTTCTGAAGATCAAGAGCCTTACTGTAGATGTTTTTGGGGCCTCCTTTCTCAGGCAGCTGCACTGAGTTGCTTTTCAAGTGGCTTCTAGAGTTTTCTTGGTGAAAATGCTCTGCCTCTTTTCCTTGGAAAATGCTGCACAATGAATGTATTATGGCTTCATATGACAGGGGAGATGATCTAAAAAAAAATTTGATTTGCATTGTTGAGAAGGGTATGTAGAAGTGACATTAGAGATTTTTAGGTCTTCTGTGAACCTCTGGCTCTGACCTTAATCATCAGGTAGGAAGCGCTACAGAGTAAACCACATGGATTATTCTGGAGGTTTATGCAACTCTGAGAAATCAATACCAGGCAAATAAAAGGCACAAATATTTCACTTTGCGAGGCAGAGTAAGCCCTCTGAACTGAGGGTAGAGAAAAGGTGGATAGAGTAACCCAAATACAGAGATCCTAAAAGGATCTTAAAAGGCAGCTCACCAGCTTTTCAGATTTTTCTCATAGTTTTGTCCCTCTCCATCAGTGATAGTCAAAGCAGCATGGTCAGGGAAAAATAAATATGGCTTCCCCAACATATAAACCCCTGAGAGGCTCCAGATGAAGAGGGCTACAGCCTGTCCATACAGCTGGAAAAGGAGATGAACATGTGCGGATGAGCAGTAGTACATCAGCATGCAGGTAGGCTTGCTGGCTCTGGCCATGGTAGAAGTGCCTTTTTTTCTAAATTTTCATTGTCGAAAGATACATGGATTTAATCTACTTCCCACACAAATAATCATTAGGCTAAAAGAGCAATTACAGAACTTGATTTAATGCTTTGTCTAGCTGGGCACAACCCTAAGGTTAGCAATCTGTATTAAAAAAACAGCAGCATGTATGTGGGGTTTTCTTGTTTGTTTTGTTTTGGGATTTTTGTCTGTTTGTTTTTTCCAACTCATCAAATTAGAAAGTAGGAAGTCAGTATCCTTCAGGGCAGGTGACACTAATGAGGGAAATTAGATTCTAAAACTTAGCAGAAGGTTGCAATCTTCGCTACATGGCATAGAAGCTCTGGAAAGCTCTACATTTTACCAAGGTCTCTGACTCCCATGGAGGGTGGAAAATGGAAAAAAAAAAATAACAGGAAGAGTCTCTTCACTGGAAACTGGGAAAATGGAGAAATCATTGTAATTCAGAGTTACAGGAGATCATGGATTCATAGCTTGACACATGTTATCAGTCCTAAGCATCCCTACAAGTCTGCTAGGGTTTAGTAGTAATTATAATATTCAGTTAAATGGCATGATTTCGAAGCATGAAAAAAAAAACCAAACCAAAACAAAAAGCCTGTCCAGTATCCAAATGCAGTTTTCAAGTGTTACTGTGTGAGATTTCCTATCTCAGGTTTAGGGCTCTGTCTCTGCGTCTCTTCAGTCACGGGAATTTTTAAAAGAGAGGTTCCTCATAGGCACCCTCCTCCTGTGGCGAGAGGCTCCAAGCACCACAGGTACCTGAGGAGCACTGAGATGCTGTATCTTCCAGCCAAACTGCTGTCCCCTGTTCAAGGCCAGGTCTCGCCTCTTCTAGCACTTTGTCACATGGTTCCACCCACTAATGTAGAGTAAGAAAAACACTGCACTTGCACCCTTGGCAAGGCAGACTTAGATCAAAAAAGCTTTTTGGCTAATTCTTGCACTATATCAAAGGAAGAAATAAAAAACCAGTATGATCTATATTTAGCTCAAATACAACAAACAAGCTTTATTTGTTATTAAAATTAGACTTTTGTTGAAATGTGATTTGTAATCACTACCCTAAAAAAATGGAGTTTAGAAGTAGCGCAAATCATATTCATTAAGTAAATGATTGTTAAATACATACTGTCCCTGAGGTCAGATTGAGCCAATTATTTACAAAATATTAAGAGAAATTATTTTAAAAACTCAGAAATTTGTCAGTATGCATGCTTTTCTTATTGTTTTTATAATTTTTGATAAGTGATGTATGGATGATTTTTCTTGAACTCCATCTGTCTTAATTAACTTCATATGTTTTCCAGAATCCCACTGAATCTTATCAGTACTTTGTATTTTGTACTCTATTTTCATATTTATGAAACATGCCCTCTTCTGCAATTTTTATGAGCTGATATTGTTTCTTGGGCTGATTGATAGCTTTCAGACTCCTCTAATAAAGCTTTGGGTGCTTTTCTTCACACCTTAAAATAACACTTCTTTCTCTTTTCCAGGCCAAAAAACATGTTGGTGTACAACTGCACAACAGGTGGAATCAACCCTTTCTTCTGGGGAGAAATGGGTAAGGTCTAATTTAAATCTAGAACGTGTCAAACATCAATAGCATTCCTCAGCCAGGTTTTGAAAAGGTAATTTCCTATATTTAGGTGGCACTCAGTGTCTGCCATTCAAACTGCATGCGGGAGGCCCAGCTGCAGTGAGTGAAGGCCCTGTGAGCAAAAGCTCCCGGTACTGGATACCCAGCTCAGGAAAGCATCTCGTCAGTTTTCATTGTGGGCGTAATCTCATCAATACCCAGAAAACTACATTCTTTGCTGCACTGATGTATTGAAGTGATGGAAAAAGAGACCCGTCCCTTAATTCTATAAGAAGACACTTTGTATAGCTATAACAGGACATTTTCCTTTCTGATTTAGAACCTTTTCTGGGTTTGGGGTTTTTTCATGCTTTGAAATCACTTGGAGTACCTTGCTAGTGAGTGGAAACTAGCATATTAAGGAGGTAGAGTACACTTTCTTTGTCTTTCTGTGCAGAAAATTCTAAACAGAAATAATTGGTGTAAACTTGAGAAGGCAAACCTTGAAGTGACAGATGTGCTTGAAGAACAGTTTGCCGTTTGAACGTGAAGCCAAGTAGCAGAATTTAATTCAGTCATATACTGTGAAATACTACATGCAGTCAGTACATTCATGGACAGATGCATGGGGTCTTTCTTTCATACATTCATTCACATCTTTGTGCTTTAAATAAAGGAGGCTGGCAAATCACTACTGTGTTATTTCACCTCTCAGCTGCTGCTTTGCATTTAGTTTTGCATTATTTATGTGGCAAACTCTTAGTCAACAGAGAATTGCATTTTCAGAACAAGGCTTGTCTCAAAATCCTACTAATGTCCTATCATGAGATTTAATCAAGTGATCTAGCAGGGAAGAGGTTTCAGCAATTGGCTGAGCTGGGAGAAAATCACGCCACGTTCCTGGCATATTTTTTTTATGAGAGATGTAATGTTGTGGTTAGTCACAGATCTTCTGTGGCTTTTTTCACAGGAGTAAATGCAAAGCTTTTCACTGGCTTCTACTTTAGGCAACAGCCACCATAATGCTACCTGAAGTTTGCCTTTCTAGTCCATTTTCAGTGTAATTTTACTGAGGAAAACAGCAATGTATTAATGCATTGTAACTGATTTTACTCTGTTGCTTTGCTCCTAACTGTGAATTTAGCAATTAAATCATCTGGGTGCAGCAAAAGTTTGCATAAGCAGCTCAGTTGTGTGATGGGACTGAAGGCAAAATTTTCTCCTTGTGGAGGTCTTTCTACTCCATGTTGTATCTACAGTTTTCCTGAGAGGAGCAAGCTGCAGAGGGTATTAGGTAAAAATTCATGAACAGGAATTGGGATAGAGTACCAAAGAACAAAATTTTGCCCTTGAAAATATTGCATGGTTTAAGAAATGAGTTTGGGAAAGGTTTATCACATGAAGATGTTACAACTGCAGCCATCCAGTTTGAATTCTTAGTTCAGCCTTCTACCAATTTATTTTTGGTAAATACATGTAAGTCTAAAATCTTCTTTATAGATATGACAGAATTTCTCAACCATTCATATACTTTCTCTGTCTACTGATTACTATTTGGCTTCTAGGCAGCCAGTCTCATGGCATCCACTTCCAACAGGCCTGTCAGAGCCAGGATCTCTTAAATAAGAGCTACCAATGTGTAGTCCAGCCCTTGCACAGAAGGACTGAACTTCACCCATCAGTTCTCTCCTTTGCAATGGGGCAGCATCTGCTACTCAAGTTGTTACCTTCTCTGTTTGAAAGCCCATTTCCAACTATGCTTAGCTCTGCTAACTTTCTCCCTGCAGGTTGAAATTCTTGAGGCCAGGTCGCTACCTCCAGTGTTTTTTCAGCTTGTTCAGAATTTTTCTTTTTCCTTGGCATAAAGGAGCTGTTTGATATAAACATACAGGGGATACAGGATCAGCAGATGTGGTGGGGAATGGGAGTCACCTTGTATGGAACTGAGCATTTAGTGCAAATCAGACATGGAGTTTGCAGAGGGGAGGACCTGGACTACTTGGTTAGGGAGACTTACAGCAGGACCAGCTGTAAGAATGACATGTGAACACAATAGAGTAGGTATTTTTTGGAAGGAGAGGAGGACAGAAGAAGAGAAGAAGATCAAGGAAATTGAGACAGGAATGGGCTGAGGATGCCCTGGGTAGGGAACAGAAATGACTGAGAAGGGGACATTTTGAGTACAAAGGTGATGAGCTTGGAGGGAGGGAGGGAAGGAGGAGAAAGAGAATCCAGAAGAGAATTATTTGAAAAATGTAGAAGTCTAGTTCAGAGCTTATGCTTAAACATCCATTGCAGACCAGTTTATTCTACCAGTTTCCAGATACAGACAAACCTCTGGTATTAAAAGGAACCTTAACTGATTTATGTATTTTCCAAATAATGCTGTGCCTTGGGATTTTTTTCTTATTGTCTTTCATTACTGCTGTTATTTTGTCTGCTGTTACCAAAATGTGGTTAAACAACCAAGTATGAATCTGTAGAAGTGTATTCTGCTTGGTTGCAATGTAAGTCTTGCTAGCCTGACATTCTGAAGTACATTGTGCAATTTCTGCTCAAAACTAAACCTCAAAACAGGCTTTAAAATGGTGTTCAGTGTGTGAAAATTTAATTTCAATTTATCCTTGACATTCTACCTGGGCGGGACTGGTGTCTGATTCTCCCTCTGCTAAATCTGCCTTAGAGCTGTAGAACTCGCTGCTGGTTTTTTGTGCTGTGGTCGGAGGGGAAAGACAACCCACCCACTAAATTGTTTCAGGAGCTGCTAGAGGTGATGTGTTTCTAGCGCGGAATTCTCTGCCTGACCTGTCTGTCTGTCTGATTCTTTCTCTCTTTCCAAAACTCAAACTGTTATAGCATAAGAGAGTTGCTACGTTTGTGAAGCTGAACACTTTCCACAAATTAGGACACAGTGCAATTGTGCAGAGTCAGTGCAAGCCAGGGTAAGGGAGATTCATAAGGAAAACACCCATAGCATTAACTGTTCTAAATTATGCCAAATGGGTGTTTTCCCAACTTTCTTCCAGTAAATCTTTCAGGTTGGTCTCACTGCCTTCATATGTGCATTTTAAAATGAAACTGTTTTCATTCCCGACTTTCAGAATTTGCATCAAGTTTTCAGTAGAAATCTCATCTGCTCTTGACATATGTGCTTCTCATACCAAGTAATATCATGGCATAATTCTGTGGCTTCTCTACTACAGCTGCATTTCCCATTACAAGCTTTAAATAACCAAGATGATAAGGGTGTTGCTGATTTGTGCAAATTTGGTGCATGGCCAATGATTTGAAATGACAAGGGATGCAGTTTCCACTTACTGATTCATTCTCTCTTGCTATCCTGGTCAAAGATGCCAAAAATGCAAAGAGAGGGGAAAGGCAGTAATGTCTTTAATGTGTTTCCAAAGGGAAACCTTCTCAACCAGTTTACAGCTGAAAGCTAGATCTGCAATATATTAACATCAGTATTTGAATAAATAGAGCTATAAATATATGCTGCAGACAACATCAAAACTACCTCAATTCCAATATATCTGTGGTTCCCAGTTAAACTGAAAGGCTTCCATTAGGAAATCAAGTGAGCAAGTGAAACTAAATAAACTTTAAGCAGATGAGAGTTTGTGAAAAAACTGTGATTTAAAGTGCCTCTTGAAGAAATTTCCTTAAGGGGAGAAGCAGCAGAGTTCATGGGATTGCTTTCCTGATCTATAAGCTACTTGAATGGGCACAGATATACAGCTCTCCCAAACTGGGAGCAGATCTCTCTAAGTTTGAGCCAGCTAGAGCTTTGTCGAAGTATAATTGTAGTAAATGGCCATGCTGCTAACACAGAGGAAAGGAACTCCTCATGCACTGCTAAGACAGACACAAACTCTTCCGAGAGATGGCCAGACAGCAGCTTCTTCCCAGTAGCCCATCTCAAATTGTTTATTGCTGCTCCCCTGCCAGGAGTAAACACCTTTACAAAACTTCAGTAAAACTGCTCTGGCGAGCCCTCCCTGCCAGGCACAACTACATGGGAAAGTTTAAATAGGAGATTTTTGCTAATTCCTTGCCATTGTGAGAGAACATGCTGCAAAGAATAAGATTTCCATACCACAGCCTTTGAGATGACCATTAGATAACCACATCATTGCAGTGTGGCTACGTGAAACAGAAGAGATGGAAGCTCTGGCTGTTCAGAGGCAAGATGAGTTTCAGGAGGACTAGTCTTCAGCCATTAAACTTGCAGTGTATGGGGTGCAAAAATTAACAATGAACTTGCACTAGAACTAGATTGTACTATTATAAAAGTCGTTGTTGTCCCAAATTAGCAGGTAAGTGGCTAACAAGTCTCCTCTAGTTGCTGCAGCTTAGAACAAGTACAGCAAAAATCCCTGCTTGAAGTGAAGTGATGAGCCCACCGCACAGACATGAGAGGACTGTCTGAATATTATGATTGGAATCTGCTTATCTAAGGATGATCTGGATGTTTCTTCTGACTTGCAAATTCTCATTTGATTGTCCATTTGTAACATAAGCTTAGACAGTAGACTATAACATCAGCACAGATTGATGTCGTAACTCTCAAATTCATGTTTAAAAAAGTAAAAAAAGCCCACATATTCTTCTTTTTTGAGCTCACTGGTGCTCAGGAATAGTAGCACCATCTGTTTATAAGTCCCTAGGATAAGAGTTTTCTATTCAACTACTGCAATTCTATTAAGCCTCTGCAATATGCAAATGCCCCAGATATGCACATGTAGATGCCACTTCTGTGGCATAGTGCCATTGCAAGAGCTCATAATCAGGCCCAATATATTTTTATGCCTTAACATACAAAAAGTGTGAAAGATTACCACCCTATCATTAGTTTTCAAGTTAAGAATGCAAGATAATTTGGTGATTTAGTGCATCCAGAGCTCCTCTGAAAAAACAGCTGAGGTTGTTGTTGTTGTGGGTCAGATGTGGTTTGAATGGATATAATGAAGTCTTTCCAGAAGCAGCCCCCTATGTGTGTAAGCAACTTGCCCATGACTCAGACTAATAATGACATTAGCCCTTCTGAAAATTTAGTTAGAAATTAGAAATGTCATTTTTGTTTTATGCTAGTGTATCAAAATTTGCTTTCAGTGATGTGAAGATATGTTAACACTTATCAATTTCTTCAACACAAACTGCAGGTGAAAGCAGACCTGCAGTTCCTTGGTTTGAAGCATTTGAGGCTACAACTGCCCTCTTTTCCTCCATTCCATTTTGGCATTTTATTAAGGAAGTTTATGTCTGCTGCTATTAAGTCTAGAGTCAAATTGTGTTTCAAATAAGCAATAGATGGAGTCATCAGTTTTAATGCCAGAAGGGACCATGAGATGACCTTTTCCAGCCTGCACTGACATAGTTCGCAAAACTGTAGGATAAATGTGTTAAGCACTGTAACTTGGGCTTTACCGCAGTGTGTTGGTATCGTTGTGCCCAACTCAGCTGAAATAAAGTGCCTGATATTAAGTTAAATGTCTGTTCCCTTACAGAGCAGTATGTCATGTCTACGTTCAAAAGGAACCCGCTGGAGCAGGCCTTCCGAACACCCAATGCTCACTTGACGTCCAACTACTTGATAAACCAGTACTGGATAACTGTCAGTCACAAGGCACCAGCCATACTCTATGACCTGTACATGAGGCTCACGGGGAGAAAGCCCAGGTAAGAAACCACACACCTTTAGCTTCCCACACACCTACCACTGTTGTGGAGAGCAGATCTCTAACAAGTTCTGTGAACTGGCTGCCTCAGCCTGGGATCCCTGATCTTCTTCCCATCTTCAGGCCTTGTCTTGAGGAGATTGCTCATAAAAAAAAGGAAGCATATGGCCATACTTAAGCATAGCCTAGGGTTCCCACCCATTCCAGTACCTGGGGGACAGCACAAGTTTTAAACTGAACTTCACAAGCTCCAGAGGTTCCCAAGCCAGCAGAAGAGCATTGCAAGTTATGTTGTATAGCCAGATTTCCACCACTGCAACTTTCTGATACGATTGTCTCTACCTGTCATGAGTAAAGACTTAAGTTTGTGCAAGGACTTGTTACTGGCAAGGTTTAGAACATTTTAATATTTTTTCCCCATAAATCAGATGGCATAATTAGCAGTTGCCAGCACTGGATCAGCACCCTGAAATCTAGGACGTTTCCAAGTATGAAAAAATTCTGAATTTTATTTATGAGGACAGTTTACCATTACAATTGGTATTTGGGCCCTGGTAGTGTCATGGCTCAGAGGAACACGGGCACACATGTCCCATGTGGGAAGAATCCTGATGTAAATAACATAACTCAGCCAATGTCCTCCTTCACTCCCTGCCACCACAGAGAAGAATTTCTTGTACAACACAAGAATGGTGTGCCAGCATTGTGTTCCATGTCAATTGCTCTGTGCTCTTCTGCTTGCTAGAAAGCTGGCTTTAGCTGTTCGCAGGAAGATCCCTGGCTGATGTAACGCTTTGGTTTCTCTCAGATGTTTTGCTACAGAGGGAAATTGGTCCCTAAAAGACTTCCAGTTATCCAGGGGGCAAGAATTACCCTAGAAATAAAGGTAAACTGAATATGAGGAAAAAAAGGCTGGAATCTCAAAGTTCTGTTGAAACAGACAACAGTAAGATTTTGGCACTGCTGTTACAACGGACATTTCATAAAGTTGATTGGCATAGGTAGCCAGTGGACATTGGTTGCAATACTGTAATTAAATTTCAAAGAGCTCAGCATGAACTCAAGCTGAGAAAGATCTCTTCATCTGAACTTTCAGATCTGTGATGTGAACAAACACAATGCAGTGATGAACTTGTAAGTTCAGAGTCCTTTTTTCTTATTTTTTTATTTTAAAATGTAATTCCCTTTTTCTTTTTACATGCTACTTAAGCTCATCGAGGTACCACCGCAATGTGGTAGAAAGCAAAGTAGCAGCTCATTCTTTTTTTCACAGCTACCTAAATATCAGGCCTTTATGCTCCAAGGGCAGTAAACCACATTCAAATTTAAAAAGTTGAATGTGTCACTGAACCTGCTTTAATGTTTCCCTTTAATTTTTCCCTCTGCTGTAAACGTGTCACTCCCATCTTTCGAAGTACAAGCCATCTTCATGGCAGTTTCTTGAATTCTTTCCATGACCTTATGCCACATTTGCCAGCAGAAAGGAGAAACTTCTTTGCCAGGGCCAGGAATCAGGCTTCAGTTCTCTACTGTATCCATACTCAACTCATCATAAGGTGATGGGTTATTATATGCAATAGGATATCTGGGAGCTGTTTATGGTTTCACAAGTCTGCCCTTTATTCAGGACCAGTCTACAACCTTCACTAATTTGAACTGCAGGATACTTGGTGGGAACTCAGTTGTAGTTCCTCCTGTAGTTATCATGCACTGTACTCCATCTATCAAAGGGTAGGTTCAAAAGTCACCTCCTTCAGCTTTAGACTTATATATACTGCCTCTCTTGAGAAGCTTACTTTAAGTGTTAGCTCATTTCACATGAATTGCCAGGTATCTAGCAAAATGGCCCTAAACGGCTAACTGTTATTGCTGCACATCCATCTGTGACTTTGTAAATAATGTGGTTTATATCATTACTAGTCTCTTGGGACAATCTGTGGCACCTGAGAGTCTGTTCATGCAAGGCTCACTCTGGGAGCAAATAAAGAAATCATTGCTGTAAACAGTTTTCTAGAAGACAAGATGCACTTCTGAAGTGTAACTAATGTGGCTATCAGTGACAGCTAATACTTCATTTTTTTCCTCTCGGTTCCTCCACAGTGGAGAATGAGATTTTCTATAAGAAGTCTTTGCTATAGTTTCTCAGAGGCTGGAGAAAAGCATGTTTCTACTTGGTTTATGTTTTTTCAGTGGACCATTCCTTCATCCAAATTAATAAATATTTTGAATGTGGTCACAACATTTGAGCTCAATCAGTCAGCATGAAACACAGTTTCCATACATACCTCTTTAGATGATTCATTTCTCTTTTTGACCTTCACTTTTAGGCACTCAGGTATGATACTTTGGCTAGATCTACAATCAGAGCTTATTCTGCCCACATTGACACGAGGCCACGTGGATAGCCTATGTTCAAAACATGAGCAGGGACATACAGTTGATTCTTTTATAATTTTTTTCTCATAGATTCCATTAACTTTAAGCACTTTAAAGATATTGCTGGCTTTCAGGGAGTCAGTTTGAGGGGCTACTTCAGATCTTTGCAATCTAGCCATATACTGTTTCCCAAGTTCCTAAAAAGTATTAAAATATTCACAAAGCTTTGCCCCATAGTACTTGCCTACACATGCACAACCAAAAACATTAATCTAAGGTAATTTTACAGTAGTTTAGATAAACTGCATTCAACCAATGCGCACGTAATTATTCAGAACGAAGGTTCCCTTAATCTGATGGTGTGCTTTTCTTCTAGAATGAAAGCCACTTTAATTCTGAGTAGGAGTGTAAGGTTTTAGTGCTCTTTCAATTCACTTTGCGTAAGCTGTGCAGTTCTCTTCTGAATTGATGTACTCATTGTGTCTTTTTCTGCTGTGCTTAGTGCTTATCGTTGTGGCAGTCACATCTGCATGGGGAGAGGCCGGCCTGGCACCATTCTTCCCCAGACTGCCGCTTTTTATTTGTCACAGCAACTGTGTTACCCTCTGGGCAGCTAAAAATTTCTTATGAAAACAGCTCTGTTTTCCACAGAAATCAGCCTTTCTCTTGCCCTCATCCAGTCTGAGAGAACATGGTGTTCTCTCAAAATTCACCAAGTACTGCACATCACACTTTAAAACAACCACCTCCCAGAGGCCTTTTGTACTCATGACCATTCAGATAACTGTAAAATAATTGTGCAGGGTAGGACAGCATTACTGTCATCCCCTTTTATATAAAAAATGAATAATACAAAAAGGCCAAAACACACGAGAGACCAGAACCTACATCTCCAAAGTCCCAGTCAAGCAGCTGTGCTCCTGCAGTGGTTTTCATCTTTATTGGGGCAATCACATTCCAGGAAGACATTCAAACAGTTCCCCACCACCACCTCCCTCCCCACCAAAAAAAAGCAGCTTGTGCACTTGGATGATTTTCAGGGTCATCCACCAGGAGTGCATGCTATCAGACCCTTCCTGTATACAGAAGTACACAAAAAATGCTCTAAACTGCCAATATATTATGCAAGGAGAGGAATGGCTTTTAAGAAAAATTATTTTTTTGTTTCTAGTTTAGTGGGAGAGAGATTAAAGAAGCCTAAAGACATGAAAAGCATGCCACTGAGCTGAGTGGTGTGCTTGATACTCTAGAGGAAAGGGATGCCATCCAGAAGGACCTTGACAGGCTTGAGAGATGGGCCCATGTAAACTTTATGAAGTTCAACAAGGCCAAGTATAAGGTCCTGCACGTGGGTCAGGGCAATTCCAAACATCTATACAGGCTACACAGAGAATGGATTGAGAGCAGCCCTGAAGAGAAGAACTTGGGGGTACTGCTGGATTGAAAATTGAGTATGACCTGGCAATGTGCACTTGCAGCCCAGAAAGCCAACTGTATTCTGGGCTGCATAAAAAGAAGTGTGACCAGGAGATCAAGGAAGATGATTCTCTGCCTCTACTCTGCTCTGGTATGGCCCCATCTGGAGTACTGCATCAAGATCTACAGCCCCCAACATAAGAAAGATACAGACTTGTTGGAATGAGTCCAGAGGAGGGTCAGGAAGATGATCAGAAGGCTGGAACACCTCTCCTGTGAGGACAGGCTGAGCGAGTTGGGGTTGTTTAGCCTGGAAAAGTCTCCAGGAAGACCTTATAGGGTCCTTCCAGCACCTAAATGGGGCCTACAGGAAACATGGGGAGGGAGTCTTTATCAGGGAACACAGCTGACACAAAAAACGGTAACAGTTTTAAACTGAAGAAGGTAGATTTAGGCTAGATATTGGAAATAAATGATTCACCATAAGGGTGGTGAGGCACTGGAACAGGTTGCCCAGAGAAGTTGTGGATGTCCCATCCCTGAAAACATTCAAGGCCAGACTGGATGATGCTTTAAGCAACCTGGTCTAGTGGAAGTTGTCCCTGCCCATAGGGGGTGGGATTGGAGCTATATGATCTTTAAGGTCCCTTCCAACCCAAACAATTCTATGATTCTATCTGAAAACTGAAGCTGAGCAACTGACTTCATAGCTTATTTATGCTGCAGATGCAGTCACCTCTGTACTGGAGCCAACTCCAAAAATCAGAGCCTTGCTTCAGAAGACAGCTCAGGCTTGAGTGGTAGAAAGATAAGTATCCACCTTGGGTATAGCAAGGACTATACCTTTGTGGTTTTACAATCTCCTGTGCAGACTTCATATCAGTTCAGATGGGCTCTTCCCCTCACATATGGTACATGATGTAGATATGGCCTCCAACCCTTGTTTAGTTCAGGCCAGTAAGTTAGGCATGAGTCCTGCCCTGCGAAATGCATGTTTGCGCGCAACATTCCAGCCAACAGTAAAAGCTGGGGAGCTGTAGGCTCAAGACTCAGCTGGAGCAGTTAGACTTGCTGAGCAAGTGCTCGGCCTGGTGAGTAGAAGTGCAGTGCTCATCAGGATATGCAATGCTTATTCATCTGGATTGGTGAAAACACCTACAGAGCAAACTGACAGCTTTTGCATAAGGTCAGACTTTTTATCCACCTCTGACACTCCTCCTCTGTTTCAGAATGATGAAGATCATCAATCGACTTCACAAGTCAATGATGCTCCTGCAGTATTTCTCCACCCAGTCCTGGGACTGGTCTTCAGATAATATGAATATGTTAATGAGTCACCTTAACACAGAGGACAAAAAGGTAAGCATGTCTTAAATATGGATTGCTAAATACCAGTTCTGTTCATCTACAGCAATTGTTTTCAGTGTACTGCTAAGCTTATGAGTGACATCCACCTAGATGACTAGAACTGACTTTAGCTTGAAATAATTTATTTCGTCCTTGTTTTATTAACGTGTCAGAAACCATCTGTTTATTACAGAAGAATGTTTTCTCTTGAGGTGTATTGCTCTTTCTTCTGAGACAGGTCCATCACTGCAGTCTTTTGAGTTAACATGGCCCCTCTCTGCCTTGTGCTGTCAGTTTTCTATTTGGCCTGTAAACAATCTGGATTTGTTTCCACAGACAAAATGGATTGTACAAAGGGAACAAAACTTTATATCCCCAGTGACCCAGCTGTACTCAGGCCTTTGAGTTGGAGAAGTTAAAGGCATCCTAGGTAGCAGTGGCCATTTTACTACCTGCCCTGTGGTTGGCTAAGTAGACTGGAATACTCAGTGGATAGGAAAGCTAAGGATATTCCTTTTTTGATGGACACATGACATTTCTCTTTCTAAAAAGAAAAGGTCAGTTCCAGTTTTCACATCACAGCTGTGGTCCCCAAGAATTTTAGGTATCCCCTTTCATGGTATGATGTGACCATGTTAACTCATGTGCTGTACAGGAGCCCCAGAAAGACAGCATCAATGGTAATGCAAAGATATGTGCTTTGGGGAGGTTCATGGTAATTAATTAATCACTAAAAACTGTGAAGTATTCTCACTATCTTTTTATCCTAATTTTCTAAGTGTTTTGCTCTTGGAAAACCAGGAACCTCCTTTACAACATCCCCTTCTCCCTCATCTCTTTTGGTAGTCGGTAGCTTTTGTTGGGAGATCTAGATGGGAAATACTTGAATGATTTTGGCATTTTCATCCACATTGGTTTTAATGGGCACTGCACAGGGAAAACTTAATTAATATATAGAGTCTTACCCTGAACAACATGAAAAAAGTTCCTGTTAGATTTAAGTCCCCAGAGAACAATTACTTTGCAGTATGTCAGGCTCTGCTGTAGTCTTTATAGGTTTGAAATAGTACTCCTTAAGAATGGGATTGTAACTGAAAGACTGAAGAAATACAAAGAGTAGTTCTGTGATAAACTTGAACACACCTTGGGTCAGTATCTCCTTAAAAAGAGATACTTAGGCATTCACATCAAACTAGTCTCACTCACATCATTAAATTCTTGCACAGACTCTGAGTAGTAGAATCAAGAGTTTTCTCCCCTAATCTGCAGAGGGAGAGTATGCAGCAAATTCTAACCTCTAAGTGTAGTGGCACTGCTGTGACTACAGTAGAGAGAACATAAATGGCGGGACAGGAGCTGGTTCTCAGGCAGATAAACAAGAAATAAACATCAAGGACTCAGTGCAAGCTGGGCAGAGTTTCAGGCTTACCAAGCTGCTTATGAGAACTCTAGGAGATGAACCATGTCCCGTGTTACCACTGCTGCATTGTGAGCAGCATTCAAGCTATTAATAGACAGTTTATAGGCAGCACACATTTCTGTATGTATCTGACAGACACACCAGGATCTGTGCAGTAGCTAATCCCCTGTATTTGACAGAGTTAGCTACCCCCTGTCTGCTCAGCTATTGCTGGTCTGATACCAAAGCTCTTGCACCAAAGCAAATCGTGTGGATTGGCATAGAGGTGAAAGGAAGATACTTTTCTGAGTATCTTCCCTTGTAAGACCCTGTAAATAAGAAATGCCATTCACTTCACTCCTTCGTTTAAACAAAAATATTCTCTCCAAAAATCCCTCTTCCTCTTTACAAATCTTTTCTTTGCTCTCAGACAACCACATGAGAGCTTGCTAACAATTTTTCCAATAATAGCATTTGAATTTTTCAGGGGTAATTAACTCTACAATTAGATTTTGTTGATGCCAAACATCAAAGTAACCTATTTCTTGAAATTTGTCAGTCTAGATGCTGAGAGAGAATGCAGCACAACACAGAGTAATACTGACGCAGAGGCAGCTGTTGACTTAATGTCCAATTAATTTATTTGCACATAACTTTCGTGACACATTAAAAACTGCATGGAGGTTTTCAGATTAATCCATTCATCTGAGTGGAATGCCATTTTTCTTCCACAATTTTGTGTATGTGTGTATAGCATATGTGTGTATAGATACATGTGTTTATGCACAAATGACCACCTGAAAGACAAGTTTATCTGCCAGTTAGCACTAAATTTCTGCTTGCTTTTCCCACATTCGCAGCTGGGTAAGACACCAATCGACAGCTGTGAAATATAGTTTGTTAGTGCCCCTGTGTTCTTAGAAACTTGATGGCTTTAATAACTTCAGAGAGGGGGTCTTGTCAGGAATGGAAGTCAGCAAAGAATTGATGCTTAAAGGTAACTTGTTTTGAACTCTGGTGTTTAACTTCTGCTCTTTGTCTTTAAATCCCAGTTATACAACTTCGATGTTCGTCAGCTGCACTGGTCAGAATACATTGAAAGCTATTGCCTAGGTGCTAAGAAGTACCTACTAAATGAGGACATGTCTGGCATTCCAGCAGCAAGGCAGCACTTACGAAAGTAAGTCATATCCAGTGACAAGGACAAGAGCTCCTGGCTACTTTGAATGGCTTTTGAGGACAATTGTTCTATTTACATTGTCATAACTGTTGTTGAATAATATGGAAAAAAACAGAGCATAGCTTATTTCTTAGGGCAAAGGGTTGACAGTATTTCATTTTTCCATCCTGTAAGAAAGAGGACTTTTGATGACACTAATGATTAGGTACTAGATATTATGCCTTCCCAGCAGATGACCAAGTAATTAAGTTACAATGCAGAAGAGGAATAAATGAATGCAGAAGTTCCTCATCATTCAGAATTACAATAGAAAAATACAAGTCAGATTTAGATTTTGTGAAGCTCCTAGAATTTTTTAGCAATTCAAAGACGTAGCATAAAAACTTCAGACATTTGTATGATTTTAGATTTCATTTTAAAGATGGAGCTTCTAATTCCTTGGGGGAATGGACAAAAATTTTCCAAAATCAGTGCAGGCCTTATGCATTCAATCCCTGGTGGCAGTTTAAGAGAATCTGAATGAGCAATCTGAGATTATCCTTCCCCTATTCAGTTAAAGATTGTGCTCTTCCTGTCTTCTCCAGCCCTTTTACTGACAAGTGCAGGCAAAAGGAGGAAGAGCAGCTCTCTTGAAGTAAGAGCCTTGTTCTTTCCTTTAAGAAAAAACATTCTTGTGCACTGTAAATACTAGAAGCATAAAACAGCCTGCTGCCATATGAAGGAATCCTTAAAAAGTTGTTTGTTCGTGGATCATTTTTAAAGGATCTATAGAAACCTCTGTAAAAGGCCACTAACTACCTCATAGCCTATTTGCAGTACTGCAAAAGTTAAGACCATTTATAATTATTGAGTAATTTCCCAACATTAAAGACAAGGTTTCAACCAAGAACCTTACTCATCAAATGAAAGCACAAAGTATTGGACCTAGACTATCATTAAGAAAACAACTCTCAGTATGACTTCAGTGTCTATTCTGGTCTGAAATGAGTGTACATAAAACAAGAGACACTTGCAATAAAGGTATTCCACCTATTCCATTAACTATTCACTATACCATAACTTCAACACAGTCGTTGGCAAGATGGTAGGGACATCTTAGGCACAGTCTCTTCACCAATATAGGAAAGGCAAAAAGCCCAAGGGCCACTTGTATATAGGATTTCTTATAAAATTACCTGTAGCAACCAAAGCAAGCTGCTAAGTTTTTTGTGCTTTTGTCTTCCTCCATAAGATGCCTCTTTATCTTTCTCAGGCTGAGGAACATCCGATATGCATTCAACACCACCCTCCTTGTGATAATCTGGCGCATTTTCATTGCAAGGTCACAGATGGCTCGAAACATCTGGTACTTTGTGGTGAGCCTCTGCTACAAGTTCCTTTCCTACTTCAGGGCATCCAGTACCCTCAGGCACTGAAGCCGTCCATCAGCAACCAGCCTCTTCCAGAAGGACCTCCATCTCCTCTAATCAGCAACTATGGGTGTCGGGGTCTGAAAGTAGCATAAAAATCTATTCCCTCCAACAGCAGCCTGCATTTATTGCGCAGTTGTATGTTCACATTTTTAATTTTAATTTATGCTTTAATACAGGGTGGTCTTTCTTCCATAGGACCAGGCCAATTTTTAAAGCCATAAATGAAGCTTTAGGAACAGGTCAAGCTGGAACCGTTCACCTAGAGTCTGATGTGCAAGAGTAAGGATTAACCAAAGTCATTGTCTTCCCATGTACTACCTAGGCTCTCTTAATCCTATCTTCTTCCTCAAAAGAGGCTAATTTAAAGCATACTACCTTAGGAGAAAAGGATGCCATCAGAGAAGACCCAGTCAAGGAAATTAACCTGTAAGAGGTCTTCCTAAAGAGGCTATTGTTTCATTCTCAGTCAGTGAAATGGTACCTTATAGAAAAAACACGATTTCAAATTTTCAGTTTTTCGAAACTTAGAGGAGAAAAGAACCAGTTACACTAGACCAGTGAACACACTGAACAGTTTTCAGATCTTGTCTGATATTGCTACTGAGGACTGATACTTTCAAGCCATAACTGAAGACATGCATTGAGTTCATGTACCTGTATTAACTCTACTCACTCATGAGCTGCTTGCTTATGGAGAGGTATATTTTCTCTCTGTGGTTAAGGTTGCAGTCTATTAAAACACCCTGTTCTTGGATTTATCACTTTTGCTTGGAACATTTTTTTTGGCTTGAAAATATGCTCTATTTACTCAGAAAATGAAGAGTAGACTTCTTAAAAGATTGAAGAAGAATTCAGAAACTCTTTATTATTTTTGAGGAATAGGTCCTTTTTCCCCTTGGATTTGTCTGTAGAAAACTTCTCTCCCGGTAGCTCAAAAACAGCCTGATACTGTCTTTCTCACTTTCATTACAGCTCAATCACTTTGCAGTTGATCACTTCTACTGGCAAAAAAAGTGTAAAGACACGTATGGAGGAAATTCCATCAGGCCAATTCTGCTGCCTTTCCTGTCAGTAGAAATTAGAAGTCTGAAACTTGTTTTTGTTGACAATAGGAGAGGTTTCATTGACTTCTGTTTTAAACATACACTGTGAAGGTAACACATTTTGTCCTACATTGCAGCTTGAAAGGAATCCAAGGATCTCCCTAACGCTCACGGCTATTGGAGATACTTGTTTCCCCTAGTGAAGTATGAATTCCTGTGGGGAGAGAGAACCTTCTTCAAAGTAGCTGGTGCAACAACAGCCTTAGTGCAACAGCAACAAATTTATCATGCTATCTGATGTTTCAAAGTCAAACCTAATACTGGAATATTTTTTTATTCAGATAACACTGAAAAAGCACTTTAAGATTATCAGAATTTCAAACAGCTAGTTTTTGAAACAATGGAGCATCCAATTTCTCTAGTCTTGTGTCATGTTAGCTGTTTGAAAAAGTAGTGCTACGCCACAAAAAATTACACAGTTGCTCTTTTGAGAACTGAGAATAGCAGAGCATTTACAAAGCCGCTTTCTTCAAAAATTATCCTTGTTTTTTGCCACTGAAGGCAAGAGCAAGTTAAGATGACAGTATATTTATATCATAGGCCTCCAAGCTGGTTCAAAAGTCTTTCTAAAGGTGAAAGAAATTAATCTTTCCCCTTATGCCCCAGAGGTCTAGTTTCAGGCAACTGCCAAAGGATGCAGCAGAACGTGACCAGAAACATGGTATCTAAAATGGCAGGACTCTAGCATTCCCAAGCAAAGGCCCATGTGTCTGTCACACATTAGTTCTGATCTATGCACAGTGAGGTCAAACATCTAGTTTACAAAATGCAAAATTTCCAAGTTCTTGCCTTGAAAACATACTTTCAAAGTGAAACCATGCTGGTTGTTAGCTATGTGTTTTCCAACTCCAGAAAGCTGGCAGTGCATGCTGTGCACTGCACATTAGCAAGGTGTCACTGCCTGGGAAACCAGGAGCTATGGGTTCAGGTGCTAGGTACCAGACATATCACATGCAAAGCTTCCATAGCAGTGTATATGGTGAAAGTTAGCTGCATTGTATTTTGCTAACCTGGAAATGTAGAGACTGTAGCTACTTTGCAGAGTGAGGGAGGTTGCTGTTGGGGTTCCTCTAGAAAGACTTCATTCCCTCAAGTAAATAAGCAGGTCATCAGCCAGCTTCCAGTTTACTCATATGAAAGGCTAAAAAAACAAAACAAAATTTCAGATTACTTTGAAATTAACTTCGTTTTAAAGAATGAATATTAACTCATATCCTAACATTCTTTTTTTAAGTGCCTGCCTTATGTACAAAAAGAAGCCACATCTAAGAGGATCATAAGTCTCAGGCCATGCACATGATAGACAAAAACCTGAGTCTCTCAGAAAATTCAAATACTGCAGACCTGTTACACATACAACAGCTGACTGATGTAGACCAGACCTACTATGAGTACAGTGTCCTGCCTTCCCTTCCCCAAGGCTGGTCATGCCATGCATTCCTCACGTATGCCTGGTGGCATTCATAGTTATTTGCACTGGCTCTATTGTCCCAACAAGTCTGAGATGTATCTTTGCTCACCCGACATTATCCTGACCTGTTTTCTGCACGTGCAAAAAGATGCTTCGGGTTTCACAGTGGTGGTATCACCTTTTAAAGCTCTTCAGCATTTTGCTGAAGGTAACAGTCACAGCGAAGCTACTATTCAGCCCTGAAAAACCAGCAGGAGCTGCTTGGGATGTTGCAGGAACACAGCTGTTGCGGATGGCATCTGCTGTTTTGGAGACCTTTCATAGCCCACACAGCATTGCCAGCAGCTTTCTCCAGAGCTCTGGCCTTGCCTGGAGGGGGATCAAGCTGTTAGTTTTCCTTAACAGGGAGATAACATGCAGTGAAATTTGAATCTTTAATCCATTTTCCCGTGGCTTAATATGCTTTCAAGTGGTTGTCTGAACCACAGAGATATTTCAGAAAAACCTCAATGCAGACACTGACATGTGGCAGTGGCCTTTGGCTGCCAGTCATGACTGTCCTCACTAAAAGCTGGACCTAGTATAAGAACTTCTTCTTGCCTCAAGCAGTGACTTACTTATCTTTGATGTTTTATTGTGTGCTCCCCACTGTATTTGTATTTGCTCTGAAGAAACCCAAGCCCTGGGGGAAACATCTAAAAGAAAACAACAAGTGACAGCGCTTCTTTTCTTCCCTATTCTCTCTCTCGCTCTTTCAGCTATAGTCACAAGCTTTTGACAAAAGAAAAGCCAAATATAGTTGTTATTATTAAGTTAAATTGGAGGTCCCGTGGTAACTGTGCGCAAATTAGCGTGAACAACTCACACTCACAACTATAAGGTTGAAGCAGGACTTGGGTTGGTTTGGGGTATTTTTCCCCTATAGGGGTAGCATGGTGAATGCTGTGGGGATAAGAGAGCACTAGGAGTGCACTTGCTGCCTCTGTTGACAGATAGCAGAAGCACTGCTAGGCACAGAGAAGCCAGCTCAACCAGGAAAGGGAGACTAAAAGGATCAGAGAACTATGAGCTGCCAAACTCAGAGCACTCTGACTCCTAAGGCATGGGGGAAGAGCTCTGTCAGCATTTTGTTATCAGTTTGGTTTCTTGTAATAAAAAAAATGAACTGAAAGGCTCCTCTGTCCTTTCCCCCAGCTACCAACAAGCAGCATAGAGAACAGTATTGGCAGTCATTCTGCACAGCCACAAAATAAAATATCTGCCACAAACAGTATCAAGGGATTATCCTTTGTAATTGATTGTACACTATGAACTTGCAGTGCATCTACCGCATCGCCGTGTCAGGAGCCTGCAGTGCTCTACAGAAATAACATGGACCTCTGCTGAATCCAATGTACTAACGTTTTGTTAATATTATACATATACACTAGTCTGTAGGCTATAGCTATGAACAGCTGTGCAAAAGGAATGAAACACCAAATATAATTTCACTGCCAAAAAGCAATGGGCATAAGCTTGCAATTAAGAAGTATCTCTTCTTGTATTAAATTGTGATAACAAAAAAAAAAAATCCCTAAAATTAATCTGAGCTTAAACTGCGTTTTGACTGACAACCAAAGCTGTTTATCTTCAGCATGTCTGTTAAAAAAAAAACAAACCTCGCTCCTCCACCCTCTACCCCAATAGCTTCATTGAGAAAACACAATCCTTTCTTGGCAGAGAGATGGGGTAACAGGCATACTGGTATAATACAGGTTGTTGGCACATTACCCACTTCCTCAAGAGATTTGCTACTTCACATTTTTTAAGAAAACATGGTTATATATGTCTGGGTTTATAGTTACATCTTTCAGCACCAGTTTTCTCATACAACATACAGAGATGGTAAAAACAGTGGAGCTCATATTGAAATGCCAGGCCGTGTTTGTTTGGTATGCATTGTTCCAATTAAAGATGAAGTGATTAAAATGTATCCTAGTTTCCAGTGTAAAGGAAACCTAACCTATAGTACTATTAATGAAATCATCATCATGAATAAGCAACTGGGAAAAGAGGGAGGGGGGCATTCTTTTGTTTGTAAATAAGCTACAGCTTCATGGTCAAAAGCATGCTGTTGCTCTTCCAGCATTGACGTTCTACCACAGAAAGCAGGGATGAACTTTTACTGTAATTGGACCCATTATTCTAATGCAGAGTAAACACCATCCTGTACCTTCCGCAGAAGCTAAATGGTGAATAGTCCATTAAATGGTGCTAAATATTGGTATGAAGGTGGTACAGACTTACTGAAGAAAATTTAAAAATAAAAAAGAAAAAAGTGTATTTGGGGAATAATTAAAGATGTACTATCCCACTTTTCTCTATTGCTTAAATGTCAACTATGATTTGAGTTGGTTTGTTCAGATTAACATGAAACTGCTTACAAAAGTTTCTTGTTCATACATAATCTTGGCAGACACAAGTTTATAGTAAAATATGTACGCTCCCACTGTCAAAAGTTTATATGGTTCTATCTGCTATTTCTATTTTCTTGTTAGCTATGAGACAACTTACTGTTATAAATCTTAATTACAAAGTTTCTAATGTTAAGGTGTAATCTTTTGAGCTCTCAAATCAGATAAAATGATAGTCACAAATTATGAGAACCTCAGCCATAAAATTGTTAATATGTTTATGTTATTTTAAACATTTAATAAAACAAAATATTTTAAAACTATGGTCGCTTTGCATTGGTTAAGTTGCTAAAGAAGATATAGTTACTTGCTGGCCATTGCAGTTCAGCATGGGCTGCATACGCACCACATCTGTACACATCTGCACCACAGCTGCCAGCACAAGAACCTGCTGCATGGGCCAGGAGAAGGAAATCAAGGAGGGGGAACCCCAAATTTTAAAAAGGAATGATGGTGAGACTTTAACCCACATACATAAGACCTGGAAGGGTCCATCTCTGATAAGTGTTTTCCAGAAAGTAATAGGAACAGGTCTTCAGCAGCATGAATTTGTAACAACCTGAGCAACATACCATTGGCACCTGAAAATATTACCCCAAATTCTTAGTTTTACAAGGTAAGGACTTAAGTTTATACTTAACACTATAATGCTGGCATGAAGAGCTTTAAAAGTCCACGGAAATATGGTATGCTTTTACCTCAAGACCCTACTATATGCTGAGAAAAGTTTAAGGATGTTAATTGCATAGGTGGTGGGGCGGGGAGAGGAGGAATAATTCTGGTTTATATGTGTTTCCAATAAGTGTATACACTACTACTTCAGGCTGTTGGATAAACTCTTAATCTAGCAATTCTCTGGATTGCCAAGAACATTCTGACTCCATGACAAATACTTCACTGTACTTCAAATGATTTCTTGAAGGCCATTTGGAAGCAATGGCTCAGTAAGATAATGAAATCACATTGATGAATAGCAAGGTGTTTGTTTTACGGGCAGAAGAGTTCTTACCTTTTCTTGTTCTGGAAAAAAAAAAATCCTTTTTGCTGAAATAAAATCTTCACAGTTGGAAAATTCAATAGTCAAAAATCTCCACCTACCAAAGTAAAGACACTGTCTCAAGGTCTGAGTTCAGGCACTCAGTCAGTGTGTTTGTAGATGAAGAGAATGTCACATCCCTGGACGTCCTTGCTATCAAACCATCAAAAAAAAAAAAAAAGTTTTTATATTATAACATAAAAGCTTTAGTCTGTGTTTCCAGTTATCTTCATTGGAAGAGCCTGAAATCAAAACACCTCCATTCCCTTTGCTGCTGTAACAATTCTGTTTTCAAATGCATATGCGCAGCACAGACTGCCACCAGTCCACTCCCATCTCCCCTAGCTGGTCTACTGGATCTTGGCTCATTCCCCAACACTTCATGAAGATTTTCGTGATAGGTAAATTATCTGAGCTTCTTCCAGTGCTCAGCAGGAGCACAGCAGCATCAGACACCTTGAATGCTGAGCACAAACTGCAATTGTTCTGTGTTTCAGTACTTCCATTTTAATTCTAGCAACTGCAATGCCTTGCAGTAATCTCATTTTCAGAAACTTTTAATCTTGTAAATATACATATGCATATATTCCTAAAAACATATATGTATAATTAATAATATGTGTATTACAGATATGTCTCAAGTCAGGACTGGTCAAAATATGTGGCATTTATAAACCTATGGATGAACCTAGGAGTGCACATAGACACACACACACACACACACACGCAAAATTTTGGAAGGCAGGGAAAGAGGGCAGATCAAATCTGACTAGGGTCAAATCCCCAGTTAGCTGTGTTTCTGGAAAGGGATAGGAATGAGGTTTTAATATCGATTGCCATTACAATTAGGTGTAAGGGGAGGGAAGCCAAGGTGCAAGTGTGCTGTAAATAGTGACACACTATGCACTACCGAGGGATGTAATGAGAAGCTAATTTAACAAAAAACGTGGCCAAAGCTGCCTTAGTTTCAGTGCAAACATAAGCCATGTCTTACCTAATTTTAAAAAACACAGGTACTCAGTACTTAGGCTCTTTTTTTTAGACATTATTTTGAATTCTAGAAGCTAAAATGCCTTTCAAAAATGTCATCTTAAATTCCAAGGGGGCTACAGGGGACCAAGACTTGGAGGTGGTAGATGTGGATAGACCAATATTTTTCAGTTTCTGTCCAACGCTATTCAAGAAAAAAAGCATTTAATTATCATAAAAATAAAAAACCTACAAATTTATTAGTTTTCAAAAGCATCACTTATCAAAAAAGCACACTATGAAATAATTTCACCATGTATTATTGATAAAAATGTTTCTGTCAAGAGTGAGAAATCTTCTTACTAACTCCTTTCCAAAAAACATGTTTGTTGCAGAAAGTTTGTCATCTTAGTCTTATTTTGCCAAACCACAAATATGCTTTCTTTTAAATTTCTCCAAGAGGTTTTTTTTTTTTAATTGAAAAACTAAGAATGCCTTGATAAAACCTAAACAAGAAACAACAAGAACAACTCTGAAAAAAAAAAGCATGAAGATTGAGGTGGTATTTAGCATGTATGACTAATTCTGGGTGAGAAGTCTTTCCTCCTGACATATAAACAATCACGCAAGCAGTCTGTTATTTATCATCAGTTGGCTGATTTCTCCTAAACACTGTGGTAGGAGTGGTCTCATGAAACGTACAGCACACAAAGTGCTGGTAAACACAGATAGCAACAGTTTTTCAATGCTGCATGCTATAGACATTAAAAAAATTGTGTCCGCATGTGCACATACATGTGTATATGTGCATATATGTGTGTGTACATACATATACATGAATAAAGCATGAGTGTCACAAATTCTGCAGGCCTAATCCACCGCTGCAAGCAAGGGAACTTGGCTCACAACACCACTAGGGCCAAATCCACACAATTACTTTTCTCAAAGACACCTCTTTGCCAATAAAGCCAGTTTGTCTCTTATTCTGTTGCCCCAACCCAAACAATACTTCTGCCATCCCAACATCACATTTTCCACATTCTTCAAGAAGTTATGCAGCTCCCAAATTTCCTTTCTCCTTGCAATCTGTTCTCTCTCTCCACCCCACACACAAATGTCAAAATGTTTTGATTATAATTTCTTTATGATAAGAGTATCTTCTGTATGAGAAAAGAGGAAGAAAGAGAGGAGGGTCCAGAGAGGCTCTTGGGTGTTTGTGGGCCAAGATTAGAAGGTAACTGTCTCATCATATCTTCACTGTGAGAGGAGAAGAAAGAGGGACGAGTTTGATGTTTCTCAGTTCCTAAATATCCACATGGTGGTCCATAGCTGCTTGATATAGGTTAAAGCAAAAGCAGGGGTAAGGAGGAAAAGAAAAGGGGAGCTGCCCCAGTTTGCACTGAAGGACTCCAGGTGAAAGGCCTGGCTTTGGCTTAACCTTTGCATCAGCTTCTTGCTACTGCCACAGCCACCGTAACCTTTTTCCAGTTTTGCCTAACAGAATTTAGCATGAAAAACAAAATCTGACCCATGCTATTCAGATTAAACAGAAATATCTTTGCATTCTTCTTTTCAAGTTAATGGCACTCTTAGTGGCATTTGCTATGGACTTGGTAACGTTGCTCTTTCATTAGAATGGCATTTTGCCAGTCTCACTCTAGGCTTTGTAAGATTTTTCTTTGTGTCCTAGTCCAATAAGAAAACAGAGGGATGTTGATGGATTTTTGTTTGTTGATTTCTGGGCTTTGTTTTTATAGAACAAGTAGTGGATAAACCTTTCAGCCCTACTGATTTTGAAAATGAAGGTCAGAGAATGCACCTCATGATGCTGTTCTTCTGTAAAGCAAGAATAGATAATGATTGGTAATCATCGCCTACTTCCTTGCAATATAGCAAAGAGTTTAATGAGAGAAAAAGTCACAGCATTATCATGAACCTTTCCTCAATGAAAATTATTTCAAGTCCTGATACCCAGGGCATATATCAAAGCCATAGTTTTCATTTTGTTAGCAAATCTTTTCTTAAAATATTATTTTCCTTTTTTTTATGTAAATGTGATCTTTAGGTAGCAAAAAACATCAATTTTCCATTAAGATGCATCAATGAATCAGCAAGAAAGTTCAAATTCATGCTAAAGAACAAAGACTTAAAGGTCAGCCTGCAGACTTGAATATTTAAAGCTTTTCTTCTCACATTCTGATGACATAGGATTATCAAGCCAAATAATCAATTAAATAAACTAGGGAAATTGTATTACTATTCATTTCCTAAAGGAAGCAAATCCAGGAGGAGGAAAATGATTTAATAACATAGGACAACCAATCCTTAGCTGCTACATCATTGCTCAGATGACAGAATAAGCACCAGGTCTCAAGGGAAAGGATCCCAGCCAATTGTTCCCACCTCCCTCAACTAAGGACAACCAGAAGTTACTGTTGTTCTTTAAGAACAGGTCCCACAGGTCCCACTTTATAACTGCCTGAATCAGGATTACTGGACTCTGAAAAGTGCTATGGCACAGTGATAAAGCAGATTTCTGGACTCAGGCATTCATGCCATCCTATTGAATGGCACACCAAAGCAGAGGAAGCAATGGCTGCTTGCAGGTCAGTTGAGCATTTCGTTCAGAGCCACAGGAGGGGCACATGCTCATCCACTGCTCTTGCCAGAAGTGATCAGATTATACAAATTCCCACAGCTTCCTGCACTGCGATCTCAGAGGTGACTTTTTCCTTCCAGGGAAACAGCACACACTACACTGCTAATGGTGTGAGCTTCACCCAGACACAGATGTAAAAGCCACATCAAAAGTAGACATCAGAGAAATACACCTTCTATAAAAATGACCCAGAATGAAGATTAGTCAAGACAGTGTCAAGGCAATAGCTCTGAAGCTGCCTTTGAAAAGCCACCTAGTCATGATTACCATAGGCTGCCAAAAGAAAATGCAATATGGGAAAACACACCAAATCACCTTCACACCATTATTCTGCATTCCTAGCCACTGGCCTTGTCTATGCCCTGATATGTGTTCAGGTACCACCAAGGAAGAAGAGGGAGTGAAAGAAGAGCATCACTGACAGGGATTGCATGCACACAGCTACAAGTGACAGCCTACCTGCACAGAGATCGGTCTGCACGCAACTTGATTCGGGGCCAGTGAAGAAAGTGACTTTTAAAACCACTGCTCAGCAAAATTCATCCTTCCCCAGTTTTCCCTGAACAGGGTGTGCAGAGAGCTTTGCAGAGAGCTTTCAATAGAAATTCCCACCTCAATTAGTGACCCGACTTCTGTATTCCCCATTCATTTCTCTCTAAAAGTGACTTGTTTGGGAACCGCTGGCTTAGGAAGGTACTTGGGCAAAGCTGCTGTCAAAGTGCACCATAATTAATTGGACTAAGTGTATACAAACCGGTTAGAGAAATTAGGGCTTGTGAAAATGCCAGCAAAAATAGCAAAAAAGTTTGTAGGAAGAGGTTGTGCCTGATTTTAGACCAGCAAATATAATCAGACAACAGGCAAGATTGGAGGTACGCAAAGCAAATGTTTTGCTAGTTGCAATGCTGGTCCTTTGCCACTGTCATTTGTCATTGCTTCTGACAGTATTTGCTGTATAAAACGCTGAGAAACTCCCAAGAGAAGGGGTGAGTACCCCAGTGCCTCTGACAGTTACGTCTTGACAAGAAAGTAACAGAAAGCTATTAGCATGGCACAATCTTGCAGAGAAATGAGGGGGGAATTAAATGTCTCTATGTTATTCTTTCTCATTTCTCTGGGCCTTCAAAAATGAAGACATTTTACAACTTGAGGAACTAAAGAAAAATTTACAACTAGAGATATTAATAATAAAAACTATGATTTGTCATCGTAGAGTAATAAATAAAAGTTTGGCTATTTGGAAGTGTGAATGGCAGTAACTTATTCAATAATGACATTGTTTATGCAACACTGAGGTTTAGTGGAATTTTTTTTTTTGGTCAGTCCTGTTGTCACAATCCATGAGTATTGATCATTTTAGCACATTTTGTTGCTCTCCTCCCAGCAGAGGCTGATGTGACAATTGGTCTGGGAAAAGAGAAATGTCAGTTGCCTATGGAGGTCTCTGGAAAGTTTGCTACCACTTAACACCTCTAGAGAAACTTTGCTGATAAATAAAGACTGTGAGATAGGATAAGCCAAGAAAAATACCAAGAAATATTAAGTCAACAAGGGCAAATTCAGCAGTGAACAGACTAATAAGGTAAACTTGAAAAGGCAATTGAGTCTGAAGCAGGAGTAAGGCAGGAAGCTGATACTCTGCAGATCAGAAGAGCAATTACACTAAAGCAAGGCCAAACAAGATAAGTTAGAAAGTAGAAGAGAGAAATAAACTATTTTTTCACCTTGTTCTAGTGAAAGAAATCAGTTATACACAACTATATTACTTATGACTTACAGATCAATTTATTATTGAACTAAAGTAAAACAGATTGACTTCATGTGCCAGTTCATAAGCCCAGCTGGACAAGCAACCTTTTATTAGCTGTGACACTTGTGAGCAAGGCGAGACAAACAAAACCTTTAAAGTTCTGGGGTTTGTAAGATAAGTAACGACTAATTAGGGAAGCCACCCATAGTGCACCTCCATATACACAGTTTATCTGCCCCATAGTCACACCACTGATGCTTCACATGAGACACCCTGAGTCTAGAAGCCAGGTTAAGCACAGCTCTGCTCCCAGGCACATACTAACTAAGGAATCACAGTCCCCATGGGAGACAAGACCACCCTGCTGTGTGATTCTGGCAATACCACCTAATATTAAAAGAGCCCTCAGCCCCATTGGCAGTAAATCCCAGCCTTGGCTTAGCAGAGCACTACCCCAAGTATAATGCTTTCAGATGAAAGGCAACTCATTTATAAGCAAGTCAGAGCACAGGACAATTTGTATTTTTGTCTGTCATGACTCAGACACATCTGAACAACTCCTCCAAGAACTATGAAGGAACTTGGGCATGTTCCTTCATCCAAAATGACCAAATCAAGAGAGGGAACTAGAAAACGTGTTTCTCTTTGGGCCCAGATACTTTTATATCCTTCAGTGCCCCAAAGAGGGACAAGAAGCAGCAGCATCCTCCAAAACCCTTGCTCTACTGTTGGAGCCTGTCCCTCCAACCCTTACCTTCTTTGATTTCTTAAGAGTCTTAGAAACCCAGCTGTCTGTCTCAGTAGATGAAGTGAGGAACATTCAGGGAACTGTGCAGGATATGTAACCCTCTTCATCTGTGACCCTACTCCACATCACCTAACTGTAATCTGGGAAGCAGCCAGGGTTGCACTTCTCTGCTGGTACAAAACCAAAGTTACTCATCACATTGCAAGAGTAACTTTCCGTAGAAATGGCTGTATCCTCTGAGAGGGAGTTCCTTAGACAAACCTCACAAGCCAACTTTGAGACCTAGTGACATTCACTAGCAAGGCAGCAGCTCCAAAGAAAATTACATCTATTTGTATCTAGTCCGACAACTCGCTCAAATGGTTGCTTCTGGGCAATCTGAGACACACATTCCGAGTACGCTGTCTTGAAAAATATGTTGTAAACTTGCACTGAGTTTGTATTTTTTGAGGTTTTGATTTGTATTTTTAATTACATTACCATGGAAAAAGACAACAGAGGCTTAAAGTTTCTCCTCTGCTGTGAGGGACAAGTTTGCTTGTGTTTTGTAAATCCAGACAGATTTTTATACAGTGAGAATTAACAAACTCTGCTGAAACTGTTCTGTGATATAACCTGATCCATGCTGCAACGACACTTGCAAAAGGATTTAGTTAATGTTCGGTTTATTTGCCACCCCACTTATCTTCATAAAAAAGCTAATGGAGTGACAATATGTTAAAAATAAGATAAAAGCTAAGCACAACAGTTAGCTTCAGTTCAGTCCAAGTTACCTTGAATCACCAAACACTGTAATCACCTTTCCAGGGTTGTTTTCTTTCTTTCCACCACTTTCCAGCATGGTCAAATACTCTTCCTGTCCCGTGAGCCACTGCAAGGCCTCCTTACCTCAGCTCCCCTCCAGGAGCTGTGCAGCTCATTATTTCCACCTCAGCACTGAGCCTGAGCATCTCTGTATCGAATTATCTTCCAGGTCTTCAGGGCGTCCTTCCCTATTCATCAAGGTCATTTCAAATTCTAATCATATCCTCTGATATTTCAGCTCTTGCTGCCAGCCTGATGTCATCTACAAGGATGAAAAGCACACACCGTACTCCAACATTTAGATCATCAATTAAACTCCTAGGCAGTGCCAAACCCTCTAATTTCCCAACATCACTCCTTTTCTCCCTTATTCTCCCCCTTTAACCCTCGTGTCCTTCATGGCGAAGCTTGTTCTCAGCTGCTACTGATAGCAAACACTATGCATCAAGCACAAACTCTTGCTTTCTTCTGTAGGAGATGATGGTGGACTGCAAAGCTGCTTGTCAGTGCAAACAGCCCCACTACTTCACTGCAGACACAACCCAGCCAGCCCAGCTACACATGCGCCACCCCACTTTGCCTTCTTCCTTAGCCCTCCTGCCACCGCTCACCCCACAGGCATCCAACCTCTTCCCAAAGTAACACCAGCCTTGGGCAGGGGTAGCTTAAAGCTGCCCTCACATGACTAGACGCTGCTTTGTGAACTTCTGGTGTGTCTCTGAGCAGCTGCCCTTCCACACGAGATGACTCTCCCAAAAGGCAGTCAGATAGGTGGTATTTGCCTGTCTACAACAGGAGAAACAAAGCATGGCTGAAATATAGCTACTACTTAAAACTAAATAATAAATACAAAAGGTAGGGAAGCCTTCCTAATTTTTAACTTAACAAAGGGAATGGAGAGGAGGATAAAAACATGTGAGCAAAGTAGCAGTATGAGAAGTTAGGTCTCTTTCTGGGGAAATATAGTGGGATGCAGTGGAGAACTGTTGAGTGTGTCAAGAGTCATGGCCATGGGATGGGGACGACACTGAAACCAGGAGATGAAACATTCAGCTTTGGCTCCTCCACTGTGGAGCTGTCTGAGTCTATGATCCAGCTGCTGGTGGAGATGGAGACGAGCAGCTGCAGCAGTGGTAGTGCACATTATGGGGAGTAGTTGAGGAGACGCGGGGCAACTTTTTTCTCCTGAGAGAAGGGGCAGGTTGAGGAAGCCCTACCACTCCTGTCTCAAACCACAAGCATAAGGAGATGTACAGATGGACCTACATTGACTGCCAGGTTCAGGTCTATTTAATACCCTTTGCAACAAGGGAGGATGGCGGTTCAGCCCGAGATGCTGAGTCACCTCACTACATGTGCATACAGCAAAGCCAAACATAAAAGAAAAGGTAAAAGACAACTATCCAAGCTACAACAGGCTTGGTTCTAGGTTGGTAGCCTAATACTACAACAAATATGTTAAACAATAAATAGCTAGTGGAAGTTCAGGTCCACCAGCTAAAGCAGGGGGGTCAAGCTCATTTTCCCTGGGGGCCACATCAGCCTCACGGTTGCATTCAAAGGGCCAATTGTAACTCCTCCTACATTTATACAGTCCTAAAACTAGATTCATCCCTTTGAAATCAACCACAGAGCTGATGAGGCCCCTGGTGAAAATGAGTTTGACACCCCTGACCTGATAATTCCACCCTATGGAATTATCAGTCAAACATTTAACAGGTACAATACCATATAGGTAAAGCAAGCCATTTAATCACAAATAACTCCAGCTGCTTTGTCTAAGCTTAGTACAGCTTATAATTGTTTTAATTTATTCTAGTAAGAACTTCAGCATAAGCAACATCTTATTTTTTGTTGTTACTATGGTATATTCCATTACTAGCTTTAAGTTACGAATACGACTTCTCAAGTCCAGTAGTCACAGCCCAAAATAGACCCTGCTAGGTCTGAAAGCAATCAGATGGTCTGTAAATCATCATGCGAGAGGATGAAAAAAATGCTGAAGATCAGGAAGGAAGGAGCTGATGTTTAAACCCCAAACTGTAAGAAAGGTAATTCTCAAAGTTCTGTAAATTAAGTTTTATTTAGGGAAAAAAGTGAGAGATAACAAGATGAAACTAAGAAAGTGATGGTATTTTCCCGATTCATGACCAAGCAATCCTTCCATTAACAAGATTCTGAAAAGCTTTAGTGAGCAGTAGCAAAAGGAAGGAGAAAGTTGAGAGAATGTGAGCTAAGACTTTTTATATCAGTTGTAGGATAATAAAAGCAATAGCTGCATTAATGCTATTTCATTTTTAACTTTTGTCATTAAGGTGAGACTAATATTTATAGAAAGATTTTTTTAAAAAATGTATTTCCTATGCTTCATTTGTATGATTACTGACTCAAAATAAAGAATATCAAAGAAAGCAAAGGAATTAACTAGATCTAATAAGCGTTAAATTAAAACTATTTTCTATTAGTATATATTCTAATCAAGATATTCTTTAGCCTTAGAAAGCAGTATAAAATCAACAATGAGCAATACAAAATAGGAAATATGTTTTGGTATGTAAAGCAAGAATTCTCTGATGATTAGTTGTTTGTCAGGATTTGTAAATTGGCATTTTATTTGGAAGTCCTATATTCCATGCCACATATGGAACTGAAGCATTGGAAAGTTTTCTAAATGAGACACATATGATTTTTTACTTACATCTCAGCAACAAAAATGGGCATGAACCCTCTGACTCTATGCACAGCAACAGTCTTCCATGATCAAATAAAGAACCAAAATAGTTATACAAAAAAAAAAACAGCAGGAACATAAGTTAAAGATTAAGATACTCACTACCCACACTATTTTACACCAGTTACACTTAAAATATCAGAGCAAAGTTTTAGATGTCTGGTAAATTCAGAGAGAAGAAGAAACAGCATTCTCATGGGAAGGTGGATCAGATTCTCCTTACCAGGCTCTGAGACATAGAAATATTGCAAGATCCAGCCATTGCTATCACTAGCAAAATATGACTGAACAATATGTTTTTTCAGCACATTGGCAGTGCATATATAGGTGTCATTCTTACAAGATGGAATTTGCAAAGTTTTACAGGCTACTAGGTCTAGGACAATCTCCAAATCCAAGACAGCATGGCACCACACACTCAGTACTGATGGAGGATGCTACAACGATGTAGTCAGGCAAGCCCTGACTAGGGGCATGAAATTTGCCCTGGCTGAATGGCATCACTCTGGAGAACCAGGCATTAAATCTCATGTTGTACAGGCATTTTGTCACTGTTAGAATGACATCTTTCAACTGTGCTGTTAAGTTATATATTTTTGTGAATGTCTGCATATACGTCACTATAAAATTAAACAATTAATTACGAATTTATCCCTAGATAAAAGTGGAATTCACTTCAGCACACTGACTTTGGCAAGCTAAACCTTTTCAAGTTTTTTATACAGTACAACTGCAAGATCTTTGTATGTTAATTACTTTCTATAATGTAATGTAGCCTGCAGCATATCAAATAAAAAAAAAATCACATTTCCCTGTTAGAAATTGCTCATTCTAACCCCATACTTCTCTGGTAAAATTTACGGAAACTATAAGACTACTCTTAGTTCAGTCACTACTTCAAAAACATCATCAAAGTCATATGCCTTGGATCCATTTTTTACACACAGAATTTTCTATATAACAGATCATTACATTCCACTCTTTTGCTGCCTTAAGTGTCCACATACACATAGCTGCACTACAATTTTTTCATTAATTTATTTAATGTGCCTAGTACGGTAAAATTACATGCAATCTATCTCATGTATAAGAAGAATAATTTCCCTCACAGAGAACAAAAATTCATTTAGTTACAACACAAAGAATATTTACCTGTTCCTCCTTGCAAAGAGAATTAGTTAAATTATTTATTCATGTGGTCCACAATTTCTCATTCAGCTAAACAAGAGGGAACAATCCTTAAAGCCCTGGCCCTAGAAAAACTGGACACAAATATTCCGTACCTGGGCACCAATTCTACTCCTTCACTGACACAAATTCAGAACCATAGATGTTTGAGGAACAAGTTCTAGGGGTTGGGGGAAAAAAAAAGGCAACACAAAAGTATTCCAAATAACTAAGTTTTAAACAATATTACTTAGAAATATTAATTATTGGCTAGAAAAGTCAAAATAATGTAATAAAAATATTGCGTAAAAATATAGAAAGAGTTTAATGTTGTAAAGAAACCAGGAAAAAAAAAATCAGTCTGAACATAGAAATTATTTTAAAATAGTAATAAACAGCAGTGGGTGGCCAGCCAGCTGGGATTAAACCTTGCCCATGTATCAGCGAAGGTGCAAGGAAAACAGAGTCTTTGGTTACCCACAGGTGGAAGCCTCAAAAAGAACACAAGTTCACTGCCAGAAGATGACTGCTCCTGGGCAAAGTTCATCTCTTATTCTCTAATCAGTAATAAAAAGCTGAGTTATTCAGAATTGAATTATGGCAAATTTTGTGAGTGGATGTACATAATTTATGATTCTCCCCCGAGGCAGATAATTTGCAATGTTTTAATTGTTCTTAGAACATGCTGTCATCTCTTTCTCTGCTGCTTCTGCTCCACGCCTAAGGGACTGATAAAGCACATTAGAAGCAACTGATGGAGTTCAGCAATGCTGACGACCACCCAATGTCATTATTTATTTTAAAGACTGAATTAATCCAGAAGAAAGATGCTGTAATGATATTTCAAGAATTAACTCACTTCATATCACCTCCTGTCAACTGATATCAATGACGGACTGGGTGGGATAGGATTTCACTTCTAAAGAAAGGCGGTGTCATTATGCCACCAGCAGGGATTCACAGGAAAAGCAAGGAAGAATGGAGGTATTGTTCAAAGCAAGGTGCTTCAGTGCTTTGGATACCTCAGAGTGAGGAGACTGCGCTGGTACCTATTCGCTTGTTTCAGTAACTGCTTAATGGGTTTCCTACAGAGTTTAGGCATTTTCCAGCTGAGGCATTTGCTGAGCGGGGACGTCAGATTGGTAGTTACATGTCTAAATTTCAGCCTCCCTAAAAATCACTCACTTCAAGCTCTGTAATGACCTGCCAAGACATCAGACTTGAATAGAACCAGTGGAACTGCAATGCATGAAATTCCATTGGTCCTCTTCAAGCATCTATGTCACAGAGCCTACCTAAATCCCATTTCTGATCGCAGTAACTTGCGTGGAATGAAAAACCTCCACAACAATCTTTTCTGGTTGTCCTGGCATACGTGACAGTGTGGCTACTGCTGTCATTTTCTGCTGCTAGTGGTTCAGCTAAAGGTCTAGGTTTTCTGTGTGGAGTTGTCAGCAGCTTTTGTCTTGAAGATGATCTTGTTAACTGGCTTCCTCCACCAGACAGTAAATGCTGGTCAGCTCACGTTTCTTAGACACTTGTCCTGAATAAGTAGCTGTATTCCCCAGATGGGTTTGTGCCATTGCTGTGTAGCAAAGACAGGACACCTGCATCTTCTTATCCTCCTCCAGAAATGCTTATCATGATGAATGGGAGGTGATGGAGGGGAGTGGGAACACCTCCATGCTCTGCTCTGTTCCATGACATCCAACTTGCCCAGGGAAGTGGAAAGGGGACAGTCTAGTTTATAACTGGCAGGGAAAAGCCTTGGAAGAAAAAGGGACCAGATTGTGAACATGACCCTACACTGAGCAAGTTGATTGAGAAGGCCACAGTTCAGGCTGCTGAACTTAGACTGCACAGTTTAACTGTCCAGAAAATCAACTAGAATATTATGATAATCTAAGAAATCCCTCATTAAAGAGACTCTTCCTACCTGCCAGGACACCATGGCTTTTCTTAGTGTCTTGTTTACCAGAGAAATAAGAACAACACATGTTTATCTTGTCCATCCTCTGTAAGATCTGAACAGATCATATGCCTTACGGAGGAATCCCACAAGCCTTAAGACCCACACCCATTCTCCTGCCTCCAGCACCCAGTCATTTAATGGTGCTGAGAAAGAAATCCACCTGCTTTGGCATGATGATGTTCTTCCCTAGTCTCCATCATATTGTATTGTCCACAAAGCAGCTACAAGAAAGAACTTGTTGGAACCATTCAGGTTTGCAGAGAAGACCAATATGTTGTAGATAAACAGATAAGAGCGTGTACATCTCATCACTACATCAAAACCTGCCATTCCCTTTAGTAGAAGATTTAAGTCTCTGGCACCATCTCATGTAAAGAAATAAATATGCATTGTAAAACGCCATGATGCTGCTGCTAAGAAAACAACAGAAAAACAAACAAAAAACCCCCCTTTTAAAACTGTGTGGATTTGTTCAATTTAGGTCCTTAAAATGCCTTCTTTTACATGTGAAGTGTTTTGGTAAAGAGCGCCATCTGTGTGCTTTCATGCAAATGATGGATTGCGAAGAGAAGAGGAACAAACTTGCCAACAGATAAGGTAACAAGAAAACAGAGAACAGGACTGGATGCACCAGAGGTCTGCATAAAGAAACAGGAGACTGTGAAATTCAAGAATTTTGCCTATGACTTACCAGAAGCGAGACAAAATAATGAGAGAAAAGATCCCAGACAATGTCCACTGCCACTGGGCACAAAAGGCAAGACACTTCTGCTCAAAAAGAACCTAAGAGAGATTATAAGAACTTGATAAGCACTGTCCCTTTGCCTCCATTATGTACACAAGTGTTTTGGGTCAGGCCACACTTGCACACACATATTTTGGTGTTTGTGAGTACATGCGTGTTCGAGTGCGATTGAATTAAATCCATGCAAGAATTAACATGAATGGGTAAAAGCAAGAGTGTATTTGTACTTGCAGGTCATATAAAAAATAAACTGAGAAAAATATCTGGAGGAGAAAAAATTTCCACTGAAAAGATTGTGTATTATCTTTTAAAAGGTCAATATAAAACAGATATAAGGAAAACATTTTATACATGCTGTTATAAATGCTCTGTAGAGTTACTCTAAACATAATATGGTGCAAAATGCCTGAGGAATATATTATAAATGCTGTCATTTGAATACTTCGCTGTATGATAACGAATATACAAATAAGGATATGGCAAAATAGAGCTGGTGTAGCACACAAAAGTATTTTCATACAGAGAAATAATAACACGAGAAATATTGTAAGCAGATATTTAAAATGCAAACCTATCTAAAGAAAATAATCCAGTACACATTATTTCATTTCCATCTTTCTATAATGATTACTAAACCACTAGAGGATGGAAAGATTTTATATCTTCATGTGGAGTCTCAGAAGTTGGCTACTAGATGCTGCATTTGCTACACAGACAGTTGTATGTTGTCTTTAAGTTTTGTACTGTAACGTTACCTGGATTTTTTTTTTTTTTGGTCACTATACAAGGCATATGAAATTGGTTTCATTTCCCTCACCACAAGACTGTGATATTTGTCTCCCTTAAACCTACACTAAAACCATTCTAGAGCTTCTGGGTGATATTTGGAAACATGCCTGAAGCGATGGAAAGAGGAAGAAAAAATAAAATATGGACAGTGTATTTCCAGAAATTAGATATTTGCGGTCTCAGTGAACTGACAGTAAGACCCCAAAGCAAGTAAATCCTTGGAGAATAGGCAGTGGGAAGATGAGCAGTATCTTAAATGACATTAAGTGCGCACAGAAACACTATCTCAAACTAGAGGAAGGACAAAAGGTGAAGAGAATAAATCTGATGAGCCACAAATTTCCCCATTGGTCTGAAATCATGAACATGAACTACAAAGGAGGCGACAAGTAGGTCAGATTACATAAGATAAATGTTAAAAAAAAAAAAAGTCAACTGCAAGAATGGCCAAGCAACAAAAGGTAATGCAATGAGAAAGTAAAACGGTGTGAAATTATTCTATAGTATTACTGACTGGAAGACAAAGACTATAGGAAGAGCTGAGTCTCTGTTCAGTGAGATGGGGAAAAGCATCAACAGAAGAAATCAACATCTGTGTCTTTGCTAGAAAGAACTGTATAAATTAATAATTAACATAATTAATATCAGCAACAAAATTATAAGAGTTCAGGTTAGAGCAGACAGAGGTTACAAAGTACTTGGGTTAGATTTTTTTAATGTCACCTGTAGGCTTGAGCAAGCTGAGGTATGCTGGTAGATGGCATAGAGATCTCAGGAAAGATGGACAAGATTGCAAAAAACAGACTGAGGGAAATACGAAAGGAAAAGGAAGAACCTGTGAACTATTTTTAGTGAGGCTGACTTAAATACGAAAGCAATACGGAAACAAGACTTAGCAGTCACACAGAAGTTAAGAAGAATAGACAGTATAGATTTCCAAAGCCAAATTATGTCATCTCAAATTTTCTCTTACAATAGAGTGAGAGGCGTTGTTTAAAACAGAGGACTCAAAGATGGCATACAGTCTATGCTTTTAAAATTTTTAAATACTATCTCACATGATTATTCTCATGAATAAGCTGAAGAAAGAATACTATAAAAGGAATGCAAAGCCTGTCGGAAAATCACAATAGTTATTTGCAATTCAATTATAAGCTGGGAAATTATATTATGTCTTAACCTCAGACCAGAATTATTTGACAGATTCATTAATTATTTGAATGATGGGATACAGAGTATGTTCTTCAAAACAACAGACAACCACAAGGTAGGAAAGCTGCAAGCACTGTGGAGGGCAGGGGTAGAATTCAGAATATATTAAATTGGAACACGAGAGTTCTACTTAAGTTAGTGACAATGATGTGATTCAAATTACAAATAATTCCATGGATACCTAATACGGACTCCCTAGACTAATTCCAGAGATAGTTTTGAAAGATTTTTATATAAAAGAACATTGTTAATTTTCCAAACTCAATAGTTCAAAATAATAAAATGCCATATCAAAGCTTTCTATCCAATTGATGTATTATGACAGACTCTTTAATTACTTGCATACTATTTTGCACGAAAAAAACCACTGTTTTCTTCAGTGAACTTGATAGATGAACAAGAAAACTCTTCAGGACCTTTTTTTTAATTCTGTCACCTACGTGTGGTCTTACAAGCTATCATGCCACACAGTTCAAACTCTGCTAAACCAACAAAATAATTCACTTTATTCCCTTTTCTGTGACACTCACTACTGCAATACCTATAGGCTAGATTCATTTAGACACTGGGATCATTTCACCAACTTCAGACATGTTCAAACTACTTAATGTAAGCTTCCTTTTTCCCTTCAAGGAAGAGCAGACCTTTCTAGAAAGAGATTTATTTGAGCTGCTATAGGGGTCCATATTAGGATGCTGCATAAAGGTCTACTGACAATCAACAGTATCCAACACAACAATCTGATTAACATCTCTACCATAGACCATGTAGTCCCAGGAAAATAATCCACTTTCATTGCAAAGCAGTATCTGCAACCTTGAATGGGGTACCGAGATGCCCCAAAGCACACAGGGAATTTAGCCATCACAGAATGGAACTTGGAAAAGCTGGAACAATGAGCAGCACCTAAGACTGCCATAAAACAAGTCACATCCTTTGCAAATCGAACTCAATCCTGACAAATAGAGGAAAGTGCCCTAAAAAAGAGAGGTCAAGCTCCATCTACAATCCTTTATTCACAAATACAATGAGACACAAGGATCTAGATAGAGACCAGTATCCCAGAGGTCTTCTGAAGTTTGTTTCAGAACACCTTAGGAGTGTCTTACCTCTGAGAGTAGGCATGTCCCCAGCATATGTTCTGTTACCCATATACTTCCTGTTCCCCCTTTAGGGTTAGCAGTGCACTATCCCCTAACACAGAAAAAAGAGAAAAGGGGCATGCATGTCCTTGGGGTGGCTGGATCCGTCAGGAAGTTTCTGTAGCCCACAGCATTTCCAATGATAACCCCAGAATTATTACATCCCTGCTCATGGTTTGGACAATGACCCTCTGGGATTAGGATCCCAAGACTAGTAACGCCCGTGCCAGGACTAACTTAATAGATCACTGCAGCAGCTCTTCTCCTAGAGTTTGGACAATATCTTCTCTAAGTCCATTTTGCAGAGGTTCTCAAGATACTATGATAGTGGATATACCATGGCTATAAGGTAAGGACTATCCATGCTGCTTCACAGACTTACAAAATCACTCAGGTTGGAAGGAGCCTCATAAGGTTTCTAGTCCGAGCTCCTGGTTAAAGCAGGGTCAACACTGAATTCAGACAAGATTGCTCAGAGCTTTGGCCCATGAGGTCCTGAAAACCTCAAAGGATGAAGACTTCACAACCTCTCCGAGCAGCCTATGCTTTATTGTCATCCTGGTGAAACAATATTTTGATTGCATACAGCCCCAAGTAAGAAAGAATGTGATTTTCATGTTGTAACGAACACTGGCTGTTAGCGTGCCTTGGAGAAGCAGACGGACATGATGTAAGATACTAAACCTCCAATCCTAGGACTCTACAGCTGTCAGAGAAACTCTTATCTCCTCAAGATTACCTTTCACTTGCTACACACTGTCCAGTGCCTAACATAGAATCATAGAATAGTTTGGGTTGGAAGGGACCTTCTAATGTCATCCAGTCCAAACACCTTGCAATGAGCAGGGACATCTTCAACTAGATAGGTTGCTCAGAGCCCCGTCCAGCCTGGCCTTGTATGTTTTCAGGGGTGGGGCATCTACCACCTCTCTGGGCAACCTGTCCCACTGTCTCACCACCCTCATTGCAAAAAGTTTCTTCCTCGTGTGTAGACTGAATCTCCCCACCTTTAGTTTAAAACCAACACCCCTTGTCCTATTGTAACAAGCCCTGATAAAAAGTCCAACCCCATCTTTCTTATAGGCCCCTATTTAGTACTGAAAGGCCACAATAAGGTCTCCCCAGAGCCTTCTTTTCTCCAGGTTGAACAACTCCAACTCTCTCAGCCTGTCCTCAGAAGAGAGTTGTTCCAGTCCTCTGATCATCTTGGTGGCCCTGCCCTGGCCCCTCTCCAACATCTTCATGTCTTTCCTGTACTGAGGGCTCCAGAGCTGGACGCAAGACTCCAGGTGGGGTCTCACCAGAGCAGAGTAGAGGGGCAGAATCATCTCCCTCGACCTGCTGGCCACACTCCTTTTGACGCAGCCCAAAATACAATTGGCCTTCTTGGCTGCAAGCACACATTGCCAGCTCATGTCCAATCTTTCATCCACCAATACTCCCAAGTCCTTCTCTGCATGGCTGCTCTCAATCCCTTCATCCCCCCCAGCCTGTATTGATACCAGGGATTGCCTGGACCCAGGTGCAGGACCTTGCACTTGGTTTTGTTGAACCTCATGAGGTTTGCATTGGCCCACTTCTTGAGCTTGTCCAGGTACCTTTGGATGGCATTCTATCCCTGAGATGTGTCAACTGTACCACTCAGCTTGGTGTCATCTGCAAACTTGCTGAGGGTGCACTTGATCACACTGCCTATGTCATTGATGAAGACATTAACCACTACTGGTTCCAGTACGGACCCCTGACGGATATCACTTGTCACTGGTGTCCACCCAGACATTGTGTTGTTGACCATTACTCTCTGGGTGTGACCATCCAACCAGTTCCTTATCTACCAAACAATCCACCCATCAAATACACCTTTCACAGACCACAGATTTGAAGTTTACCAGGAGAGCATTTGTGGTATCATCTTACATGTTCCTGGACACTGCAAAGCTCTCCAGTACCCCAGTCAAGCTATAAGACACACACACTCCCTTGTACACCATTGCCAGAGCACTGCAAGGAAGAGGCAAACATCATTCTAGATACCTCCCAACATGGGCAAGAAGCCCCCAAGCCCCACCCCACCTAGGAATGGGCATCTTATTAGGATCAGAGGTGTTTTAGAGAATCACAAGTTTGGGAGGATAGAAGAAATACTTCTTCCACTCTCACTGACGTGGGAGAGAAGTAACAAAAAAATTAGGAAGAATTATGGTTTCTTGTGCTCTTCTATATCAATACTTCCTCTAGTCCCCAGTACACGTGCAGTTCAGAGCTATTTCAGGACTTTATCCTCAAGTTCAGATGGGAACCAACAAACGCATAGAGAACATCAACACAAAAGGATGTAGCTCACCTTAGTTTTGCTACAAAATGCTCCTAAAACTGCCAGCTACAAACAGAAACATTATATACAAACTCCCTCCCAACAGGTAAAAATCCTGCCTAAGCCCTTGAATAAGAGATTCCTCCTATCTGGTCTCGGTTGCAGAAGTGGCAGACTTAGCTGTTGCCTTTTTCAGCAGTCTCCAAAGATAGAAATGTAAGGAGGTGCCTAGATGCAGGGAAAAGGGAAGACAGGAGCAAAGTCAAAGGAGCCAGGGAAGGCATATACATTAGACTAACTGGACTCCAGTTTCAGTATCAAAATCTTAAGCACTGGTGATCTTTTAAAAATGACAGAAGCTCAACAAAGACTGATTTCTAACAAAAATGCAACATTTTAATATTGAACACCTTAAAAAAAACTACTAAAATTCAAACTTTAACAATTGCTTTGATGAGAGGATTCTTCTTCTAAGTAAAAGGAAATTAAACATCCAATAAATGGTGAACAGTACCCCAGAGTTTACACAGAATGTTAGCAACTTTTACTGGAGCTCCTAAGTCTAGAGCCCCATGACTCTGGTAAGCTCAACTGATGGAAAACAAACCCCAAACATTTAAGTAAAAGTTCACATTGAAGGAATGCCCTTTAAAGCCTCTCAATGTGGCTTAAATGAATATACCACTGAGTTTAAGACTAATACAAAATGCTACAAAATAAAAATCAGTGGGTGATTGTCACAGTCTATATTCATACACACAGAAAGACAGTCACACCTGATCCCACAGAGTTTTATCTTTGGACCAGAATCTGACATCATTGCACTGTCACCAACAAGATGACTTGCTAAGAGAAGTAGTGTTTCCCATTCTTAAAATGTAAACCATGTTTAATTAATTACTAACAGTGCATCCTTTTAACAAGATGTCATTAAAAAAAAACCCGCAAAACCAACAACTCCCAGAGTCAATTCAAGAGAAAGACTGTTTGGCATAGGCAAAAGCCCCAAAGTTTCTTTACCCCAGCAACCTTTCAAAGGCAAATCATAGTCAGCTCATTTGCACTTTCCCCCCTGCAGACTTTGCAAGATGGTGCATGTGATCTTCTCAGTGTTCCTCCCCAAATGATCATTATTTACCCCAGTCCTACCCCCAATGAACTAATCCATAACAGTCAACAACATGTAATAATCCAAATAGGGTATGACAATACCGAAAAACATACTCAAGAGAGTTAACCTTTGAACAAAAGAACATGCATCTTATAAGCAATTTGGCTTTTTGTCATAAATTCTTGTTAAGCAAGGTAGACCTGAATGGTGGCATTTTGTTGGTTTGGGCTATTTTTTTTTTTTTTTAATGGTCAGCATCTTTGCAGGTACTACAATTTCAACATTACAACAGAAAGATCACGTTTGAGTGAGAAAATAGCACAAAACAGTAGTCACATTCGTTTGCATCAGATACAATCACAGCACAAAGCTGATCAAGTTGCAGAAGTTGCAGGATGTTGAGAGACTGGGAGGCGAGTGGTAGGCAGAATTCCAGGAGCAGATGACTGGGATGAACGACTGGCATTTTCAGGGAGGAGACTGCTGGGATTAAGAAGAGGAAAAGAAAGAGACGCCACTGCAGCTGCCTGCCGTCCTAGCAGAAGTCCTAAACTATAGACGTTTGAATTAATGAGATCATTGCCTGGGAGGAGTATATTCAGTTGTTTCTGAATTTCTTGCAGGACCTGCAGCTGACTTTGCTGATTCAGAAGCAGCATATCCATATTTTCCCTCATTTTCTTCACTGTACAAAGATAAGAGAATGTTAATGCTCGCTATGTAAAAATACTTTGCATGGCAATTTAGAACCCTTTTTATACTTACACTCTTCAAGAACAAGACTCAAGTGATCCATTGTATGTTTCTCTGTACCACACCTTTGCTCTTCTTTATGATGCAGAAAGGTAACTTCAGAATGGTTTGCATCTGAAAGGAAGAGTGAGAAAGTCCAGAGTCCACTTTATCACTGCTCGCTAGGTCAGCATTTAAATATGCTTTCACACAAGAAAAAGGCAGTTACACCAGTAACAACTCTTCCTCTCACCCACATTTTAAACTCAAAACTTCCTTCAAGTCACATGTTGGCCTAAACTAAGCCAAAACAGAACAAAGACTGAAACCTTGAAACATTACAGACTTGGGTTTCATCACAAGCAAGACACCTTCCTCTTGCTTCTCCCATACCCTTTTTTTTAGGCCAGAAGGAAGGTGAGGGGGAAGGGAGGGCTGAGGAAGCAAAGCTGGAGCAAGGGACCTGTTAAAGAATAGGACAGCTGAGATTTAGTAAAAATGTACTCAAGTTGCTAATACATAAACCCCTTATTTGCAATTGTATCAGATACAGAAATCAGGTTTCATTCCTAATCCACACATTGCAAGGCCAGTGTGGCATGTGTTTGATCATACGGAAATTTTATTAGGGAGCTTCAATTACAATGATGCAGTAGCTATAGTCACTCCAGAATAAGTTTGCACACTTTCTTTTCAAGCAGGTATAGTATTAGGATGATCTGATATTAATTATTGGCCAACTGCCAGGGTAAAAAGGACACTTTTAAAATGAATTATAAACTCTTACATCTAAAAAACCCCTATAAAAAGCCCTTAAGGAAAAAAAAGGAGTGTAAGGTCCCATCTTTAGCTGTCATTATCAGAGTTACTAGGCCACCTTTCTACCTATGGACTGAGAGGTCTCAAACCTGACCTTAGGAATTCAGTTTTGCCATTTTGTTATAACTTCGTTATTATTTCCATTGCTAAGATGAAAAGCTCTTCCTGCTCAGATATTTTTTCTCAGGAGGAAAAACAAAACGAATTAAAAAGAAAAACCTCACACACAAGATACCTTCTTCTCATATGGCTTCATGTCTTAATTGCCCTGCTGTTACATGATCAAGACCCCAACATGCAGTACAATTCTATGGGTGGCTAGGCAAGACCCATTATTAAATATAAAATATTTTTGACCAAATATAAGGGGACTGCCCATGCAAAGGTACAACAGAAGGAAGAAAAAAAAAAAAAAAAGGCAGTTTTTATCCCAGAGTTTCTGGTCATTACCAGAACATGTAATATTACAAAAATCCAGAAAACACTCTACTTTAAACAATCACCTTGCGTGACAGCTTGTGCTATGCTAACAGCATTACAGAGGGATGGCAGTAGAGACTTCCCACTCCAGACAGCGAAAAGCTGCTCATTTCTTATTCACATATAACAAAAATTAACTGCTGGAAAATGCCAAGGCCCTGATTCACAACTAAATCCCTTCCATTTCCCTAAGCTTAGTGTTTTGTTGGCTAAGCGCCTCTGAAGATCTAGGGCTAGACATCAGGCAAAACTATAAAGCAGGAATTAGTGGGATCTGAGAGCTCTGCAGAGTCTAAGGTCCCATGCAGCCTTCATGGCAAAGTTTAAACTTAAGGCACTTCTCCAAATGACAGAGATTAATATATATTATATAGGAAGGGAAAAAACAAACAAACCAACCAACCCCAACTCATACCCACAGCGAGGAGGGAGAAGTGTTTAGAAACAAATGGAGACCACCGTATCTGATACATCCCCTGTTGAGTCTGTACAGCTTGCAATTAAACTCAATAGACTTTAATTCGGTTACCTGCTGTGCGTTCACTGGGTCTCTCTCTCAAATCAGTCTGTTGATGTTTGATGAAGTCTGAGCATAGACGGAAACTATCTCCACACTCGGTACACCTACAGGGCTTCTCATCTATATGGACTCTCTGATGCTGGAAGAGAGCTGCGCTTCCGCTGAAGCTTTTCCTGCACGAGGTACAGGAAAAGGCTTTCTTTTTCGCATGGATTTTGTGGTGAGCAATAAGGTTTGAGGAACGGCTAAAGGCCTTCTCACATTCCTTGCACTTGTAAGGCCTCTCCCCTGTATGGATTCTCTGGTGCATCACCAGGTTGGCCTTCCTGCTAAATCTCTTCCCACATTCTACACACTCAAACATTTTTTCTCTCGTGTGGGTTTGCAGGTGGTTCAGGAGCCTGGTGCTCCCCTTAAAGCCCTTACCGCATTCTGTACACTTGTAGGGTTTCTCTTCGGTGTGCAGTTTCTGAACATTGGCAACAAGGGCGAGTTTCTTGGAGGCTCTTTTTCGGTGAGGGGGTTTATTACACGCTGCTTCCTGCTCCCGTTGTGGACTGGCTGCCCCCCAGTCTGGGCTGTGGGCTTCAGGTAGCTGAGGCAGTACATCCTGCTTAAGGTGTTCCGAGAGGGCTCTCTCTATCTCGTTTTCACTCAAAATGCAGTTCCCTGATGGAATAAGAGAGCAATCTGACACTCCTCCTTCCTTAAGACAGATAAGCTGCTCCTTGTAAAATAAACTAATTTCTCAGGCCTAGCATCAAGTTGGACCAGATTCCCCTTTCCCAAAAAGGAAATTATGAAGATTGAGACAAGAAGATAAGGAAAAGAAAAAGCAGCACAGGGAAGAAGAGAGAGGTAAGAAACCCACCTCTTCTCTTCCTGACCCTCCCCATTTCCTTGATCTTCCTTCCCTCAGGGAATGGCAAAGGAAGTCTGCCAAAATGAAGGAAGGAAAAGGAACATGCTGAAACGTTTTATCCATCACAAATATCTACTTTTAGCTATTTGTTCCTGCAGATTTTGCTCAAAAGCCTTCCAGCCTGATGAATTAGTATTTAAACTCTGGTTTAAAGCTGTGCATTTGGCTGGGGATGGTTCAACACAAAGTCACCTCAACCTTCATTAGGCAAAATCAACAGGGAGGTTCAGGTTGTTCTTCATTTGCGTTAGTTAATATTTGTGAAAAAAAAAATATATATATAAATTACTTCTTTTGCATCAGTTTTTCTCCCTAATTAGCACAAGAACAGTTGTAATTATTATAGGTATACTGTATATTCATGCATGAGAAGTCAAAGGAGTTAGATTTTTTTTTGTGAGACACCAAGAAGCAAAATTCTTAACTAACGTTTCCTTGAAGAGACCAAATGCTCTCTATTTACATGACCACACCTGCCAAGATCTAAATACCAGTGATCAAAAAAACAACCAAACAACCAAACAATAACAAACGACAAAAAAAACCCCAAAACATATACCAAGGGCAGCTCAACTTTTACATCAAGGAATTACATCCAAGAGTTATCTTTCTCAGAGAGGGATGAAGACTCTCTCTCACAGGAGCAGTCACTCCCTCTCTCTATAACCAAGCAGCTGGTTATTCCCAGAGGCCCATGCAAAGACTGCAGGTCTCTAATAGTAAAAAGGGAAGTGAACAACCCTCCATTCCCATTTAGAGCTAGTGCCAGGGAGTCACACACCATTTCAGATACAGCTCCACAACTCCCTCAGACCTTCCTCACCCCTGAAAGAGCCTGAAAAAGACAAGTGTGCTGTCTTTCCTTCACTCCAAATGAACTGCACTGTCTTATTTTAAAACAGCTGATAGAATCCCACCACACAAAGAAACACAAAACACCACTGACAACCCTGCCCCAGCCTTGCATGCCATATCACATCCTAGCAAGCCAGGACAGAGCAGGCAGCTGAGAAGAAGGAACTCAGTGTCTCCAGCAACACTTGGTGGAGCCTCAAGCTTCCTGCTGGGATTTAACTACCACTGTTTACATCTCACCTGCACATTCTTCAATATCACTTTTCTCTGGCTCCTGGAGAAGAGAGAACACAGGCTCTATTACTGGCTCCATCTAGAAGAGATGAGGAGACCTGGAGTGTGAAACTTTCCTCACACAGATGGGAGGAGAAGGAACGGGGCAGACACAGGTGCAGCACATTTTAGCAGTACCCACAGGCTGCCTTGAATGGGTAAACCTGCACATGCTACTGAACGCCACCTAAACAGAGAGGTGACACACCTGAAGTCTGGCGACTTGCAAGCTGGAGACCTTAATAAAGAGACCAGCGTGACGAAAAGCAATGTCACCTACCCTCAACCTCCCTCTAACACCTCCCTCAGCCTCAACACCACCTTCTTCTTCCCAACCTGCGATACACCCCCACCAGCTAACAACTTCCCCCTGAGCAGCACCTCAGCCCGCCCCAGCCCTGCTTTTGGGCCGCCGGGTGAGCCCGGCCCGCTCCCAACCGCTGCCCCGGGCCCCTACCTTCCCTCCCGCGGGCTCCCAGGCCGGCTGCTACGGCGGGTGGGGGTCGGGCTTTAACCCTCCCCAGGCCTGCTGCCGGCTCTCCCTGCCGGGGGCAAGACAGCGACTGGCCCCGGGGAAGCGCTGCGCCCCACCCCGCCCCTCCTGCGCGGTGCCGAAAGGCCGGGGGAGGTGGGAGAGACGGGGGACAATGGGCTGGGCCCCCGGGCTGCCTTTCCTGGGGCTTGCTGCACGGCCAGGGCTGCGGATCCCCCGGCCTTAACCTGCCGAGCCGACCCGGGGCTACACGAGCAGCCCGCCAAGTTGTTCACAAATATTTCCTTTGTAGTTCTTTTTTTTTTTTTAACTATAAATTTCTTAATATATATTTTGAAGCTGAGTGTAATTTTTCCCCCCGTTAAACCTGTTCAAATTACCCATGAAAAGATAGCCATCCACTTTAAAGCCCAGATTCCCAGTAACCTATAAAAATAATTTGGCTTACATTACACTAAAAAAATAAATGGAAGCACAGTATACCTGTTGCCAAGATCTTAAAGAAAATCAACCATAAACTTAGACAATATTAAAGCCAGAAATTTCCCCTTCAAATCCGAATAGTCATTAGGTGTGAGATTTATTATAATCTCAGTTTCTTAAGCTTTGTTTAATAAATAGCTCAGCTTTAAACATAAAGCATTTCTGAGATCTATTTATCATATTTCACTCACAAGACAAATTGAAAATTCTAGTTTTTTTATTTTCCACTACATTCAACAAACTTCTTGTCAAGTCTGGAATAAAGAAAGGAATTATTTAATAAATAGCAAGTGTAATTCAACAGCTTACAAAATCATGACATTGATAATTTATGTGGGTTAAATAAATAATTAAATGCATGTTAACTTATACAACTGCTTGTGCAGTGTATTCTCCTCACTAACAAAAAAAAATGTTTATTTTATGAAAAGACTACTCTTAGTTCAAGATTTCTGAATGTTCAGCAAACAATAAGAATCAATCTTTCCTTTAGGAAAGAAACCCCTTAAGAAGTATGCCTATATGATATGATTAACATCGCTTACTTAATTCAAATTTGCTCACTTGATTCAAACTATGATTAAAATCCTCATTATAAATTAGTTTGGTATGAATTAAACTCCTGTAGATTATTCACAACAAACCATCCTGCTGTCATCCTCCAGCCTTTTATTGCTGTTACTCTGATGATGCTCACCTCTGTGCACAGGGTGTTTCAAAGCTTTTATCAATGCACCCCTGGCCGTCTTCCCAGTTTTTCCTTACCCAGTTCAGCAACTAGCTTCATTTCCATTTCCTTCAGCCCTGCCACTCCAAAGATCTGGAAGTACTTCTGAGCAACAGAAAAAAAACACATTCCCAAACAGCTATAGGTCCTCTTCCTTTTTCATACCCACGTCCTTTGTGCCGCCACCCTCTGGGAGGTTGATTATTGTCCTGTTCAAGGATCAGCATCTTCTTTTGCGTTGGCATGTAAATATTAACGTAACCTTCCTCAGTGCGGTACTCCTGCAGCTGACTTACTGACAATTTGATCCTGGGTCCCATTTTCCCTACCTGTGATTATTTTCCAGGCATACACCCCAAGCTCCATTTCCAGCTGGTAGAGAGCAGGCTGAACACAATTGCTACTGCATTTTTCCCATTTTTTTTCCCTTTTTTTCAGGACTTTAAGCTGTGCTCCCTTGCAGCCTCTGTGAAAGCCTTTAGCAAAGGCTTTCCCCTCCTTCAGCTGACTACACCAGGCACTCAGTGGGTAGGTACGTCACTGACCCTTCGTCTTGTTTTTCCATCTCATGTGAACACATTTTCTTATTTACACAAATTTCTCTCTTGCAATGGCTAATTCTCCTGGTCAACAACACATATTTCAGTGGAGCAACATTTGGATATGAGGCCTGTAGAACAATTACTCAACAGAAACATTTAAAAGGGACTGGGAATAAATTATAAAACAGTTCGGCACGTACAGTGGGGACAACAGAACTGTTTTCCCGCCATATCAAGCTGGAAGGAAAAGTTGTGGTAAGTTTGCTCAAGGGCAGCAAAGCATAAAAAAGTATTTTGTTTCTTCTTCTTTCAACAATTGTGGAAATCACTGCATTTAACTCTGATTATTTAACAATCCTAGGCAATTTTTAATGAATATTCATGTCAGTATTTAAACAGAGACAAGCATCAGTTCATGTTCTGCAAACCTTTGCATCCCAAGCCAAAAATAAGTGTGTCCTGTCCTCTTGGTTGACTCAGTACTTCCAAATGATGCACCTCAACTGCATGAGTGTCTCATAAAAATCTTGACGTTTTTCGTAAATCCAGATATTTTTTTTTTCCCATGCACTCTGAGTTTGTTGTTTTTTGTTTTTGGTTTTGTTGTTTTTTTTTTTTTCATCAAAATAGCCACTGTTCCTCATTTAGAGAGCAGTTTGGGAACTTACCAGGTGCTGGAATTTGGGAATCATAGAATGTTTTGGGTTGGCAGGGACCTTCAAATATTGCCCCAGTCCTGCCATGGGCAGAGACATCTTTCACTATATGAGGTTGCTGAAAGTCCCATCCAACCTTGAATGCTTCCAACTATGAGGCTGCCACAACCCCCCGGGGAAACCTGTGCCTTACCAGCCCCATGGTAAAAAATTTCTTCCTTATGTCAAATCTAAATCTACCCTCTTTCAATTTAAAACCATTGTCCCTTTTCTTGTCACTACAGGCCCTGGTTAAAAAAGTCTTTCTTATCAGCCCCCATTATATATTGAAAGGCCACAATAAGGTCTTCCCAGAGCCTTCTCTTTATTCTGTAGCTGGAAAAAAGAAATCTGAGAGAGGAAACAGGCAGTTGTGATACGAAGACATGCTGGGGAGCTTTAAGTGAAGAAAATAATTGAAGCAACAGAAAAATGTAGCAGCGTGAGGAAGCTTGTGAAGGCTGCAGGACAGCATGGCAAGAACTGGAAGCCATGGCACAGGCAGGGTAGCAGAGCAGGCTGGCCAACTGAGAAGGCCAACAATACTTCGGTCTTGTTTGCTTCCTGCTGCCCGGTGGTGTTCGACTGAATGCAGATGTTGCACTTCCACGGAGTGGGGCTGCACCCCTATGGCTAAATCCAGCCATGCCCAGGCCCCGCTGTGTGACCTGTGTCAGCACGGTGCCTGGACACAGACCTGCTCCGGCCTCTCCTCGCTCCTTCCAAATCCCCCAATGGGGCCAGGCCACGGGTCGCTGCCCGTGCCCCGGGGACAGACAAGGACGAGCGGCTGGGAAAGGCCGGCGGCCGCCCTGGGGCAGCGGGGGAGGCTGCGAGGTGCGCGACGCCTCGGGAACGGCGGCGGCAGAAGCCGCGGGCGGGGAGAGGCTCCACCGGGGGCCCAGCCCAGCCCCGCCGCCGGGCCGGGCCTCACCTGCCGGGCCCTCCTGCAGCCCCGCGCCCGGCCAGGGGGGAACCTCCGGCCGATGCCTCCGCAGTGAGGTGCGGAGAGCCGGACTGGCCGGGGCCGGAAGGGTTACAGCCGTAGAGGCCGGCCAGCCGCCTGCCGGGAGCCGCAGGAAGTGCCGGCGGGGAGGGCAGGGAGGCGGGCAGGCCCCGCGAGGGGGAACTTCCCCTCCCCGCGGCCGGGAGCTGCGCCCCGCGCCCCCGCCGCCCCGCCCGGGCCGGGGCCGCGCCGCCGGGCGGAGGTGAGGCGGGCACCGCGGGTCGCCGACCCAGGGCGGGTGCTCATGAGGGACCGGGGACTGGGCTGCAGGGTGGCGCCTCGGGGCGGGGGTTGGTTTTCCAGGAGGGCGGAGGGGCTCGGAGGGCCGGCAGGGCGCAGCCGCCGGGCCCCGCCGCTGCCTGCCGGTCTGTCCGCCTGCCCGCTCCGCCTCCTCCTCGCTCCCGGTAGCTCCTTGCCCCGGTCCAGCGCCTCGGCCTCCCGTGTCCCGGCCCAGCCCAGCCCCCTCAGGTGGGGAGCGGCGGTCGGGGTGGGCGCGGGGTGCGCCCCCTCCCCAGCGCCCGTGTCGGTCGGAGGTGACGGGGTCGCCGCGCAAGCGGGTGGCAGAGAGCGAGGGAGGATGGAGCCGGTCCCGACGCTTTCGCGTCTCCCTTGGAAGCGGCCGAGCCGGAACGGAGTGGGCGGGAGGAGGGCGGCACCTGACCGGGGCCGTGTGGGGCGGCTGCGGTGGCCAAGCTGGGTAGAGAAGTGGGAGCGCGGGCCGTGGCTGAACGTGTTGTTTGCGTCTGGACTCTCCATGTGTCCCAGCAGGTGATGGGAGCATGAGTGAAAATGAGGGGGAGCTCCAGAGAGATGGACCAGAGACAGCGGAACCCTGCAGGGCCATTTCGGACTTTTTCATGAGGGAAGCTTCCCCTCCAGGCTGCGACCAGGAGCTGTCTTGTCCAAGGCCAGACCTTCTCTCTCCAGAGACTGGGGCAGAGAAGACTTCTCGCTGTGGCTTTCGGAAGCGGAAGGAGACAGTGGTGCATCAGCGAGCATTCATGGGAGAGAAGCCTTACATCTGCATTGAGTGCGGGCAGAGCTTCAACCGCAGCTCTGACCTGATCCGCCACCAGAGGATCCACACCGGGGAGAAGCCCTACATGTGTGCTGACTGTGGCAAGAGCTTCAGCCGCCGCTCCCACCTCATCCAGCACCAGCGCGTCCACACGGGTGAGCGACCATACCAATGCAAGGACTGCGGGAAGAGCTTCAGCCAGAGCACCCATCTGGTGCAGCACCAGCGCAACCACACTGGCGAGAGGCCCTATGTCTGTGCCAAGTGTGGGAGGAACTTCTACCAGAACTCAGGCCTGCTCCGCCACGCCAACTTTCACACAGGCGAGAAGCCCTACAAGTGCCCCCAGTGCGGGAAGCGCTTCAGCGACAGCTCCAACCTCATTGCCCACCAGCGGCTCCATACAGGCGAGAAGCCCTACAAGTGTGCTGACTGCAACAAGTGCTTCAGTGAGAGCTCTAAGCTGGTCATCCACCGGCGTGTCCACACAGGTGAGAAGCCGTACCTGTGCCCTGACTGTGGGAAGAGTTTCAGCCAGCGCTCGCACCTCGTCCAGCACCGTCGCACCCACACTGGGGAGAAGCCATACAAGTGTGCTGAGTGTGGGACCTGCTTCAGTGACAACTCTACCCTCATCCGTCACCGTCGTACCCACACTGGGGAGAAACCTTTCAAGTGCTCCCACTGTGGGAAGAGCTTCAGTCGCAACTCCTACTTAGTCTCACACCAGCGGGTACATGTGTGGCCTGGGGGTGCTCTAGGATGAAGCTCTTGATCCAGGCCTGTCCAAAATGTGCCTAAGGGATGAGAGGGTATGACCACACGAGGGTGCCTGGATTGTAGGCAGCTGGCCAGAATAATACCTTTGGCCTGTGTTGCCATTTTCAGTACCTCCTTCTCCCAGCACACCTCATGCATTGACAGAAAATGAGCAGTACTTGCAGTGGGTGGTTCTGTCATCCTATCATCCTCTTGTCCCAGTACTGGAATCAGATGCCATCTGCCAAGCAACCAAGGTACAGAGGTTTCCTCTCACCTCTCTGTGAGAGGTGTCTGCCTGGGAGCCTGAAGAGAAAATGTGCAGTATCAGGTCACGTGATAAGAAGCTGCTTGGTCATGCACTATGTGCATGTGTGGTTCTGTCAGAGGAAATACCATGGGAGATGGGGTCCTTAAGTCGCTTTGTTCTGCACATAGCTGAAATGTTCTGACCTATGTAATACTGCACAGGTCTATGGAAGCTCATCATGCTTGTGGTCTAATCCAGGTCTGTGTCTTGTACAGCAGTCAGGAAGGTCAAAGCTAAGCAAGTCCTGCTGAGAAGCTGGAGACTCTACATCATGCATATAGAGTATGCAGGCCAACATGAAGCACAGGCAAAGACCATTGGAATCTGCTTGGAAAAGGAACATGTAGGAACCAGAGGAGGAAAGCGCGCCTGCAGAGGTTTTCTGCAAATGCTGCTTGGGTGATAGGAACAAGGAAGCTGCGGGATAGGGATATGGCCTGTTCTGGAATCTCAGAACTGGTGGGTAACTGGTATAGAGAACTCATACCTGAAGGCTTAAAAAAAAAGTCAGGATTATGCTTGCTGCTACTAAGACCATGGTACGCAACTTGACAGGGTATATGGAGGTCACCTGTGAGTTTGTACTGGTAGCCTCCTCGTTCTGCAGAATTCATATTCACAGATATGGTTCAAGTGGGCTGGCATAAGCTGTGTTGCAAAATGGGACAGAGCGACAGCATACTGGGACTGACTTGATTCCATACCAGTATTCCTCAAGTCCTATTTTGACTAGTGTGTGTGCATGTGTGTAACATCTATATGTATGTATTCACATATGTATGAACCAGCTTTTATACTAAGTGTGTATTCACACTCACATGTGAGTGATCATGTGTGCACATGCCATCGCAGTGGTCAAAATGGTCAGTGGTGTGACACTACACCGTATCAGTACTTCTCAAAATGCTAAACATACTGTATAAACGATAGCATTTTTAAGTAAGAAGCTGGGAGAAACAGGTTTTGTACCAAAACATCTGAATTTTCATATCCAGACATTCAGTTTTACACTGATTACTTTGTGTGTGTGTGTGTGTGTGTGTGTGTGTGTGTGTGTGTGTGTTAAAGACCTAGGACTGAGTTGTTTTATTTATATATATATATATATATATATAAATGTGTAGCCCCTATGGTTGCTAAGAATGACTTCAAAATGTCACTCAGCGTAGTGCTCTCCCCTCATTTTACACAGGTACGTATCAGTGGCAGCTGTAGGATGTACCCCCCTCATGGTTTTAACTACAAGGAATTGCAGTGCAACATTTTACATGGTTTGTATTTATGACTGTTTTGCCGCTTATCATTTTAGTGATGAAACCAACTGGCGTGCTTATCCAGCACTGCTGGAGCTTAGAAAAAAGTTCTGGTTTTGCAGTGTACCTTACTGATCCTGTAACTGGTTCCATGGCTTCAGTGAGTCTCTGGAAAAAGGCATGCAGACTGAAGCCAGTGAAAGGAATGAAACTATGGTGAAGAAGAGATGAAGGAAATAAAGATGCCAAGAAGATCCATGGATTTGAGCAGCTGCTGGCCAGGGATGCTTGTGAATGGCTTGCTCTACCAAACTGGCTACTTGGAGGGATTGCAGGGACCCTTTCTGCAAGCCCCAAGGCACTTCTGGTACTAAGCTGCTGATAAAATGTTATTTACATGTAATTTAATAACAAGGAGCTGTAGAGGCAGCACAAAATTGTTTGCAGCTCCTAGAGGAACAAGGCACCTTTATGTGCAGCTGCTCAGGGAAATAGAAGGTTTCAGAAATTAGATGAGCTTTGTTTACATGGGAACCAAAGCTGTCATTTGCAAATGCACATTTTTACTTTTAGCTTTGTGTTTATTTGGGGGTTTTGTGTGTGGTTTTGTTTGTTTGCTCTTTTTTATCAACAGCTTCAAACCAATTACTTCTTGAATTCAGTATCAATTCTGGCAAGTGGTTTGGAAATACAACTAATGATCATCTAGTTGGTTCCAGAAGCATCAAGATTTTCATTTGCTAGCAGACCTTCAGAAGGAATACTATAGTTCTTGGCTGATAGGCTCATTTTTAACTGAATTCAAAGGTTATGCTACAGTCCAGCTGTAGAACTGATCAATTTATGTGGGTCTGTCCTATTCCAGTTGAAGTGTCCTAGAGGAAATACACAGCATTAAAACTGTTTGGCTGAGAAGCTCTGTTTGCCAGGGAAAGGCATCTTGTGGATGCAGCTTTTCCTTTGGCAATCTGAACTGAGTTGCTGTGGCAGATCAATGAAATCAAACGCAGGTCTGCACATAGTTGAGCTCAACTCAAAACCCTCACATTGCGGTTCTGGTTTGAGAAGCCAATGGCCTCCAAATATGCCTTCACAATATTCCTCAGAGTATTTCTTTCTCTATCTACATGCTTTGTGTTCTGTGCTCTATAAATTAAAAGGATTGACATGCATCTATTTCTAAGATCTTTACGAATGTATTGAAAACTGTAGTCAAATCAGAGTGGCTTTAGGTTTCACAGCACACTGCCAGTGCAGTAGTTGTAGCAGCTGGAATTGGATTGCTCACTAGTGTAAGCGCATATCTGGAGTTCCTTTCCACAGCCACTGTCAGTTTTCCCTGCTGAGTGTCATTTGGTTGAAATAATTCACTTTCTCTAGCCTGTCTGCCATTTACTGTTTGTGATCTTCCAGCTGGATAGAAGAATCTGGGCACCACCCTTCCTTTGCCGTTGCAGAAGTTACAGGGCACATTCCCTTTCTTCCAGGGATTTAATAATTCTGTGGGCAGCACAAACTCAAGAGCCAAATTCAGAAGACAGAGGTATAGGCATGAGCAGAAAGCCAGGAACTAGAAGGTTTACTTTCACGGCAGCTAGCTCACTGGCCTCTCTACCAGCCATCTACTCCCTCAGGATCATAGTGGGAGTCTGCTGGAAAAAGCAAAAGGTAGTCAGCTACTATCATTTCCAGCAGACCATCCGAGGCACACTCCATTCCAGAGCTGTGGTCACCAGCTGGTGCCCAGATCCTCCTACCAGCTGAGGGAGCTCTGTAGAATACGGTAAATTCCGGTTGTGCTTATGGTGCTTAGATACTACAGTGAGACTATGGCACTTTAGAAATACCTAAGATAGACAAATGGATGAATAACGTGTCTGAAATAAAATTTCTCACCCTAGTGTACTTTTTTATCCCATCTTTTTTTCCTTGTTTCTCCCCAGAGTGACCTTTTTGGCTTCTGGCAGGACCAGGTTTGAAAATACGTGTGTCATCCTTTGCAGAGGGATGATTGTTACTTAGCACAGCTGCTGTGCAATGCAAATAAGAATTTGGAGGTGAGGTATTCTTAGTCTTCAGTTTCGTCTAACAATTCTGCATGAATCTGAAAAAGCCAGAAGGTGGCACGTGGTGTTTACTGTTCCTTTATGAGAGAAAGTGGCAGAACCTCATTTTGCAGTGACATACCATCCTGCTGGTTGATGAACCTGGTTCTACCAGAGCTGCAGTTGCTCTAAGGAGATTATCTCCACGGTTCTGTCACCTAGGTTGTATGGGATCCAGTTTTCTAGTCCCCTGCTGACAAAGTATATGCAATAGTGATAACCGAAATACAACTTCTTTTACATCCCTTTCTTCATTGTTTGTGACTTGGAAAACAATTTTTTTTTCATCTTGGACAAGAGCTGTGTTTTAATGTGTTTAATAAATTTTTAACAGTATCTAATATGCAATCTCTGGAGCAATTTTTCAGATATAGCAAACAAACAAAACTGCCCTTGTATGCACAATAAACTATTATTTCTGGCCCTGTTACCTCTTTACCCCAGCAACACTGGTCTGAACAGCCAGAGACACAACAGTGGGAGCCTCCATCTCTGAAAAAAAGGAAAATACAGGGTATTCGAAGAGATGGAGCAAACAGAGGCCAAAAGAGGCATCTACTTTGCTGCTCATTCCCTCGTGTCCCAAGCTCTGAAAGGCCTTCAGCCCTTCCATGCCAAACCTGATACATCTCACAAGCAGCCTGATCCACCTCTCAGCTCTCCCCTCCCTTTTCTCATTCAGGTGATTGCTGGCTATCTTAGTAGAAAATGCATGAATCCACATGATAAAACCGTTTGTGCAGTCCTGATGGTTTCCTTCTCACAGCCTGGCCTGTTTGGGACACTCATTCACGTGAACAGACGTGACAGCCCAGGAAGCAGAGACCATAGGAACAAAACTTTTTAGAGGAAGCAAAATTTTCCTCCTTCTTCCTGAGACTCGCCATGGAGGTATCTGGAGCTGCAGATCGCTGACTCTGTACCTGGGAGACATGTTGGGATGGGTGGGACAGCATGGTCAGAGCACAGTAACCCTTCAAAGGTAAGCGAAGGCACCCAACAGTTAAAGCAAGCCATACCAGGTCCAAACGTTGTAATGGATGCAGAGAGTGTAAAGATGTGCAGACCCCTTTGTTCCCTTCCCTTTGGCGCTCTGGCTGCAAAGCACAGCTCTGTTGGATGTAAAGGTTGGTGTTGCTTAGAAGAGACTTGTCTGAACAGCCATACGGGCAGGCAGTTCAAAATAACTCCACCACACCACAGCAAACCTTGGCTGCACAGCACTGAGGGACTGAGCAAAGTAACCCCCTATCTGAGAGAGCAAAGCTACTCACAGAACTCACAGCAAGTCCCAGGAAGCTAAAGCAAGGAAGCTGCTTGGAAATGCACCTGGTCTGACCCCTGACAAAGCTTCCTCAGAAAGGCTTCTCTGGTAATAGTGCAAGGACAACTGACCTGCACAAGCCTGTCTCCCTCCTCTGGGCATGGGTAAGGCTGAGGGTAATGGCATGGCATTATTAAGAAGGGCAACACAGCCGAAGTAGGGGTGTCGCAAGGCATTTGCCAGCGCAAAAGTGAAAGGTTGAACCAGGCCACCGTGTGAGGGAAAGGGTAAGCAGAAGAGATTGAAGTGTGATGAACAGCTAAGAAGAAAGACTGGGGAGCTGGGTTTCCTGAAGCTTCTGGGAAGACAAGGTGATTTAGGGGTTGTAACAGCTGCACGTGAGAAGGGTCACCATTCTCCAGACCCCCCAAGTAATTGCTCCCTCATATCTGGACTTGTTTTTTTGCTTCTTGGAGCACTTGCAATTCCTCTGCTGCCGGTCATGTGTTGCTTTGAGCTATTTTCTCTACCTCAAACTGACCATCACCAAAATGCTGCTGAACTCTACCTAGCTATGGTTCAGGTGTTTCCTCTTCCCTATCCTTAAGCACAGAACCACAGAGGAGGCTTCTCTGTGTCAGTCCCTATTCTGTCAATGTTTTCCCTCACAAAATGACAGTCTCTCCTTGCTTACCCCAGATCACCCCAAAACACAAACAACATACATCTGTCTTTACAGAGGGCAGAGCTTTTGACAGGCGTACATCATCTGATCTGCCTTTTCCCAGCCTTAGCCCAAGATCTTGTTTTCTAAGGCAGGGACTGAGAAGTTGCTTCCCACAGCTCTGAACCTGGCTGTTGTGCTTAAGAAGATGCCTCTTTGCTGGTCATCTGCTTTCTTTTCTTGCTTGATTGTTTTAGCAGCTGACCTTTGATTTATCTCTATTGCCTCCAGGCAGGTGCAAATACCAAGCAAACCAGGAAAAACAGAATTTACATATAGTATGCATTGGAGAGACTGCAGACATCTTCCCAATTCATTGGACGTATGGGCAAACCTTTATGTGATCCTAGGGTCAAATAGGAACCACAAGCTGCATTATTGGAGAAAAAAAAAAATCTTTTAACAATTATCACAAGAAGGGAAGCAGCAATGGGAATGCAGGAGGCAGGGGGTGGAACAGGTATTTTTTTCATGTGTCTAGAGAGAGAATTAAAATCACTGAACAGGAATCCTCACATTCTTAGAAAGTTGAAAGATGATGGCAAAATATGGCAGTACTTCATTTGTACCCTTGAAATCTAAGTAGTTACCTGGCATGGTTGACAAAGATGTTACGTCTCGGGCCTATTCTGAGCACAGAGGTTAGCATGGGAGCATTCAGCTTTGCCTTAGGGAAGCCACATCCTGCCTTAAGCCTCAGGCACTTGCTTTCATTTGCCTAATAAGTGATGTAGCTGTTAAGGTTAATGTGTGGGTTCCAACTGCACCTTCCACCTCAATGAGCCACTAATGCATGTGAAGAAAAAGTGAATTCTTTTCTGAAGAAATGTAACTTGACAAGATCTTGAAATTCCTCAGGCTCTGAAGCTCTTGATGCTTCACTTTCATTTCCATCAGTACCCAAACTGGCCAGCTGCCAGCAGGGGCATTCCTGGGGAGGGAAGCAGTGAAGTGCCAAGTCATGAGTAGAAGGGGGAGAAAAAGGAAATGACTGATATTTAAAAATACTCAACCCAGGAGGGTTGAGACAGAAGCCAGAAGAAACCCAAATATGGCTTTGAGTACAAGACAGAATGAATAATTACAGATGTTCCTCTCCAAGCCTATCAGTAGGTGAAAATCACGTCACTGCTGCTGTGATGGTGTGGGTTAGTGCTGGTACATCACAGCAGTGTTATTTTGTTTTCTAGAGCTGAGAATAAATGTTCTTCTGAAATACATCTACAAATTGGTACCTCTCTCTGTAACAAAAAGCTATTAGATTCATGTCTGTGAAGAATACCCTTCTATTCTCTTGCTTAGTGCTAGCAAACCCCCATATCTGCAGTACTCTTCCAGCACTTAAAAATAATGGTAACTTTCTCCCTAATCCGCAGAATAAACAACCTACATCAGTTGAATAGCAGCCACTGCCTTTACCTTTTTTGCAAATCCATCATGTGAAGGCCTGTTAAACTAAACCTTGTGTGAAGATGTTTTGTGCTGGCATCTGTGCACAGTGAGGTTTGCTCTCTCATCCCTTAAGAACACAAGCAAAGGATTCCTGCATCCTCACCCACAAGGCTCCTTCAACTGGCTGAAAAATTCATATTTCTTGTAGCAAACAGGTATCTCTGAGGCTGGGCTGTCATGACTTCCTGCAATTGCAAACTGCTCTCACTGACTTGTGACAGCAGACGACATCAGGTGGCTGAGGCTCTTGCCATCCGCAGCCACTCGTTGGGTTATTTTTAACTTGGATTGCTTCCCCGATCCAGTGTTCAGTGCAGCTCCACAAACAGCAGGGTTGGCACGAGTGAGGGAAAATTGCAGTCTGGGGTGGGTGGTAACAAACATCCAAAGAGCTCAGCTGTTCCTTAAGTTGGTATTGCCACCATGCAATCATGATATGAAACAACAGGTCCGGGGAACAACAGAAACTTAAAAGAAAGCAGAACAAAATCATTAAGCAGAACTGTACAATTTTCATGCACAGAAGAAATGTTTCCAGAGGAGGACCACCTTATGAATCTTTTCTTTTCCAAATGTACATCACACAGCTGGAATTGGTGCTCATCTCTGGCTAACTAGCTTTGACGAGTGGAGCTGCCAGGTGTATACTATCCTTCTCAACCTACTGAATCTGTGATTCCACCTGCATTTATTTGGAAAACAAAATCAGTGTTCCTCATCCCCACTTCTGCGTGTCCTTGTGGTCATTTACGTCCATGCTCGGCTCACTGTGCCAGTGCAGCTGTGTGTGCAACTGCATAATGACGCAGATTGGAAAGTTTCAATGACTGAAGAGAGAGAGTTCCCCACTCTACCCTAAATTATTTTTAGCTGGATCAGTTCCTGATCCAGTCCACTGTACAGACACACAAACAGCTGTGTCAGCGTGACAAGCGGAAAATGTTTGAGGGGAGGGAAGGAGAGGCTTAGACAAGTTTAATCATTACTGGTACCAAACAGGAAACCACAATCATGAATTATTGCTTTAAGTGCCCAGCAGCAATTATTTAAACTTTTGTACAGCTACTTTTCTTGCTCCTTATGCAAGGCCTAGGGAACTCCACAAGTCTGTGCTACTGGAATAAAATACCATTGTGCCTGGTTTAGCTGCACTGCTCTCAGTGAATCAAGGGAAGCTGAATGCAAGGAGTCTGTTGGTATGTATAGCAGTGAGGGTTCCTCATAGGTTGCTTACCTGCTTGTACTTTTGCCAGCCTATGCACTTAAATGTCAAGTCCTGCAGAGATCAAATTTTGCCATCTTAGTAGTCTGGACACCAGCCATGAGCAGTTATCTAGAAGTGTGCAAAATGTGTTTAGAAAATGCTCTAGAGATGATCCTCTGGCATTTCAGAGCAACATGTGGCTTGCTTTGGAATGCTCCAAGTGTTGCAGCACAAATGACAAGTGGCACATTCTCTGCTCTGCGAAACAGTGGTATTTTTGTCTTCATACCCTGAGGCTCAAGGTAACCCTGACTGCTTCAACCCCTCTTCATGCTCCCTTCCTCCATCTAGGACACACTTGCAGGTTGGGTGAACAAAGAAAAGTCCTTACCGAGTTGTGGCAGCTTGATTTTGTCTCATGTGCTGTTGTCCTAACCTGGAAGTTTGTTTTCTTGTCAGAACTGGTTTGATGAAACGTGGGTAGATTTTGGTTTTCATTGTCTTTTGCTGCTGGGATGCTCTCTCCTGTTTCCTCCTTCCACAGTTGTGTGCTCCAACAGGCAGCACAAAGGAAGGGATGGGGAGTCAAGGCTCATTTCCTCCTGTCCATATGGAGAATTATGTTGACTTCTGTGGGAAAAGCATCTTCTCTTTGTGTTCAGAGTAGCAGGTTAAAAACCAGAGAGCTGGTATATTCTCCAGCACTTAGAAGGGGGGACTTAATTAGGGAAAGGAAGGTCCTGAGTTTGGATGTCTGTCCGCTGCAGCCTCCTGTCCCAGCTGCAGGGCGGGCAGCAGACTGAAACAGCAGAATCCAGCAAGGAAGATCATCTGAAGTATGAGGAGCAAGTTCCTCCTCTCGCACAGGCTTGGCTAAGGAGACAGCAGGGGAGAGCAGCCAGAGCTACAGGCAGGACAGGGGATCCCAGCGTCATGGAAAAGAGGAAGAGAGTGTGGGGAGGGATTGCTGTTCTGTTAATTTCCCAGAGAAAAACACAATTTAAGATACGTTTCTTACAAATATATGAAACTTAATTTGATACTGTTTGTTTGTTTTGTTTTTTTCAATAACATGACCTCTCTACATATTTAATTAAAAATCAAGGATGATAAGAGACGCACCAAAAGTAAGACCTTAGCCCAAAGCACAAACTGAAATGACTTTCCTTCTTCCTTTAGCAGCACTTTGCCTGGTTTCTAAAGGTGGCTGTTAGCTTCTGTTTGAGACAGTTCACATTCAGTCTGGATTAAAGCATCTGTCTCTTGGTTTAGAGTACAATATTGCAGCACATGCACCTTGGGCAAAAGAGAGATTTGAGTGAAAACTTGTCAGACGGAGCATACGCAATGGACCATGTGCTTCAATTCATGGCTTTCCTAGAAAACTCATCAAGACAATAAAGACCTCTGCAGTCTTAGAGGCAGAGACTGAAAGAAAAAAGGAGGGAATTTGTTCCACTGCAAAATTTTCAGGGAAGTATAAAGAGCTGGCTGAACCTAAGCCTGTGTCCAGAGCTGGACTCTGTGGATAAAGATGCTAATTTTGTAATATGTAGTGTTACTACATCAAAATCCACAAAAAACAGGCTTAAATTCCAGTTAGCCAGCTCCTGCTGACACAGGAAATCTTTATAGAGTTAAATACTAACTTTATAGACCTAAATACTGACCACTATCAGAAGACAGTTAGCAAATCTGAAACCTAATTTAAAGATGGAATTGAAAGCATAATTATAATCTAGACACTTATCCAGAAATAAAAAATCTGCTTAGTCAATTCAAATCACTTATTGGGGCATATGAGATGCTCCTCCCATAGGGTTCCTGAGCAACTGCTGCTGTGGGCAAGGAATGGTGGTGATATTGTTAGATGAAAACTTTTCTCCAGCCAAAGGCATAAGTACAGAAAGGATTTATGGAACCATAGAATCACAAAATAGTTTGGGTTGGAAGGGACCTTCAAAGCTCATCTAGTCCAATCACCCGCAATGTGCAGGGACACTTCAACTAGTTCAGGTTGCTTAGAGCCCTGTCCAGAATTATTACAGGGAACCTAATTAAGTCCTCATATAACAAAACTAAAGTCTAATGGGTTAGCTAGAGTTGCATAGGGAATTTTGCCTAGACTCTATCAAACCCAGTGTCAGCCATCAGTACCACACAGCTTTCTAAAGAAGCCTCCCTACCACCTTGCTGCAATATCCCTCCTGTGGCCTTTTCCAGTATTGCACAGGTCAAAGGCTGGGACATCATTTGGTGTGTGGCAGAGGAAATGTAATATTCTGCTAGGTTAAAATTACCACGCCAATTTCAAGAGGTAACGGAACAAGCTGAACTGGAGTGGGGAGCAGTGATATTTTAAAACCAAGGGGAAATACAAAACCAAAACAACAACCAACCAGTCATAGAATGATAGAACCATTGAATCATTTACGTTAGAAAAGACCTTTAAGATTACGGAGTCCAACCATAAACCATCTTAGTTTGCATAGTGCATATGTGTTCCTTCCTTTATTATGATCATGACTGCAGCAACAAAGTACAATCCCTGAAACTGTGTACAAAGCCACCACTATAGAGTTTGTCCCAGGAAACCAAAAAGCTGTGCAAATACTGTTTTGTTGCATTTTTTGTTTGTTTGTTTGTTTGTTTTAATCTCAGAATTGTATCCAAGCAGCAAGGGGTAAAAAAACCAAACCAAAACAAAAACCCAATAATGAAATAGAAAGGGAATGAAACTAGCTATAGGAAGCTATATAGGATAATAAATAATTTAATTTAAAAGGGACCCAATATGAACTCTTTATAATCCTATATTCTGAGCTGAAGAACTGAGTCTAAATTCCTCTGCCAATACTTCCTCTTCTAGGATTATTGAGTAGTTAACATTCACTAATAAATCATGTACAAGATTTATATAAAGCAAGGCTACCTAAACCAAATAATTAACAAATAAAACAGAAAAAAAATGCTCTTGCCCATAAATGTTCATTTCAGCTGTAAATCGCACATTTTCCTTTGCAAACAACATGTAGACTTTCTTGGAAGCAAGAAATTCTCAAGAACAAATATTATAAAACCATTGTACTCACAGAATTGACGGTAGAAGGAATGAAAGCTCAGCTCTATGTGCTACACATTATGTGGGTAACACCTGATCTAAAAAGATTTTTATCAGACCTAAAGTCAGAGCTTAAATACCGATGATCCATTTCATGCTGCAAAAGTCTCATCCCACCATAATACACATATTTCATGACTTGACTGCATTAGGTACAGTCAACTGATAAAAATACAAGAGAAACCACTATGAATTATCCATATCATTAAGACACAAAATTAAAAACAGAAGAAAACTTTTCTGCTCCTGCCCTGCAGTATAAACCAAAAATGTTGCACATAATACTACTGTAAAATCAGCCACTACAAAACTTTGTTCAGAATAGTCCTTCCTCATATAGAGATAAAACATTTGAGAATGGACTATTACACATTCATATATTTATATTTATAGTAATATGTACTATAATAAAAATGTATATTTACATTGAGATACTTATTTATAAATAAATAATCTTATTTAAGAAATTTTAAAAGCCTTTATATTTTTCAAATTATTACACATACAGGTTTTCTACATAAGCAAGAAGAATTACAAGAAAAGGTGTAGCCAGAAGGCTATGTTTTGCCTGAAAGAGCTACATAGCCCTGGATGATACACGTCATGACAGCAACCGATCTCCTGCATAGTCATTTGAAGTATCAAAATTCTAGTTCAGATTAAATACCAATGATTCATTCTTACAATGAATTTAACGCACATTTAATACCATGACTCATTATGCAAAACATCTTCTGCTCCTTCTGGCCAAAGCTTGCTGTGCCTCACACCTCCCTGCAGCAAAGGCCAAGTATCAGTGCAGCTGATAAATGGCCTCACGGCTTTGCAACCAGGCTTCTGACACTCACCCTTCCCAAAGATTAATGTTTGAACTAGTGAAGGGACCAGGATGATTTGCCATCAGTAACTGCAACAAGGAAAGCACCTCCAATCTTTATATGTTTTAAAATAGTATCCAGTACCCTCAAAAGTAGAAGTCATCACAAATATACCACAAATTTTCAATTTACAAGCCTTTGCCTTTTGCAGGGGTGAAAACTAGTACTGAAGAATCTATAAAAGGTAATAAATAAAAGTGAAAACCTCTTAATAGACCTGAGTATACTATACAGGAGTAGACCAATACACTGGAAATGTTCAGGGAGGCTAGAACTGAAAAAAAACCCTTCCAATCACTTTTATAGCACTGAGGTCAAAAGCAAGGGAAAGAAGATCAGAGACCGCGCCATTATCAAATCTTTAATTCTTGGAAGTCCCAAGTGGTCAGCATTACATAAAACATTTATTAAAAATGAATGCCATTCCACAAATAACTTGCATGCATTATGTAAAAAATTTATTAAAGCTGAATGCCATTCCATGAATAGCTTGCATGCTGCCTAGTTTGAGTAACAACAACGCATTTACCCATCGTAAGTTAAGTTCTGTCTTCTGCCCAATGAAATGTATTTTATACCTCAGTCTATGACCCTCTTCATAAGTAAACTTTTTAAATACCTTTTATAAAACCACATTTTATATGGACATATACTTTAACATACAGCTTTCATACAAACACATACAAAAAAGTGAATGCAACCTATCAGCAGCTCTTGACAAGGGCACAATGAGAGGGAAAGAAAATGCAATAGAGAGAATAAAATGTCTGTGACGAAGAATCTCTAAACTTGGCAGACAGTTGGGAGACATCTAAGTTTTCACAGGAACATGAATAAGAGCTCTGGTCTGTATACCACTGAGTTAAACCACTTCCCACATTGCTCCTTGCATGATCCTATGCTGACTGAATAAGCAAGAGGCAAGAAAAAGCAGGTCAGAGAAAGCAACATCAAACTCTTGACACCTTCGCAGAGGCAGGAGCAATAGCACAGCATTCCTACATACTTATTTCAAAATAGAGCATCTGCTGAACTCCTGTTGTACATGCTGACCTTGTGCAGAATAGGTCCAGAGGGAAAATTTAGAGAACTAAAACAAATCATCCTCAGCTTCTAGAAATAGATATCTCTGCATTAGGGGACCATTCATGGAACTAGATCCCATCTTCAGGTATTTCTTAGCTGTACTGAAAGGTTAGAAATGTAACTTTACAAACCTTAGATCTAGCTGGATCACTGAATGCAACAACAACAAAAAATTATTCCAGTGCTTTCCACTTTCCATACACAGACCATTCTCTGACAAGCACCTCTTGCATATAGGTTTGGAAACTATACTGGCACACACACACGTATCTATGAAATCCATAATAGCATAACTCTCTATTGTATAGAGAGTTATATATAATAACATAACATATATATATATTTTATATATATATATATATATAAATATAATAACATAATAATATGATGTTGGTTTGTCTATCCAATAAATTTATCTGCCTTTTTGTATATACCCAGTGATTCCTACAGTTAATTAAACTGCAGCTATGCATACTGGAATTCCTTTCCCCTCTAACTGAACAAACAAGCTTTTTACAGAAACCACATCATCAGTGTTCCCTGACTATGTTTTTTCAGATTCTGACTTGCTCATCTTTTTCCCCTCTGGGCTTCTGTCTTCTTTGGTCTTAATACTTCATTGTTTCTGTTCCACACTTCCTTTCCAGAAGACAAACTACAAAATCACAGGAGTGAAACTGCTATTTTTTTTGAAGCCCCAGCTCTCAGAGAAGGATGTCTTACCAGCACATCCTCATCTTGAGCAAAAATTAACTCTGTATTAAAAAAGAATTCAAGAATATTACTTAGTAGCAAGAAATCTTGCATATAATGAACAGAGAATAAAGCATGGAACAACACAAGAAAAACCCCTTATTCAAATATTCAAGAAGCATTTCTAGGGCATGATTCACCTACTCCTAAGGTAGACGTCCAAAACAGGCCAGATGAATCACCATCTAACAGTGTCCATTTCTTTCCAGTCACTGTGAAGTGAGCCTGGACCGTAACTCAGGTGGAGGCACCCATGTTGCAGCTATTGATTTGTGGATAGAAAGCCCAGCCCCGCTCTTCACCCAGGCTACCCCAAACACATCCCAGTTTCTGCAGGAACTACTCTGTAGAAGTGGACCCTTGACAGAAGGGGAGCAAAAGCTCTGCTTGGTGCCTTTGCATGCCTGTAATATTTGCCTGCCCTTTTGCAGCTTCCTGAAGAAGAGCATTCAATGAGAGCTGCTGCAGCAAGTGGGCAAAGGTCTTCTGTCTCACTCCTCCCCTCAAGAACAGAGAGGTTTTGGATAAAGTGAGGAAAGAGAATTTAAAAAAGTTTTCCTACCGCCTCTTCCTTGTGAGTACAGGGTCAGTCTGTTCTGTTTCTTCTCTGCTTTTGTCTTGACTAAGATGACATTCATCCTACATTTTCTTTCCACTTCAATATATTTAGAATGAGACAGAAGTTTCAAAATCAGAAGGCGGTTCAAAAATTCTATTCGATCTTTATTAAAATACATATTTTCAGATTTGGGAATCTATTTAATGATAGATATTTTGGTAGATTCATGTGTTTTTTTTCCTGTAGTTTCTTGAGGAAATAAGACTTTTTAAATATAACATTGTCAGTCCCCCATTAGTCACTGAGAAACTAACCAGTTCACTTCAAATTTAACAACCATGTAGAGGAATCAGAGATGAGCATGCTCCTATAGCCAGAGAGCAGCAGTTGGGTACAACAAAGATCTCTTACTGGCATTCCCATGGAAGGATCAGCAGGGAAAGACTGGCCCTTATCCATTTGGTTTGGCAGTTTATGTAATATCTTGTCCAGGCAGCAGATCAAAATGTTTGGTTTAGGGACACTGAATCTGTCGGGAATGTGGGAGGGACATAAAGATGATTTGAGGGGAAGAGGGCTGCTGGGAAGATAAAGTGCTAATAAGCTTATTTTCTTCAGTCTGAAACAACCAACAGCAGAATGTACAATTTTTGTAATAAAGTATTAATGGCAATATTGGTAATAATGACTTTTCAGGACTATACACTTTTCAGGATCTTGATTTAGCCTGCAAAGATTTGGTTCTGTAACACTGCACACAATCAGGATTTCCATCACCATTCACTGAAGCAGCTGATGCAAGGACTGACAAGAGTCAAATATTTGGCTTGATAACCTGAACTGAGCCTGGAAGCCAGCACTCCTAAAATGGAGAGGACTTTTACTCCCAGTTTTTGGTAGCCCTTCTTCTCTAGGAGTTTCTGAAATGCTTGCATCCCATAGAGAGTGGGTACCTCTGCCTCCTAAGAGAATTTCCAAAGCAGATTACCAGAAATTAATCAGAAATTATTTAACTTCTTCTATGAAGAATGTCTGAGGAAGGTGGGGTTGTTGAGCCTGGAGAAGAGAAGCTCCAGGGAGACCTTGTTGTGGCCTTTCAATACTTAAAGGGGCTGATAAGAAAGACAGAGAGACTTTTTATGGAGGCCTGTAGTGAAAGGGTGAGGGACAATGGCTTTAAACTGAAAGAGGGTAGATGTAGATTTGACATAAGGAAGAAATTTTTTACGATGAGGGTGGTGAGGCACTGGCACGTTGTCTGGAGAGGTGGTAGATGCCCCATGCCTGGAGACACTTAAGGCCAGGCTGGACGGGGCTCTGAGCAACCTGATCTAGCGAAAGATGTCCTTGTCCATGGCAGGGGGGTTGGACTAGACAATCTTTGAAGGTCCCTTCCAACTCAAACCATTCTGTGACCCAAAGATCTGAGAGCATCTGAGGAGAAAGCTGGCGATTTGCCTGAACCTGGGAATTCAGGACAAACCCCAGAAAGCAAGGACACCGGTTTCCTGTCAGGGCTGGGAGATAAGAGGAGTGAACCACGCATGCTGTTTCCTGAACCCAGCAGGGCCCGGGGGCCTGTCACCCCGCTCTCAGCACCTGTCCCAGCAGGGCCGCTGCGCCCACACAGCACCTCACTTGGCTCCTGCAAGTGTCCCACCCAAGTCCCGCTGCGAGCGAGCCACGAGGGCTGGGGGTGCCTGGGCTGAGGGTGCCTGGGCTGGGGGTTGCAGGGTGGCAGTATGTGGCTGGAGGAAAGTGAGAAGCCACCACCAAAACTCCACAGAGGGACAGCAAGGAGCCTGGCTGGTCCATGCAAGGAGCATGGGTATGGGTGCACATCAGAAGTGATAAGAGGTTTGGAAAATAGTCCCTGGAGAGAAGCAGGGACACTGGGTTTGTTGAGTCTGGAGGAGAAGGCTGAAAATAGGGCAGAACATGATAATGCATTGCAGTGCACAAGAGGTTGTTATTAAGAAAGGCAACAATTACATTGCTGGAAGGACAAAGATAAGATCTCATTGGCTTAATTTTCAGGAAAGAAAAAAAGAAAGGAAAAAAACGAAAAGGCTAGGTATTGCAAAAACTTTCTCTGAGGAAGGCAGTGCTGGAATAGATTACCTATGGAGGTTGTGAAACTCACTTCAGCAGAAGCTGTAAGACGTTATGCAAACACCACCCTGTTTTCTCAGTAGAGGATAGACTGACGTGCTATTTCTCAGCCTTTGGAAAGTAGAAGTGCATCTAACCTTTTCCAAAATTGGAAAAAAAATCCATACATATGGGTCACAGAATGTCTAAGTGATAAATAAAAAGTTTAGCATTTGGACTAAGGAAACTGCTACAGTAGTTTTGGGACCCACCATAGAGCAGAATACTCCCAGCATATGGAGTATACTGAAGCACGCAGACCTTCCCAGTCCATCAGGGGATATTAAGTCCATCAAGATATCTTGACTCCATTACCTAAAGGACACAGAGTTATGGAGGTTTTATTGAGATACTGCATAGATGTCTAATGTTAATCATCTGATCAGATGCTGAGTTCAGTCCAGCCTTTCACCACTAAATGGTTCTAATACTAATAACTCAAATAAGCTCTGCCAGCCAACTAGCTAATGCTAATGTCACAGCTGGTTAGGGCTATGTGCTGACTGGGCAGGTTGCCGGTAGTCCCTGGACAATACTAGGAGATATTCCTCAGTCCATCTCATGCAGAGAAATGTAAACTACCCTGACACGGCCAAACCATTTCCTTTGCTGGGAAATATGCCGCAGTGACACTGGAATGACTAAATGGGCTCAGTGAAACTTACTGGCCCTGGCTCATAGTGATCTGGGTGGTCTGGTGACTTGTCTCACCAGTGCTCTGATATCCATGTAGCTTGTTTGCTCAGGCACAGTGCTACATGAAAACACAGGTAGCCCACATCTGTTGGGTACAGAGGAGAAAAAGTCCTCTGGGAGGTGGGAAATCTGGAGAGCGTGGTGCAGGTTGCCCTGCAAGGCTTCACCCCCAGGACCAGCTTAGAGTCAGTGACGATGCTGAGCCACAGCTTTCTTGGTCTGACCTGACTCTATGGAGTGCCATTTAGGTGCCTCTGCAGTCATTCCGCAAAACTTCTGGCTCCATCAGGGCACACTAGCTTGGGCTCTTCACCATGTTCTTCCAGACTGAAGCTGATGCTGAAACAGCCTAGACATATTCCTACTCATAATTCCCACCAGGACAAGATGGACCTTCTCAGGGTCAACTCTGATACTACTGAACTTCAGGGACAGCATATTGACAAACTGGATAAACTACCTAGAGGCATTTGAGGTAGCTCATTTCATTAGCACTGAAAGACAACTTTGAGTGCTCAAAGTCACATACAGATACTATCTACTCATCACACCTTTGCAAAATAGAGTGAAGAGTAAGATTTATCATTGTTTTATGATGAACATACCAGGCTAGAAAGAGGCAAGCAGTCTGATCAAGGACTCTGGAAGCATGTCCATACTTTGTGCAAGGCTCTTCACCCACCACCATCTTCCCCATCTCGATTTGTTTGTTTGCTTTTGTTTTGTTGTTGTTGTTGTTTTTCTACTTGTATAACTGTGGTATGCACCTGCTGGTAAGAGGCACTATATAAACCAGAGATATAATGATGAACGTAATAGGAGAACTGGTGGCAGATGAATTCCAGGCCACAAGCTCTTGACCCCAGAAGAACTGGTTCCTGGCTTTCACGCTCATAAATGCTGTTCTTCATGTGGTGTTTGGGGGAGTAACCATATCAGATTACTTTTTTCCCTTTCTGTTCCAGCTGATGATGATGTTGGCCCAGTTGAAAAGAAGGAATTAATAAGAAAATGAACACACTTTGACTTTTATATTCCTCAACAGAGAGCCCAGATGGGAAAGAAACCACTTAGATGCTGTGACTGTGGAGAGGGTTTTGATGGGAATTCTGACCTGACTGGACATCAACTGGTTCACACTGAAGAGAAGCCTTATCTCTGTGCTCCTTGTGGTAAGAGCTGGAGCCAGGATTCATCCCTTACTCGGCAGCAATGAACACACCTCAGCAAGAAATCAACACCCAAATGGAGCATGATCACTGTGAGTCCTGCAGGGCAGGCATTCACTCCTGCACCAGAGATGGGATAAAGGCAAAGATATCCAAGCCACTGTCAGGAGCCTTGCAGGGAATGTGAGGCACAACTCCAAACACTACAGAGAACAATCTGACAATGCTTCAGTGCAGTGGGGTAACAGTGGTTGGATGTGAGTACTCTGCCATAATGAGATCATGTTGAGAAGATCACTAGTGAGGGAGAAGGAGGTCCAGGGAAGGGGCAACCTTGAAGTACTGAGAGAAAAAGAGAAGAGATGAAAAAAGGAGCAGGGTGAATGAAATCAGCCGGCCAGCAAATGGGATCCTTGGGGTGCTAAGAGACCTATCTGGATGTTGGGTTGGTAGTTAACTTGGGCATCTGGAACACCTGCCCAAAACAGAAGGAAGGTAATTTTATCCTTGTTCTACTCTGAGAAAGCATAATACAGCATATTCTAGACTTAGTATGAATCATTATTTGCACTTCATTAGTCATTGTTAGCTGTAGCCTGTAAGTACTTCAGATCCTACGCAAGACCTTATAGGGTTTGTTTCCCTCACCTTCTGTCCCTTGACACCTAGATCTCATATCCACTGACTTACAGTCGTGACAAGTTAACCTTTAAACAACTTTTTGGTCTTTGTTTGTTTATTCTCTCAGATGCTTTGGGGACTGCAACTCACCCATCCCAGGGAATATGATAATTTCAGAAGAGATAGAAGAGACTGTCACTGTGACAGTTGCACTGTGAGCACAGGACAAGGATGTAGTTCCAGTCTCAGCCAATTTACAATCTAAGCCTTCAATGTAATGTACCAAGTCTTTCTCCTAAGGTAGATAAACCACTTTTTAATAGGGTCATTCTGCTCTTATGTTTCACTTGCAGTATTATGCTTGTCCCATTCTTAATTAAATGCAAAGAAAACTAAAAATATCACACAGTGTGAATCACAAAAAAGGCCCTTTTTGTGAGTCAAGGACAAAAGCTTACTTCATGAAAACTGTGCCTTTACTCATGTGAAACAATCTCGCCTCAGTCTGCCCTTCCAACAATAGCATCATAGCTCCAGACAAACAATACTTACCCACCACTGTGTGGATGGTCATATTTCTCTGCAAGCTCACATCTGTCTTTACAACCCATTATTTGGGAAAGGTTCCATTTTCCATGACTAAGATATGTGGGTGAGGGGCATGGGCAGTCCTGTCCTGATATAAAACAGGCCAGCGTTGCAGAGGCGATTTCAGAAACATGTGCTCACTTTTGTGTTTATTAAATTTGTGGGCCATTATAGGATTCATGTTTAGTTTAAGTCCTTCAGGAAAGAGACCATGAGTGGCCTAGCTGAATTTTGGTCTCGTTGTACCCCAGGCCAGAACATAACATGTGTTTTCAGGGCCTAACAAGGTCACTGATATTAAGAGTCAGAAACCAGATGAGGATGGGGTTGGAGTAAGGGTTCTGTCCCACAGAAGATGCTCTCAAGGTAGACTCTGCCAAGTTACGTTATCCTGGGCCAACACAGTGCAGGTGTTTTGGAGAACCATAGCATTAATCTTACTGCAATTTTTGGAGTAGGGTGAGTGTTCCTTGATATATGGTCAGGATTGGATGCTGAGGATGGCAGGACAGGGTGAGAGATTAAGGGCCAACCTTGGCCCTCCTCTGCAGCATAGGGGAGGAGGAAGGGCCAGGCAAAGCCTTGGGAAGAGGGGTTTCTCTTGTTTATGTCAGGAATGGGAGGAATAATGTGCATTAAAAGAGAGGATATCCCAGGAAATAGGATTTGCTTCCTGTACCCTACAGCCCCCCTCTGTGGGGGCAAAGACTAGGGACTGTTTATTTGAGCTAAAACTGATCTCCACCATCTACAGACACAGAGTAATCAGCCAGCCTGCAGCCCCACACATTTCCCTGCTAACATAAGCCAGCTGGACTTGTGTGCCTTGAGATGAGTAAGAGGTTATTGTTTCCTTCATGGCTAAAATCACGAGATATGTTATTTTTAAAAAGCTGAAAGTATCATAAAATGGTAGATCTTCCTTGAACACTCTCACAGAAAGCCTTCTAAGAAATCCAGTGCAACTGCTTTCTCAAGCCTAACAAAAAATAGCTGAGGGAGGAAAAGGTAAGTTGATTTTTAAACCTACCAGTGTGACAATATACAGACTTCACCGATGTGCAGGAACACATGCAACAGTATGGTATTTGTGTGAATGTTACCTCACCTGGATGCAGGCAGGAGACAGCGTCGGGAACAGCTTCCCAACAGGGGGCACTATGTCATTACATATAAAGGCTTGGAGATCTCTACCTCGAGGATGCCTCTTATACAAGGACACCTAACGTGGAGGAAGGCACATTTGGGCTTGCTTTGCCTCCTCTGCGAAAACTAAGCTGATGAAAAAACGTTATGTTTACGTCATTAAAAGCTACACTATTACAAATAATTATATCCACAAAAAAGCAAAACCTAAACTCCAAAACCCTACATCCAGGCCATCTCTGAACTTTTAAGTGCTCGATTTCACAGCCATTCAAGAGTCCCTTAATACAAGCCAGGAAATTCTGTGTGCAATTTGTTAATTAACAGGGAATCATCTTTATTGGTGCATGGGACAGATTAATTTGTTTGTGAGCTGGATTTTGTGTCTAACCAACAAGAGGAAGAAAATGAAGGGCTGGTCTGAATCATTACTACTGACCTGTACCACAAGCAACAACACTTACATGGGCATTATCCTGTGAGGATCTCAGATAAGAAGAAGTAGCATCCTAGCATGGCAGTTTCTGAGTAAGCAGGGACAGGCAGGAGGGGGTTGGGGCAGAGGCAGCACTGCTCTTTCGAGCACAGGAAAAGGCTTCTGAATGTCAACCTCCCACCTTTGCTGCACACGCTGAGGTGCTGCAGCTGCCTGTGTGGGTAAAAACCTGCACACATGCATATGCAATGTTTTCTGTATCAAGCTCCTACACAGCAAGTCCCTCCCTTTCATGCTGAACCAGAGGGCTACTTGGCAACCCCCTTCAAAGGCAGCATGCTTCTCCTTTCATTTTTAGTATCCATGCTGGATTTTGCTGGGGTCCCCACTATAATTCATGGTTTGAGCAGCTCTGGACTAGAATAAGATTGCCTGCAGTGGTGTGACTTTGTCTGTATTCCACCTTTCCTTTACAGTAATTTATTTGTAGAGCTCACAGTTGTGCAGAAAGCCTAAATAAATGACAACAGGATAACTGGCCTACCTGAATCTGAAGAGAGCAGAAAGAAGGAAGTCTTCTAGTTGTTTCAGTAGTGAATCGATTTACTTCTTGTTAGCATCCTTTCTACAGAGGGCTTTGAGTGTCATACACACACCCCTAAGTTAAGTTATTGCCATGAACACCCGTATATATGAGGAAAGTATAGAGGAAGATTCTGCTTAATTTCTTGGCTTTGCAAATGGAGTGGAAGAGTCCCAGTAGCCTTCTCCTGGCCTTCTCAAAGGATGCTGGGGGACAAGAAAAGGAGAAAGTAGCCATTGTCACTGATCTTCTCTGCTTAAGCATTTTCTCACTCCTAAGGAAGAAGGGGAAACATCAGTGTGTGAGGTCGAGGTAAAGGGCAAAGCTGTTAGAGACTCCAATCCACCAGCTGTCTGCATTTGTATGTGAAAGAGAGAAATGTGTCTATGGAGTGGGCTGGGAAACAGTTTACTGCACCAATACATAGCATTAGGACTCCGGTTTAGGCTTGCACAAGCATTTAGCTGCATCTAATTCAAGCAGTTATCTTCTGCACAAATGCCCTCCATGCCCCTCTGCTGCCACCATGCAGGAAGGATGGCTGGATATGACAATGGCAAATTCCCATTTGCCTCTTTGTTAATGTTGATCTCCACTGAGTTCCTCCATCCCAAGAGGCCAAGTTCACAAGCCATCCATTCGGCAGTCTGCAGAGAGAATTCAGTCCTTAAAAGTCTATAGCAGGGGTGTTGAACTCATTTTCACCTAAATGTAGGTGTAGTTACATTTATACAGTCCTAAAATTACATTCAGCCTTTTGAAGGCAACTGCAAGGCTTATGTGGCCCCTGGTGAAAATGAGTTTGACAGCCCTGGTCTATAGGATCAAGAGCATTGCGGGAGTATAGAGAGGAAATGCTACCTATAGAGTATCGAGGCTGTGAATTACAGCCACGTAGCCTGAGCTCTGGATGGAGCCCCAGAAGTAAAAGAGCACATAAGAGCAAAGCTGTTAGCAAATTAGTCTTCAATTTACAGGAAGCAATACTCAAGACAAGGCTCTTAAGAACTGGATCCCAGTCAGACAGCTGCTGAGGCATTGCAGCAGCCTCACTGCCCAGACCAGACTTTGCAATATCCTCAGGAAGCTGCTGCTCCCCTGTGCTGCAGCCCACAATGTTCTCAGCTGGTCTCACAGATCTCTGAAGGCCACATGTATCTGAGGTCATCAAAGGAACTGGGGAAAAAATAGCTTTTTGCATTCTTCTTGCAGCATTCAGAGTCACAAACACAGAAATTAAGAGCACTGCAGGAAACCAAGAGCTGCCTTCTTAAGCCTCCCTGGAAGCTGCAATGGATGATTTCAGTCTGTGAGAGGCACTTGCCAGCAACAAGGAATAACTGGAGTATCCTTCGTATGCAGCATCTCAGTGGGGAGAAGGCATAAACCCAAAGATTTCCTTAAAATTGTAACCGAGATAGAAATTGCCTATGTCATTTGGTGTAAAAGAACAGCTGTTTGGAAATGTTTGCATAACCAGCTTTCATTAAGATTTTTCAAAATTTGTTTGTGGTATTTCTAGATAGTAAGACCAATGTTGCTTATTCTAGATTACCAGGAATTAACACTTTTGCTTTTGCTATTGGAGACTGGCCTTTCAACCAAAATCAGGAAAGGTCAAGGAAAACAGCATTTGCATGTATGAAGCCGCACATTTCTGAAGCCCTGGCATGAGCAGTCATTTTCCTTGACATCAGTCCAGACTGCAGTGAAAGAGCTGCAGCAGTGATTGTAACCGGGAAAGCCCATCAGCGTCTGCCAGGCGCACATCCACAAAGTAAGAACCACTTTCTTGCCTTTTAAAACATGCAGTAGCTTATAATCAAGTGAATTGTTGGGCAATGTCAGGCTAAATGGATGTATGCAGACAAAAATATGCTTTTGCTACTTTATGTGGCGGACAGGCCAGGGACTCTCCAGAGAAGCCCTTATCCTTGTGCCTTTAACACCAGTCTTTGTATCTGACTGTCTGTCTGAAGTCTTGTCCATTTGTTTAAATTTTCTTGGCAGCACCTCTCAGGAAGTGGGGTTTAGCAAGCAACCCTTTTAGGACAATGGCCCAATTTGCACATCAGGCAAGACCACTGCTATTATTTTGGAAGAAATTTGTACAACACACTACATGGGCCATTCATTCTTAATCCATCCTGCCAATGCAGACCTTCATACTGACTGGTACATGGTTCATAATGACATAAAACTATCACTCCATGGCACATATGTAGCTATCCATTTGGGCAAAGAGTCCTTACCGCTTCTTATATAAGAGAAAAAAAAAAAAAAGGATGAGGTTGAATAAGGATTATAAGGATACCTAATATCAGATAATTTGCTTATGGTTTTATTCTGTAAAAGCAAACACAGTATTGTGTCTCAGTCACTTCTTGCCTGTAGACTAGTTGAGATTCTCAGGAGAGAAAGCATGTGACAATGAACTGAGGGAAGATCATGTCAGTCTGTGACTCTGCTCTTCTCAGGATGGACATGCTCTTTGACAATACGGGTTATTGTCTTAGGACTTTTATTATTAATTCAGATCATGTCCGCAATGTGGTTTTATAACTGGTTTCACAAAGGAAAGCATTTCTAGCCTTATCACCTGAAGGACTTTTCCAGTTCTGTATTTTCCTAATCCTTTCTGGCATGGGCATCTATTCCTGGACGTATGCTGGAGCGAATTTCAGGAAAGATCCCAAAAGCCAGTATTTGTCTATGTGAAGTCCATAGTCTATTGAATTCCTGGGGTAAGTGGCAACTCTGCCAGACAACAGTAGGAGTTCACTACAGCAGAGTAGAGGGACAGAATCACCTCCCTCGACCTGCCGGTCACACTTCTTTCGATACAGCCCAGGATATGGTTGGCTTTCTGGGCTGCAAGTGCACAGTGTCCGCTGCTGTCCAGCTTTTCATCCACAATGATGCTGGGACTCTGCTAACTGCTGACACCAAGCTATAAATAAGGGTAGGAAAAGAAATTACTGAACTTCAGCACTGTTACCACTGGATGTTCACAGCAAGCCTTGGAGGAAATGAAGGAAACAGCCACGACTGACTCACAGGGAATGGGTCTTTTACTTGCTGCTGGTATAAACTTACTTTGGTTCAGTTTCCAGTCTCAGTGTTCTGTTTCTTCCCATTCTTAGGAGAGTTTTCTTGCATATACACAGGTTTGCATCTGCTTGGAGGATGGTATAGCTGCTAAACACTCCCAGAAGTTATTTGGTTTTCCGAGGAGTGAGGGCTCACCAGATGACTTTAGTTAAATTTATGAAGACCCTTAGACCCCCATGGTACTTCCGACATGACAGCAGCTTAACTAAGAGTTACTAAAACTGCCAGGTTCTGTCCTACTGTCTACCTGGCTTTTTGCATTTACAACTCTGTGCTTTGTATATTGTAGAAGTTAAACTCAGAATAATGTCTGCTATGGAGTGGTGAGGACAACAGAGGACTCCAGCTAGATGGGATGTTCATGAGGAGGATGCCTACACAGGAAAAGAAAGGGTGAGTGGGAGGCTGGTGTCTGAACTGCCTCAGCCTGCCGAGATCCAGTGTGCTCAGATAGCACAGGGCACTGCAGGAAGCAGGAGCACATCAGGGTACAGAAGGACCCTGTTCTTCGCACTGCTGGGCCTCTTTGGAGGATGAGCCTTTCCATGGAGGGACATGTCAGGCACTCAGTTGGTGGAGCCCAACATTTGGTGGGCTGAGATAGATCATGCAGCCCAATCTACCTGGGACACCTCTGTGCTGCTCTCTGTCCTGCTTGCCACTAATGCTGGCTCTCAACTTTCATCCTGCTGGGAGAGGACTCCTGCACTGTGGGACCTACTGGTGAGAAAAATATTGACTCACTGTAGCTCATCTTCCTAAAGGAGATGGGGAAGTACTCCCAGCATAGAATAGGACCTGTTCTGCACACTGTGCAGCCCTCCAGATGTGCAGATATTCTAAACATCTATGCTACTGTAAGGGAGGTTAAACTGGCACAGGCAGCCCAGAGAGCTTGTGGAGTCTCCATCTGCAAAGATATTAAAAACCCAACTGGACACAGTCCTGGGCAGCCTGCTCCAGCTGACCCTGCTTGAAGCCAGGGGGTAGGCTAGGTGATCTCCTGAAATGCCAGCCAGCCTCAGCAATTCTATAGCACGCCTATTCTTCATTATCTTCCCTCCATGCCACTGGCAGAAGTATCACCTTATTGGCATTGCAGTAATTTTGCATGGGTCCACACAGAAGTTAGGAGTTCAGTTCTCACCAAGTTAGGGAAGGAGAGCTTGGCCCACAGGTGGATACAGATAGTGTGATACCAAGAGCTGCACATTATGACTTCAAGCACTTATTCACTCTGTGTAATGTATGAAGAAAAGTTTGGCACTCAAACTCTTTGTGCAGTGGGCAGGGAAAAGCAAGGTACCTCAGGATATGATTCAGAAAAGCAAATAAAAACTTGCCTCTGCAGTTGCTGGAGGTGACAAGGAGAGGGGTAAAGGTTAAGCCTGTCTTAGACAATAAGTTGACCTTTTCTGGATGACAGAAGTGCCATTTTCCAGTCACGATGCCCAACTCCAGCCCACTGCCAACTGCTCGGAACTTTAAAAATGCAGCAGGAAGAGGCATCGCCTATTTATGTAACATCTCAGAGGTCTGAGCAGCAACCCAAGAGAGATGTGATCCAGAGCTGATATCCTCAGTCTCTTGGCTTGTGGGAATTTGAAGCCTCTCCATGACTGTAACACAGTGATGTGGAACAAGAATCTCAACTGCAGAAGCTGATCCACTATGATGAAACAATTCATCCACACAAATGGAAGAATTAACTGAATCAGGAGGCAGTAGCGAGCATCAGTATGATTTTGACGGTGGCTGGTTAAAACTTTCAGTGTGCTGCTTCTGGTGGGAGTTTCCCTGCCTGGGAGACCCCACATGGGTCATGCAGGGAAAGGAGGGTTGAGGACTGCCTGGGTGTGGGCTACAGCACTCCTCCAGTGGATGGGTCAAGCTCCCTCTTCTCTTTTGCTGAACTCCTCAGAGCACATCCTGGAGGACAGACACCTGCAAACACTCATAAAATTATGAGGAAAAAAAAGCACTCATCAAAGAGATGGCACTGCATATTGATTTGAGGAGACAGAAAATATAATATAGGTAATTCCTTCCTCAGTCACCTGTCTAGCCTAATTATTTGCTCACGTTGCATTATTTGTAAGTAAAGATCTACACTGCAGTGAAGTGCATCCTCACACAAATGCTGTACTTCTTTAAGCAAATCCAGGCACCTATGCCACAAATAATAAAACTGGGGCAGTGGAGAACCAAGCAACCTACTCTATTTTGCTATCGAACTAAAAGTTCCAAATTTTGGAATTTGCCCCTTCTTTTATGATCACGATAATCAATGTGTCCAGGGTTTCCCTTAGCCCTGCTACTCCCAAACACATGTTGTCTTGTATCTAGACATCCTTCCTTTCTTCTTTTCCTTTATGTATGCCTTTTCTCTGCCTGGTTCTGTTCTACTCTCCTACATGGGGGAAGTCTCCCTACAGACTGTCTGCCCCTATTGCTACAGTCGAGCTGGCAGACCAGAACAGATATGCTGTCCCCTTTCAGTACATTGCTAATCACAGCAACCAGAGAGAGCTTTAATGTAGGTACAGCTCCTCAGGATATTTACCTGTGTACCTAGGAAGGACAGGGTGTTTGAGAATGGTAGCTGTGGATTCAGATTTTTAACACAACCTACAGTTTTTCTACCCACATCGTGCTCGATTTCCTCTGAATCCAGGCGTTTAATTACCTTGCTTTTATTTGACGATCTCAGATGTAAACTTGGGCTCTCTTAGGTGTGCTGCTGCAGGCGCAAAGCCCCGCCACGTGTTGCGAGAATGATTCTCCCGGCACCCGGCGCTTTTCCTTAAAACCCCGGCTGCCCGGCTGGGGCGGAAAGGAAATACAAAGCAGGAGAGCTCACGCATGCAAAGTTAAGGAGTGACCTGAAGGAGCAGGAAAACAAGAGAGTCAGGTAATGAAGACAGATAAATAAATAAACGAATAAATAAGCCCCTCTGTTTCTTGAGGCAGCCCGGGGACCTGGGATCAGTGGGTCAGGTGTACCCGCTCTGCTTTTGCTCTCGGGGCGGGGGGGGGGGCGGGCAAAACAACCAAGCGCTAAACTTCTTTCCCCCCGGTCTCCACCGAGGGGGACGCAGTTATTGCCCCCCTTGCGATTAAAAAAAAAAAAAGAAAAGAAAAAAAAAAAAGTCAAAATACCTTGCGCTCGGACGGACAAGGGGCCGGAGCCGGGACAGGAGCCGCCGCCAGCGCGTCCCGCTCGGGCCGTTCGGCGGCGGCTGCGCCCTGCCCTACCCCGCGCCGTGGGAGCGCGCCCCGCTGCCGGCCGGGCTGCGCCCCGCACGCCAATCAGGGCGGCCGCTGCCTTCCTGTAGGTGTGCCCGGCTCACCTGGGAGCCGCCGCGCTCATGACATACCTGCGGCCCCGCGGGCGGCGGGGAGACGGCGGCCGGCTGCCGAGGGCGGGGGGCCGCGGCGGCGCTGGGGGTGTCAGCGCTGGCCCCAGCGCGGCGATGTGAGGCCGGCGCAGGTAAGGGCGGCCGGTGGGGGCGGCGCGGCCCGGCCCGGCGGGAGCGGCGTTGCCGTGTTCCCGGGAGAGGCGGGGTGAGGCGCGGGCCTGGCGCCGGATCCCCACGGAGCCCGGGCCGGAGGGGCGGCTGCCCTCTGCGGAGCCGGGGCGGCGGACAGGCTCGGGCGGGGGGGAGAAAGGGAGGGAGCGCTCCACCATTTTAGGACCCGAGGGGGACGGGGAGGAGGTATCTCCGGGGACGGGAGCGCTCGCCCCTCCCGCGGCGGGACGGCAGGGCCTCCTGCGCTCCTCGGCGGGGCCGGGCCCGCGGCGCACAGGTGTGGGTGCGCGGGGAGGGCCGCCGTCGGGGCCCGGAGCCCCGGGGAGCCGCTCCCGCCGCCGGGAGCGGTGCGAGCCTCGGCGGGCCGCTGCCTCTGGAGGGGGCGACAAAGGGGGCGCCTCTCCGCCCCCGGGGGGGCCTCAGCCTTCGCGGCGGCCTGTGCGGGACGGCGCAGCTCCGTGCCCCGCCAGCAGCGCCCGTTTTCCCCCCGCCCTGCGCTCCTCCTCCTGCTGCCGGCAGCAGGTAGGGCCCGGAGCACAGGCCCGGTCCCAGGCTCAGCTGCCAGCAGCCGGAGCCTCTTCCCGCAGAAATGGTGCCTCCCACGCAGGAGCGAGATCCCACGGTGTTCGCGGGGTTTTCAGCTCTAGCCGGGCCGCCCGTGGCTGTGGCCCGGAACTCTCGGTGCTGTGCTTGAACTCTGGACACCTTGTTGTTTTCCTCCTTGCTCTGCTGTCTGGTGCCTCGTGACTTTTATGGCCTGTCACGAAGGGAAGGCAGAGGAACGAAACGCGAGATATCTGCGTGTTGCTGGCTTCCCGTCTCCTTCCCACAGCCTCTCTGGAGCCCCAGTCACTGCAGCAGCTCTGGTGGCAACCTCAGTGCCCCAAGCAACCCCCTGAGGGGCTTTAGAGCTCTCATGGCTCTGGCCTGACCCATTCTCCCACCAGTACCCATGTTATCCTTGCTCTTGATACTTCATTTATTCCCAGAAGTTGGATAAGACCAGGATCAAAACTGGTATGGAGTAAAGGGGTGGGGAAGGAGACCTGAGTTCAACTTGTCTGTGTTGCCTTGTTGCGGACTTTGCCAAGGAGTTGCTGGATGCGGATGCTGTCAGCCTCTTCTTGGGCGGCATGCCTGTTCCTCTCTGACCAAGCCACATCCATAATGTGGTGTTGAAGTTTTGTGACCTGATTCTCTGAAGTTTTGGAGTTTCTATTAACTTAAATGGCTTGGATAAGGGCAGAGTCCTTTTAAAGGGTTGCACGGGAGGGAGGTGGCTTGGTTTGGAGGAATAATGTATGGGTGACCCAGATTTCAGAACTGCAACTGAATTGGGTGAGGAGGAGGCATCCATAAATCAGGCTCGAAGTTGTACCCAATTAGAATTCTTGATTCTCAGTATTAATACTTAAAATGCTCAGATGGCTTCCATGTAGAACCTCATTTTGCCAATTTAGGATTGAGGGGAGCATTTGTAATGTGATGTCTGTACAGTAGCCTAGTGATCATGATAGATCTGTGAGTGGGGTTATATGGTGTAATTGCTAGTGACAATGTAATCTATTTTGGATTGTAGTTTAAAGTGGGCTGTTTTATTTACTTAGTTTGTATTCATGCAAATTTTGTTCACTCTCCATGGTTATTCGAGGCAAAAATTAAGAAATAACCTGCAAGGGATGTCAAATACATAATTGGAATATTTTTTGTTTTCCCCATGAATATTTGATTCTAAGAATTATTTTGCTTTCTGTCGTCTAGTATCTTTCCAGTTTGATGTTGGCTACACAGTTGCTATTTAGCTAAATTTTACATTGCTAGCTTATTTCAAAGGTCATGCCTGATAAGTTTTTTAATTCCTTTCAGCTTTACAGCTCTCCAATGAACTTGTGTTTTATCTTTTAATGAAGTACGTAGGAGAGTCTTCAGTGCAAGTGTAGTTGTACTTTATTGTTTTGGCACTGGGGCTGTACAGAGAGAATTGTTTCCCTCTTCTGTGAGGTGATTGTAGAGTTGATGTTCCTGGTATCAGCCATTTGGGGACAGATGCATTATTCTGACCCCTGGCAGATGTTTACATTCCCAACTGGTTATCGCTATGTTGAATCCAACATTCTATTAGAAAAGTAGCCAGTCTTGATTTCAAGATATCAAGTGATAGACTGCACTGGTTTCCCAGGTAAATTATACCAGCAGCTGATTACGGGTGCTAATTCCTTATCTCGATCTGTCCAGCCTGGTTCCTAACCACAAAGCCTTCCTACAAATTTTCACACCAGATTACAGAGCCAGGATGAGACATTCCAGCAAAAAGATGGCCTGTTGTACCGCAAGCTTACAGCTGTTATCTGTGCTAACCTCTTGATTCTGGGAAGAAGCAATCATGGAGCTGTAGTTACAGGGTGACTGGTATGATTTAGAGTAGCCGCTAAGTGCACCTGGCTGTGGAGTCTGTGTGCAGACAGGGCTTTCAGAGAAATGTAATTTAATAACTTGTGTTTTGGAGTACCACTTCATGTGGTATTTAATCCAGTGTAAATACAGGCTACTGCTGAAGGAATGATTCAGTTCTCATCCAGTTCTGACTGCAAGCTCCTGCCTCTTCCCTTAGACTGGATCTAGTGACCAAGTGGCCTCGAATCTGTTCAATCACTGCTCCAACTGAAAAGTAACCCCCTTCCCTAAACAAAAAATATGACACTTTTTGTAGCTAGAAGTTGGACAAGCCCCCCTGTGGCCAGGTGGTGTTAGGTCTGATGCAGAAGGGTAGCATCCCACTGGCATGAGAAACACGGAGAGGGACTACCTCTTTCAATAGCATCCCATGCCTGTGCTGGATTAGATGCAAGAGGTAATTGTGCATTTAGTTCCTACATTTCTGTGCTCAGATAAACAGTCTGTGGTTGCACAAATTCTCTCAACTGCTGTTGTAAGAAGCTGTTGTGTCTGCCTGTTGTCATCCATGCTGTTTTGTTGTGAGACCACACACATGCTTGCAGTGCCAGAAGAGAAAGGGCAATGTGGGGGTGGGATTAAGGAGGGCAGAGGATGGGACTCCTTTTGGCAAGCTGAAGAGCTTGTGAAACTAAAGCTTGAGATACAGGAATTGTCACAAGCACACCTTAAGTTAAATCCTAATGGAAGCCAATGGGGTTCTTTTTAACCTCCTTTTGCAGCAGATATGTGAGAATAGCCTCCATGATTTGCTCAGTAGCCCAGGTTAATTCACTTGTTGTGACTCGGAAGAACTAGGTTTAACCAAGATTGAGTTTAGGTCAGTTGCATTTATGTCTGTGGTCAAGAGGTGTGTATTGGAGCTAGACTTCGTGTGAGAAAGAGCATGTAACATACAAAGAAGAAGGTCTGTGCCTCGTCTGTGATGTACTGATAGCTATGAAGGGTTCTTTACTGCAGAACAGTTGCAGCTAATATATTTATGCGCTCTATATGTGATGTTCTCGGTGGTTTTTGATGCCTGAGCCAGCTGGGGTACCATTTTGGGAGAGCTTTGTTAATCTTGTCTCTTTTATTAGCAAGTGACTCCAGTTTTCTTTCTCTTTTAGTGGAATTAGTTTGCTGGGACAAAATCCATTTCCCATCTATTGTTTTAAATTCCATTCCTTCAAATGCAATGCTGAACACTGCAGGGGATGTGGAACTGAACCTGTGGTGGAGACTAGTTTTGGACTCATGGTTTGGGAGATTAATTACAGCTAGATGAAGTCAAAGAAGAAACTCCCATTACTTTAGTACAAGTTCAGTGCAAGGTCAGGGGAAGGGCTATTGGATTTGATAGTGGGAAAAATTGAGAAGGGAAGGAGGTGATTACCATGGCATGTGTAGAAATGTATGTATGTGAATAGTCACATATGTAAATGTATACAAAATAGAGGGTGTTCTGATGATAGAATAGATTGAGGACAAGTGGTTATAGAAACTGTAATTGGATAGTATATGAGAAGTGAACTGAAATGGAAGGCAACGCATGAAACTGCTCCTCAAAGAATACTGCATTAAAGCAGAGCTGGACATAAATTAGCTTCCTGGGAACGTATCCTATTTTCAGTAAGTCACGTAAGAAGTGTGTGGCAGTCAGACGTCAAACTACCTCTGTGTAGTTTCAGGCTGAACACCTAGCTGTACACAGGTGCTCAGTGTGTGAGGTTTGCTGCCCTTGGCCTTGCTGGTGCTCAGGATGCATTTGGCACTGGAGTTCCTGCTGTTGATCATACACAAAACTTCCCAAATCCTTACCTGGGTCAGGCTGAGGTGGTGCCCAATGGCATTCACAAGCTTGGTAGTTCCATGCATGTGCCACCCATGGGCAGAGTTATATGTTGGTGAGCAGACCCAGCCTTGCACGGGGTGTGACTGGAGGAGGAGAGGCGGGGAACGGCTGCTGCTTCATCAACGAATCCGTAGGTTTTGAAGGGAGGGGATTAGGATCCCGGTCATGTCAGGGCACGATTTGTTCAGATCACAGAAGCCTCGAGATAATCAGGGGACATGTGGCGCAAGGCCTGAGTCTGGGTTACAAGCAGAGCTGTAACATGTTGGACGTGGTGGTTGTTCACAGCTGCCACAAGGTGGCTGCAATGGCTGCACTTGCATATTCACTTAAGGGTAGAAATAGATGTTCAGATCTGTGTTAAACTAAGACATACATCTCTAGTGGAAGGAGTGTGGTAAGAAGATTCTTTGCTCACAGTGTTGTTGCACAGCTACAAAATCCCAAACAAAACAAACAAACAAGCAAAAAAAAAAAAAAAGTATATATAAGCTTTACAGTATGTGCGCTTTATACTTACAGAAATATACAGGTGTAGCCATGAAAAGTGGCTGTAACTATTCTTTGAATAGGATAAATCTTAACTGGGCCCTTACATCTTTATAAGATCCCTGTCCTGTGTGAGGGTGCTAGTGGAAACTTTGTAAGAGTGCACCAGTAAGAGTATAGCTTTGCTGACATAATTCATTTCATAGGAGAAGGAAGGATGCCATAGCCATACAGGTGCCTAGAAAAGCTCTTAGGCTGTAGGTGTGTCTTCAGTGGGTCTGGTCTCTAGGCAAAATCCTTTTGGCTTGGATTAAGCTTGAGGTTCTGTTTAGATGTGGAAGTTTTACTGCAGGTAATCCATAATGCAAGTGTTTGAGGGTAATTCCAGACCCATGAAATGTTATCCAGCTGCAACATTTGAGTCCATCTCCTTTCTGAAGTACTCTGAGATCACTATCATTTTTATAAAGGTGAGGACTGTCAGACTGCATAGCAGTGAATTTGAGAAGGTGTGGTGTGTATCTCTCTCCCCTCTGTTGCTGGATTGATAGAATAGATGTTCAAGAGTATACTGGTGGCCCTCCAGGATGGAGACCACTTCTCACTGCAATATTTAGAATGGTGAAGATGTGGTCCTGATTGTTGGTATTGCAGATGGCTCAAATAGCTCTTCCCCTCGTTTGTTGCTTCTCTACATCTCTCTTTTTCTGTAAATCACTTTGTGCATAGAGATATTACAGGCTTCAGTCTGAGTATGATATAGCTGATGGATCTTAATGGGTGTTTTTAGAATAAAGCACTTCTCTCTCCCTTCTCTACCTCTTCCCAAGAAAGGTGTTTTCTCCTGGAAAGGCCCTTTTCAGGTATAGGCAAGAAGAGGTTCAGGATGGGCAGTTGGTCTGGCACTGAGAAGGCTGCAGTACAGCACGCAACCCTGTCAAGACTCCATGCTGTGACAAACCTTGGGACAGAGAAAGGATGCCGTGGGATGAAGGCAAAGAGAAGTGGAAGTATCCCTATTTTTTGTAGCAAATTATGGGTCATGGCATGTTTTCCGAAATGTGCAAGTGATTGAGAGAGATGGCTTTGTTCCTCATGTCATCCAGTAATTTCTTAACATCTGGTGCTGTGTTGAAGGATGGAAAATACATTACTGCACTGTCACTCTTTTCATCATCCCTGGGCACCAGTGGGAAGAGATGTTCTCTTAATGCACATGGGGGGACTGAAAGGGAAGCTATAAGGTGTTTTTGTAGGCACAGTGTCAATGCTGCTCATTTCAGTCAGACTCCTGTGCAATCTGGGAAGGCAGCCTATCTCTGACATTGCTTGTAGTGTCCACCTAATCTTCCTGCCCCTGTATGATGAGTAAACTGAGCTGTTTCAGAGATGTGCAAAGAAAGGAAGATGAGCAATTTGGACGTATGCTGGAGCAATGAAATGTACCTTTTCCTGGAAGAGCAAGGCCAGGCATGCCAGTTAGGTCATGATAGTGTGTGCTTTGACCAGTCACAAGGGAGGGTCAGAGCCATAAAAAGCAGCCTGAAATTGTGGCTGTGTGTATAGAAAAATCACAACAGCTGTGATGCCTGGTTGGGTGTTATCAGATATACCAGAACCATTTTTCCTTCATTCTGTAGACAGCGTCATTTTTACCTATACATCTGCTGAGTGTGTCATAATATAAATGTCAAAGGAATGAAAATAGGCATCCAAGTATAAAAGGTGAAAAATGGATTAACTCTGATAGTCATAGCAAAATTATGTTAGAGCAAGAAAAGATGAGATGTGCAATGAAAACTGGCATGAACAGAAATCTCAAGTTCAGCAACGCAATATGAAAGCAAATCTGCCCTGAAATGTATTATGTTGTACTAGCATGTTTCCTTTGAACAGTTAATTTAAAATATGGCATTGTACAAAGCTTGATTGTGACAATGGAAAAGAGTGAACAAAATGCATTAAAAAAAATATGTACAAACATGTGGGAGTGTTAAGCATGTGCAAAAACACCAATGTGGTTTCAATAACAGTTTGGTAGAGAGTTAGTTTTGTGTTTAGAAGTAGCAAAAAATATCCAGTGCTCTATGTCCTAACCTCGTAAAATTGATCGAATTGCAGAAAGGGACAGCAGACAACTGTGAATATCTGACGTATGTGAGGTTATGGGGCAGGGGCTTTCATTGACTGGGCAATGAGATTCTTGCAGTATTATCCCAGAGTAGCGCTGTTCCAGCATGAGCTGAAACCACTGATTATGGACACTACTTTGTCTGAAAAATGTGTCTATCATTTTTACTAAGCAAGTCTGTAGCACAAAAGGAAAATATCTTAGTAGCATGTTTTGTATCTCAAAGAACTTGGAGGCAAAAGACACAGATGGAAAGAACAGAATGAACAGTCAATATATTTTTTTGTTAGTGAAGGGATTGGTTAAATAAGATTTTGCTTGAGGTTGCAATCAGATACAGAGTTTATAACAGGGCTTTGCATATTCAGTGCACTGAGCAGCCACTCCCTGACTAATCCTCAGAGTATGGCTGTGAGGTAGGAGGGGTTAGTGTTACTTCAGTTGCACAGATGACCCTCAGAAGGGCAGAAACTACTGGAAACTGCCAGAATTAGGAACTGATGATTCTGCTGGATGAGGTCTGAAGATGAAGGCACAGTTCTTCCTTGCCTGGGCAGGGGGGAATCAAACAACAAAACCAACAAAAACCACAAACGGCTTATAATCTAGGCTTTTTACAGATCCTTCCTTTAATGAATGATCATAGTGAGGAACTGAAGGAGAGCGAGCTCCTACTATCCTAATGTTCATGTTCCCATTTCAACCTGTATTATGTTACTCTTGATCATAGTCGTCCTTTGTGGATGCTCTAGCTTGAAATCTCTAAGTGACCACAACTGTGTTTAACTCCTCGTAAGCTGTAACTGTCAGTAGAGGTAAGACTTGAGACAGCAGTCCTACGGGTGGATCTTTATCACCTTCTGTTAGGGTAAATGCTAGTAGTACAGGAATAGCCAAAAGTTTGGAGTGCAGGGTGTTTTCCATGATATCTTCTGCTGTGGGTATATCTACAATTGTACCTTCTTTAATGTGATTGCTTCTTGGGAGCTGATCTACCATGATCTGCGTCATTCCTCCTGTGTAAAGTACTGTCGAGGGTGACAGAGTAGTAGATTTGTCACATCAAGATGTGTGTCACTGTTCTTCACTTCAGCAGCCTCATGGCAGTGAATTGTAGCCAGATACAGCTGCCAGCACTGCAGGATCTGCCACCAAGCAAAGGCAGAGCCATTGCTCATAGAACAGTGGCTGAATTTGGGTTGTTAAACCCTTCTGCTTTGCTGTCTCTCCTAGGCAAGGACCACTGCCTCAGCCTCTTGCTCGGTCTGCTGCAAGGGTGGGACCTTGCTTGTCTTGCCGTCAGCTCTCTGCCCTCACATGCAGTTCTTCTGTCCTGTTGAGCCAGGGACTTGCAAGAGTCGCTCACTTTGTGCCCCTGCCTGTCTGCTAATGTGCTGAGAGCTGGCTGTCACACGTGGCAGAGGTGAGGTGCTGGGTTCAGTAATAGTCAGCAAACACTTGTGTTGAAAGCTGGGTTCCTCAAGTACATCAGTCTGGCAGAAGTAAGTCTGAAAACCCATTTTCCATACAGGAAGGCACTGGGGAAGAAGACGCTAAGAGAGAGAGCTCTGACTCTTCCCTCCCTCTTGGGCATGGTCCACTGACACCATCACCCCCTTTCCTGATACCCTCGCAGTCCTTCCCACTTCAGGTACCTCTGTTGCTCTTAGCTTTCCTGAACTACAGCAACCATACCAGATTGTACTCTTTGATGTTGCCTGTAGTGATTTTTCTTTTTTTTTTTTTTTTTTTTTTTTTTAAAGTGAAGCTTTTTGCCATGTACAAAGCCTGATAAACTTGTTTAGGTGAGTTTGATGGGCAGTGTCAGAAGTTACGACTCAGAGCCATCTATGAGGCTGAACTGGAGGAACTCTGCTATATCTCATTGAACTTGGGAGAGATGGGATGTTTATGTGTTTATGCCCCACTGATCAAAGAGTGTTGCAGGTAATGGGAAAGACTGTGAGCTGGGTCTTGGATTTCATTTAGCTGGTGCCTATAGCTTCCCAGGGGAAGTTCCTCATTCATGCTAAGGTATGCACAACTTTATTTAGAATATAGCATGTATGCTTGTGTAGGTTGGCCAATGTGAGTGTACTGAGGACTTCGCGTTCCTCAGCTGGATCTGGCATTATTTTTTGATTGTGTCATAAAAGAGGTAAAGGACATCGTATCAGGTCTGTATTGCACTATTAGTCATGGTGACTGTTAGGGGTTAAATTACCTCATTTTCTGATTTCTCACTGGCACACCGAAGTCATGAGCTTGGGGTGAATTTAAGGCACACAGACCTGATTTTACTTCTCTACATCTCCATCTGATAGGGTGGGACTTGGGAGGGGAAAGAGAGAGGTAGTTTTACATGCCACAGGGTTGAGGAAAAGGAAGCTGTAGGCCAGTCAAGAGTCAGAGTTGATGTCTTTGAAGACTGCCAAAGGGCAAACTCAGGATTTTAATTGCTCAGGTATTATCTGAAAAGCTATGGAGCCATCAAGGAGTACTATTTTAGGCAATCTTGAAGGCTAATGCTGGGAAGCAAACTCCGCCCCCTCCTTCATAAGCAGAAAAATCGAAGTGGCAGGAGCAAGGATTAAAATATCTGTAATTGTTTTTCATTCATTGAAACTCGTATAATTATTAAAATATTTTTAAGTTGGTATAAGATCTATGCTTTAAAGTAACACAGACTTGGAGCTGTACTGCACTTTGAAGTTTGTGGGTATAATTTTTGCCCATTGACAAATATGGGAAAACGTTGCTGAAACAGACAATATCAATATTGGTGAACTGGCTGTGCTATTTTTTTTTAAGGTTGTACCTGTAGGGCTCTACTTTTTTTTTCCCAGTTTTTACCATATGCAGTGTTAATTACGGTATTAGGAGCTAATGCTAAATCTTAACTACATAATCTTTGAGCTGTAATTACTACCATAAACTTTGAAATAAGGTAGAGGTAATTGGTGAAGCTAGTTATAAAAAGCATTTTGTAAGATTGATGTATATCTGTTACACCATTTAAAACCCTGATTTATACAACTTTTCACTGATTCTTCTGAAATAAAAGGTCATAAAAATGCCTTCCTCTCCCTTCTGTTTGGTGTATTACCATGCTACAATTTGAAGATGGTTTGGGGTGGTTTCCAGGGCTTTCCCTAGTATCAAGGAAAGCTTGTTTTCAGAGTTGCTGTAGGGGGTCTGCCTCCTTTGAGTTGATCTGGCTGCCATGCAATGTCCTTTTATACCCAGTCCTTTGCTGAGGAGGCAAAGCTGTGTTTGGGTTCATGGGAACGGTAGAGTCAGTGGCAACAACCAGACAAGGAAACATTAAACCCTCAAATAATGGCTTCTTTGGAAATAGGTGTAAATCTAATTAGAGTACCCCACTTCCCGTAGTGCCTGCTTCTAACCTGGAAGGGTCGCAGACATGTTACTAGCAGAGGGCCAGTACTCAAAATGCAAAATTTCGCTGCTCTGCTGCTTTTGTTCGACGTGAGCTGGTGAGGGTGCACCTGTTTCTGTGTTTGAAGTGCCTGGCAAGACACCTACGCTGAGTATCAGGGACTTGCTTGTAGATGCTGGGTGTGGTTTCATCATAACTTAGGTCCAAGTCCGGGTTTCTGCTTTCCCACTTTGCCGGCCCATCACCCAGCCTCTTGTTCCTGGCCACTCCTCACAGTTGCTGCTATGGCTCGTACCTCTGCACGTACAGCTACTGGAGGGAGCTGTAGTGTGTGTTGGTTTTGTGTTCTGTTGTTTTTTGTTGTTTTTTTATTTCTCCTGTGTCACACCTTTATGGCTGCTCACATCATTCTGCTTCTGTGTTGTGTTTTTGGCTAGATAACTCCCCGAGCTGGCTCACGTGTGGTCACATGCACACGGGTGCATCGGAGAAGATGGCAGCAATCTGGATGCATATTACCTTCATCTGTTCTAGATTTCAGGGCGCTGAGTCAAATCTTATTCAAAATTTATTACCACCTGATTCTGGCTGGTGTTGGGTGGTCTGTACAGTCAGCAGCAGCACAAGGAATTGAAGAATCTCTACATCTTTTTAGGACTGGGCCGTACACAGATGAACTTTGTGGAATTATCTGCAAATACGTAAACTGGGCCTGACAAATTTGATTATTCATCTTTGTTAACCCAGTTATACCACAGCATATTTCTCTGCCAGTCTTTTAGTTTCTGGTAGCTCATGTGTCTCACTGGATCAGGTCTAAATACTCTTCAAACAAGTTCAGTGTCATCAGTCCCAACTGTTGAAAAAAGAAATTGGGTAGAGGGGGACTCTTGTTAGTCACAAGTTAAGGCTTAACATTTTGTCTTAAAAAATTAAGGTAAACCCAGACAGCAAGATCTAATTTTTAAGCCATACTTTGTTTTTCAGGCCTTTTCCACAGCCCTTAAAGGCCAGACATGCATTTTTCTTAATTGTAAGCCAAATTTCTCACATAACCACATGATTCTAGGAAGTGGGACTATATGAAAAACAGAAAATATTGTGATGCACACAATAAGCCTATGCCAGTTGGCCATGCAGGCATTATGCTGTGAGTAACAACAAGTTTTCCATGTGTTTGCATTAGTGCCTTCCTATTCAGCACCCACACAATTCCTGTGGCTTTGGGTGTGTGAAGCTATTTTTCCACGAGGAGAGGGAAGGGGTCCTCTCTGGTGCTTTCCCACATTTACATTTCTTATAACATTTTATTTATATCTTACACTTTTTGCTCCCGATAGCAAACATGTCTCATTGTACTTGTTAGCTTTTCCAGTCCAAGTACACCAATTAAATTTCTAAGAACGGTTTGTTCCCTGAAAAGCTGGGTTAGGGGGGAAGGCTTGTACCAAAATGTGTTTTCACCACACACATCCCTACATACTTTTTGGATGGACTTTTTTTTTTTTCCTTTCCCTTTAGCTGCAGTTTCAGTACAAAGCTGCACCACCGTTACCATATTGCCAGGTATTTCTGGTTATGATACAAGTCTCATTTCTTTCACCTTTTTGTTATAAATCTTGGAATCATAAGGCAATTAAAATGCTGAAGGGGGCTAAGTCTGAAAACACACATTCTAAAAGTACAAAATGAGGACAAATGAGTTCAAGATTTTTAATTTTTTTTTGGTTGTTGCTATCTCATGGTATTTTGATACCGGCATTTTTTTATTCTTATCTCTGGTTGATGGTACTGACTATTGAAGCCAGACACAAGGTACTGGTTTCTGTTGTTACGGCTGATGAAGTTGTGCTGCTAGAAGTTGTTAGCATGGTATGACATACAAGTGCAGTTTCTTTGCTATTTTAGGAATCACTTTGGTTGCACGGGATATACTTTACCTATTGACACAAAACCAGCATTTTGCCAGTATATTCAAGGTTGCGTATATTTTGCTGTATAGTTATTAGTCAAAATGTTCCAACTTGGTATCTTCTGTTCTATAGGGCTCTGACAGCTATTGGTAATGGCAAGAGGTCTTAGAGTTTTCAAAGTGGAACTTGGTCTGCCTAAGAAAGAGGTTATGTTATGTGTTTGCTCAGAATATCAGACAGATTAACTTCAGATGGCCTTTCTTCAGGGGAGGACAGTTTGTCCTGGTTCAGTTGGCTGAATATTGTTCAACCTTATCTGTCCGTAGCTTAACTGTGCTCAGGACTGCCAAAGGTAACGTGACAACAACTGTGCTCAGCAATGGTTCCACTGTGCGGTCTGGGCAAGGCCAAGCTTTCAAGTGTGTTTCCAAGCCTTTTGATGTTTTAATGGCATTTGCATCTGTCAAAATGGTTTGTTGCAAACATTAGCATTCTTTAATCTGAGACTGAAGAACAGCAGCGTGGGATTCTGGCTCATGTTACTGTAGCATAGTAAGAGACTGCGGATTTTCTGATGCTAAGTGAAGAGTCTCTCACATCTAGGTCCTGAATCACTCTGTTTAAAGAGAAATTGAGAACTCCTCTGTTTTATAGTAAACCTGCTGTCTAGGAATGTATATAGCATGCTGATGGCAACCGAGACTGCACATCATAGCTTACATCTCGGAAGTGTTTGCTTCCTTTTTTGCCCCAGATATTTCTGTCAGTCATCTCTCCATCCACTGAGTTTGTAGAAAGACCTGCACGGAGCAACTTGCAATGACTCTGTACATTGCTTTCACTGCAGGAATTCTTACTCTATCCACCCAGTAGTGTCAATAGTCTTTCTAAGCTACAGCAGTGAGAACTACACAACATTCTTGTTTGTTCCCGTACCAGGACACTACAGAATATCAAGGCTTATCTAGTGCTTTTATGAATACAAAACTTAAATTTTGCTTAAAGTGAACTAGATTTTTTGATATACAGGTGGCCCCTTTTTATCTTCAGACTGAATGATTTTTGTAGCATCTCTTGGAAGTGCAGTGTGCAATCCAACCCATGTTCTACACTTACTTTTTGGTAAATGTTCAGTAGCAACTTCCAAGGTGAAATTTTATTCTACCCAGAATATTTCTTCCGCTCTTTTTTAGTCTTAAATATTATAATCCACTGAAATAATTAATACATTTGATATGTCTTGAGTGTGCCTACTATGAGTGAAAGGTAGTGAAATGCTACTGAGAGTGTGAAAACTCAAGCGAACGGTCTGCACTGGTGTGACTGGGACGTCTCATTTGCTTTTCCCGCGGCTCAGTAACAGCTCAGATGCATTTTTCAGGAGATCAGGTACTATTGTCAGGTTTGATTCTTTTTTTTTTTTTTTTTTTCCCCTCACCCAAAATACTTGAGGCGACTCCTAGTTCCCAGAATACTAACAACATGTAGACCATTCAGTGCAGCAGTAGACTTTGCATTATTTTGGCACATACATTTTTAGATTACTTTTTGAATTCTATATGTTCTTTCTTTCTTTCAGCAAGCTCTGTCTGCTCCCCATACCCTCAAAGCTGTCTCTATGTAACATTATTTCCCTCCTTCATTCTTATCTCTAGTGCCCTGTGTAATCTCTTCCTGAGCTCAAGAGTTTTGACCTCACTCCTTCACCTCTCTTAAGGGGCTGTACAGTGATAGAGCAGCTCAGTGGTCATGCACGAAGATCTGTAACTGTTTCTTTGCAGAAGAATAAAGGCAGTGGGCATCTCTTATGGAGGGGGCATCGAACTGAGAAAGGAGGCCTAAGCATGGCACAGGTAGCTGTACCAAAATAAAAACTAAGACTTGCAGAGGGGTGGCTTTGTGTTAGAGCCGTTGTACCAACCCGTTTCCCAAGTGTCTCACCAAGCTGAAGGAAAGTGGCCTCCCAGGAGAGATGGTAACTCTTGTGGCAATTCTCCTGCATGGGGAGCTTTGGATTGAGTGGAGAAGGGCGGGCTCTGATCCAGCTTCTGTCAAGCTGTCTTCTTTTAATATGTGTCTGAACTGTGTGATGAAGATCATTAAGCTGAGCTGAAATAGCAGGAAGGGGCTTGGTGCAGCCTTGTTGCCCATTGGGTGGGTGTTACATCCTATGTGAAGCTCTTTGCTGCCTGAGCTCTAGTGCTTAAAGCTGGCTATGGCATTTCTACAGCAAGCTGTAGCTGCACCAGTGAGGATATGCCCAAATAATGGGTTGCTTGGGAAGGCATTTGTTTTAATAAGAAAAATCAGTGTCCTTGTCTACACCACTCAAATTGGTGTCCTTGTCCACACTGCTTATGAGTGGCTTTCACCTCTCACATCCAGAAGCTCCTGCTGTTGCCTTGGAGAAAAGGCAGGGGCTGGGGAGGAGAGCCCCTAGTGCACCCACTGGCAGCCCAGTGGGCTGTGGAGTGTCTCTGGCTGCTGGTGCATTTCCAGTGGGGCAGCCGGGCCTGGCAATGCAGGGCAGGGCTTTCTCTGCCAGCAGTGTGTTGGCAGCAGCCCGGGGGTGTGGGCCACTCCAGTACCCGAGGTGAGGGGAGCAGGACGGGGAGCACAGCCCACCCTGCTGCAGGGGCTGAGGCCAGCACCGCATGGGGAGAGGGAAAGTGGCACACTGAAAAGCTCGGTTTCTCCCTGGTTTTGGAGGAGGAGGATCTTGGGACTCCACTTATTTCTGTGTTGCCTTGTTCCCTGGCTAGCCGAAGGGCTTGTCTGTGCTTGATAGCACTTGTTTTTTCTCCTTTCTTGTTTGTTGGAGGAGGTGTGTAGGGAAGGTGAGGTACTTTCTATTTAAAACCAGAAGGGTTTGTCATCTCCGTCCAGGTGAATTAACCCACACTGGAAGGAAGTATGACATTCACATTGCCTTTTGTAATCTGGGAAAGCTGCAGATGGATGCGTGCCTCATAGCAGGAATTGCTTTGTCCACTAGTGCTTTCATTGCCCTCCTGTTTTACTTAGCTGGCCACGGTCTGCACCCTTCCCCTCTCCAATCTTGTGCTCCCTATTGCAGTATGACCAAGCATTGCTGCTTTGTTTTCCTGCTGGCGTGCAGCCAGCTACACCCTCTTACAGTTCCAGCTTGCAGTGAGTTTGTGCACTCAGATTCACTGATGAGTTAGGCGGTAGCTGCTTCGCACAGCTGTGTGCACGTGAGCTGAAGTCCTGGATTTCCATGCCCTCTTGGGAGAAGAGTGTGGCTGTAACTATCTAAAGTCTGTCTAAACTATCTAAACATGAGGGAGAGATGGTGTGCTCGACATCTGATCCAAGGAAATGTGAAACACTTGTAAGCACCAACAGTGATAATAGTGAGGTTTCTGGGAGGGTTTGTGTAGCCTGCTAAAAGCTGGCAGTTGCAAGATGAGGCTTCTGGATGCTTGTCTGTTATGTTGCTGGTCCCATTGCAAATGCTAATTGAAAGTTTGCTTTGGCTAGCCCAGCTCCTGGGGGTCTCCTGGGCCCTCCTCTAGTAGAGGACGAAGCTGACGTGCAGTGGAAGCATAACATGGCCATTCTCCACAGGTAACCTCTTCTGGTAGCTACTGGGCCCTTGTGGGTAGCTCCTCTATATGTGAAGGCTACAGGTGTAGTCAGGGTTGTTTTATTATTGTCTCTTCCATCTCCACAAAATCCTTATTGCAGGCACGTCTGCGGCTTTCACTAGACTGCACCAGCCTTCAAGCAGGAGCTTAACTGTTTCCCTGATGAGATGTACAAGCCCTCCCCCACCGTCTCTGCAGAAAGGTTGCCTGTCTCTTCTTCTGCCTCACTTTCCAAAGCTGCTCTCTTGCTCTCCCTGAGGTGTGCAAAACCTGGCAGTAATATGATGAGACAAATCTAATTTGGCAGCTTCCAGTGTTGATCTGCTATGCACCTCCCTCTACCCTGTCTCCCGGTATCATCATGGAACCACTCCAAATGCAGCTTTAAACTTTTCCTTTCACCTGTCCAAATCCCTTGCAAGAAAGCCAGGGAAGTGGAAGGTGGGTCTTTGTGCTTAATAAGAGGAAATTCAGTGTTGTGTACATCTGTAACAGCACAGTGCACAGGATTTCTTCTTCCCCTCACAAAGCGTGGGCTTGAGTTCGAGAATCTTGCTGTTTAGACCTTTATAGACTATCCTGTCTTTAGTAGTAGTAAACCTTCCTTAGCCATCAGCTTATGTCCAAGACCACCCATCTCCCTAGTCTCTCTGCTCCTCAAGAGCCTGTTTTTGAAAACTGTCTGTATTAGGTGTGATAAGCAATATTTTTCTAGTCAGGTAGCAGGAGAGGCTTAAGTCTTGTAGCAGGAAGAGCTAAGAGGGGGGGTAGCATAAGACCGGCCTGATGTGATCATGGAGCCCTCTTTAAAGAAGGGGTAGACGTACCTATTGGGGGTGAACACAGGCGAAGCTGATCCTGCCTTGGATGAGGTGGCCTCTTAAAAGTTTATGACCCTGCAGCTTTCTGTGCTCTGCCAAGGTCTCTTGTTTCTGTGTTGCAGCTTCTTTCTGACAGTCTTGTACCTTCACGTGTGCAACAGTTTCAAAAGATGGTTTAGCAGCACCAAAATAGTTGGCTGTTAGCTGACAGCAGTAAGACGTGGAAGAAGACCTATGAGAACTTTCTGAATGGACATATGTCTCTGAAACATACTGTTTGTTGAAGCTGTAATTATTTACAACTACTTACTACTTGGGGGGGAAATTCTGAATTTCTAAGTAAACCTGGTTTTGTAAGAAAGATTGTCTTTTCTATATATAAATATATATAAACATATATATAAAGATTCTATGAGAAAAAACCCCAAACATTTAGGAGCAAAGTTAACTGATGAGTTAACTCAATTAGATAACTAATTTTTTCCCCATTTTTTAAAGCTATAAGATGATGAAAATCCCCATGATTAAAGGCTATATAACACCAGTTCTAACTCCAGAGCACAGGCTCGTTGCCTTCAGAGCAGGTGTTCTGTTTCACTTGATGTAAGGGAATATATAGGGTAAACCAGCTTCTAGGTCAGGCATGCCGTGGCCATGGAGTTAACTGGGACAATTAATCCAGATGTAATCATGCCCTTATTGCTTTTACTTTCTGTGTGGAAGTGGAAAAGGTTCCTTGTGACTATGAAGCCACTCCAGGACAATAAAATCACCATTGATCTCAAGGATTTCTCTTCCTATGCAGACACTTTCTCTGTTTGTGAGCCTCCCGAGTTGAAGTTGTCACATAACCCCCCAACGGCAGTTGAAACTCTGGGAAAAAAAATGCTATTCTTAAAATTGTAGGGAAACTAGCAATGCCAGAGAAAGAAAAAAATATAGATTTGGTTGTCTGTTTGGGTTTGTTTTTTTTCATGAGCTTCGAGAACAGTCCAGAGCCAGGCTTTGAGGCTTTTTTTTTTTTTTTTTGCTAGTGAACAGCTAGTGGGCTTTTACCTGAAGAAATGTGGAGTGGTTTCTCTGACCAAAAGGTGCAGGACTACACATTCATGTCTGGAAACTTTGACATCTGTAAGATGGGATGAAGGATGAGAACACTGAAGCTTTATTCAGGGGGAAGTCTGACTGTGGCTACACATTGCAGCATATCCTTCAGGCCTCAATTACAAGCTTGAGTATGACTGCAAGGGTACCCAGTGGATGTCAAGCAGCCCAAAGCAGCAATTTATAAGCCATTTCTGATAAGCAGGGGACAAAGAATAGAGAAGACAGGCTGGAATACTGGATAAAGTCTCCCAAAATCAAAAGAAAAGGGAGGGAAGCCACTAAGGTTTGCCTCTTTGGTCTTTTAAGTTAGGAATTGTGGGTCATGGGATAGGTAGAAGCCAGAAAGATAAAAGCGGTGAATCAGATTCTACCATATTTTTCAGAGACATTTCCCAAATGTAAATTCCCTAGTGCTTTGTCATGTCTGAACTTCAAATGCAATAATGCATGGGAAATTCCACTATATCCTTTGGAAAACTGTCCAACAGTCCTAAGATGACTTTTTTTGCCTGCTTAAAAGAGCAGAGTAAATGATGATATACAGGCTGTTTCTATACAGAAACCACTGTATCTCTGCAACCACGAACTGTCAGCTATTGCCTTGATGTTGTCTGTACAGCAGGTGGAAGGACCATAGAACATTTACAAAAAGGTTACTAAAACTTGGTAACTCATTAAACCATTTGTAATTTTTTGTGTAGTTGTAACATATTTGGTCCATCATTTTGAAACACATTTTCTCTTGGTAATCTGGAGATAATGTCCACACACACCAGAGGTTTTCTAAACCTATGTGGTTTATAGCCTTCAAATATCTTGTGTCTTGTGTCCTGTCCTAGTTATTTGTTAATCAAATTCTTACTTTCCTACTTGTTAATCAATTCCTGTGATAAGACCCTGTGAGATTGGTAAAGAGAGCCATCAGCTTCAAAGTACAGGCCTTTTCCTGTAGAAATAAGAGATCTCTAGGACTCAGCTAGCCCCTAGAAGAGGTCATGAGTATTAGTCCACCATGCCTCACAAAAATTAATGGACATTTTGATGATTTTTCTTGCTCTCTGAATGTTCTCTTAAGTCAATTAGATCCACCATAGCATTCTGTAGCAGTAATAGAAAAATGCATTTTTCTTTAACAGGATGTGTCACTGATGGAGTCTGAAGAAACCAGTGAGGGAGGTACCACTCCCCCAGAAGCCAGCAGCACCAGGGGGGAAGCCTGGGATTCTGCAGCAGTCGACAGAGAGCATCATGCCCTTCATGCATCAGCCGAAATGAGCACCAGCCCATCTGACTCTGCAAAGGGAGCAGAACTCAGCACTCCCGAGAGCTGCCTTTCTGCTGCAGGAGAAGCAGCGGAGATGCTGGGCAGACCCTTTAACCCTGTGCAAAAAGTGCCAGCAGGGCTGGAACGAGAGCAAGGTGATGCAGAGCCTCCAAAGGGACTCTCAGAATTGGAAGGAGAAATGCTTCTAGAGGAGGGTGGACTGGATTGTTCTCTGAAACATATGCAAATAGAGCTGGTTGACCTGGAAAGCAGCCAGGACTGTTCCTCTCTCAGCACAGTCCAGGATGGGCCAGCCCCTGGCAATGCCATCCTGCAGGCTGTGGACTTCAGCACTGAGTTTACTCAGTGCCAAGCAGAACAGGCTTGTCATGGCTCAGATCCTCAGGCCCAGCATTTGAAATCGTCTTTGGCTGATGATGTTTCCTCTCAAAGAGACACACTTAAGTGCTTCTTGGTGTGTAAAACTGTTTCAGAGGGGCATTATAAGGCTGAACCATTTCTGGATAAGGTGTCCACAGATTCTTTGCAGGAGGTTGATGCTGGTGCAGAGCAGAAGCAGAGCAGCAGAGAAGTGGCATCAGCAACTGATGAGCAGCCTACTTCACAGGAAGAAGTAGAGGACGTGGCTAAACCTTACATTTTTGAAGATGCTAAGGAAAGCATAAGAGCACTCCAGTGTGTGGAAGAGAATACAGAGTTGTCTTCTTCCCACCAATTGTCTTCCAGCTTAACAGATGACAGCCAAGTAAGTTCACTACAAGGAGGAGGCAGCATCTCAGCTGGTGAAACAAGGAATAGCAGCATGGTCAAAGACCAGGGAACAGTAATTGTTTCTAAAGAAAACTCATCCACTTCTAAATGCCTTCATGTTGAAGGTGATCACAGAATAACAGAGGGCAGACCTGCCTTTCCAGCAGAGAGTGCCTGCCAAGTAAAGGATACTGCTAAAAAAACTGAAGAAGTGAATACTTCACAGCATAAGAAAAAAACACAGGAAGAGGTGTTGTCTGAACTTCAGCAGAAAGAGGAGAATGAAGAGTGCAAAGAGCAGAATCTGTTGGAAGAAGGAAAATCTTTGGATCCTAAAGATCAGAAAAACAAGGAACAAAATGAGCAGAAACAACTACTACAGAAGGAAGAGCTCAAACTGGAGGCTCTAGCATCAGTTTTCAGGTCAGAGATACCTTCTGTTCCCAGGCATAATGTGGACTTGTGTGCTTTGGAGAATATTGTTTTGGCTGAGGAAACAGGACCAGCATTTCCTCCAGGGGAGCCTGCCTCTGTGGGTCAGCATCCCAGTGAGGATGTAGTGCTGAAAGCTTATGCCACAGAAGCAGGTTCTGGATATCAGCCACCCACTGTCAGTCCCCTGTCCTCACATAATCTGAACCTAGTGGGTGAAACTCCAGTGACACCTCTACACATATGCCATGTCTCTGACCAGGCAGAAGATCTAGAAGACTCTGGCCGCTTTTCCATTGTTGGTCAGGATATTGGAGAAGCTGACTGGGATGACAGGACAAGACTGGGCAGGGAGAATGAACGCAGTGAGGGGCATGGAAAGGCTGTCCAGAGGTTTGATAAAAGAGATGCACCTTCTAGCACAGAGAGCCCAGAGGCTTATGTTCCAGCACTCCCTTCCTCTGCTACCAAGAACTTGGAGCCACCTGGTCCCATAGATATTCATCCCGTTACAGGAAATTTGGGAAAAGCTGAGCTTCAGGACTTCATTCCAGCTTTACCGTCAGAGCTTTCCTCTGTGGCTTCAATGTCTGGTCCACAGCAAGACGGTGCTTGTGAAACAGCCTCTGTGACCCTTGAGGTCTGTCCTAGCACCAGCCTGAACAAACTGCTAGACACTGTAGAGAAGCCAGCCAACCAAGCTGCTTCTGTACGGGGGCAGGACCCAACATTAGAGGAAACTACTGTTGTACATGCTGATCCAGGGGAGGCCAACATTTCCCATGAACTCACAACTTCTGAGGAAGGCTTTCATGAAAACCTTAGTGGCCCATCTTCTTTCTCTGTAATATACCCGAGCTGTCTTCCTCTAGAGGGGAGCCTTCCTGAAGATGGGAGGACGGCAGCTATAGTTGCAGGGCCTCTGGAACGACCCCAAACACCAGACAGGACTTCCACTCCCCTGAGCCACCCAGAGACAATTCAGCAAAACTCCCCAGAAATAAGTGCCATTATCCAAGGAAAAGAAACGGGAACAAATGTAAATCATGAAGAACAGCAAATGCCTGTATTTGATCAGTCTGACTGCAGTTTAAACCAAAAAGAGCCAGCATCCAGAATCTCCAGTGTCCTGAGCACCCTAACTTGGCCCTCTGAAGAAGATGGTGTCCCTGCTGTGAACCAGCAAGAACAATCTCTGTCCCCTGTGTCCCACTCAAGCCTACCTCTGGTGTCTGAGCTTGATGCCAAACAGCTTCCTCATCTTCCTTTCCATGTCCAAAGCCCCAGTCAAGCTCAGGCCCCTGCACATAGTGCAAATCACCTTCCCCGACCTCGAGCCCTTGATATGTCCCAGCCACTGGCTCCTGTACCCCACTCCAGGCCACATCGCAACTGTGGTGTGGACAATAATAAGTTACTAGCCATTCACCCTACTATAAGCCATACTTTCCGGACTGCTGCCTCTGTTTCTCATTTTAACACTGTAGTCTCTGGTTCTGATGGAGATGTAGCAGAGAAAGATGACCATGTTCCAGAAATCAGAGAGTGGGATCTCGGTGATTCAGGAACCCATGATACAGAGACTTCTGATGACTCGGGGGTCAGTTTGTTGGGCAAAAGCTTTTCTGCTGTTGGAAATGAAGCACTGGCCGTCTGCTCTGACACCAGCCCTGAAACAACAGATCAGCACATGGATATACAGTGTGGAAAATCCTCACCTGACCACCCTTCTTGGCCCTCGCTAGAAAGCCTGATAACATCCACAGACTCCAAGAGCAGAGACTCTGCACAACCAGTTCCAATGCTAGCATTCACCAATCCAATCCATTTCCTCCAGCTCAGCCCTCCATCACCACCAACCACCAGAATGGCCTGCCAAGAAGAGGAGGTCTCAGGGGAGTTACGATGGGAGCAACAGACAGGCTTCTTCGGTGTGGACACAAAGAATATCCAAGTTCCCCTGGCAAACACAGAGAAAACAGAAGGTGAGAGGAGGGTCAAGCAAAGGCTGGAAGGAGAAAGAGGAGAACACCACTTAGTAGCTCAGCCAAAGGAAGAAATGCCCAGACACTCACCTTTGGAAAAATCATCAAGTTGGCCAGACAAAAAAATGAGCAGGGTAGTTACACAGGAGCCAGCAGCCAATCAAGAAAACACAATTAAACGCCGAGTAAAAAGCAAGGATTGGCACCGTCAGGGCCTGAAGAGGATGTCAGTACCACCTGACATCTTGCAGGGTGAGTCATTTCCTCCATCCCCCCCCAGTTTATTGCAGATATCAAAACTGTAGGATTAAATTAAAGAGGCAATGTGATGAGAGCTGAGAGCTCAGCATTGGTCTTGTGCCTTTCTGGTAACATTCCTCTACTCCAGCCATGTAGTCCCGTTTGCTGTCCTTCCCCAAGATCCCCCCCTCCGCCCGCCCCTAGCTCCTCTCTGCTGTCCTGTAACTAATGGATCCTGCTTGTCCTCTGGGCTCAGTCACCTCATTTTACAGTAAGACCTGCAACAGGCTTTATCCCACTTCATGAATCTCTCACCCCTCGACTTTGCATCCAGTTTCTTTTCTTGTCCCTTCTCCATGTTTAATGATCTATCGCACCCTCACTCAGTAACATGACCTATTTGGGCCTACCTACATGAATGAGTTTCTTGGTGGGGCTCAGTTCAGAACTACTACTCGTCATCTCTGCTGCCATCACATGGCCATTGCATTTTGCTGCACTTGTAGCAGCCCATTTCCAACCAGTAAGGAAGACACATGCACACACCCTCAGTAGCCCACATCTGTTACATCATGTTTTAGTTCCTTGTTTATTTGCTACCTCCCTTAATTTTGCAACTGACACCTTTAGGTTCTAATTTGACATTCTGAAAGAGATGATCTTCCTGAGAATGTAGGATTGGAGATTACAGATAAGAATGCAAATTTGTCAGATCCAAGATCCCAACTTGCGTAGAAGCCAAATCACTGATCACAGTATCACAGTATGTTTGGGACTGGAAGGGACCTCAAAAGATCATCTAGTCCAATCCCCCTGCTGGAGCAGGAACACCTAGGTGAGGTCGCACAGGAACATGTCCAGGCGGGTTTTGAATGTCTCCAGAGAAGGAGACTCCACAACCTCCCTGGGCAGCCTGTTCCAGTGCTCTGGCACCCTCACTGAGAAGAAGTTTTTTCTCAAATTTAAGTGGAACCTCTTGTGTTCCAGCTTGATCCCATTACCCCTTGTCCTATCATTGTTTGCCACCGAGAAGAGCCTGGCTCCATCCTCATGGCACTCACCCTTTATATATTTATAAACATTAATAAGGTCACTCCTCAGTCTCCTCCAAACTAAAGAGACCCAGCTCCCTCAGCCTTTTTTCATAAGGGAGGTGCTCTACTCCCTTAATCATCTTCGTTGCCCTACGCTGGACCCTCTCCACCAGTTCCCTGTCCTTCTTGAACTGAGGGGCCCAGAACTGGACACAATATTCCAGATGTGGTCTCACCAGGGCGGAGTAGAGGGGAAGGAGGACCTCTCTCGATCTACTAACCACCCCCCTTCTAATACACCCCAGGATGCCATTGGCCTTCCTGGCCACAAGGGCACAGTGCTGGCTCATGGTCATCCTGTTGTCCACCAGGACCCCCAGGTCCCTTTCCCCTACACTGCTCTCTAATATGTAATTTCTCAACCTATACTGGAACCTGCGGTTGTTCCTGCCCAGATGCAGGACTCTACACTTGCCCTTGTTAAATTTCATTAGGTTATTCCCCGCCCAACTCACCAGCCTGTCCAGGTCCCGCTGGATGGCAGCACAGCCTTCTGGCATGTCAGCCACTCCTGATGTCACAAATGGAAAACATGCATCTTCTGTAGTGCAGCTCATTCAGACAGTACTTGCTGTCAAGATGCATGTCTGTTCTTTATTATAAATTCCATGATCTTTAGACATACTTGCTTCTTCTCAGCTCTTAGTTTATTTTCCAAGCTCCACAACATGCTGGATTTTTGGCACAGAGGAAAAGTAGGGGAGCATGAAGGGGTGTAAAATGTTTGGCAGCACTTGAATCAAGATTTGTTCATGTGTTTGACGTATAATTCTTGGTTCCAAATTTTAAAACATTCAAGGACACACTGCTGACTTTCTCTTGACCCATACTTGCAGCTCAGTCTTTGGGCTTTCTTCCTTCTCCTGCTTCCAATGATTTTTATATAGAATTTCTTCACACCATCACAACACGAAACAAAAATCCACACTTTCCTGATTTGGTATAAACAGAAGATAATGCAAGCAGCAGTTCATGAATGCCTACAAAGTACATCAATGTGAGAACTGGATTACAGCATTAATTCTCAGGCCACATCCCTTCTAAAACTCTTGACAGGAATGACTTTGTTAGATGCATAGCATTTCTGCCCCAAGAGTCACTGAGAGTTTTTGGGGCTCAGCATCCATAGAAGAAAGTCTTAAGGCTTTCAGGCATGACTAGTGACTTTGGATCCATTGATCCTCTGTTGCCTGGCCCAAGTTGCTGAAAGGGGAAAGCAGCACCAAAGAGAGCCCACAGGCAGTGGTGTGACTTCACCTGGGAAGCTGGAAAGGAAAGTTCTTAGTTACTGTCATTGCTGAAAAGTGTCAGCCTTTTTCTTTATATGAAAAGCAAATGTGGCCAAGTAACAGATGTAAAGTATAAGTAATGTCAAGGATTATTAAAACTGGAATGTTTCTGACCCAGAAATAAAGGTCAGGAGGGCACCTGTACTCCAACCCAAGACCACCACATCACTTAGGTGGGGTATAGGTAAGTGGTATCTGTGTATCATTTGGATTGTTGCTTGACTTTAAAAACAGACTTATGTGTTTACTTTCTAATTGTCTTATACACAGAAATTCCTTCTGTTCCTTCAGAGGAAGAAGCTCACAAGGCACACAGGGAACCACCAGTCAGTTCTGAAAGAGTAATATTGCGGTAAGCCTCTCAGACCCCTTAGAATTTGCCCACATCCCTGTGGAGCACCTGATGCTCTCCATTTTTCATGAGGGACCAAAGATGTTACTAAGGAGTAGAAAACTATGATGAAATGACTTAGGCCTGTGTTTCAGTCTATGTCCCCTTGGAGAGTACCCCACTGCAACAGAAGTATTTCTGTCCCTTTAGGACAGTGCTTCCCTTAAGTCAAACTGTTAAGTAAAGCATGTGGAGCTTGAGTTTGTTGGAAAGAGGGGTCCTTGCTGTGACAGATCTCCTAATGAGATCTGGATAAGCCATCTCTGGCTCTTCATTCACTTCTTGTTTCCAAATCCTTATTCCCTGACAGAGAGAAGAAACCTGCAGATGCAATGGAGAACTTCAAACGCCGGCACTCCAAGCTGATAAACTCCTGTAAGTACCTTCTGCCTGAAGTGCTGTGGCAGACCCCTCTCCTCCATCATCCCCCACCCTTGCAGTGTGCACAAAGGAAAGGGGCTCCTGCCATGTGGTGGCAAGGAGGGGGCATTAGAGAGCAGTGTTCTGTGCGGGCAGTGAAACCAGAGTCCTGCAGGACACTCAGCGAGCTGCTGAGCTTTGCTTATAGAGGTTACATGTGGTCTAATGTATTCAGTTATCCTAAACTGAGACACTAACAGAGTTTTCTCCAGGTTGAAGCAGAGGACAAGCAGCTATACTGTAGAAAGTATAAATGTATATGCCTCTCTTCACAGCAAGATTGCTGTATCAGGAGTACAGTGATGTTGTTCTGAACAAGGCCATTCAAAGCCAGAAGAGAGTGGATTCTTTCGCAGAGGATATAGAGTCGAGTCTCCCAAGCTCCCCAAGGCTACGGAGAAAAGTGCTGTCTCCCCAGGACTCATATTTGCAACGTCTGTCAGTGTCATCTAATGCATCCCTCTGGCAGGACATCCCCATGATACGGGGCAGCAGAATGCTACTCAATATGTCCCGTGATGAGCAGAAGCTGCAAGAGGTAATGGACAGATGTGACAAGGTAGATGGGTAGCCTGTAGTCAAGACAGAGTCCTCAGAAGGGTGATAAAAGTGTAGAGCAAAAATGTCTGATCTGAGAATGCAGGTGGTTGAATGCAGAGGTCACTTCTACGAATGTAAGTAGTATGAGGAAGTGGTACCAGTGCTTGTGAAGCAGTACAGTACTGAAGTACAGAACTGTAGAGAAAATGAGCACTGAAGGACAGACTCTGGACCATATCAGTAACTTCATGAAAATAGACACGGGGAAATTGGAACAAAATAAAACAAGGAATTTTGGAGCATGTTCAATGAAAAAGAGAATGTTAAAGTAGAAGACTTCCAGCATTCTCCCACACATAACCTGATGAGAGATGCTAATAAAACCACAGTGTATTGTAGTTCCTGTGGTAGAGCGTGAGTTTACCAAATTGACCTGTGTGAGCTGCAGGGCTGAGAAGAAACAGGTTCAAGCAAAATGGTACATAGAGAAACTGGGTAAGGAAAATGAGAGGAACTGCGAAGTGGATGGGAGGATCCAGAGAAAAAAGGAGAAAATAACAGAATGGGAAACGATGAAGGAGAAAAACAAGGGTGATATGGATGCTGGAAAATTTATGGGAGCGTGTTAAACAGGAAACCTACTGAAAGTGGAGTTGAAGGGAAATAAAAAGTAAAATGGGAACAGGTAGCTATTTTTAAGTCACACCACAAGTTTCTCTTCTAAAGAAAGACAGCCTATGTATAATATCATGCTTGCCTTTCATTCCTAAAGCCTATCTTCTGTAATTACACACTGCTTATGTCATGTGCTGGGAGGTTTCCTTCGCCTGTCTCCTCCGTAAGATTCATCAGACTTGAGTATTCTACTGATGCTGTGCTCCATTCTTTCATCTCTCAAGGCCAAGTTTGAGCTGATAATGTCTGAGGCTTCGTACCTGCGCAGTTTAAATGTGGCTGTGGATCACTTCCAGCGATCAGCAGAGCTCCAGGCAATGCTCACCAACCAAGAGCGTCAGTGGCTTTTCTCCCGCCTTCATGATGTACGCGATGTCAGCGCCAGGTGAGACATGGACCTTTACTTCCAGGACTAACACCCTCCATGAAGCACAGACGCAGCCCATCATTCCATTCCATTCCATTCCATTCCATTCCATTCCATTCCATTCCATGACATCTTTCATTCCTGTGTGTTCACTGGCCTTCAAGGTACATTGCATACCACTGCTGCCCTGAAAGGAACATTCACTGTTTTAGGTGACAGGGCAATGTAAATCTTGGTGTTAAGTCCCAGATATATGGAGCAATTGTGTGCAGAGCTTGTTGCAGGAGGTCAGAATGTTCAAAATGCTCCTGTAGGTGTGCCGTATTGGCTTCAACTACAAGTAAACTTGACTAATTAGACCTCGGCCAAAACCAAATGCAGCTCCTGCCAAATACAAGAGGGAAGCAGCAGCTGCACGAGCCCTGAACAAAACTAAACAAAACAAAAAAAAAAGAGAGAAAAAGTAAGTTACAGCCATCACTTGACAGAACCTAATGTGAATCAATTCAGCATAAGTCATAAAATATAGACATGACCCCACATGCAAGGAATCCTATATGTTGTTGGATTCTGTTCTGCTTTTCTCCTGCAAGGCTTGGCTACATATATTGCTAAGTTAGTAAGGTTTGCCGCTACCTTTTCCATTTCTACTAGTGAGGTTATTCTGGTAATGTCTTAGTTTTCAGTTGTTTCCTGACCATGCCTTTAGAAGTAGCAAGTATGACCTCTCAGGAATAGAGGTCTTTTGCCTCTGGTTCTTTCTTGCTGATTTATAGCCCTAAGTTGTCATTGTGCAGGCCTTATGCTCTCTCTAGAATTAAAAAGCTGTCTTGGACTTACATACAGGCTGACAGGATTTTAGTGGACTGAGGACATTCCTGCTTTAGTAAATGACACTGTTATTTCCTTCTCCTTTTATGGCACCACAACTATGTGCTGCAGTTTCCTCTTTGACTTGGAGGAGAAATTTGAGGAGGACATGTTCACCTTCCATGTGTGTGATGTGGCTCTGAAACATGCCCCTGAGTTCCGCAGGGTGTATCTACCATATGTAACAAACCAGACATATCAGGAGCAAACCTTCCAGCGATTACTGTAAGTTTTCTTCTTTGCTGCCCCCTTCTCCTTTACTTCCTTGCTGCATCTTGAATATTCATGCTTTCAAATGATGGACAGTACGGCAGGTACAGGCTGTTGGCCAGTGCTTCCACTACATTCCCAGAAGAACAGGCAGGAACCTTCTTAAATTCAATAGCATTTGGGACAGCAGGACATAGCTGCTGCAGGCTTTTCTCCCATAGTGCTGGAAAGGGAAAGAAGAATTAATATCTGATTCTATTGCAGGCTATTCTCTCTGTCTACTCTCCACTGAATAGAGCAAAAATGACTGTCCTGGATAGTGGTTTTCAGACTACTAAGAACCAGAAAGTGACAATTTCAAGTGAAACTTTCAACCTGAACCATTCTGTGATTCTGTAGTTAAGAAAAATATGGCTGCTGTCAGTAAGCTTGAACTGGCTATCTAGGAGTCTTTAAAACTCATCGAAAATCCTAGGACCACTGTTGGTCTGTTTTGCTCTGGGTGGTGGAGTGGAACATCTCTTGCCCTCCTCTTATGTACGTGGTGGCACAAGCAAGCATTGCTCAGGCATGGGCCTAGTCCTGAGCAAAGTGTTCTGGCCACTTCTGCACTGAGTACTTCCCTTTGCAATAACCCAATTACAGTGAAGCTACAGTGATTCCAGTGGAAGACACTGTTCCCAACAGGCTGTGCAGGCACCATCTCTGGGTTCTGCTGACCGGGAGAGATCTAGTGTCACAACTGATTCCCTTCAGGGAAGGCTCATTTCCACACAGAGGATCTCCAGGATATTGTCTAGGGCAATGTCTACTGGGCCTACAACCCTCTTCCACATCTCTTCAAGGATGTGGGATTGGCTATTCTGATATTACTCTCATACTTTGAGCCTTGTATGTCCTACTGCCCAACACACAAAACTGGATGGCAGTGACCCAGTCTAAGAGGGTAAGAGAGACATTACGGGGGAAGGCAGCTCCTCTTAGGAGTAGCAAGAGAGGGGAGGCAGCTGTTTCCAGACCCTGAATACAGGCCCTGGAGCTGGACCATTCAGCATAAGGGAAGAATACAAACCACCACTCTCTCTGTGAAAGGTGCCCTACTAATAGGGGGAATTGAAATGCAGATGTTACTTCTGGCTTTTATTCCAGAGGGCTGTGGCAGAAAGAGGAAAGATATAACAACAGTTTTACTGCTGTCTTTCTATATCTGTTAGAGACCCATACTTGCTCTTCCTCAGCAGAATCGTGCAGTTTCTTGACATCTCTTGGCCCAAGGACAAAACCCAGCTCTTGGGAGTGTTCCAGCACTCACTGAAATCTGATATTAAGAAGACTATTTATGTGTTCTGATGCCTGGATGTCTTCTTTCTTTACCACTCACACAGAAATGGAAATGCAGGGTTCCAGCAAGTCCTGGAGAGACTGGAAAGTGATCCAGTATGCCAGCGCCTCTCACTTAAATCCTTCCTCATCCTCCCTTTCCAGCGCATCACTCGACTCAAACTCCTCCTACAGGTAACCATGGTGATTCTCTGCTTTCCTACAGTTTCTCTTAAGCTGACCCTTCTTCATGTCTGAAGGTCATATAAATATATGCTGGCTCCGGGCACGGGGGGAACGATGGCATACAGCCTTTCGTGTTGCACCTCTGACAAGTTTAGCAAGATGCTTTAAAGCCACTCTGTTGCATATATTGTGAATATGCCTTTGCAAAAACAAACCCGTTTGTCATTGTACAAATGCTTGCTGTGCATTAGACCAGCACCATGAATTGGATATAATAACCTCTGTGAGGCAATGTAGTTTATATACCAGTTAGGATTGTGTTGCAACACTACTTCAGTTGTACTCCAATAGATAATTTATGGAGTCTTCTTGGAACATTGTTGATTTACATTTTATTGAACTTTTTTGGCTTCTTGCTAGGAAAAAAAAGCAAAGGTTCCTTGGCTGCCCTCTGGAAGGCAGCCTGCCTCTACTCTTTGCCTGCAACATTGACTAAGAGAAAACTTCCAGACAGGGAACCAGCAAATTGCTAAGGAATTCATTTTGAGCTCTTTCTATGAAATTTTTCTTTTTGATTATTTGAGCCTTTTTTGAACAGGAGAAAAGAAGTATTAGGCAAAGAACAATTCTTTTTGTAAGGCTGTTTGTGTTGGGATTAGTGGTTGCTTCCTATGCCATCTACCTTGGATGTGATAGTTACTATGTTTTAGATTTTGTCAGGGATGCCCTGTTCAAAGCAGCTTATCAGTGACATTCTGCATCTCAAATTTCTGGCCTTGTTATTTCCACATCTCTTTACCTACTATTGCTTTAGTTTCTTTCGAGGCGGGCATCTTGGTGGCTCCTTGTTTCTCCTACCCCTCCCAAATACACATGTCCAGCTTTCCCTGTTTACATTATGAAAAACATCATCTTTCATGCAGAATATCCTGAAGAGAACTCGACCGGGGTCTGAGGAGGAAGTGCAAGCAACACAGGCCTATGATGCACTTGAAAAGGTAAGACTGTCAGCCCATCCTGCAGCTTTGCAGAAAGGGATCTGGGGGTTTTGGTTGATGGTACCCTCAATTTGAGCGAACAATGTGCCCTGGCATCCCAAAGGGCCACCTGTATCCTGGGTACATTAAGCACAGCATAGCTGATGGGTCAAAAGAAGTGATTGTCCCACTATATTCAGTATTGGTGTGGCCTCACCTCAAGTACTGTGTGCAGTTTTGAGCTCCACAATGTAAGGATATAAAAATACCATGATGTGTCCAAAGGAGAGTAACAAAGATAGCGAAGGGGCATGACTTGCAAGGAGTGGCTGAGGATACAATGTGAGGTTTGTTGAGCTTAGAGGAGACTGAGGGGTGACCTCATTGCTGTCTACAGCTTCCTTGTGAAGGGGAGGAGAGAGGGAGGTGCTGATCTCTTCTCTCTGGATGCAAGGGAATGGCTCAAAGCTGTGTCAGGGGAAGTTCAGATTGGATATTAGGAAGAAGTTCTTCACTGAGAGGATGATCAGGCACCAGAACAAGCTTCTCAGAGAAGAAGCCATAGTGTCAAGCCTGATGGGTGTTCAAGAAGTGTTTGGACAACACTCTTAGATATATGGTTTGACTTCTAGTTTGCCCTGTATGGAGTCAGTAGTTGGACTTGATGATCCCTGTGGGTCCCTTCCAACTCAGCCATGGTTCTCCACAGCCATGCTGCATCACACAGCTGCAGGGCACCTAAGTGGCCCAGTCCTTTTCATTGATCCTCAGCCTTGTCAAGGGCCCTTATCGTTGATCTTCACCAGTAACAAATTACTGTGTTCATGTGATTCTCCTACGTGTGCAGTGGTAGCTGTGAGCAGAAAGCACTAAAGCAGGAGCCAGCTCTGATGAAACTGAACCTGCACTAATGATTTTGAACTACTTTTTTTCTGGACTCACTCTTTCCAGTCTCTTAACCACCATTTCCCCTTTGTGTTCCTAATCTTTGTCTCTAATTAGTGATCAACTCTTACCCTAGCCTCTGCAAGAAAATCATGCTTTAAAAGAAAAAAAAAAAAAAAAGAAAAAAAATGGCAAGGCATTACTAGTTTACATCCCTTCCTCTATCCTATTTATTAGAAAGACAAGATTTAAAGTCGTCTGAGACAACTTGCTGTTTAAAATTTGCATAGCAGCACAAGGTGGACTTGTTTCTTGGCTAGCTCCTTTTCTGTCTAGTGATCATTTGACCTTATTGGAGTGTCAGTCCCTTCCTTACAAACTTTCCCCTATTCGCTAACTCAAACCTAAAGACCATTTCAACATGACATGTACCTCCTTAAAACTCTTTGAACTGCACCTATGTGCTGCACAGCTCCCAAAACACTTCCATCTGAGGTGGGTAGGCAAGATGTCATACCTGAAATCCTTAGGCTCCAGCTGTGTTAAAGCCAGCCTAATCTCTGTAACACTGTTATGCGGCTGTTCTGTATCACCTCAGGCAGCTATGTAGGCAGCTTTTACAGGCCGAAGTACCTCTGTTTCTTTGTGTCCTGTCCTCACAGGTACTGGCAACAAGATCAGGGTTGTGGAAAATCAGGGCTGGTGTTTAACTAATCAGCCTCTCTTGTTTTCAGTGGAGCATCTAATAAGAGTTGCTTCCAAGTGACCAGCAATTCAACCTCTGTCACCTGGGAGAGATGTCTCTAGTATCCCCCCACAGAATCCAAAGTTAATAAAATACTTATCACAGAGACTTCATCTTTAGAATATCTTCCTTAAGAAAGAAGGATGATCATTATAGGTATGGAGAAGTTTAGTATGCTCACTTAGAAAAATATTTTTTTTGCAGGAGGATGCCCAAGGACTTGTCACTTGCAGTGACTCTTGAGCGTCTCCTGGGAATAGTACTGATCCCACCAGGCAGTTCTGCTCCCACCTTACTGATTGACTGTTTTCCTCTGCAGCTTATCAAGGATTGCAATGAAAATGTCCAGCGCATGAAGAGCACTGAAGAGCTGATCTACCTCAGCCAGAAGATTGAATTTGAGTGCAAGGTGAGCTTGTCCATTTCCTGGGCCTTGCTCTAGCCTAATGTATTTTCTCTCTTTCCTCACAAAGTCACTTGTGCTTACTTTTTGTTCTCCTCTCCAATATGCACGGAACCGTTGAACCAGAATATCATATACAGGTCAGCTCTTTATCAGTGTTTCCCTTACCCAGTTGTTCATGTCAGCTTTGAGCTGAGACTGTCTACCATGACTTATGGCTGTCCAGCTGGGAGATGAAAACATGCTTCCTCTAGATAAGGGCAAAAATGCAAAACCAAAACTCAAAGCTACACATTTCCTTTTTAACACTTGAAAGGAATGTTCTTTTCTTTCTTGCAGATATTCCCACTCATCTCACAGTCGAGGCGACTTGTGAAGTGTGGTGAGTTAACAGCACTGGACTTCAACAACCTGAGTCCAAAATGGAAAGTCACCACCCGTCCCATCTACCTACATCTTTTCAATGACTGTCTGCTCCTGTCTCGGCCGAAGGAGTGAGTGCTTCAACACAATTCTCGCTGCCCCTTCTAAAATACCTGTCTCTTTCTGGGTCTGTGCTTTGGTGAAAGAGTCCTTTCCCTCTGCCTGCCAGCGAGTGGCAGCACTTGTCAAGTCACTCTCCTAATCCTACATTATGTGAGTATCATGCAACTATATGGAATCTGATATTCTCAACTCTTAATTACAACACATGATAATATAACAAGGTATCTTCTGGTCCCTAGTGCAACGCTTCTATTCTGCCTCTCCATCTCTTTAATGTGAAACACTTCAATAATAACCATTTATTCTAGTTTTACTTAGTAAATAATTTCTTCCTAAAGGACAGTGTGAAAATTAGTGAGTATGCAAATCATGGGTTTGTCAAGAAACTAAGAGAGTTGTTGGTTGGTTGTGTTGGGATTTTGGAAGGGCAGTCTTGTCTGTAAGCTGTCAAATAAAATTCTAACAGGACAGAGCTCAGTATTTCTACTCTTTTCATTAAGTCCCTTCTCTCTTTGGCCTTCTGAGACTTCTAATAGGAACAAAGCTTAAGGTGCCTGAAGCAGATGAAGACTCATTAAAAACTTTTTGCTTTCCTGACATCAGAAATCTACATAGACTCACTTTGTAATCCACATCACCTTAAAACTCACAACTTGTTTTGTTCCTCCTCTTTACCTGCAGGGGTGGACGTTTTGTCGTATTTGATCATGCTGCTTTCTCAGATGTGCGTGGGGAGAAGTGCGAGATGAAACTACATGGAACAAACAAAAATGTTTTCCGTCTCTTTCTACTTCAGAATTACCAGGGAAAGAGAGTGGAATTTTTGTTTCGTACAGAGACACAGTAAGAGCTCAAGGTTACCCTCAGTATATCGCATTACCATAGCCAGACACCTCCCAGGAGCCTGACGGTTGCCCCTCAGCTGCCCAAATGCTGAAATATCAAATGCAGCTGCTGAGCAGAGGACTTGAAAAACATCCTCTTGCCATAACAAGCCCCTAATGAAACACCTTGCTCTTCTCTCATCATAGCTGCTCTGCAATACTACCACACTATGTCATACCGTCAGCCTTCAAAAATGGGAGGTTTTGCCTTTTCCTCCTACCCCCTTTCTCCATTTTCTCTGTTTTCCGCTGAGTACCCACTTCCTGACCCCTCTTGATAGTAAACCTGTACACACACCCCCCAGTTCCTGTCATCAGACTGCTGTCCCTCACGTTGAATCCTGACACCTATCTGGTGATGTTTTCCAGCAGTGAGAAGCTGAGGTGGATCTCTGCTTTGGCTCCTCCGCGAGGAGAACTGGACCTCCTGGAATGCCCTGGTGAGACTGCTCTGCTACTACAGCAATGGGGGTGGGCTGGCTCAGAGGAGTTGGAGTCACTGTGAGGTCGAACATCCCAGAAATTGCTCTGAGGTAGAATACTTACTTTTTGTAAATAGATAAGGTTTTCATGGGCTTTCCCTCAGTGCCAGGTACTGCCAGTTATTTTATCCATTTTTCCTCCTCAAATTAGGTAGAAAACCTACAGTGTCCCAGTTCTGTGCTCTTTAGTATATGGGCAGTCCCTTATCCCCTACCTCCACTGGTGCTGATCCACACAGTTTTATTATTGCTTTCTATTAATAGTATACCATTTTGATCTTTCCTCCCCTTTAGATGCACCACAGGTTCAGTGCATAAAGACCTACAAGGCTCGAGAAAATGATGAGCTGGCTCTGGAGAAAGCAGATATCATCATGGTTATGCAGAACAGCAATGATGGTGAGCAGAATGAACAATGGCTATCTTAAATTACCTGTAGGAAGTTGTAAAGCTCTAACAACACAATTGAGCTTCAGATGGAGCCTCTTATTCCTGACTGTTGGATTGAGGGGATGAAGAGACTCTTCATTAACACACTTTATTTGGAAGCTGAAAGAGGATCTTTTAATTTGATCTTAGGGCCTTGTGGAAGGGTGGGTGCTTTTTGGGAAGAACGAGAAAATGTTTATTTTTCTTGATGTTGTGCTTTTCCTCATACTGAAGGATGGATGGAAGGAGTAAAACTTTCAGACCGGGAGAGAGGCTGGTTCCCCGCAGAACATGTGGAACTCATATCCAGCAAACAGGCACGGCAGAAGAACCTGAAGGAGGAGCAACGTGTAAAGAATGCCAAGCAGCAGGTCTTCTGCAAGAAATAAGACACTACTTTGTTTGGACCTGTACAGTCTCCCTGCCATGGGGAAACCATATTTTTGTTTTTATATTGTGCCTCAGAAGAAACGCCTCTGCAAAGAGCATAATACAGCACTTTGACAGAACCAGGTGCTTTTTACCAAAGAAAGCAGGAATTCAATCAGGAAAAATCATTCACTTCCTCTGTGTCACCAGGACTATGGCAGCAGTAGGAGGAAGAAAAAGTTGCATATATTGCTTGCTTTGTGGTAGTAGGGAGGGACTTTGATTGGACAGAAGTCTGGGATCTGGACTTCTGAAAATATGTTCCTGGTTTTGCCACTGACAAGTTGCAGGACCTTGGGCAAGTCGCTTCAGAATTCTGCCTCAGTTTTCCCATCTGTGAAATGGGGGTAAACTTACCTACCTCACTGGATGATGTGAGGCTAAATTCACTAGTATTAGCATACTAAGAGCTTTGAGTTCCTGAGAAGGAAGGTGCTAAGTGCAAAGCACAATATAGTTGAGGAGAGTTTTCCATTTGAATATCCTCTTGATATCTCAATACTGATCTCCATAGTGTAATTTCCATTTAGAACAATTTATCTATTTGATCGTGCAAGTCTACTGGTTTTTAGATAGGCAAATATTTCTTTGTACCTAAATTTAGCTCAGACTCTGCATACTGTTAAGAGTCCTTAACAGCATTAGAAAACCCACTTGAGTTAAGCAAAGTTTTCAGAAGCCACTGTGATGATTGCCCGCACCTTAAGAGGTATCAAGCTGAAGAATCTGTTTCACAAAGGTCACCTCTCTTCTGAACAAGTGTCCCAATAAGCCATCTGAAATGACTTTTTTTTTTACTCTGCCTCCCACTCAAAGTAGAACTATGACTGTTGATAAAGATTTTTATTACGTGTCGGTACATGCCCTGTACAAAATAACCATGACTAAGCATATGCAATGAAGTGGCACTTTCCTGCTGCTCTTAATCTGATAGCTGATGTGGTTTTGCATGCACCATTTTGCACACTTATAGAAAACACTGAGATATTTAGCCACTGTAGATAAAGTCAAAATATGGACCAGGGACTTTGTTCTTTATTAGAACTCTCTGGTTTTAAGTCCAGTTTACATGCAGTCCTGCTTCTGTGCAGAACCTGCCTATTTGAGGATACGCCTTCAACTGTAAAATACTATTTCTGTGTTAAAGTGTTTGCGTTCAGTTCAGTCAATGCAAGATCAAGTATAAGAATCAATACACCAAAGAAAGCAACGTGTAGTCTTCTTCTTCTTGCATTTAATATATTTGAAGAATTAGTTATCTTCATTTCTCCAGCTTTCTGTCTCTGTAAAATTCTGCCTTTAATTCCCATTTATGTTGTATCTAGTACAGCTTATTACAGCCTATTTATATCAATAATTTTAGCTGGATTTGAAAAAAAAAAAAAAAGTTGCTTTTAGTCCTAATAAACTTATGCACTTCTCCAGTTAAAACAACTTTCTGCCTTCCTTGTAACTTAGGTTTTCATCTCAAATGTCAGTAATTCAACATTTTCTGAATGTTTTTAGAAATACATTCAGTATTTTATTTTCTTTTTTGTTTTCTGTATAATTCTCCTTTTTACATGAATATTAAGTACAAATAGCAATACTTAGCTGAGGCAATGAGGAAGCTTGCTTTACCAGCCATACCCTAAAATTCTTCAGAGCATTACCACCAGCCCTGAAATGACTGCTGCAGCAGGTTCCATAGTGGTGTAAGTCATCAGTATAACAAGGTAAGCTTAAAGAGGTGACCTACAGAAGATGGGAGTCCAGTCAGTGAGGCAGGATGCAATTATTCAATTGTATTTTCATCTATGGTCCAGATTACAAGCTGCCTACCCTTCTTTTCTTTTTCCCCTAGAAGAATTGAAGATGGTCCAGAGGTAAGAACAAAAGCAAAACCTACTTCAGACTAAAATAACTGACACAAAAAGAGTTACAATCCTCAACAAGATCCAGGGATGTTCAGAGATCCAGAATGTCTGCTTATCCCAGGCTGTCATGAATTTATGCAATACATAAGTCTTCAGGATCACTGATGTCTCAACTGCCATACAGAACGCTGCCATGGGATCAATTCAGCACGTGCCCCTGAAAGGTCATCTGATGCAGGCAGACTGAGACACATCATCTCAGCTTCATTTTTGCTGTTTCTATCATGAGGAGGCAGGCCATGGATATTGCCATTCTGAATTAGAAGTCATCTCGTGAAACATTTTTAAAAGTCAAGAATTCTTTACTCCTTCAATTTCCACTCTTAAAAATAGGCAGACATATTGTTCATGAGAGTCTCCCAAGGTGGTCTCTATGTTAAATTCTGTATGTTCTTGTCAAAATTATTGTTGAGATATAGGAAGCTTCAAGGCCTCTGTTGTGACTGACAGGAGTTTTACACTGTTTAACTAGCTGGATCAAAGGTTAACTTCTCCATGTCTCAGGTACAGCCTTAATTTCGTGCTGTCAGGTTTTTCTATGTTTAGGAACCTTTAAAGGTCAGCTCATGCTTCTAAGACTAAGTGCTTACACCCTGATTTACTTTTTCTTACATTTCAGCTTCTCACTATTTAGTTAATTTTTTAGCCCTAGCACCATCCTGCCACCAAAATCTATAAACAAAACTGCATTGAATTGCTTCATGCTTTTTTGAAACTGATTAGCATCTCCTTGGCTGGTACAAACTTGAGCTAGTACGATCTCACTTGAAACTGCAGGAATCAAACTGATAGAGTATCTGCTACATCCTATTACAGTCTTAATTATGAACCAGGATCTCTCCCTACATTATCTAATGTGGATAACCTGATTTCCCAGAAAATTGGTGTTAAACAGAAATCGAAGTGTAGAGTTTGTCAGCCAAAAGCCAGAAAAGGTCCACAGAATGGGAATGCTGGATGAGAGATGCCAGTGCATCTTTAACAGCCAGCTGTAAATTGAAGCATAAGGAAGCCATCATCTTCCACAGGAACCTGTGGAGGCTGATACATGGCGTATCTGAACAAAAGAAATCTAGTGCCTCTATGCTGAAAACAAAAAATAAAGACGACCTTTAGAGGGAAGGTACACTCATTTATTTTTGTGGTAAGAACAACAATGAAGTACAAGCATGAACTACATTTTAAAAGTTTTGTTGAGAATGTGAGCAATTTGTAGTTTATGTCTGAAAATCAAATGTTATGACTTGTCATTTTTTCATATAAAAATGTATAAAATATGTAAAAAAAAACCCAAAAAACCCCAAAACAAACAAAAAACACAAAACAACACCCCTCGTCCCCAAACCTCACAGCCCTGGAGACCTGTGTTGGTCCCTCCTAGAGGAAAATAAATGAAAGCATTCTCCACAGTTCTTACTCCCTTTCACAATTCTAGAAAAAGCTGACATTAGGACTAGAGTTCAGTAATTAAACACAACCTTGCTCAGAAGCAGGAACCTATAAAGCAGGCAGTGATTTTTGCCTTTGCACTATTATCACGTATTGAACCCCTGCTTTGTCAGCTGAATGCATTTTAGCATCAATAACATTCCAGCCAGAGCATCTTGCATTTGGTCACGGAACCAGGTGCACTGTCATTCTAATTATACTGTCTCCAAAATGCTGGCTCATGTTTCAGGTGACACTCATTTAACATAATGAAACTACTCTCAGGTGAAAGCAGCTGCAGAAGCAGGACCTTGGATGGAAACCTTGAAACGAAGACTGGGTATTTGCAGAAATGACAGTAGGACAATGGTACCATGCCAGCAGTGAGATGCTGAGCCAAGAACCAAAATAAGGATGAAGAATGTTCTCTCTTGGTGCAGCAGAACACAATTAAGCAAATCACATTCTTCAAGCAAACATTGTTGTGTCTGTTTGCAGATGAGGCTGGTGAGGGGCCTGGAGCACAAGTCTGATGAGAAGCAGCTGGGGGAACTGGGGCTGTTTAGCCTGGAGAAAAGGAGGCTGAGGGGAGACCATATCACTGTCTACAACTACCTGAAAGGAGGTTGTAGCATGGAGGGTGTTGGTCTCACCTCCCAAGTAACAAGCAACAGAATAAGAGGCAATGGCCTCAAATTGCAGCATGTAAGGTTCAGATTGGATATTAGGAAACATTTCTTCACAGAAAGGCTTGTCAAGCAATAGAACAGGCTGCCCAGGGAAGTCCTGGAATCACCATCCCTAGAGGTGTTTAAAAAATGTGTGGATGAGGCTCTTACGGACATGATTTAGTGCCAGAGTTAGGTTATGGCTGGACTCAATGATCTTAATGGTCTCTTCTAACCAAAATGATTCTATGATTCTATATTTGGAGCCAGCTGCACTTCACTCAGTGGTTAGAAAAGCTGTACACAGAGGATGCAAGAGCAGAGAGCTTGATGTCTGCAACTCGTGTGACTTAAGTTGCACCACAGGTCTCCCCATCAACTGTATACAAGAAAGAAGTCAGAAAAGTCAGGCTTGGTTCACTCCTGCCCTTCATCTCCTGTAGTCACCTGCAAAGTAGTCACCTGTAGTACCCAAAGCTGTTTTAAATGTTACCTGAGCAGATGACAATAGTTGTCATAGGGCGAGAGGTCTAATTGCCTGGTATCATTGTCTTAGGAGCCTTGTTTTTTCCAAGAATTTTGAGTATTGCAAGGATGCAAAATTACAGCACCTAAAAGCCAAGAAGTGCCATTTATTACCTGAAACTACTAGTTTATAGAGAATCAGAAGCACTGCCAAAAAACTACAGCCACAGCACATGAAAAAAAAAAAAAAGAGTGTGTCTTCCCCACAAGAAAGATAACAGAGTTCATCTGAGTCATACCACACACTCCTGTTTGGTAACACCTGGGTTTCTAAAGGCGTGCTGTTAGCGGTATTTAACCCCACTCCTCATGGGAGCTCAAGAAGCACCGTCTGTCAGGTGTCCTCAGATGTGCCAAAAGCATTTCTGCACCTTATGGTGGGTGCCAGATTTCTTCCCTCTCAGAGACCGGCTCTCTAGCCTCCCACATCTGCGCTGCGGGGCAGGAAAGGTGCCTGCACGCCCCGCAGGAGATGGCTGCTCCCAGCTGGGACCCCTGAGGGGGTAAAGGGAACCTGGGCAGCGGGACCACCCAGTCACCGTTCCTGCTCCGCCACGGCTGCGGGGCTCCCGGGGCTGTGGGACCGCTACCTGCGGCTGCTGGGGGAGCCCGTCTCTGCCGCTCCCCGCCTGCCCGGGCGGCCGGGGTAGGTAGGTTGGTCAGGCAGCCTCGGCCCCGCTCTACGCCGGGGTTCGCTGGCGGCCCAGGTGTCCTTGATGAGCCGGCCGCGGCTGCAGCCCGCGCTGGGTTCGACGCCGGGCGGGACATTAACCCGGCCGGGTCGGACGCGTCGCCGCCGAGCCGGCATGGACGGGGCGGGCGAGGAGGAGGAGCGGGTGCCCGAAGCGCCGGGTAAGGGCCGTGGGGCTGGAGCATCGGCTCTCATTAATCGCCGGAGAGGAGGCACCCGGCAATGAGCCTAATGAGCAGCCCCCGTGGAGGATAACGACTCTGGTCGCCCCGACCTGTGCGGCGGGTCTGCCCTGCGGGCTGTGGCAGCCATTAGTCCTTGTCTCCCTCGTTGCCTCGGGCAGGTGGCCCGGCGGTGTCTTGGGCCTGTGGGGAACCTGCTGTTTTGCCTGGGGTGCCTTGGCAGGTTTTTGGTCAATGGGCTCCTGCTTGGCTCAGTGCCTGCATGGCCCTTAAGTCACCTGGATTATGAAAGTGCCTGGCCATCTGGCATGAGGGTTGGAGGCAGATGGGCTTCCCTTTGTGTCACACTGAGGGGTTCCTGCTGCCTCTAGGCTTCTAGGCTGCTGGCACTTTGCCACCTTCACCCACTGTCTGGTTTTCCTCCTTCTTTTCTGAGCTTGCATGGGTGGACCTGTGAAGCTGATGTTTCTCCTTGTGCGTGTGTTCAGGTTGCTTTGTACCAAATGCTCAGAACAACCTTAAAAATCTTGGTGCTACTGTGCAAGTGGTTACCTTGTTCCAGTAAATGTCTAAGGAGGCAGCTGTGAGGAAACGAAAATGAGGACTTTGCTGCTTGCTTGTGTGTTCCAGACTGACTCTATATGTATGATGTTCCAGTCAGTTAAAATCCTTTCTATTTAAGGTTATTTTTTCTAAAAGTGTGATAAAGTAATGCACAGTTTGGTCCTTTGTTATATGAATGATGGGAGAAAGGAGTGGGTTTGTAACTCCCTGGTCATTACTACAAAGACCTGTCTTTCCCTCTTAACTTCTTTTTCGTTTCAGGTCTTTTCTTTGGCAATCCCAAGTTGTTGTCAGGCCTTTGGTATAGGTTTTAGAAACAGAGACAGCAAATTACATTTTCTTGCAGGAATATGCCTATAAATGATAAAAAACTCGCAGGTGTCAATCTCTTTCTCTGCAGATAGAAAGGATGACACATGAAAATATTAGCTTTTTCACATAATGAGCAAGAAGAGCTCAGAGTCAGCAAGGAGGAAGGTGCAAGAAGGAATTATATAGAGTCAGCTTCTGCTTTGCTCAGTTCTTGACCCTCCCTATCAGGATATTTTATCTCATTTGACAGCAGTGGAAACTGTTGCTTCTTAACAAGATCATATTATCATTATAGTTGCATAGCTTCCTGCTTCTGTCTCTTTCTTCTGCAACTAATTTGGTTCTCTTAATCCTGTAAAAAGCAAATTAGAAGGTCTTGGAAGCAGCCTGGCGTCCCCTTGTACTTCCATGAAGATTCTTCCATCTAAATGATGGTGTGGGGTTCCTTCTTGATTAACAATTGTTTAAGGAAGAAACATTGAGGCAGAAAGCAAGTCCTTCATTTTGTCATTGCACTAATATATAGCAAAAGTAGGACAGAATGATATTAAATTATTTTATATCTTTTTTTCCTCCCTAAGTTAAACAACCACATTTCTCTGTAGGCACATGAAACTGAAATGCTACCAACAGTCTGCTCAAACTTTCCTCTTTCCAAACAGAGTCAGATGTATGGTTTTGGTTTCATTAGTCTGCTTTCTATTCTTAAGAAATAGTCAGTTTTGGTTTGTGTTGTTTTTTTGTTTGGTTGTTTTTTTTTCCAATTTTCTATTTTGTTTGTTTGTTTTGTCAGTAGCAGAAATCACACACAATCACACATTTGAGATAATCGGTGAGTTTTCCTGTTTTGGAAATGCATATCTCATCTGGCAAAGTATAATGCTGCTTTATTATTCTGTTGCCTATTTTAATTATTTCTCTTGCTGTATTCTTTCTGACCTGTCTTTTGCTATTCAGTTTCTCTTAGTGTAATGTAGTTTGTGCTTTTTGTTAAACTTGATCAGACTTCTTAACCCACTTTTGTCCTCAACCAGCTATTTCATTACCTATTTTGTAAGGCTGTTATTCGTAAGTGTTGTGGCTGAAGCTGCAGAAAACTAACTTAAGGCAGTTGTTTGAAGTTTGTGCATTTTCTTTGCTTGGTCAGCTTGAATATGATAGGAACAGAAACCTCTATAAATCAAAAAGTGATGTCATTTTTCAGATAATCACTGCTGACACAGTATATCAGAATTTTCCTTGTATTTTTCTTTTACTCTTTTTAATGAGGTAACAGTGTCTTGATAAGTCACTGATTTTTGTTCTGCTCCTTATTCCAAGGATCTTTGTTATCCCTGCTGCTGCTTTCCCACTACTGTATTTGTAATACACAACTGTCTCTTTATTCTCTGTGTCTGAAATAAATTCTTCCTGTAGTTTACAGTTGTATTTTTTTTTTTGTGGGCATCTTCACTCTCAAAATGAGGCTTTTCTCATCTCAGATGTTTGAATATCTCCATACTGACCATACCACGTTCTTTGCTGTTGCTTTCCTAGCAATGCTGTGCCCCGGTGACAGTCTTTATGTTGAACTCTGTAGTTCTTTCCAGTGTTGGGTTTCATTGTGTTGTGTTTTCTCCTTCCTGTAACTGAAACTTCCTATCCAGGAACACCCTCTTTCTCGTGCCATCCAGGCACTTCTGGCTTAGACAATGTGCATGTAGGATTGGGGGTGTGTGTGTGTTGTTTTTCATGTTTTCCTTGCAGAGCTCCAGGACAAGAAGGAGGATACATTGCTGAATACTGAGCACTTCGTGGTAGATGCTGATGCTGTCGGTGGGCACGGTACAGGGAGCAGTGTGTTATCTGCATTCCGAAGCACAGCTTTGGTGGAGGAAGATGGAAGATATTGCACCCTGCAGGCAACTGGGTCAACTTCGCAAGGCTCAGCAGCCCTTGACAGCCAGCTTGACCTTGCTTCCGTGTGTGGGAGGCTGCCAAATTTCCTTGGTGATGTGAAGGCTGTGCTCCCACTTTCTGGCGTTGAATTTGCACAGGAATCCACGAGTCAGTCAGGGTTACATGAACAGTGTGAGAGTTGTTACTCTGATGGGATTGAAAAGGAGGCACAGAAGAAAAAAAGTAATGGCAGAAGTGGAATGTGTGCTGAGAAAGCATCTAGTGGAGTCCCTGGGGACCTCTCTAGGCAACATGTCTTTGGCCCAGCTATTCACAGATCATCCCAAGGTACTTCAGCCAACACTGCAGCTCAGCAATCCTACAAGGTGTCTTCTGTCCTGGAATCTGGAATTAGCCATGATGGGGCCAAGGGAAGAAAAGAGTTACTTGAGAATCCAGATATTCTACCATCGGTTAGGAAGAAGTCGCGCACCTTCTATAGTGCAGGTAAATAACGGGGAACTCACTGGCAGACAGTGGCACTTCTAGTGCCAATAGCACTGGTGTTTCCTTCACCATACTGCAGGCACAGCATGGAGGTGCTAATCTGCTCTCACTGGTGTTTCAATGCATTCTATGCTATTAGAAGTGTGAAAACTTCATTTAAAGGTTGCCGAGTGCCTCATATTTGAAATATTGATAGTGAATCTTTTTGTTTTACTGTGGAAGAAGAATTTCATTTATTTTTTGTGATTTACTTTTAAAAAAGTCTTTCATGTTGTTTGTGTATTTCTAAGTGTAGTAGAAATGCTCTGTTTTGTGTTCCCCTGTCTTGTTTCTTCATGTGTGTGTGTTGTTTTTTTTTTTAATTTTATTTTCTTATCAAATACTCCCCATCTCTCTTTGAACAATGCATCATCTCTAGAGCAGCTAGAAGAGTTGGAGAAGATGTTCCAAGAAGACCACTACCCCGACAATGAGAAGAGGAAGGAGATTGCTGCCGTGGTTGGTGTAACACCACAGCGTATCATGGTAACGCCTGTGTGGGTAACAGTGCTGGCTGTGGGTTCTGTGCAGAAAATCGACAGGGAAAGGGACTGGGGTAGGGAGGAGGAGCCTGGGTAGGAAGAAAAGAGAAGCTCATGAGTAACAGGATAGAGATTGCACCTGCCACTGGTGACAAGAGAAAGAAGAGAGCTTGCAGGGCTGGACACTGCACAACCAGATACCCTGTCCAAAACAGCGGTGGAGTCTGCAGTTGCGTACTCCATCTCTTCCCATGTCCTAAGGTGAGACACATAATGGGTAGGTGAAGGGGCTAAAGAGATTTGAGTTAATCTCTGTATCTTGCAGATTGTGGGCAGCAAAGAAAACTGGTGTTTGGGGATATCTTTCTGCTGTTCTCTTTCTGATTGCAATGAATCTTGCAGATTCTTCGGAAGAAACATTTAATGAGGGTCTTTTTTTCTCTGGAAGAAAGGTTTCTGGCCTCACCTGGTGGTGTGTGAAGGCAGTCATTGCTGATTCATTACCTGTGTCTCCATGTGTAGATGGTTTCCTTTCTGAATGTATCCTTTATTTCCATTTATCAGGTCTGGTTTCAGAATCGCAGGGCAAAGTGGCGAAAATCAGAGAAGTTGGGTGTGAAAGTCAACAAAAAATGTCCAACATCATCAGCTCTGTCAGTCCCTTTTGGATCAGATGATTATGGGTGAGGGACTTTGTTTTTTCATTTGTCCACACTAATGCATTAAATCTTTGCCATTTCCCCTTTACGTTTAACGTATGGAGAGCTGCCCATTGAGTCGTACGTCAGTAGCTTGTCCTTTGTATTCTCCAGCCTGACAGACTTCTGAGCAAATTGTAGTGGGGTAGTGGGCCCTCTTAAGAGGACTTTTGATTAATCTGTAGCCCTGTTTTGAAATAAAACTGTTGAAATCCCTCTTGCTGAAGTCATGTAGAGAGCAGG